>NC_139988.1:42669767-43869767 GCF_964263955.1 Coregonus lavaretus | reverse complement strand
TAGGAGGGCAAAAACCCAGCAGCAGGACTGCTACCTCCGCCTTTGTGCAAGGAGGAGCAAGAGGAGCACTGCCAGAGCCCTGCAAAATGACCTCCAGCAGGCCACAAATGTGCATGTGTCTGCTCAAACGGTCAGAAACAGACTCCATGAGGGTGGTATGCACATCTGGGACATCATGTCTCGCTCCATCCACCAACGCTACGTTGCACCACAGACTGTCCAGGACTTGGCGGATGCTTTAGTCCAGGTCTGGGAGGAGATCCCTCAGGAGACCACCCGCCACCTCATCAGGAGCATGACCAGGCGTTGTAGGGAGGTCATACAGGCACGTGGAGGCCACACACACTACTGAGCCTCATTTTGACTTGTTTTAAGGACATTACATCAAAGGTGGATCAGGCTGTATTGTGGTTTTCCACATTAATTTTGAGGGTGACTCCAAATCCAGACCTCCATGGGATGATACATTTGATTTCCATTGATAATTTTTGTGTGATTTTGTTGTCAGCACATTCAACTATGTAAAGAAAAAAGTATTTAATAAGATTATTTCATTCATTCAGATCTAGGATGTGTTATTTTAGTGTTCCCTTAATTTTTTTGAGCAGTGTATTTGTGTTGTGCTTGGACATTTCAGCAAGGGACAAAGAAGAAAAAGCTAGATAAATAACAAAATGACAGAAGTGTTAAGGAAAAGCAGAGACAAGATACAGATATAGGCCATCATTGTAAATCAGAATTTGTTCTTAACTGACATGCCTAGTTAAATAAAGGTTAAATAAAATAAAATAAAAATATAGAAGCAAAGCAGTTTATAATGTTTACAATGAGATGTAATAAAAAAAGGAAGGGTGGCATCTGCTGGTGAAAAGAGGGAGGAGTGGTGACATAAAAATGTGTTGAAATCATTCACACAATATAATGAATAACTCAAAAGACTAGCTCTAATGGCAAAGTATAGAAGGTATTAGGCTACTACGAATATGCTTTAACCTACAGAGTTGTGCCAATAAATAGCTGCTCTGTTTATAAGTCACCTTGTGATTACCATCCTATCTTTATAAATCTCTGAAGAACTCAGATCCCTGGAATGTTCTCTGTGCGGTCTGTAATAGAGGACAAGGAAAAAGGAACATACTGTACATTCCGTGGGCTTAAATCACTCTTTACTTTTAATAAACATCAGTGAGGGGTGATGTTGATGAGTTTATTGATGGATCTTGGGAGATTGAGATGCATTAAGTGCCACCCTGAGGATCATCTCAATAGACTCAGTGATTGGAAAACGACCCTGGTCCCTGGCAATGGAATATTAATTCACTGACAAATAAAGCAGGGGCAGGGGCATACTGAGGATATTCATTTCTTGTCACGCCCTGGCCTTGAGAGGCCGGTTGTTTTTTGTTGGTTTGGTCAGGGCATGAGAATCTATGCTGGAAATTCTATGTTTGTGATCTAGGTATTGTATTTCTGTATTTGGCCGGGTGTGATTCCCAATCAGAGACAGCTGTCGCTCGTTGTCTCTGATTGGGGTTCATACTTAGGTAGCCATGTTGCCTACCTTTGTTGTGGGATCTTGTTCCGTTTGTAGGCTTGTATTTGTATAGCCTGAGGACTTCACGTTACGTTGTTTTGTTGTTTTTGTATGTTTATTCTATAAAGTAAACATGTTTGCATATTACGCTGCACCTTGGTCTGACCCGTCTCTCAACGATTGTGACAGAAGATTCCACCAAAAACTGACCAAGCAGCGTGCCCAGGAGCAGCAGACACCCTGGACACAGGTGGGGAAGAGTTTTTGGAAATGGGAGGAGATTTTGGAAGGTAAAGGACCCTGGGCGAAGGAGGAGGCCAAGGCAAGAGAGGAACACAGAAGGCGTCGGTCGAGGAGGAAGCACGAGAGACAGCACCAAGGAAAAAAAATTGGGGGGCTAAAAGGGTGGTCGGGGATCGATAGAGAAGAGCCCGAACACTGCACTCGTGGGGGCTCAAGGAGGAGTCCTCACTGGAGGAGGACTGGGCGCGGAGAGTAAAGGACCAGTACAGTCGTAGACCTCCAGCGCCGGTTCCCAGTCCGGTACGCCTCGTGCCTGCTCCTCGCACCAAGCCAGTGGTGCATGTTCCCAGTCCGGTACGGCCCGTGCCTGCTCCCCACACCAAGCCAGTGGTGTGTGTCGCCAGCCCGGTATGCCCCGTACCTGCTCCCCGCACCAAACCAGTGGTGCGTGTCGCCAACCCGGTACGCACCGTACCTTCTCCCCGCAGCAGGCCAGTGGTGTGTGTTCCCAGTCCGGCCCGGCCCGTTCCTGCTCCACGCACCAAGCCAGTGGTGCGTGTTCCCAGTCCAGTACGGCCCGTCCCTGCTCCTCGCACCAAACCAGTGGTGTGTGTCGCCAACCCGGTACGCCCCATACCTGCTCCCCGCACCAAGCCAGTGGTGTGTGTCTCCAGTCCGGCCCGGCCCGTTCCTGCTCCTCGCACCAAACCAGTGGTGTGTGTCGCCAGCCCGGTACGCCCCGTACTTGCTCCCCGCACCAAGCCAGTGGTGCATGTTCCCAGTCCAGTACGGCCTGTTCCTGCGCCTCGCACCAGACCTGTGGTGCGTGTCTCCAGTCCGGCCCGGCCTGTTCCAAGCCAGTGGTGCGTGTTCCCAGTCCAGTACGGCCCGTTCCTGCTCCTCGCACTAGACCTGTGGTGCGTGTCCCCAGTCCAGTACGGCCTGTCCCTGCTCCTCGCACCAGACCAGTGGTGCGTGTCCCCAGTCCGGCGAGGCCCATTCCTGCTCCTCGCACCAGACCTGTGGTGCGTGTCTCCAGTCCGGCCCGACCCGTTCCTGCTCCTTGCACCAGACCAGTGGTGCGTGTCCCCAGTCCAGTACGGCCCGTCCCTGCTCCTCGCACCAGACCAGTGGTGCGTGTCCCCAGTCCGGCGAGGCCCGTTCCTGCTCCTCGCACCAGACCTGTGGTGCGTGTCTCCAGTCCGGCCCGGCCCATTCCTGCTCCGGTCAGCGGTTCCACTCCGGAGCCAAAGCTGTCCGCTCCACCGGTCCCCAGTTCAGCCCCTCTCCAGGGTCGGGGCCTCCCACACCTGGGTCCAGACAGGGCTTGGTGCATCGCGGGAGGATTGCCGATCCAGGCCCAGACGTCAGCCCCTCTCCAGGTTTGGGGTCTCCCACACCAGGGTCCAAACAGGGCTTGGTGCATCGTGGGAGGAAGGGGAGGGGAAGCGTCGCGCCGAGGGCCAGACCAGACCAGGGGCGCAACGGGGAGGCAGAGAGGGGGAGGTCGTCGCGCCCGGAGCCGGATCCGCTTCTGAGGCTGAAAGCCCACCCGAACCCTCCCCTAATGAGTCTGGTTGGTGCGGCCGGAATACGCACCTTTGGGGGGGGGGGGGGTACTGTCATGCCCTGGCCTTGAGAGGCCGGTTGTTTTTAGTTGGTTTGGTCAGGGCGTGAGAATCTATGCTGGAAATTCTATGTTTGTGATCTAGGTATTGTATTTCTGTGTTTGGCCGGGTGTGATTCCCAATCAGAGACAGCTGTTGCTCATTGTCTCTGATTGGGGATCATACTTAGGTAGCCATGTTGCCTACCTTTGTTGTGGGATCTTGTTCCGTGTGTAGGCTTGTAGTTGTATAGCCTGAGGACTTCACGTTATGTTGTTTTGTTGTTTTTGTATGTTTATTCTATAAAGTAAACATGTTCGCATATCACGCTGCACCTTGGTCTGACCCGTCTCTCAACTATCGTGACAGTTCTGTTTAGAAAGTTGGTTGTGAGCACTGAAGGTTATACACAATGCTTGTGGGTACGTTCATGTTATAGGAGTTTGTGGAAGGAGTTATTTGTGACCTTGTACTGTAGTGCCCTTCAAAGACTTTGCCATTATAGGGGGATTTGGAAAAATAAAGTTAGTTTTTTTTGTCCTGGTTTTGTACCTTTTCTTGTAAGGGCACATTGCCTCGGTCCCACTGGGCACACACTGCTTGAATCAACATTGCTTCCACGTCATGTCAGTGAAATTACATTGAACCAAAGTGGAATAGATGTTGAATTGACGACTGTGGTTAGTAGGGTGCTTGTGTTGTGTTCCCTTTACCACTGGTGAGGTCCCAAAAGTTGATAGTTCAAGCGACTCAATGTAACATGCTTGGTAAGAGAGGTGAAGCTGACCCATTTTGTTCTTAGCCTATCTTCTCCATACCCCTCTCTTTTCCCCCTCAATTTTCCTTCAGTTTGGCTGAAGCAGATGAACAGAGGCAGGAGCTGTGAAGTGAAGTAATAGCGTGTTGAACATGCAGCACATCCTGTGGTAGTGTAGGATTAGAGAAGTGAGTCAAGTTGTCACTCTGGTACAGGGACGATGTGTTCAACTGAGAGGAATGTGAGGTAAACATGATGAAACATCTGAAATACAAAGTGTATTATCCCCCTTTTTTTCATTTCCACACCTCCCTTTGGAGTTGAGCGCTTATGAACTTCTTTTTAAATTTATTTGATCAAACCCACAGTTTTTTGAAGCAACATAACTGATGTGTTTTACAAAGAGTGAAGTGAAGTATGTCGGGAATTTAAGGAAGAAGAGATGGTGGCCATGAACAGCATCTTGCCTCTGGAGTTATAGAGACTCATCCGATAACGTTTAGTCATTTGCTGGTGATGGGCCTTTTTCGATGCACTCGGGCAAAATTTCAACAGGCGTTTAAACTGCTGCAAATTCATTATGACAACTCCCCTTGCTAAAAGGCAAAACACTGATTATTCTATGCCAAAAGAAAAAAGGGGGAAAAAGAGTAGCTAAACAAAAAAGTACTTCCCTCCAGCATTCCAACAATCCATCTGCAGTGCCTTCGGAAAGTATTCAGACCCCTTGACTTTTTCCACATTTTGTTAAGTTACAGCGTTATTCTAAAATGGATTAAATTGGTTATTTTCTCATCAATCTACACACAATACCCCATAATGACAAAGGAAAAAGAGAATTGTATAAACTTTTGCAAATTTATTAAAAATACAAAACTGATATATTTACATAAGTATTCAGACCCTTTACTCAGTACTTTGTTGAAGCACCTTTGGCAGCAATTACAGCCTCAAGTCTTCTTGGGTATGACGCTATAAGCTTGGCACACCTGTATTTGGGGAGTTTCTCCCATTCTTCTCTGCAGATCCTTTCAAGCTCTGTCAGGTTGGATGGGAAGCGTTGCTGCTCAGCTATTTTCAGGTCTCTCCAGTTTGATCGGGTTCAAGTCCGGGCTCTGGCTGGGCCAATCAAGGACATTCAGAGACACTCCTGTGTTGTCTTGGCTGTGTGCTTAGGGTCGCTGTCCTCTTAGAAGATGAACGTTCGCCCCAGTCTGAGGTCCTGAGTGCTCTGGAGCAGGTTGTTCATCAAGGATCTCTCTGTACTTTGCTCTGTTCATCTTTCCATCGATCCTGACTAGTCTCCCAATCCCTGCAACTGAAAAACACTCCCAAAGCATGATGCTGCCACGACCATGCTTCACCGTATGGATGGTGCCCGGTTTCCTCCAGACGTGACCTTTGTCATTCAGACCAGAGAATATTGTTTCTCATGGTCTGAGAGTCTTTAGGTGCCTTTTGGCAAACTCCAAGCGGGCTGTCATGTGTCTTTTACTGAGAAGTGGCTTCCGTCTGGCCACTCTACCATAAAGGCCTGATTTAATGGAGTGCTACAGAGATGGTTGTCCTTCTGGAAGGTTCTCCCATCTCCACAGATAATCTCTAGAGCTCTGTCAGAGTGGCCATTGGGTTCTTGGTCACCTCCCTGACCAAGGCCCTTCTCCCTCGATTGCTCAGTTTGGCCGGGCGGCCAGTTCTAGGAAGAGTCTTGGAAGTTCCAAACTTATTCCATTTAAGAAGGATGGAGGCCACTGTGTTCTTGGGGACTTTCAATTTTGCAGAAATGTTTTGGTACCCTTCCCCAGATCTGAATCTCGACACAATCCTGACTTGGAGCTCTACCGACAATTCCTTCGACCTCATGGCTTGGTTTTTGCTCTGACATGCACTGTGTCATAACTGTCCTGTGTGAGGATCCAAAGGCTCAGATTAGCTTGGCAATAGCTGACAATAACCAGACCCTCTCTCATCCACAGAAGAGGTGAGGGGGGCACTGGGCTGGTTTGACACCTCACACCCTGTCGTACATTTTAAGTAGGCGAGGACCCTCTCCTTTCCCTTCAGTATTGGCTAAAGGAATGTGCTTTGTCTCCAGAGACTTTTGACATCCCTAATTTCTAATGTTCAAATTATGAATACTGGAACAATATTTATAACATAAGAATGTGTGGAATGCTCAGTGGGGATCTAAAGAATAATCTTGTCATGTTGTTTGTTATTTTGTGAAGTCATTAAAACTGGTACAGTGGGGAAAAAAAGTATTTAGTCAGCCACCAATTGTGCAAGTTCTCCCACTTAAAAAGATGAGAGAGGCCTGTAATTTTCATCATAGGTACACGTCAACTATGACAGACAAATTGAGAAAAAAAAATCCAGAAAATCACATTGTAGGATTTTTAATGAATTTATTTGCAAATTATGGTGGAAAATAAGTATTTGGTCACGTACAAACAAGCAAGATTTCTGGCTCTCACAGACCTGTAACTTCTTGTTTAAGAGGCTCCTCTGTCCTCCACTCGTTACCTGTATTAATGGCACCTGTTTGAACTTGTTATCAGTATAAAAGACACCTGTCCACAACCTCAAACAGTCACACTCCAAACTCCACTTTGGCCAAGACCAAAGAGCTGTCAAAGGACACCAGAAACACAATTGTAGACCTGCACCAGGCTGGGAAGACTGAATCTGCAATAGGTAAGCAGCTTGGTTTGAAGAAATCAACTGTGGGAGCAATTATTAGGAAATGGAAGACATACAAGACCACTGATAATCTCCCTCGATCTGGGGCTCCACGCAAGATCTCACCCTGTGGGGTCAAAATGATCACAAGAACGGTGAGCAAAAATCCCAGAACAACACGGGGGGACCTAGTGAATGACCTGCAGAGAGCTGGGACCAAAGTAACAAAGCCTACCATCAGTAACACACTATGCCGCCAGGGACTCAAATCCTGCAGTGCAAGACGTGTCCCCCTGCTTGAGCATGTACATGTCCAGGCCCGTCTGAAGTTTGCTAGAGTGCATTTGGATGATCCAGAAGAGGATTGGGAGAATGTAATATGGTCAGATGAAACCAAAATATAACTTTTTGGTAAAAACTCAACTTGTCGTGTTTGGAGGACAAAGAATGCTGAGTTGCATCCAAAGAACACCATACCTACTGTGAAGCATGGGGGTGGAAACATCATGCTTTGGGGCTGTTTTTCTGCAAAGGGACCAGGACGACTGATCCGTGTAAAGGAAAGAATGAATGGGGCCATGTATCGTGAGATTTTGAGTGAAAAACTCCTTCCATCAGCAAGGGCATTGAAGATGAAACGTGGCAGGGTCTTTCAGCGTGACAATGATCCCAAACACACCGCCCGGGCAACGAAGGAGTGGCTTCGTAAGAAGCATTTCAAGGTCCTGGAGTGGCCTAGCCAGTCTCCAGATCTCAACCCCATAGAAAATCTTTGGAGGGAGTTGAAAGTCCGTGTTGCCCAGCGACAGCCCCAAAACATCACTGCTCTAGAGGAGATCTGCATGGAGGAATGGGCCAAAATACCAGCAACAGTGTGTGAAAACCTTGCGAAGACTTACAGAAAATGTTTGACCTGTGTCATTGCCAACAAAGGGTATATAACAAAGTATTGATAAACTTTTGTTATTGACCAAATACTTATTTTCCACCATAATTTGCAAATAAATTCATAAAAAATCCTACAATGTGATTTTCTGGATTTTATTTTCTCATTTTGTCTGTCATAGTTGACGTGTACCTATGATGAAAATTACAGGCCTCTCTCATCTTTTTAAGTGGGAGAACTTGCACAATTGGTGGCTGACTAAATACTTTTTTTCCCCACTGTATCAAGAAAATACTGTAACTTGAAAAGTACACACACTATATATGTCAAGATTTCATTCTCAAAAATTATGAGAGTATTTTTGTTAAGATAGGAATGTGATTTGAGTTTTCTAATGAGATCATAGTTTTTGATGATGCTTTGCACCACTAAGTAGCCATGCCCCGAGTGAGCTCAGAGATCGTGTCAGCGTGACGGAACGCCCCTTTGGCCAGAGTGCATAAGAAGCCTTGGTAACGTAATTAACATAAGACTAGAAAGACGTGAAGTGGTCGCTACACATCTGAAAATGGTTGGAACGTTGAACCTCAACACGAGGTGAAGAAGATCACCTCTCAGACTAGTTCTGAACATTGCCAGGCTGCAGCTGTGCGTGTAAAGTGGTTCAAACTCTGACTAACAACACGAGGTGGAGAAGAAAGCTCCCCTCTCAGACAATCACTGGGACAGCTAAGTAGCTGTTCTGAAGAAACACACCACTGGTGACTGGACAACTAAGAAGAAGGACATTGTGACCTCTGGTGGACAATCAGAGCCTTACACCCACAGGAGAACCAGCCAAACCCGTTTCAAGAAGACTTGGTCTGGCAGAGATAAACGGCGAACGAAAGCATTCAAACACGTAAATACATTCATAATTTCTTACTCCAAATGGGCGGTGGTTTGTGTGCAAAATAAATTATTACTGTGAGCATAGCTTCCAAATGTACGATAAGTGTTGTGTCTCTCATTCTCTTAATTTTTTATTTTTATTTATTTCACCTTTATTTAACCAGGTAAGCCAGTTGAGAACAGGTTCTCATTTACAACTGCGACCTGGCCAAGATAAAGCAAAGCAGTGCAATAAAAACAACACAGAGTTACATATGGGGTAAAAAACATAAAGTCAAAAATACAACAGAAAATATATATACAGTGTGTGCAAATGTAACAAGTTATGGAGGTAAGGCAATACGTTGACTGTTTTATACATATTGATAGGTAAAGACCTTTTAGAGTTTAATTTGGGAGATGGTAACTCTATAAACAACTTATTCCGTGGTGCCCCAAATCCTAATGAGTTAATTGTTACATTATTAATTTAATCGAGTAACAATTAAACATAGTTAGTTGATTCAATAAATAACAGTCATCATATTAATGAAAGTCACGACACTATCATGGTCTAAACACACCAAGAAAGTTGTGAAGAGGGCACAACAACGCCTTTTCCCCCTCAGGAGACTGAAAAGATTTGGAATGGGTCCCCAGATCCTCAAAAGGTTACAAAGCTGCACCATCGAGAGCATCCTGACCGGTTGCATCACTGCCTGGTATGGCAACTGCTCGGCATCCGACCGTAAGGTGCTAGAGAGCGTAGTGCGTACAGCCCAGTACATCACTAGGGCCAAGCTTCCTGCCATCCAGGACCTATATACTAGGCGGTGTCAGAGGAAGGCCCAAAAAATTGTCAAAGACTCTAGTCACCCAAGTCATAGACTGTTCTCTCTGCTACTGCACGGCAAGCGGTACCGGAGCGCCAAGTCAAATTTTGTTTTATTTAAGTCATGGCTCAGATATGAATTCCATTACAATCCCAGGTTCCCTGACAGCCCTGTGGATACGATTTAGTCCACCACATGTCACCAGGCATTTCCCAAACACACACACACACACACTAGCCCTTTCCCCGCAGCATGCACTCATAAATAGCTGAGGTAGCTACATCTGAAGTATGCCTAGTGTTAGCGGCTTAAATGTCCAATCTGAAGAAACGCTATGGGGTTTAGCCTTATTACTAAAATGAGCAGCTAGGCTAAAGGCTAAAGGAGAGGTGGGTGGAAAAAAGCCAGCATGTTAGGAGGAAAAGTCTGAATATGTGTATTGGATGAAGATGTATTAGGGCAAATAATGTCCAGTGTAATTTATAAATTTGAAACTTTATACACTAAATTCAACATTAGCTTCTTCTATACAAAAAAAGTATCCCCATTATATACTGAACAAAAATATAAATGCAACATGCAACAATTTCAAAGATTTTACTGAGTTACAGATCATCTGAGGAAATCAGTGTATTGAAATGAATGCATTAGGCCCTAATCAATGGATTTCACATTACTGGGAATACAGATATGCATCTGTTGGTCACATATACCAATTCTGACTTGTGCTCAGATATCTGCTTCACTGATTTCTGCTCTCGTAAAAGCCTGGGTAAAAGCCTGGGTTTTCTGCATATTAACACTAGAAGCTTATTACCTCAAATTGATCAATTGAAAGTTTGGGTTCACAACTCTAATCCAGATGTGTTGGTCATTCCTGAGACGTGGTTAAGAAAGAGTGTTTTGAACACTGATGTTAACCTTTCTGGATATAACCTTTTTCGGCAAGACAGCTCTTCCAAAGGTGGTGGAGTGGCAATCTTTAGCAGGGAACACCTTCAGTGCTCAGTTATCTTCACCATGTCTGTCCCCAAACAACTTGATTTGCTGGTTTTAAGCATTAAACTTTCAAATAGCTCTTTGGTGACTATTGCTGGTTGTTATCGTCCACCATCAGCACCGGCCTGTACCCTAAATGCCCTAAGCTCTCTGTTGGCCCCTTACACTAAGTCTGATTTTGTCCTGTTAGGTGACCTAAACTGAGACATGCTTAAACCACCTGACCAAGTCCTAAAGCAATGGGACTCCCTAAATCTTTCTCAGATTATTACCAATTCCTCAAGGTATGACTCCAAACACCCAGAAAAGTCTACTCTCCTTGATGTTATCCTCACAAATAATCGGTCTGGTGTTTTCTGTAATGACCTTAGTGATCACTGTTTTACAGCCTGTGTTCGTAATGGCTTCTTAGTGAAACGACCTGTCCTGATTTGTCATAGACGCTTGCTAAAAAACTTTAATGAGCAAGCAAGCCTTCCTTCATGACCTGGCCTCTGTAAATTGGTATAGAATCAGCTTGATCCCCTCTGTCAAAGATGCTTGGACCTTCTTTTTTTCATATTTTCAGTGGTATTGTTAACCAACACGGCCCCATAAAGAAAATTAGAATTAAAAACAGGTTCATCCCCTGGTTCGACCGTGATCTGGCAGAGTTACTCCACCTCAAGAATTCCATTTGGTGAAAGGCTCGGCACACGCATACTCAGGCTGACTGGCTCTCGTTCAGGCAAATGAGAAATAAGCACACTCAGGCTATCCGGATGGCTAAAGTTAGTTACTTTAAGGAGCAGTTCTCTCTCTGTGGGTCTAACCCCAAGAAGTTCTGGAAAATGGTTAAAGACCTGGAGAATTAACCCTCCTCCTCACAGCTGTGCATGTCCCTTAATGTTGATGATGTGGTTTTTACTGACAAGGAGCACATGGCTGAGCTCTTTAATCACCACTTCATTAAGTCAGGATTCGTATTTGACTCAGCCATGCCTCCTTGCCTGTCCAACATTTCCTCATCTCCTACCCCTTCTAATGCGACTAGCCCAGATGCTGATCCCTCTTTTTCCCCTGCCCCGCTACAAAGTTTCTCCCTGCAGGCAGTCACTGAGTCCGAGGTGCTAAAGGAGGTTGTTAAACTTGACCCCAAAAAACCATCTGGGTCAGATGGTTTAGACCCTATCTTCTTTAAGGTTGCTGCCCCTATCATCGCCAAGCCTATCTCTGACATGTTTTACCTGTCTCTCCTCTCTGGGGAGGTTCCCATTGCTTGGAAGGCAGCCACGGTTCGTCCTTTATTTAAACGGGGAGATCAAGCTGATCCTAACTGATATAGGCCAATTTCTATTTTGCCCTCTTTATCAAAAGTGTTGGAAAAACTTGTCAATAATCAACTGACTGGCTTTCTTGCTGTCTATAGTATTCTTTCTGGTTTGCAATCTGGTTTCTGCTTAGGTTATGGATGTGTCACTGCAACCTTAAAGGTTCTAAATGATGTCACCATTGCCCTTGATTCCAAGCAATGTTGTGCTGCTATTTTTATTGACTTGGCCAAAGATTTTGATACGGTAGACCATTCCATTCTTGTGGGCCGGCTAAGGAGTATTGGTGTCTCTGAGGGGTCTTTGGCCTCGTTTGCTAACTACCTCTCTCAAAGAGTGCAGTGTATAAAGTCAGAACATCTTCTGTCTCAGCCACTGCCTGTCACCAAGGGAGTACCCTAAGGCTCGATCCAAGGCACCACACTCTTCTCAATTTCATCAACAACACAGCTCAGGCAGTAGGAAGCTCTCTCATCCATTTATATGCAGTTGATACAGTCTCATACTCAGCTGGTCCCTCCCAGGATTTTGTGTTAAAAGCTCTACAACAAAGCTTTCTTAGTGTCCAACAGGCTTTCTCTGCCCTTAACCTTGTTCTGAACACCTCCAAAACAAAGGTAATGTGGTTTGGCAGGAAGAATGCCCCTCTCCCCATCGGTGTGATTCCTACCTCTGAGGGTTTAGAGCTTGAGGTACTCACCTCATACAAGTACTTGGGAGTATGGCTAGACGGTACACTGTCCTTCTCTCAGCACATATCAAAGCAGCAGGCTAATGTTAAATCTAGACTTGGTTTCCTCTATTGTAATCGCTCCTCTTTCACCCCAGCTGCCAAACTATCCCTGATTCAGATGACCATCCTACCCATGCTAGATTACAGAGATGTAATTTATAGATTGGCAGGTAAGGGTGCTCTCGAGCGGCTAGATGTTCTTCACCATTCGGCCATCAGATTTGCCACCAATGCTCCTTATAGGACACATCACTGCACTCTTTACTCCTTTGTAAACTGGTCATCTCTGTATACCCATCGCAAGACCCACTGGTTAAAGTTTATTTATAAAACCCTCTTAGACCTCACTACCCCCTATCTGAGATACCTACTGCAGCCCTCATCTTCCACATACAATACCCGTTCTGCCAGTCACATTCTGTTAAAGGTCCCCAAAGCACACACGTCCCTGGGTAGCTCCTCTTTTCAGTTTGCGGCAGCTAGCGACTGGAACGAGCTGCAAAAAACACTCAAACTGGACAGTTTGTTCTCCATCTCTTCATTCAAAGACTCAATCATGGACATTCTTACTGACAGTTGTTGTTGCTTCGCGTGATGTATTGTCTCTACCTTCTTGTTTTCTGTGCCCAATAATGTTTGTACCATGTTTTGTGCTGCTACCATGTTGTGCTGCTGCCATGTTGTGTTGCTACCATTTTGTTGTCGTGTTGTGTTGCTACCATACTATGTGGTTGTCTTAGGTCTCTCTTTATGTACTGTTGTGGTGTCTCTCTTGTCGTGATGTGTATTTTGTCCTATATTTTATTTATTATATGTATTTATTTATGTATTTTTAATCCCAGCCCCCGTCACCGCAGGAGCCCTTTTGCCTTTTGATAGGCCTTCAATGTAAATAAGAATTTGTTCTTAACTGACTTGCCTAGTTAAATGAAAGTTAAATAAATAAAATTAAAAAATACCTTTAAAAAATGGGCCTTACATTGGGCCTCAGGATCTCGTCACGGTATTTCTGTGCATTCAAATTGCCATTGATAAAATACAATTGTGTTCGTTGTCCATAGCTTATGCCTGCACATACCATAACCCCACCGCCACCATGGGGCACTCTGTTCACAACGTTGACATCAGCAAACCACTCGCCCACACAACGCCATACACGTGGTCTGCGATTGTGAGAACGGTTGGACCTACTGCCACATTCTCTAAAATGACGTTGGAAGTGGCTTATGGTACAGAAATAAACATTACATTCTCTTACAACAGCTCTGGTGGCCATTCCTGCAGTCAGCCGGCCAATTGCATGCTCCCTCAAAATTTCAGACATCTGTGGTATTGTGTTATGTGACAAAACTGCACATTTTAGAGTGCCCTTTTATTGTCCCCAGCACAAGGTGCACCTGTGTAATGATCATGCTGTTTAATCAGCTTCTTGATATGCCATACCTGTCAGGTGGATGAATTATCTTGGCAAAGGAGAAATACTCACTAACATGGATGTAAACAAATGTGTGCACAACATTTGAGAGAAATAAACTTTTTGTGCGTAGGGTATATTTCTGGGATCTTTTATTTCTTCTCATGAAAGATGGGATCAACACTTTATTTGTTGCGTTTACAGTGCATTCGGAAAGTATTCAGACCCCTTGACTTTGTTCACATTTTGTTACGTTACATCCTTATTCTAAAATGGATTATATTGTTTTTTCCCCCCCTCATCAATCTACACACATACGCCATAATGCAAAGCAAAAACAGGTTTTTATAAATGTTTGCAAATTTATAAAAATTCAAAAACAGAAATACCTTATTTCCATAAGTATTCAGACCCTTTGCTATGACACTCAAGACTGATCTGAGGTGCATCCTGTTTCCATTGATCATCCTTGAGATGTTTCTACAACTTGATTAGTCCACCTGTGGTAAATTCAATTGATTTGACATGATTTGGAAAGGCACACACCTGTCTATATAAGGTCCCACAGTTGAAAGTGCATGTCTGAGCAAAAACCAAGCCATGAAGTCGAACAAATTCTCCGTAGAGCGCCGAGACAGGATTGTGTCGAGGCACAGATCTGGGGAAGGGTACCAAAAAAGAACACAGTAATCTCCATCATTCATAAATGGAAGAAGTTTGGAACCACCAAGAATCTTCCTAGAGCTGGCCGCCTGGCCAAACTGAGCAATCGGGAGAGAAGAGCCTTGGTCAGGGAGGTGAACAAGAACCCGATGGACACACAGACAGAGCTCCAGAGTTCCTCTGTGGAGATGGGAGAACCTTACAGAAGGACAACCATCTCTGCAGCACACCACCAATCAGGCCTTTATGGCAGAGTGGTCAGACGGAAAACACTCCTCAGTAAAAGGCAAATGACAGCCCGGTTGGAGTTTGCCAAAAGGCACCAAAAGGACTCTCAGACCATGAGAAACAAGATTATCTGGTCTGATGAAACCAAGATTGAACTCTATGGCCTGAATGCCAAGTGTCACGTCTGGAGGAAACCTGGCACCATCCCTACGGTGAAGCATGGTGGTGGCAGCATCATGCTGTGGGGATGTTTTTCAGCGGCAACGACTTGGAGATTAGTCAGGATTGAGGGAAAGATGAACGGAGCAAAGTACAGAGAGATCCTGGATGAAAACCTGCTCCAGAGCGCTCAGACTGGGGGCGAAGGTTCACCTTCCATCAGGACAACGAACCTAAGCACACAGCCAAGACAACACAGGAGTGGCTTCGGGACAAGTCGCTGAATGTCCTTGAGTGGCCCAGCCAGAGCCCGTACTTGAACCTGATCGAATATCTCTGGAGAGACCTGAAAATAGCTGTGCAGCGATGCTCCCCATCCAACCTGGCAAAGCTTGAGAGGATCTGCAGAGAAGAATGGGAGAAACTCCCCAAATACAGGTGTGCCAAGTTGTAGTGTCATACCCAAGAAAACTCAAGGCTGTAATTGCTGCCAATGGTGCTTCAACAAAGTACTGAGTAAAGGGTCTGAATACTTATGTAAATGTGATATTTCAGTTTGTTATTGTTAATACATTTGCAAACATTTCTAAAAACCTGTTTTTGCTTCGTCATTATGGGGTATTGTGTGTAGATTAATGAGGGGGGAAAAACAATTTAATCCATTTTAGAATAAGGCTGTAACTTAACAAAATGTGAAAAAATTCAAGGGGTCTGAATACTTTCCGAATACTTTTTTTTCAGTGTATTTTATATGTGTGTTTGAATAATGCGGTGGAACAAGATAGCCAGTTACCCATTAGCCTTCTGTGATGAGCGAACACAAACACACTCCCCGCATGTCTGTATAGGGTGCACGTAGTCCATTGAAACATTAAACAAGGTTGTGTTTATGAGGTGGAATCACATGGTCTCGTCTCTGTGCTCTTAAATTTTTCTGAATCAAACATACGTGTGTAAATGCTGATGCCCATATACGCTCTGTAGGGGGTTTACAAAGAGCTTTTAAAATGGCCGCTCCCCAAGGCCTAGTCCGGCATAGAATGTAGCAACCTGCTATCAGCCACCACGGGCTGTCATTCACAGATTTCAGGATGCAGGATGTGTCAGAATTACCACATTCCAGAAATAAATCCTACTGGAACTTCTCTGGAGACTGTCGACGCATGCCTGACTGATTGGAGTTAAGGACCCTGAGTTTTCACAATTCCTGACATTTAATCCTAGTAAAATGTCCCTGTCTTAGGTCAGTTAGGATCACCACTTTATTTTAAGAATGTGAAACATTAGAATAATAATAGAGAGAATGATTTCTTTCAGCTTTTATTTCTTTCATCACATTCCCAGTGAGTCAGAAGTTTACATACACTCAATTAGTATTTGGTAGCATTGCCTTTAAATTGTTTTACTTGGATCAAACTTTTCGGGTAGCCTTCCACAAGCTTCCCACAATAAGTTGGGTGAATTTTGGCCCATTCTTCCTGACAGAGCTGGTGTAACTGGTGTAAAGTCAGGTTTGTAGGCCTCCTTGCTCGCACAAGCTTTTTCAGTTCTGCCACACATTTTCCATAGGATTGAGGTCAGGGCTTTGTGATGGCCACTCCAATACCTTGACTTTGTTGTCCTTAAGCCATTTTGCCACAACTTTGGAAGTATGCTTGGGGTCATTGTCCATTTGGAAGACCCATTTGCAACCAAACTTTAACTTCCTGACTGATGTCTTGAGATGTTGCTTCAATATATCCACATAATTTTCCTTCCTCATGATGCCATCTATTTTGTTAAGTGCACCAGTCCCTCCTGAAGCAAAGCACCCTCACAGCATGATGCTGCCACCCCCGTGCTTCACGGTTAGGATGGTTTTCTTCCGCTTGCAAGCTACCCCCTTTTTCCACCAAACATAACGATGGTCATTATGGCCAAACAGTTCTATTTTTGATTTATCAGACCAGAGGACATTACTCCAAAAAGTCCCCATGTGCAGTAGCAAACTGTAGTCTGGCTTTTTTATGGCGGTTTTGGAGCAGTGGTTTCTTCCTTGCTGAGCGGCCTTTCAGGTTATGTTGATATAGGACTTGTTTTACTGTGAATATAGATACTTTTGTACCTGTTTCCTCCAGCATCTTCACAAGGTCCTTTGCTGTTGTTCTGGGATTGATTTGCACTTTTCACACCAAAGTACGTTCATCTCTAGGAGACTTCCTGAGCAGTATGACGGCTGCGTGGTCTCATGGTGTTTATACTTGCGTACTATTGTTTGTACAGATGAACGTGGTACCTTCAGGCATTTGGAAATTGCTCCCAAGGATGAACCAGACTTGTGGAGGTCTACAATTATTTTTCTGAGGTCTTGGCTGATTTCTTTTGATTTTCCCATGATGTCAAGCAAATAGGCACTGAGTTTGAAGGTAAGCCTTGACATACATGCACAGGTACACCTCCAATTGACTCAAATGATGTCAATTAGCCTATCAGAAGCTTCTAAAGCCATGACATCATTTTCTGGAATTTTCCAAGCTGTTTAAAGGCACAGTCAACTTAGTGTATGTAAACTTCTGACCCACTGGAATTGTGATACAGTGAATTATAAGTGAAATAATCTGTCTGTAAACAATTGTTGACTAAATTACTTGTGTCATGCACAAAGCAGATGTCCTAACCGACTTGCCAAAACTATAGTTTGTTAACAAGAAATTTGTGGAGTGGTTGAAAAACGAGTTTTAATGACTCCAACCTAAGTGTATGTAAACTTCCGACTTCAACTGTATATTTTGACATTTGAACATTTAAGCAATAAGGTCCAAGGAGATGTGATATATTGGTCATTATAAACCAGATAGTTTGGGTCCTGGATGCTGATTGGCTGAAACAGTATGCCAGCCATGTGTATATCAGACAATATACCACACCTCCTCTGGCCTTATTGCTTAAATATACCACACCTAAGGGCTGTTCTTAGGCACGATGCAAATTGAAGTGCCTGGATACAGCCCTTAGCAGTGGTATATTGGCCATATACCACAAACCCCCAAGGGGCCTTATTGCTATTATAAACCGGTTACCAACATAAACAGTAAACAAGTAGTTTTGCGTCATACTTGTGGTATTGTCTGATATACACACGGCTGGAAGGCAATTGACAATTGTGTGTTTTACAAGTACAGTGGTATATTGGCCATATACCACAAATCACAAAAACAGCTAATTCTGCCTATAGTAATTTGATAGATAGGAACTTTATTTGAATCTAGTTTTCTCTGGAGACATAATAACAAGTTATCCATACCATGAGAGTGGAGGGGGACCTGTATCAGTGATTTTGACCAGATAGACAGATCATCTGCAGAGATATAGCTCCCCATGTACTCGCCTATGATTGTATTTTTCTATACCACGTATCGTATGACTGCGTACAAAGCAAACAATACCTTATTTATGTAAGTATAAAATCTGCCAATGGTATAGAAAGTCTGCCAATTGTATAAATACTTGATTGAACTGCAATACAGAACTCAGATATGCTCTGAATCTACAAAGAGAGCTGTATTGGTGTGTATGCATTCTCATTTCGACGCCAAACTCACCACATGTGTAGCCAAATAGCTCTATTTCATGTCATCTGACAAAGCACCGGTTACAATCCAAGTGCCAATGCCATTTAGCAAACTCCAGGCGTTTACATTTGTTGCATGACAAAGAAAAAAAGGCTCAGTGCCATTATCCTCAGACGGTGAGGTATTAAAAGGTGTTGTAAACAGGGGTGTCAATAATATTTTCTCTCTATCTCTGAGCAATTGTATTAGTATAAAATAACATACTGTCCCAATGTTTTAACATACTGTACAATATAGTTCAGTATTTAAATTATTTATTTTATACAGTCATTTTTGCTCATCTTTATCAAGGGTGTCAATAATTTCAGACCCTACCGTAAATACCATAATTCGTATAATACCTCCAATAAGATTTGATTTTTTGTGCAATTTGTTATGGTATTTTGGTTGCTATAACAGTTGGTTTGAAGTGACTTTGAGGATTTGGGCATGCTTTTTGAAGCATCCTGCCATAGGCCCTACCACTGCCAATGTTTCACTAGCAGCAATGCTAATGCTGGCTGTAGGGTAATTAAATAAAAACAACTAAGCCATATTTTTGTTCACTGTCTCTCAGGATCAATGGATTAATCACTTTTTGCGACTTTTTTAACACATCAATAGGAAAGAAGTAATATTTACTTCAACACCTCAAAAATTCTACTACAGTCAACTGATGGTAAATCTGCATTTGAGCAGTAATGTGGATTGTACTTTGGAAAACATCTGCAAATGATATAAGGGGAATACGCCTGTATTTATTTGACATAATATGCAAATTAACTGTCATTTTGCTAAAATAAGTCTGTTTTTTAAAATCTGATAACATTATTTACATATCTATTAATAATGTTTTGATACGAATTAAGTTGATGTTTTGCCATGATTGTTGCATTTTCCAATTGTTTCTTCTTGGGGTCAAAATGACCATAGTTGGTTATCCATGTACTTAAAATATATTGGTAGTTTGAGGGTTTAGTGAATATTTACAATGCAAAAATGAACACTGAATACTTCACACACCATATTAAATACACAGTATTGTCCATGGAAAAGTCTAACTTAACCCTAGTGAGTACATTCAATTGTAGAGGATTAGGTGGCTTCTAAACCTTTTAAACATATGTTTTCCTAATAGACAGTTTCCACAATTAATTTGAACTGAGCCCTAAAGTATCATGTATCTTTTAAACCTCAGGTCTATCCATGGTGAATTGTGGACTATTCAAAAATCCTTATCTTTTTGTGCCTGTTGAGGCTTGATATGTATTGTCCCTTCAACCTCCCTAAAATGGTGATTCCATATTTAGGCCTTGGTGCCCACAAAGTAAATATAACAATTTGAATATATCCTATTCTCTTTAAAGACAGCACTGATCCCACAGGCATTGGTTTGAATGACTGATTACACTATGATCTTGCCTCAGGCACTGATTTTAAGTCGTTTGAGACACACACACATCCAAACTGAGTCTAAAATGTAATGTTTGTGGTGTCCTATGAAATGTCATTTGGACAGCATGCTGGGTTTATCCTCCACAGTGCAACAAAGCTGCTTTCATCACCATGACAATCATTCCTGGTGCAGGTGAAAACAATTTACATCACATCGAAACACCAATTACTAACAATTCTGGTATAACTTTGTGTGATCATAGCCTATAATTATAACTGTGTGTGTGTGTGTGTCCTTGTGAGACTGCTGGTCTATAAATGATGTGGTGTGACAGGGCAGGGTGTCTCTGCCCTGCTCAGGAGGGGTTGGAGGGTGGCAGGGAGACAGAGGATGCCAACCGACACCGTGAGGGGCTTATAAATCAACGTTCTCCATAGACGTGGGGGTTCACAGCACACACACGCTATATGCTGGCATCTGTCTGCTTCACTAACCCAACCACTCACTTGACCTTACAACTGCGTGGGGATTTTGAATATGAGTGGACTTGGATGCTGCAGAGGTTTGTGCAACACAGGCAGCCCAATTCTGATATTCTTTCCACTATTTGATCTTTTGACCAATCACATCAGATCTTTTCACATCAGATGATCTGATTGGTCAAAATTAGTGAAGAAAAAAAATATCAGAATTTGCTGCCTGTGTAAACACAGACTTGTTGGCAGCACAGGTTACTATGTAGATATACACTATATATACAAAAGTATGTGGACACCCCTTAAAATTAGTGGATTCGGCTATTTCAGCCACAACCGTTGCTGACAGGTGTATAAAATTGAGCACACAGACATGAAATCTCCATAAACAAACATTGCCAGTAGAATGGCCTTACTGAACAGCTCAGTGACTTTCAACGCGGCACCATCATATGATACCACCTTTCCAACAAGTTAGTTCGTAACATTTCTGCCCTGCTAGAGCTGCCCTGGTCAACTGTAAGTGCTGTTATTGTGAAGTGGAAATGTCTAGGAGCAACAACGGCTCAGCCACGAAGTGGTAGGCCACACAAGCTCACAGAACGGGACCGCTGAGTGCTGAAGCGTCTAGCGCGTAAAAATGGTCTGTCCTCGGTTACAACACTCACTACCGAGTTCCAAACTGCCTCTGGAAGCAACGTCAGTACAAGAACTCATGAAATGGGTTTCCATGGCCGAGCAGCTGCATACAAGCCTAAGATCACCATGCGAAATGCCAAGCGTCGGCTGTAGTGGTATAAAGCTCGCCACCATTGGACTCTGGAGCAGCGGAAATGCGTTCCCTGGAGTGATGAATCACACTTCACCATCTGGCAGTCCGACAGACTAATCTGGGTTTGGCGGATGCCAGGAAAACGCTACATGCCCCAATGCATAGTGCCAACTGTAAAGTTTGGTGGAGGAAGAATAATGGTCTGGGGCTGTTTTTGTTCATGGTTCGGGCTAGGCCCCTTAGTTCCAGTGAAGGGAAATCTTAATGCTACAGCATACAATGACATTCTAGATGATTCTGTGCTTCCAACTTTGTGGCAACAGTTTGGGGAAGGCCCTTTCCTGTTTCAGCATGACAATGACCCCCGTGCACAAAGCGAGGTCCATACAGAAATGGTTTGTCGAGATCGGTGTGGAAGAACTTGACAGAGCCCTGACCTCAAATACATCGAACACCTTTCGGATGAATTGGAACGCCAACTGCGAGCCAGGCCTAATTGCCCCACATCAGTCCCCGACCTCACTAATGTGCTTGTGGCTGAATGGAAGCAAGTCCCCACAGCAATGTTCCAACATCTAGTGGAAAGCCTTGCCAGAAGAGTGTAGGCTGTAATAGCAGCAAAGAGGGGACCAACTCCATATTAATGCCCATGATTTTGTAATAGATGTTTGACGAGCAGGTGTCCACATACTTTTGTAGTGTAGATGTGTGTAGATGGTGTAGAAACTGACTGCACTAGACCGGTGAATAGATTTGGGCAGAGTCTGAACATGAGATAGCTAGGTCATGTTACATAACATTAGTCATTCTTATGCCTGTAAGTTATAAACAATAAAACATGAGTTGAACCAAAATAGAGCAAAGATAAAGGATAAAGTCCCTAAATGAAAACAGCAAACAAAATACGATGAAGTGCTTTCAAGAGTTGAAGACATCAAATCATCTACTGAACACGTCAAGCATGATTTTGTGATTCATTCTTCTGTATTCCTTCCTCACAAGAAGCTCAGCTGATGGATTTCTTATTTTTCTGATTGTTCACTCCTTCAACCATTATCTAATCATCCCAATGGCATTATTAGCTAGGGCAGAAGAAAATAATGTCTCATCAGTGATTTTCTGGGAATAGAGAAGTCTTACTAAGATCCAGACAATACCTACTGATTTCAGAGCATCAGCAGATTCTATCTCTCTGATGGTGGCATTGATTACAGGGATGGAACCAGGCTCTGAGCACTAAGATAAAGTCAAAAGCTGAGCAATATGACTTGTGTACACCTTATGGCTCGAGGTTACTTTGAACCACAAACTAGGGATCAGAGTACCTTACCTTCAATCCTAAGTGCACGTACACACATATTGCGCACACATATACACATCACACATACACACACACATGCAAACACACACACACACAAACACCAGTGGTGTAAAGTACTTAAGGGGGTATCTGTACTTTACTATTTATATTTTTGACAACTTTTACTTTTACTTCATTACATTCCTGAAGAAAATAATGTACTTTTTACTCCATACTTTTTCCTTGACTCCCAAAAGTATGGGTCCAATGCACGCACTTCTCAAGAGAACATCCCTGGTCATCCCTACTGCCTCTGATCTGACGGACTCACTAAACACAAATACTTTGCTTGTAAATGAGTGTTGGAGTGTGACCCTGGATATCCTTAAAAAAAGAAAATGGTGCCGTCTGGCACCATTTTCCATGAGTGCATCTGACTCTGGGGAAGTAGATAAAGGGCCTCACCGCCAAAATCCATTAGTATCCCTTTAATAACACTGCCGTCCATTCATCAATTTTATTTCTGAAAACAGACATAGTGTTTGTGTTCTTACTCCAAGATTGACTCAAATAACACACATATTGTGAAGATGGTCAGACAGGATCAATCCATTAGCCTGACTAGGATTAAAAAGGATGGGGAGATGACAGTATTTAACATGTTAAAAGGCAAACGTATACACTGATCACTCTCATCAGAAACTAGGATGCAATTGGATAACCAAAAACATTTGGCAGGAAGAAAATGAAATTAACCTGAAACCCTGTTTTGTCCTATATCTTGTTGGATTATGAATTAATATTTTATATTTCAACAAAATGCTAGTAAATCATCCACAGTACATTAACTAGTAGCCCAATTCAAGCATCTTTACGGAAAACTCTTGTCTTATCATAGGAAATTGTGAGATAAAATCTTCAGAAATTAATGCTCTTTCAGGGCTCTATTTTCAGCTGGCACTAAGGGGGTGCAAGTGTAAAACGCACGTTAGTTTGCAATTTTTGTCATGTAAAAACTTGCAGCACTAGCATTTTCCAGCCCTAACGCCAGGTTTGGCAATTAACATGTCTAACATCAGCTCGATTGCGCTACTGCAGCGCTAATGGCAAGTTTTAAGACCCCCCCAAAAGCAGGTCTTAACCGGTAAATGGCATGGATTTTGAAAGTAGAAGCACAGCCTATCCAGCCATGACACACAGTGCACATGGAACGAGAGAAGTGCCTTTTGTGCCTGTGAATCTCGCATTTAGAAACATAAAATAAATTATTGGTTTCCCCCATTTCGTTGAATTTTATTAAAAACCAAGCATAGCCTACCCTCCATTTAATCAATGCTGGTTTAGCAGCATCGCATAGGTGCGTCTTTTATCCTGGCCATTGTCCAAGTAGCCTATGAATAAAGGGGTTTTAAATGGTCTACTGAGAGTGCTTTGAAATACACTGAATAAAAATATAAAGCCCTTGGTCCAGTGTTTCATGAGCTGAAATAAAAGATCCCCGAAATTTTCCACATGCACAAAAAGCTTATTTATCTCAAATGTTGTGCACAAATGTTTTTACATCCCGGTTAGTGAGCATTTCTCCTTTGCTAAGATAATCCATCCACCTGACAGGTGTGTCATATCAAGGAGCAGATTAAACAGCATGATCATTACACAGGTCCACATTGTGCTGGGGACAATAAAAGGCCTCTCTAAAATGTGCAGTTTCGTCACACAACACAATGCCACAGATGTCTCAAGTTTTGAGGGAGCGTGCAATTGGCATACTGACTGCAGGAATATCCACCAGAGCTGTTGCCAGAGAATGTAATGTTCCTTTCTCTACCATAACCCGCCTCCAACATCGTTTTAGAGAATTTGGCAGTACGTCCAACTGGCCTCACAACCACAGACCACGTGTAACCATGCCAGCCCAGGATCTCCATATCCGGCTGCGGGATGGTCTTAGACCAGCCAACCGGACAGCTGATGAAACTGTGGGTTAACACAACCGAAGAAATTCTGCACAAACTGTCAGAAACCTCATCAGGGTCTTGACCTGACTGCAGTTCAGTGTCGTAACCGACTTCAGTGGGCAAATGCTCACCTTCGATGGCCACTGGCACGCTGGAGAAGTGTGCTCTTCACGGATGAATCCCGATTTCAACTGTACCGTGCAGATGGCAGACAACGTGTATGGCAGACGTGAGCGAGCGGTTTGCTGATGTCAACATTGTGAACAGAGTGCTCCATGGTGGAGGTGGGGTTATGGTATGGGCAGGCATAAGCTACGGACAACGAACACAACTGCATTTTATCGATGGCAATTTGAATGCACAAAGATACCATAACTAGATCCTGAGGCCAATTTTTGTGCCATTCATCCGCCGTCATCACCTCATGTTTCAGCATGATAATGCACGGCCCCGTGTCGCAAGGAACTGTACACAATTACTGGAAGCTGAAAATATCCCAGTTCTTCCATGTCCTGCATACTCACCAGACATGCCACCCATTGAGCATGTTTGGAATGATCTGGATCGACATGTACGACAGCGTGTTCCTGACAATATCCAGCAACTTCGCACAACCATTGAAGAGGAGTGGGACAACATTCCACAGGTCACAATCAACAGCCTGATCAACTCTACACTGTAATCCCAAACAGTTGTACTAGCTCATAAGTAATAAGGTCATAACAGTCAAATGTCGTTATGCAGTTGACCAAACTATAAAGTGTTGAGCTCTGTTGAGATTTATGCCACTTTAATTGAAGAGGGCTCAATATTTTATAGGTAATTTGTGTGGAACGCTCAAAAAGTTTAGGTAGTGTCATGACGTTATCGACGTCATGACGTTCTGGTGGGTGGGTCATCTCTCCCTCAGGAAAGCTGAGTCAGCCATCTTGAATTTGCCTTGATGCGGGGATGTTTGGGCCGCCCGTGTGGATGTGGAACACAGTTTAATTTGTTTTAATTTGTTTGCAATGCGCACTTTTATGCTGCCCGCTTGAAACCACCACCACCTCCGTTTTTATCATTAGTCTTATTGCCCTCGTTTTCTTAAGCGCCATCTTATCATCACCTCTGATTTGGTAAGTAACTCTAATGTTGTTTTTTTTAATTTATTTTTTATTGAATTTCGATAGTCTTAAATGTGGAACTGGGAATACATTTGTACAATGTGCACAGTGAATATTTGTTGTAAATAGTTTAAAAATCCAAGTAATTGTAACTTTAGAAGTTGTTAAATATGTGACAAATACGTTACATTACTTCATCTTACAACGGTGTAACGTTATCAGCGGGTTTCCTGGATGAACTACATTTCCCATAATGCATGTTTGCCCGGGCCATTGATGGTGGAGGAAGGTCCATGAGTTTTCGCTGTTCGCCGGTAATGCAAGTGCGTACTGTGAGTATACTTATTTCAATAAGTGTCTGCCTTACACAGTAATTATTTTACGTTATCGAGCTGTGTGTACGTGTGTGCTAGCGTGAAACGAACAATGCTAAACAACATAATGTGAGTGTGTTATCATGATGCTAACCAGGCCTGTGTTTGTATTTCTTCCTAGGCTCAAGTGTGTGGTTGTGAGATCATCTCGAAATCCTTTTAACAGTTCAGGTAGGATGTATTATGAAAGTGTTACTAATAATTGGTTTTATTTTATGTGTTTCCACAGTCATTCTTTTGCTATTTCTCTAAATGTTTTTATCTCAACTGTGGGGTCAACAGTTGATCACTTGAACCCTTTATTAATACTTTGTTAAATACAAAGAACAACAACAGAAATAGCAGATCTATAAGCACAAAACTTTGATGCTTTGATTGTTAATAACTAACTTGCTTATCTTTTAACATTTTCATTTTTACTATAATTAGTGTACAATGAATGTTTTTGATAGATTTGGAAACTTTTTATCTATATATTCACATTATTATTTAAAAAATGTTTTTGAACATTAACAAATCATCTTTGTGCGCATGTTGTGTACAGATATCGGACTACAAAGAGTGCTACAGAGAGCCAGCGTTTCACCATCAGACAGGTGCTAATAGGTGAGTTTTGTAAATTGTGTACTAATTAAAACAAAAAAAATAGATTTTCGCCTTAAGTTATTCACAATGTTTAGATTTTTTTTGCAGCAGAACAGATTTCATCAAATTACTGATGTGTTAACTGGTTGGTATCATTTTTTTTTTTTTTTTTTTTTTTTTAATCAACTTTTGAATAGCCAAAAGTGCAAAACAGGGCTGAAATGGTTTAGACTTTAATCGGAAATATTTAAATTGCAGGCTGAAGTTGGCCCAATGGAGTGGAAGTGCAAGTTGTGTTCTGCAACTTCAAATACCCGGGGACAATTATTTTGGCACTATACTGTACTGCATAGCCAATATTCAAGAGTGTCCCCCCTGCCATGTCTCTATGACAGTTGCATTTGTACTTTTCCATCATTCGAAGCGATGAAAGCTCATCTGTCAAGATGTCATAATGATTCATGTAGAGTAGATGCAACTGAAGGAGCATGTGTTTTTTTTACATGTCCTTTGTGTAACTTCAAGCAGCCCTTTTCTGAGGAAATTCTATTGGGTCCTTTGAGAAGTCATTTACGAAGTCATGAGATGGTAGCATGCCCATTCAAGAATTGTAAATACAGAACAAATAGCTACTCAGCGTTTAATGCACACAAAAGTAGAAAACATGGTGGTGATTCAGACTTTGGTGAATGTGTTGTATTGGCAGACAATGATAGTGCCCCAGTTGTAGTTGCAGCAGAAAGTCTTGGGGAACACGCTGAAAGTCACAGTGCAGGGTCTGCGGACACATTTGATCTTGATGAGGTGAACGGTCAGTGTGACACAGACACTTTAAGAGCCCAGTTGAAGAAAATAATCTCGAGCTTACATTCACATTTATCCAAAAAGTTGTGATGTGTCTTGAGGACAACAAACCACTGAAAGGGCGTCTACTGACACTGAAGAATGATTTGTTCAATGAGTGAATCACTCAGAATGGACTATTTGTTGAGCTGAGTATTGAGGATGTTTTTTGTTTTTTTCCCCTCTTTACAAATGTAATAATTTGCCTCTTCTACCTCATGTTTAATATGTTACACTGTTTGCCTCTTCTACCTCAGATTTAATACATTGATTGTTAATAGATAAATATCACAACATTGACGTATTGCCAAGCCCAAGTTTTTGTACTGTACTTGTGGGAAACGACTGTTGAATTCATGCACTATACATGTTTAATGTTGTGTGACCTAATGCTTACCTTGATGTTGCCAGTTGAAGTACGGCACAGTAGAAACCAGTACTTTTATTTGAATGTTTTATTTAAAAAAAGTGAGTTGCAGCCTTCAAGGTACAGTAAGTGCCAAAACGTTTTAAATGGCTCCACATTCTAATAGTTGTCATTGCTGTTGAGGATGGATTATAATTAGAATCTTATTGAATTTTATCATGAAGCCTTTGTGAGTTTTTATGATAATGTTTACTGAATAATGTGATATGGAGACCCAAAATACTGAATCTACCCTCTGTAGCAATGACCACTATCAGAGTATGGAACTATTAACACTTAATGTACTTTAAAACACATTTAGTTTTCATGGAGTCATTTCCTTTTCCTTTTTTGTTTTAATTTATGACAAGCACTTTGTTTTGACTGAGCTCCTTTTGATTCGTGCCTTTTTAAAAGCACATTGTGTTGAATAAAAAAAAAGTTACATTGTCACTGTGGTGTCACTTTCATGTTTTCTAACATTATTCGCTGATTATAATTGTGTAATGGACCGACATCAGTATTTCAGTTTAGAATTAATTTTGATTGCATGTCCCACATTATGAGTTGAAGAATATTGAACATTTTGAGTGTATTTCACACATTATATGAGTTGAAGAATATTTAATATTTTGAGTGTATTTCCCACATTTATGAGTTGAAGAATATTGAAAGTTTTGAGTGTATTTCCCACATTATATGAGTTGAAAAATATTGAAAATTTTGAGTGAATTACTCCCTAATTATAAGTTGAGGAATATCAATATTTATAAGATAACATTGAGATAATTTAAGGCAACTGTAAATGTAATTTTTATTTTATGTAAACTTAAAACATTTAAAAACATCACTAAAATATTTTTGTGTAATCTGTTACAAAATAATTTTTGAGTTATGTGAACTTATTAGGGTTTACAGTGTATGCGAAGGAGATGTGTCGTTCTGCATGAGGCAAATGGTGGTCACACCAGATACTGACTGGTTTTCTGATCCACGCCCCTACCTTTTTCTTTAAGGTATCTGTGACCAACAGATGCATATCTGTATTTCTAGTCATGTGAAATCCATAGATTAGGGCCTAATTTATTTATTTCAATTGACTGATTTCCTTATATGTGACCGACCGGCTCGATTCGGTCTCATGTAGCAAAATTTGAAATAGTGTTTTTTATATTGGATAAAAGTAGAGACTCAAAAATGGTATATCATACACTACAGTTAATGAACAATGAGAAAGTAATTCTGCTTTGAAAGTTGATAAACTTGTAACCTCACTTTAGAGAAAATGTTTTGGTACCCCTTCCTGAGAGCTCTTCTTTGTCTACACCCATTCAGCATCGTTCACACCCTCTTAAGCTTTAGCCCCACCCATCTCTTTAAGGGTTGATCCAAGATTTCTGTCCTAAGAACAGCAGTCAAGCATCCAAGCTAACTGGCTAACGTTGGCTAGCTTGCTAGCTACTTCCAGACACAAATGAGAGAACAGCTCTCTCTGACCATTTTACTCACCATAGCAGAGCTGGTTAGGGTGTTTTTATGTTATCCAGAGCGTTGGTGACTGCAACTGTGCTGCTGGCCATATGCTGAAACCGGCCATATTCAACGGGTGTTAAGCGTTCGTAAATGTGTCAGTTATTCTGCGCTCTGGCGCACTCAGACGAGAGTGCTCTGAAATCGGAGTAGATAGCCAAAGCGAATTTACCAGCTACCTCTATCAACAGTTGTCGCAGTGACATGATTAACATTATATTGAAATGGTTACTTGCGCATAGTGGAGTCTTTTGTTAAGACATGTAGCTAGTTAGCTAAACAATTAACCATAATCCCAACTCATGACCTTACTACCCTGCATGAATCTACAGTTAGCTAACCAACCAGGTTCAATGTTAGCTAGCTAACATTAGGCTATAACTAGCAAAGCAAATGGCTCTGAGATACGAATAATATTACTACACAGATCATACACATTAGCTAGCGAGCCAGCCAGCTAACGTTAGCTAGCTAGCTAACAGTACACTTTAACTTGAAATGAAAAAAAAATTCAGACAAAATTAGAAACGTATAATATCTGAAAATGTAGCTAGCTAGACTATCTTACCTGTATACATAGATGGACGCGTCGCCCTCTGTCACAGATGCCATGGTTGCCCTTAGTTTGAAGATGTAATCCGTATTCAGGTGTTTTCTCCATCTCCTTAGCTATCATACTCTAATTCCACTGATTTCAAAACTCGGTCCTCCAGAAAGTGGAGAGCAACACTTATGCAGTTCTACTACGCAATATATATATTTTAAAAAGCTGCTTTAGACAGGATTACCTACAGATACTGACCAGCTAGAGTAGACAGAAGAGTGCTACATGCATACCAATCCAAACTCATCTGTCGGCATGTTCAGCCCACTCATTATCTCAGCCAATCATGGCTAGCGGGAAGGTTGCTGTCTTTTTCTGTGGCTAAAGCAACTAGGCTCATAATTTAACAATTGTATTTGTATTTACAGATGGCATACAAGTTTGTTATTAAGGCACATGAAAGTTCACATGTTCCAGAAGGAATTTCTGCCAAAAAAGTTTACATTCAAATGGCTCTCCCGTGAAGTAGTGACGCGTGACATATGCCTAGTTTCCTGAAACGAGTCACCATATGAACTGTAAAATTGTACAAAAATGGTTTGCATGTTGTGTTTATTTTTTTGTTCAGTGTGTCATGCTTTTTCATTACTCACAATTCACATACCTGCATACTTCATTTTGTTTGTTCATGTAGGCTGACCATCCCCATTTTCAAAGAGCACCCCTCGTCCGATTACCAAAGACACGCTCCGCCAAACTATTCAGTCCTCCTACAATGCCAACCCACTGGGCACACACTGGTTTAATCAACATTGTTTCCACGTAATTTCAATGAACCAACGTGGAATAGACGTTGAATTGATGTCTGTGCCCACTGGGATATCAATGGCTTATTTTGGGGAGAATCTGCCTTGCACATACAGATCAGTGGCAGTCAGTGCCATTTCAGATGAGGGAGCATGCTTTTTCTTTTTCATGAGCAGGCCTTATTTATTTTACAGCATATTGGATGACTGTCATTCATATTCCATTCACCCAGTTCAATGTAACAGCGCTAGGTTTAGGCTACTACATGATACTCTAATTTTCCCTATACCCATCATGAGGTTGCTACAACCTAGCCTATGAATGAAAGTTTACAACGTAGGTGCACACAGGTCGAAATAAAAATTTGAGGTGACAGACAGTGACACATGGACAGACAGTGACACATTCAATACCGCCTTGCACACTCTTGCCTGTATCTAGCTGATATAGGGTGTAATCATTCGTCCAACAGTTGCAAACGAGTGTTTCTATTGGACAAATTCAGGTATGTTTATCCCGTTTTGTTCCGTTAGCTTCTGTTTAAGAAACATTTTTCAACAGATTTGGCGGAATGAATACACCCCTGATCACACGTAAAAACACTATACTTTCATAGCAGCCACGTTGTATTCGTTCTCACATTTATACGTTCTCCTCTCACCTTGTTCCTTCGTTTGTGGACTTCAACCCACAACACATCCAAGCGAAACCATATCATAACTGCAACACATAGCCTATATAGTTGTCACCATATTAGCTAAAGTAACGTCATAGTTAACATAGCTAATAGAACTAATGCGTTAGTAAACCCGCTACAATCATGCAGTAAAGTTACACCTCCCTGACCAAGGCCCTTCTCCCCCATTGCTCAGTTTGGCCAGGCAGCCTACTCTAGGAAGAGTCTTGGTGGTTTCAAACTTCTTCCATTTAAGAATGACGGAGGCCACTGTGTTCTTGGGGACCTTCAATGCTGCAGACATTTTTTAGTACAATTCCCCAGATCTGTACCTCGACAGAATCCTGTCTCAGAGCTCTACAGACAATTCCTTCCACCTCATGGCTTGGTTTTTGCTCTGGCATGCACTGTCAACTGTGGGACCGTATATAGACAGGTGTGTGCCTTTCCAAATCATGTCCAATCTATTGAATTTACCACAGGTGGACTCCAGTCAAGTTGTAAAAACATCTCAAGGATGTTCAATGGAAACAGGATGCAACTGAGCTCAATTTCGAGTCTCATAGTAAAGGGTCTGAATACTTACATAAATAAGGTATTTGTTTTTTATTTTAATGAATGTCCTAAAAATTCTAAAAACCTGTATTTGCTTTGTCATTATGGCGTATTGTGTGTAGATTGATAAGGATTTTTATTTATTTCATCCATTTTTTAATAAAGCTGTAACGTAGCAAAATGTGTAAAAAGTCAAGGGGTCTGAATACTTCTATAAAGGCACTGTATGTTGTGATAAATGTGTGGTTTGCTCTATAACCTGTTAGTTCATATGCCTTGGGACCGTGATATATAGGCCTAAGGCCAAGACAATAAGAAGACACAGTGGCAGAGTAAATTAAACCACACCTTTGTTTCATCACAAAACCGGAGAGCAACCTATGTCCGGTGAAGTCCACAAAGCATATTGCATGGAACAAACAGTTATATGACCTACAGCATGGTCAAGTAAGTTAATGTTTCCAACATTTTCAGACTACTAAACAACTATTGATTTAGAACCAGATAGAGTTACCGCAAGTCGCAAAGAAAACAGCAGCTGCCTCCGCTATTCCAGCACCATTTCAACTTCAACATTTCAACATCATCAAATCACCTATGCATAGTCTAATACAGTGACAACTAAAGGATACCAAAAGCAATTTAGTCCAATCAACATAAGCAAAATATCATTTGGATGTCCATGTTTCTGATTTCTCTGTATGTGTGTGTGTGTGTGTGTGCGCAAGTAGAAAAAACATGATGACTCACCCTACTTGTAGAGAAACGGCAATGCAGTCCTCCTCTCTTTCATGTTGATGAAATGGTCTATGACTCCGTCATACAGTACGCTTTCAGTTTTTATTGTCATAGGCTACCTGGCTAAAATGCTTCCTCGCTAGCCTAGCTTACATTCATGGGCAACGATGCGCCAGACCAGCTAGTTAACATTAGCCTAGCTACTACATCTAGCTATATATTGAACTTCCATCCTCTCAGCCAGGTACACAATGTATGAATTCGTGGTTGGATCAGAATTGCTGTTATAATCAATGGCCAGTACGAAGAATTCGGTTAAATCCACATGTCCAAATCCCTATCTCCAACCATGCCTAATTTAGGAAATGCCCAATTTTAGCTAGCTAGCTAGCCACAGGAGGACATCAACACAACAAAATGCAAAAATTCATCTGATGTTTTGCTCTCGATGTAATTGGTGTGCTGCCAAATCCAATCTGGCTTCCGTTTACACTTTTTTTGGGTGCGCCAGGACCATCCACAGTTGAACTCACTCAGTGTTGCTCAACGCTGATTGGCTATTATTTCATACTTTTTTATCAAGGGAGGCCAAATGTCATACTATTTTTGACCAGACAGCATCAGATAGGCCTAGATGGGATACACATACAGAGACAGAGGGGCACTGCTCCATGCAAGATCTCACCTCGTGGAGTTGCAATGATCATGAGAACGGTGAGGAATCAGCCCAGAACTACACGGGAGGATCTTGTCAATGATCTCAAGGCAGCTGGGACCATAGTCACCAAGAAAACAATTGGTAACACACTATGCCATGAAGGACTGAAATCCTGCAGCGCCCGCAAGGTCCCCCTGCTCAAGAAAGCACATTTACATGCCCGTCTGAAGTTTGCCAATGAACATCTGAATGATTCAGAGGAGAACTGGGTTTAAGTGTTGTGGTCAGATGAGACCAAAATGGAGCTCTTTGGCATCAACTCTACTCGCCGTGTTTCGAGGAGGAGGAATGCTGCCTATGACCCCAAGAACACCATCCCCACCGTCAAACATGGAGGTGGAAACATTATGTTTTGGGGTGTTGTTCTGCTAAGGGGACAGGACAACTTCACCACATCAAAGGGATGATGGACGAGGCCATGTACCGTCAAATCTTGGGTGAGAACCTCCTTCCCTCAGCCAGGGCATTGAAAATGGGTTGTGGATGGGTATTCCGGCATGACAATGACCCAAAACACACGGCCAAGGCAACAAAGGAGTGGCTCAAGAAGAAGCACATTAAGGTCCTGGAGTGGCCTAGCCAGTCTCCAGACCTTAATCCCATAGAAAATCTGTGGAGGGAGCTGAAGGTTCGAGTTGCCAAACGTCAGCCTCGAAACCTTAATGACTTGGAGAAGATCTGCAAAGAGGAGTGGGACAAAATCCCTCCTGAGATGTTTGCAAACCTGGTGGCCAACTACAAGAAACGTCTGACCTCTGTGATTGCCAACAAGGGTTTTGCCACCAATTACTAAGTCATCTTTTGCAGAGGGGTCAAATACTTATCTCCCTCATTAAAATGCAAATCAATTCATAACATTTTTGACATGCGTTTTTCTGGATTTTTTTGTTATTATTCTGTCTCTCACTGTTCAAATAAACCTACCATTAAAATTATAGACTGATAATTTCTTTGTCAGTGGGCAAACGTACAAAATCAGCAGGGGATCAAATACTTTTTTCCCTCACTGTATCTATTCAAATATCTTGCATATCTTCTTTTCCATCATATCAATTAATATGCGTAATAATGTTGGCAGTTCGTGCATAGGATTTTAACATATAACCCGGATTGCCATTGTATTACATTTCATTTTTGACAAGCAATTATTATTTTAGCAAACAATTATTGTCGTTCATCCTATATTCTCCCTAACATCCTTACCCCCTTGCAACAGATGTGGGATAAACACACACGCACATACTCACATACTCTAACACACTCAAACCCTTTCCTCCACAATCAACCATAAAATCAGATGTTCAACGGTTGTTACATCCCAGAGCCCAACTCAAGAAAGGACCTGATTTACAAATGCATATTCAGTTACAGCTGATTGAGAAAGCATGCAAGATTGAGCAGAAATTGAAAACAATGTGAGATTTGATTAATCTATTTAATCTATGTCAAGTCCTAAGTGATGGAGATCAGATCCACCCTCTTCACCTGAGACACAAACACTTTGGTCCCCCGTTGTAACCATTTTTCCCAAGCATCTCCGTGCAGTCAGACCTTTGATTATTTTGTGCCACCCTCTCTGATTGTCCAAGTGTGACCCCCCATTCCATGGCTTACTGCAGCCAGTGTTGCCAGCACTGCCACTACCTGGGTGGGGTTACCCCACCGGAATCTCCACCGGCTAGGTACAAGGTCGTCAAGGTTCTCATTATCAGCTTTGAGAATTTCCTTGTATATAATGCTCTCCCATCAGGGGGCTCTGGCTTTGTAGGACCAACCCTGCCAGGCAGGCTCAGAATCTTGAGGGGGTGGTGCTGCTCAAGAAGGTCTCTGACCGCATTTATTTTCCTGTTTTGGCTGCATATAGGCAACTCACAGCAGGTCCATAAAACAGATGGGGACTTCTCTTTGGTGTATGGGTCGCTCAGGTGGGTGTCTGGGAAATAAGGTTGGGGATCGTTCCATCATGATAGGAGAATAAAAAAATATATTAGATGTATAATATACTTTAAAATGTATATCCTTCATCTGCACAAAATTGAAAGCTCTCTCTCACAACCCCTGCTCACAGACACATGTTGGTTCTGGGATATGCAACCATTTCCTTTCTCACTCACATAACGCCACACTTATTCAAACACCAAAACGCACACCACACCTTCCATCACAATTCATCCACACATATCCCCACACTGTGTCTTCTATGTCTTCTGTGTGCTATGTTTTTATCTCCACTATGTAGATTGAGTACTAGTGTACTAATTTAGTTGTATTTGAAGATGTATTATTTAGCTTGCTACCTTTTCTTGTAATACTGTCTTATCCCTTTATAAATTACTATACCTACTATAAATATGTTTTATTATTACAATCCCTACCATGACTAGTATTGGGTGTTCCATTATTCGACTCCTCTATTAGAACTTTCAGAATAGCCATGGAGTAGTCTTTGTGTCGCGGAACATTTGGTTGTCAATTTACAGTTTATCAACAACGAGAGCAACACGCTTCCCTTTTAATCTGTTTTCCTTGAAGATTGGGTACAGGACTTTGCGTCATTCTGCAATCTCCCTTGGGAACTGATCATTCATGCCTATTTTCGTGCCAGCAAGTCTTTTTCCTAGGCTTTTAACCATTACTTTGTCCTTAAAAAAGGCACATTTGGCAATGATTGGATGCTCATATCTCTGCCCTCTTTGTCCGAAACGGTGTACACGTTCGAGTTGGATTTTATCGACAGCCTCGAGTGGAATCTTGAGCGCTTTGAGAAAGAAGTCCCTCACTATTCTTTCTGTAATCTCTCTCTGCTTTTCCTGGATACCCGTAAGTACTAGATTTTCTCTCATCGATCTAGTTTGTATATCTAGTAAGGCTTCTTTCAGAAAGTTGTTCTCCTTTTTAAGTTACTTAACTTCCGTTTCCATCCTAGTGACTGTCCCTTTTAGTTTTTTTATATCGCTCTCCATTATCGCAACTTTTCCATCACTCATTTCCAGACTCACCTTCAACTCTTTTACATCATTACTGACCAACTCCAGTATGCCCAGTTTGTCATTTATCGACTTCAACAGGTCGCTTTCCACACTTACCAGTCCGAGTGGTGAAAAGCATAAATCATCTGTATCAGTCGAGCAGTCTCGTTTTCTCTTGGAGATTGATTCTCCTCGTTTATCTTCAGTCATGTTTGGGTGTTGCGTGTTGTTGTAATATTTGTTGATAAATTTCTCTAGCCTTATAATTTGTTTTGTGTTATTATCCAGATTGAATGTTATTACCCTCGAATATATGAAATGTTAATATTTAGTCTAACTTCCTGATATTTAATATTATGTTGTAATCTTGAGGTGAATTTTACCGCTTTATGTTCAATTATGCCATCTTGTTTCCCTTCTCTATCGCCCAGGTTTATAGACATTTTTGCAAGTGTATAAAAAAATAAAATATAAAAAATACCTTATTTACATAAGTATTCAGACCCTTTGCTATGAGACTCGAAATTGAGCTCAGGTGCATCCTGTTTCCATTGAATCTCCTTGAGATGTTTCTACAACTTGATTGGAGTGATAAATTAAATTGATTGGACATGATTTGGAAAGGCACACACCTGTCTATATAAGGTCCCACAGTTGACAGTGCATTTCAGAGCAAAAACCAAGCAATGAGGTCGAATGAATTGTCCGTAGAGCGCCGAGACAGGATTGTGTTGAGGCACAGATCTGGGGAAGGGTACCAAAACATGTCTGCTGCATTGAAGGTCCCCAAGAACACAGTGTGCCTTGAATTCTAAATAAATCACAGACTGGGTCACCAAACGCCCACCACACCATAACAACTCCTCCTCCATGCATTACGGTAAGAAGTACACATGCAGAGATCATCAGTTCACCCACACCTCGTCTCACAAAGACACGGCGGTTGGAACCAAAAATCTCAAATTCGGACTCCAGACCAAAGGATACATTTCCATTGTTCTAATGTCCATTGCTCGTGTTTCTTGGCCCAAGCATGTCTCTTCTTATTATTGGTGTCCTATAGTAGTGGTTTCTTTGCAGCAATTCGACCATGAAGGCCTGATTCACACAGTCCCCTCTGAACAGTTGATGTTGAGATGTGTCTGTGACATGAACTCTGTGAAGCATTTATTTGGACCACAATTTCTGAGGCTGGAAACTCTAATGAACTTATCCTCTGCAGCAGAGGTAACTCTGGGTCTTCCATTCCTGTGGTGGTCCTCATGAGAGCCATTTTCATCATAGCGCTTGATGGTTTTTGCGACTGCACATGAAGAAACTTTCAAAGTTCTTGAAATGTTCCATATTGACTGACCTTCATGTCTTAAAGTAATGATGGACTGTCGTTTCTCTTTGCTTATTTGAGCTGTTCTTTAAATGCATTCCAGGTGACTACCTCATGAAGCTGGTTGAGAGAATGCTAAGAGTGTGCAAAGCTGTCATCAAGGCAAAGGGTGGCTATATGAAGAATCTCAAATATAAAATATATTTTGATTTGTTTAACACTTTTTTTGGTTACTTCATGGTTCCATATGTGTTATTTCATAGTTGTGATGTCTTTACTATTATTCTGCAATGTACAAATAGTAAAAATAAAGAAAAACCCTTGAATGAGTAGGTGTGTCCAAACTTTTGACTGGTAGTGTATGTAAATGTATTTATATATATTTTTTTTAATACATTAGCAAAACATTTGAAAAACCTGTTTTTGCTTTGTCATTATGGGGTATTGTGTGTAGATTGATGAGGGGGGGAAACAATTTAATCGATTTTAGAATAAAGCTGTAAAGTAATAAAATATGAAAAAAGTCAAGGGGTCTGAATACTTTCGAATGCACTATATATGTACATATCTACCTCAATTACCTCGTACCCCTGCACATTGACTCGGTGCTGGTACCACGTGTATATAGCTAAGCTATCATTACACATTGTGTATTTATTCCTCGTCTTATTATTTGTGTATTATTTCTGTTTTTTTTCTCTCTGCATTGTTGGGAAGGGCCTGTAAGCCTTTCACTGTAAGTGTACACCTGTTGTTTACAAAGCATGTGACAAATAACTGTCAGGTGCGAGCGTGGATGTGGTGTGGGAATCAAGCGCAGGACAACAGAGGCTTCGTCCAAAAGTCTTTAGTAAGACACGAAGAAAAAAAAAAACGGCTAAAAACGAGCCGGAGGCAAGTGAACTTTACGCACACTGCGTAAACCACAAAGTACAAGCAAATGCGCACAACAGTGCGGACACTCTCTCAAAAAACAACAAATGGAGAGAAATAGAACTCACAGCTCCTGCTGACCGGTGAAACAATTACACACAACACAAAACACAAACGACGAGAACTTATAGGACACATAATCAGCACAAAACAGAAACAGGTGTAACCAATCAGACAAAACCAAACAAACATCGAAACATACAACGGTGGCAGCTAGTACTCCGGGGACGACGACCGCCGAAGACTGCCCGAACAAGGAGGAGGAGCAGCCTCGGCCGAAACCGTGACAGTACCCCCACCTTGACGCGCGGCTCCAGCCGTGCGCCGACCCCGGCCTCGGGGACGACCAGGAGGACGCGGAGCAGGGTGCGTGGGGTGACCACGGTGGAACTCAGTCAGAAGAGACAGGTCTAAAACGTCCCTCCTCGGCACCCAGCACCGTTCCTCCGGGCCGTACCCCTCCCACTCCACGAGATATTGGAGATCCCCCATCCGACGTCTCGAATCCAAGATGGACCGAACTGTGTACGCCGGAGCCCACTCGATGTCCAGTGGGGGCGGAGGAGTCTCTCCTATCTCACAGTCCTGGAGTGGACCAGCTACCACCGGCCTGAGAAGAGACACATGGAACGAGGGGTTAATATTCTTATAATCAATAGGCAGTTGTAACACACCTCGTTCAATCTTCTCAGGACTTTAAAAGGCCCCACAAACCGCCGACCCAGCTTCCGGCAGGGCAGGCGGAGGGGTAGGTTTCTGGTCGAGAGCCAGACTCGATCTCCAGGTGCGTACACCGGCCCCTCACTGCGGTGGAGATCGGCGCTCGCCTTGTGTCGACGGATGGCCCGCTGCAGATGGACGTGTGCAGCGTCCCACGTCTCCTCCGAGCGCCGCACCCACTCATCCACCGCAGGGGCCTCGATCTGGCTCTGATGCCATGGTGCCAGAGCCGGCTGGTAACCTAACACACATTGGAAAGGGGTTAGGTTGGTGGAGGAGTGGCGGAGAGAGTTCTGTGCCATCTCTGCACAGGGGACATACCTCGCCCACTCCTCCGGCCGGCCCTGGCAATACGACCTCAGAAACCTACCCACATCCTGGTTGACACGTTCGACCTGCCCATTGCTCTCCGGGTGGTACCCCGAGGTAAGGCTCACCGAGACCCCCAAACGCTCCATGAACGCTCTCCAGACTCGGGAGGTAAACTGGGGACCTCGATCAGACACTATATCCTCGGGTACCCCGTAATGCCGGAAGACGAGGGTGAATAGTGCCTCAGCGGTCTGTAGGGCAGTAGGGAGACCCGGCATGGGAAGGAGACGACAGGCCTTCGAGAACCGATCCACAACGACCAGGATGGTGTTATTCCCCTGTGAGGGGGGAAGGTCTGTAACAAAGTCCACCGAGAGGTGAGACCAGGGTCGTTGTGGAACGGGCAGGGGTTGTAACTTTCCCCTGGGCAAGTGTCTGGGCGCCTTACACTGGGCACACACCGAGCAGGAGGAGACATAAACCCTCACATCCCTGGCTAACGTTGGCCACCAGTACTTCGTGCTAAGGCAGTGCACTGTCCGATCAATACCTGGATGCCCAGAGGAGGGTGACGTGTGAGCCCAATAAATAAGTCGATCCCGAACCTCGAGCGGAACGTACGTCCGACCCACAGGACACTGTGGAGGGCTAGGGTCGGTACTTAACGCCCGCTCGATTTCAGCATCGACCTCCCACACCACCGGTGCCACCAGACAAGATCTCGGTAGTATGGGAGTTGGCTCAACGGACCTCTCCTCTGTGTCATACCGCCGAGACAGGGCGTCTGCCTTACCGTTCTGGGACCCAGGGATGTACGTGATCTTAAATACGAACCGGGCTAGAAACATGGTCCACCGAGCCTGGCGAGGATTCAGTCTCCTAGCTGCCCGAATGTATTCCAGGTTACGGTGGTCAGTCAAAATGAGGAAACGGTGTTGAGCCCCCTCAAGCCAATGCCTCCACACCTTTAGGGCCTGTACCACGGCTAACAGCTCCCTGTCCCCCACGTCATAATTTTGCTCCGCCGGGCTGAGCTTCTTAGAGTAAAAAGCACAGGGGCGGAGTTTAGGTGGCGTGCCGGACCGTTGCGAGAGAACGGCCCCTATACCGGCTTCCGACGCGTCCACCTCCACCTGGAATGGTAAAGCGGGATCCAGATGCGCCAGCACCGGAGCCGAAGTAAACAGGTTCTTCAGTTTCCCAAAAGCCCTGTCCGCCTCAGCTGACCACTGCAAGCGCACCGGACCCCCCTTCAGAAGGGACGTTATTGGAGCTGCCACCTGTCCAAAACCCCGGATAAACCTCCGGTAGTAATTCGCAAAGCCCAAGAACTGCTGCACCTCTTTAACCGTGGTTGGGGTTTGCCAATTACGCACTGCTGACACACGGTCAACCTCCATCTTCACCCCTGACGCGGACAACTGATAACCCAAAAAGGAGACAGACTCCTGGAAGAACAGACATTTCTCTGCCTTGACATACAGGTCGTGCTCCAACAGCCTCCTCAAAACTCGGCGCACCAGGGCTACATGCTCGGCACGGGTAGAAGTGTACACCAGAATATCGTCTATGTACACGACCACTCCTTGCCCCTGCATGTCCCGGAAAATCTCATCCACAAAGGATTGGAAGACTGAAGGAGCATTCATTAACCCGTATGGCATGACGAGATACTCGTAATGACCCGAGGTGGTACTAAATGCTGTCTTCCATTCTTCGCCCTCCCTAATGCGCACCAAGTTGTAGGCGCTCCTGAGGTCCAATTTTGTGAAGAACCGCGCTCCGTGTAATGACTCTGTCATAGTCGCAATCAGAGGGAGTGGATAACTGTATTTCACAGTAATCTGATTGAGACCGCGGTAATCAATACACGGGCGCAAAACTCCATCCTTTTTCTTCACAAAAAAGAAGCTAGAGGAAGCAGGGGAAGTGGAGGGCCGTATGTATCCCTGTCTCAGAGACTCGGCTATGTACAGTGCGGAAAAAAAGTATTTAGTCAGCCACCAATTGTGCAGGTTCTGCCACTTAAAAATATGAGAGAGGCCTGTCATTTTCATCATAGGTACACGTCAACTATGACAGACAAATTGAGAAAAAAAATTCCAGAAAATCACATTGTAGGATTTTTTATGAATTTATTTGCAAATTATGGTGGAAAATAAGTATTTGGTCACCTACAAACAAGCAAGATTTATGGCTCTCACAGACCTGTAACTTCTTCTTTAAGAGGCTCCTCTGTCCTCCACTCGTTACCTGTATTAATGGCACCTGTTTGAACTTGTTATCAGTATAAAAGACACCTGTCCACATCCTCAAACAGTCACACTCCAAACTCCACTATGGTCAAGACCAAAGAGCTGTCAAAGGACACCAGAAACAAAATTGTAGACCTGCACCAGGCTGGGAAGACTGAATCTGCAATAGGTAAGCAGCTTGGTTTGAAGAAATCAACAGTGGGAGCAATTATTAGGAAATGGAAGACATACAAGACCACTGATAATCTCCCTCGATCTGGGGCTCCACGCAAAATCTCACCCCGTGGGGTCAAAATGATCACAAGAACGGTGAGCAAAAATCCCAGAACCACACGGGGGGACCTAGTGAATGACCTGCAGAGAGCTGGGACCAAAGTAACAAAGCCTACCATCAGTAACACACTACTCCGCCAGGGACTCAAATCCTGCATTGCCAGATGTGTCCCCCTGCTTAAGCCAGTACATGTCCAGGCCCGTCTGACGTTTGCTAGAGTGCATTTGGATGATCCAGAAGAGGATTGGGAGAATGTCATATGGTCAGATGAAACCAAAATAGAACTTTTTGGTAAAAACTCAACTCAACGTGTTTGGAGGACAAAGAATGCTGAGTTGCATCCAAAGAACACCATACCTACTGTGAAGCATGGGGGTGGAAACTTCATGCTTTGGGGCTGTTTTTCTGCAAAGGGACCAGGACGACTGATCCGTGTAAAGGAAAGAATGAATGGGGCCATGTATCGTGAGATTTTGAGTGAAAACCTCCTTCCATCAGCAAGGGCATTGAAGATGAAACGTGGCTGGGTCTTTCAGCATGACAATGATCCCAAACACACCGCCCGGGCAACGAAGGAGTGGCTTCGTAAGAAGCATTTCAAGGTCCTGGAGTGGCCTAGCCAGTCTCCAGATCTCAACCCCATAGAAAATCTTTGGAGGGAGTTGAAAGTCCGTGTTGCCCAGCGACAGCCCCAAAACATCACTGCTCTAGAGGATATCTGCATGGAGGAATGGGCCAAAATACCAGCAACAGTGTGTGAAAACCTTGTGAAGACTTACAGAAAACGTTTGACCTGTGTCATTGCCAACAAGGGGTATATAACAAAGTATTGAGAAACTTTTGTTATTGACCAAATACTTATTTTCCACCATAATTTGCAAATAAATTCATAAAAAAATTTTTTTCTCATTTTGTTTGTCATAGTTGACATGTACCTATGATGAAAATGACAGGCCTCTCTCATCTTTTTAAGTGGGAGAACTTGCACAATTGGTGGCTGACTAAATATTTTTTTTTCCCCACTGTATGTCTCCATAGCCCTCTTCTCCTCTTGAGACAAAGGATACACATGGCTCCGCGGAAGCGCAGCTCCTGCCTGGAGGTCTATCGCACAATCCCCCTGTCAATGAGGTGGCAATCGCGCCGCCCTCGCCTTGCTAAACACGAGTGCTAAATCATCATACTCGGGGGGAACGTGCATTGCGGGCACTTGGTTTGGACTCTCCACCGAGGTCGCCCCCACGGAAACACCCAGACATCGCCCCACACACTGGGCAGACCACTCCTTAAGAGCCCTCTGTTGCCAAAAAATAGTGGGATTATGGGTAATCAACCAGGGAAGCCCCAGCACCACTGGATACGCAGGAGAGTCGATCAGATATAGCTGAATAGTCTCCTCATGACCCCCCTGCGTCCCCATCCTAAGTGGCGCTGTGACCTCCCTAATCAACCCCGATCCCAACGGACGGCTATCTAGGGCATGTACAGGGAAAGGATTTTTAACAGGAAGGAGAGGAATCCCTAACTCTATACAAAATGTGCGATCTACAAAATTCCCAGCTGCGCCTGAATCTACTAGCGCCTTATGCTGGGAACGAGGTGCAACCTGTGGAAAACAAACAGGTATGGTTAGGTGCACAACAGAGAGCTCTGGGTAAGTGGGGCGCCTAATCACCTGGAAGGACTCCCCAGTGCGTGGCCTGCCGTCTCGTCCCCCTGGAGACCCTCCCCAGCACCTAGCCGCAGTGTGTCCTCCACGGCCACAGCTGGTGCAGGGGACGGCCCCCCTCGGACTCCTTCTCCTCCGTTCTCTAGCGCCAGCAACCCCGAGCTCCATAGGACTCGGCTCGGAGGTGCTGGAGTGTGGAATGGACGACCCCCACTCAGAACGTCCGCGGGTGGCCAGCAGGGTGTCGAGACGAATGGCCATGTCAACCAACTGGTCGAACGTGAGGGTGGTGTCCCTGCAAGCCAACTCACGACGGACGTCCTCCCGTAGGCTGCATCGGAAGTGGTCTATGAGGGCCCGCTCATTCCACCCTGCATCTGCCGCTAGAGTCCGGAACTCCAGTGCAAACTCCTGGGCGCTCCTCCTCCCCTGCCAGAGGTAGAATAGACGCTCCCCCGCCGCTTTCCCCTCAGGTGGATGGTCGAACACAGCCCTGAAGCGGCGGGAGAACTCCGCATAGGTGATCGTTGCGGCGTCTATCCTCCTCCATTCGGCGTTGGCCCACTCCAACGCCTTGCCAGTGAGACAGGAGATGAGGGTGGAAACGCTCTCGTGTCCCGAGGGCGCCGGGTGTACGGTGGCTAGGTAGAGTTCTACTTGTAAGAGGAAACCCTGACACACGGCAGCGGTGCCATCATACGCCCTCGGGAGCGAGAGTCGAATCCCACTGGGTTCCGGAGCTTGGACGGGCGGACTGACCGATGGTGGTGGTGAGGTAGGTGGAGGCGTGGGTACCCCGCTGGTCTCCCATCTATGCAGGGTATTTATTACTCCATCTAGAGCGGTCCCGATTCGGTTGATCCTGTCCTCCTGTCCGCGGACGCGCTCCTCGATTAACTCGGCGGCTGCTGCTGCTCCTGCTGATTCCATGTAGGTGGTGTGTAATTCTGTCAGGTGCGAGCGTGGATGTGGTGTGGGAATCAAGCGCAGGACAACAGAGGCTTCGTCCAAAAGTCTTTAGTAAGACACGAAAAAAAAAAAAAAACGGCTACAAACGAGCCGGAGGCAAGTGAACTTTACGCACACTGCGTAAACCACAAAGTACAAGCAAATGCGCACAACAGTGTGGACACTCTCTCAAAAAACAACAAATGAAGAGAAATAGAACTCACAGCTCCTGCTGACCGGTGAAACAATTACACACAACACAAGACACAAACGACGAGAACTTATAGGACACATAATCAGCACAAAACAGAAACAGGTGTAACCAATCAGACAAAACCAAACAAACATCGAAACATACAACGGTGGCAGCTAGTACTCTGGGGACGACTACCGCCGAAACCTGCCCGAACAAGGAGGAGGAGCAGCCTCGGCCGAAACCGTGACAATAACATTTGATTTGATAAGGAAGACTGTGAATACAAGGATAGGAACTTGAACTTCACATTTACTGAAGAATTAGCAATGCAAGAATAACGTGTTGCATAATCTGCACATGACAAATGGACGCTTAGTCCTTAAAGGGGACATCAGTAATTAACAGAACATAACAAAATGCATAGCACATATTCCAAATATCCCAATGTCTTTAAGTTTGTAGATTCTCCAAAGCCAGATGCAACAACAGAGGTGCACTTTGTGAGACCACTGGCCCTCCTGAAGATTGATGGCTGGACAAGAGGAAAGATGCTAATTATACCGCACATGAATATGGATATAGACATCAATTAATGGATAAAAAACTATAGTTTACAGTAGATGGAACTGGATCTCAGCACTTTGATCCTTGTACTATAGTGACATCACTGTAATATTGGAGTTGCTGAGTCACAATGTGACAGTGCCATTGGCACAGGAAATCATTTAAATCCCTGTCAAAGCAGAGTATACCGTACATCCGTTTCCTGCATAAACATCACACTGGGAGCAGAGTTTGCTCGACTTTACCTGAAGTATTCAGGTACTTCAGCTGGTATGCAGAAAGTGTTGCCTGTAATTGGTAACAAACAAACTTTTAGTTTGTTAAAGTAAGCAGCATCAGGTGCTAGTAAAAAACCTACTGTCCAGAATCGCCAGCAGGTACTGTAGCAAAAATTTCTGTCTCTGAGGCCTCCGCTGAAGTATAAAGGGGAGAGAATGATTGCATACAAGTTATCTCACTATGCAAATGGAAACACTCTCAAAATTAATGGAAAAAGAACTTGATATGAATATGAAAAACCTGTGTGGACGCATTGCAGACTCATCTAATGCCGCTATCACTCTCACACTCTGAAATTAGTACCTTATTGGGTAACACTTTACAATAACGTCCCATTTGTAAAGGGTTTATAAAAGGGTTATAATTAAGTTATTAATTATTATTTAATCATTTGTAAATCCATTGTAAGCTATTAATAAACAGTTATATTGCATTGGTCAAAATAGTGCAATAACTTGTCAGTGTTTGCCAAATAGTGAGCCAATATTTACCTCCAGTTATTAACCATTTAGAAATGAACTTACAAATGCTTATTAGATAAACCATTATGTATCATCATCATGCAACCTTATTTTCAATAGTTACACAGTTGAGAAATAGGTATTCTCTCACTTTTAGATGTGATGCATTGGTGCTCTGTCCCATGAACAGAAGAGGTTAGTTTTCATGATGTGTCTTGACCCACCTTTGGAACCCTGATTTCCTGGCCAAATTGACATCCAGGACATTATTCAATCAACATTCCTAACATATTATCCCTTACCAGATTATATCAACACACTTACCACTTCTTTGTGATTGTCCAAGTATGGTGAACACTCTGGTGTGAAATGGTAACCGTAATACCTTCGGTTGGTGAAACAGTGGAGGAGGTATCCTCTCACAACGTTGAATGTGTTGGTCTTCATACCTACCATTCATTGACTGAACATGTTTAACAAAGTGTTGAATCTTCTCTCATGTATGTAGTGATTAGTACCCAATACTGCCTATAAGTATGTCTAAGCTCTGAGTGAACTCTCAAATCATCTATAAATGACTGCTACAAGCCAATCCACTGACCATTAAAAAATGAGTTACCAACATTTATAACTGCTGAAAAGATACCTGAAAATGAAGTAGAAACCTTCTGGCCATTTATTAATGAGTTGCAAACATATATAATAGCATATAACATGCAATACATAGTAAGAACAAAATATAATTTAATGGAAGGATACATTGGGATTTGTATTGCAGTGGCTCAAATCTGTAGCCTATCATTGATATATTGAGTAGCCTAGCTAGTTCAGATAAACAGGGGGTGTCTTTTTCTCCCCTTTTAACATTACAAGTCAGAATAGAAATTAACAACAGATTAACTATTTAAAATACAACAACCTTCTGTGTCTTCATCTGTTTTTTTTTTGTTAAGCATTTTCCCATCCCGGAGTCTGCGACCTTATGAGAATCGGGGGGAGAGAAGAGGATCTTTTTTTTTACAATTTAGCATAGACACTAGCTACACACAACTTTACTATCATCATTATCATGATTTCTACCATTTAGGCTTAGCTAGTTGTGTTTTTCACTGCTAGCTACTACTACTACTACTACTACTACTACTACTACTACTACTACTACTACTACTACTACTACTACTACTACTACTAATAGCTAGTGTTTAACATTAATTGCTAACACTAATAGCTATCTGCCAGAGATTAAAGGGGTTAGTTAGTTATCACAATTTTTGATAACACGCTAGATTGTGAGTTAGTCTTAAAATTAGTCTTAAAATTGGAACCACTAGTGTGCTGACAAAAGATGCTAGTTAGCTAACTTACTAGCTAACTTACCTAGTTAGAGACAGTACCTGAGGTGAAAGATTTGATAAATAGCTAGCTAGCATGCTAATCCAAAAAAAGCAAAACAAATTGCATGGAAATTCTATCATGTCGATATGTGACTTGTTTCAGGAAACTAGGCTTACGTCATGCATCACTACTTCATAGAAGAGCCATTTGAACCTAAACTTTTTTTTTATCAAAATGCATATATTGGCAAAAATTATGGAACATGTGAACTTTCACGTGCCTTAATAACAAACTTGTATGCCATCTGTAAATACGAATGCAATTGTTAAATTATGAGCCTAGTTGGTTTAGCCACGGAAAAAGACAGCAACCTTCCCGCTAGCCATGATTGGCTGAGATAATGAGTAGGCTGGACATGCCGAGAGATGAGTTCGGATGTGTAGATAGTAGAACTGCATAAGTGTTGCTCTCCACTTTCTGGAGGACCGAGTTTTGAAATCAGTGGAATTAGAGTATTATAGCTAAGGAGTAGTTGGTAGAGCATTGCGCTTGCAACGCCAGGGTTGTGGGTTCGAATCCCACGGGGGACCAGTATGAAAATGTATGCACTCACTAACTGTAAGTTGCTCTGGATAAGAGCGTCTGCTAAATGACTACATTTTCAGATATTACACGTTTCTAATTTTGTCAGAAAGTTGTTTTCATTTAAAGTAAAAGTGTACTGTTAGCTAGCTAACATTACATATATGATCTGTGTAGTAATATTATTAGTATTTCAGAGCCATTTGCATTGTTAGTTATAGACTAATGTTAGCTAGCTAACATTGAACCTGGTATGTTAACTACCTGCAGATTCATGAAGGGTAGTAACGTTATGAGTTGGGATCATGGTTCATTGTTTAGCTAGCTAGCTACATGTCTTAACAAAAGACTCCACTTTGCAAGTAACCATTTCAATAGAATGTTCATGATGTCACTGCGACAACTGTCGATAGACATAGCTGGTAAATTCGCTCTGGCTATCTTCTCGTCTGAGTGTGCCAGAGTGCAGAATAACTGACAAATTTACGAACGCTGAACACCCGTTGAATATGGCCGGTGTCAGTCAAGTTTGGCAAAAAGCGTAATTTCAATTGTTGCCAGCAGCACTGTTGCAGTCACCAATGCTCTGGATAACATAAAAACCAGCTCTGCTAGGGCAAGTAAAATGGTCAGAGTGAGCTGTTCTCTCATTTGTGTCTGGAAGTAGCTAGCAAGCTAGCCAACATTAGCCAGATAGCTTGGGTGCTTGACTGCTGTTGTTAGGTCAGAACGCTTGAATCAGCCCAACTCCTCGGCCAGAGCGTCCAGTTCGCACTCTGAACGCTCAGAGAGCGAAACGCTCTGAATTTATGAACGGACAATCTGACAATGCTCTGAGTTTACGAACCCCCAGAAAACAGTCTGGCACTCAAGATTAATTTGACGACACACCCTTAGTATCAACCAGCCTTTAGTCTTGAAATCTTTGGTTGTTTCGTACGTGGCCTCACGTGAATCCTTAAAGAGATGGGTGGGGCTAAAGCTTAAGAGGGTGTGAACGATGCTGAATGGGTGTAGACATATAAGAGCTCTCCAGTATGTGTACAAAAACATTCAAGGGCCATTTTCTCAAAAGTGATTTTACAAATGTATCATCTTTCAAAGCAGAATTACTTTCTCATTGTTCCTGAACTGTAGTGTATGATCTACCATTTTCTAGCTCTGAGTCTCTACTTTTATCTAATGTAAAAAAACACAATTTGCTACATAAGACGAAATGGAGCCGGTCGGTCACATATTAGCTAGCTAGTGTGGTGAATTATTATTAATGAACTGTAGAGTTTAATGGACTATGAGGTTGAACTGGGTTAATCAAGAACATATAGTTAGATTTCTTTGTTACTGGGCCAGGAATTGAATTGGGTCATTTCACTGTGTGTGTGGGGTTTGTGTATGTTTCAAGGATTTAGGGCCTTGTCATGGTTAAACTAAACATGAGTGTGTGTGCAAGACAGGGGAGTGAGTGATTGGTTGGAGTACTATTTGCATAATAAAAGTCAAGTTTAGCCGCCCTCAGAGACAAAGGAAGTGGGCGGAGCAATAAAAGTGCGGGAAACTGAAGAGGGGACTATATAAGATGGAGGGAGAGAGTAAGAGGGGGTTCCAATCTGCAGATTGACCTGGCTTTGTTGAATTAAAAATAAAGTCATTCTTGATGCAACAAAAAACTCTGTAAGACCTTTGATTTTAAATAAAGTATAGTGGTTATTTTCCACAGCACTAGCTGGCAGCTAACATTTGGTATCTAGCTAGTGAAGCTAACTAGCCAGCAAACGTGATCTACTTAGATAGCTAACTATATCATGCCAACAACTATTTTGTACTAAATTGTCTTGCAGAATGTCTATATTCAAAAATATGTTCTAGGTTTTACCTAATGCCAGCTAGCTAGCTAATGTTTCCTAGCTAGCTAGGCAGGACAAAGGTGCAAGCAAACGTTAGCTAGCTAGCTCCTTAAATAGCTGGGTGGTGTGCTAAATCATCCAGCAGAACGTCTGTATCCAAATGTGAAAAAATTGCATAGAGAATTGACCCTCTCCTCTGTCAACATTTTTATTTTGTGAACAACGTTTGTTTCGCCCAATCTCTTCTGTCTGGTCTTTGCCAAAGGTAATGGATATACTGACCAGATAGATGTCTCTCCAACCTAACAATTGGAATCGTTGTCCACAAAGAGGCACGGCGGGCTGTCTAGCTCCCGCCTATCCTTTCTTTGGATTGGTGGATATATCTCATTGTTGTAATCGATTTCTTGAATATTTGATTAGGGTCGTTGAATCAACCGCCTGTATTCAATGGAGAGAGACGCTATGCTACTAGCCAGATGACATGAATATACATAGCCATCTCGAGACAACTCCAATATAAAGTGTTTTTTCTCAAAGTTGATATATGGGGCAATTGACACATTATGGGAGTTAACCATTGGTCTGAAAACCAACCATTTATGTTCCTGGGACAGAACAACAATGCATCACACCCCAAAATGAGAAAATAACTATTGTTTAACTGTGCAACCATGGAAAATAAGGTTGCATGATGATACATAAGGGTTCAATATTATACGCATTTGTAAGTGCATTTATAAATGGTTAATAACTGGAGGTAAATAGTGGCTCAATATTTGGCAAGCACTGACTGGCTATTGCACAATTATTTTTACGAGTTTGTTATAACCCCTTTATGAATGGTTTATAATGCATTTACAAATGATTAAATAACCTTTAACGCAAATACAAAACTTATATAAACCCTTTACAAATGGAACCTTATTGCAAAGTGTTACCCTTTAGGGTATTAATATTTTGATATATGTAGTTTTCTGGTTCTGATGATTGCATGCTTCCAAAACATTCATTTATTTTTCTCCAAGATATTCATGCCATTCGTGATGTGATTTGTTTTTCCATTGAACCAGAGTACCTTGTTGTCAAGATGATATAGAAATAGCCTTGGCCCTCATGTTTTGTTAAGGTGAAATTGTCATTCCACTAATGTTTTGTTTTGTGCCATTTGAATAAATGATTAAGTGGGCACTGTAATTTCTTGTTCAATTCAACCTTGCCCTTCAATCAGTAGGAAATGAACAGGAGCCAGCTGATGCATAGGTAAGTTATCATTATCTCCCCTCAGCAGCTGCCCTTGGACACTATTGATATTTTCTCAAGAAATCGCAGCAAAAAAAATTCTGCCATGCAAAGAACATTGTCTGTAAGGACGATGTTATGTGCATGTGTATGCACACATTTACCTGACCTTACAGCATAGATTCCCATGTGTGTAACTTCCCAAGTATAACCAATGTTTGTTTTAGTGAAGAATCTGATGGCCCATGATATGTATTAGTATACTACCTCTGTGAATCAAATCTTGCTCTGACTGCACAGCAAATTGGCCAGTGTTAATAAGTGTTCATTTTCTTGGTGTTACATTTTTAGTGTTAAGAGGTGTTGATTTCAGAAAAGTTTTTACACCCTTTGTGCTAATAAAACTCCCAGGTGAGAGTTACTGTACAGAGGTTAGGCGGTGGCACTGAGCAGTGTTGATTTAGCTTCTGGTTTTAACTTGAAACTTCCTTTTCATCTAATTGCCGACGGTGCAAGGGCAGCTGGAATTGCGCAGCAGTGAAAGGTAAGTAATATGTTCATTTTTTAATAAGTTAGCTGGTGTCCAAACTTGTTATATCGGCTAAGTGAATGGTCAAGATCTTTGTTTGTAGATATAGCTACATCTACAAAGTTTAGATTTAGAAGGTTGCTAGCTAGCTAACGTGGTTAGTTAATGTTAGCGCTAGATTAATTAGCTATCTAGCTAAATGTTAGCGGGAACTTTGTCTGAACTTCATTAGTTCGCTAAAATTAGCAAACTATTCGATTTGAGAAAATGAATCTAAATCCAAAAGGATCAGAGTTAGGCTGTACCGTTAGGTGATTTCAACCATGTGCGTGTTGAGTTCACGAGGCCAACTAACATTAGTGGTGCAACAGGTGCATAGTGTTAATTGGAGTGTGACCTAGTGTGATCAATTTGAGCCTCGTTTGGTGCAGCATCTAGCTAGCCAGGAAGTGAAGGTAACAACATGGCAATTTCTACTACTTTTTTCTTCAAAACACATATAACTCAGAATGTTTGTCTGGCCAAAAATTGTTAGATAGCTAGCTAGCTAGCTATATAGCTAGCTACAACACCGACCACCACATCTTGTAACTTAGCACTAATGTTAGCTTGCTAGCGCACGTGGCCAGACATGATAGGGTTGTCCTTGGTCATTTCGATTAACATGTCTATGGTGTGTGCTTGTTGTTAATCACAGATCAGACATTGTGTTCAAGCCAATACGGCTTGAAATGTATTGGCCAGTTTCTTTCCTATAGATTTTAGTGGTGGTGGTAACTGTTTGTAGCTAGTTAGATACAGTTGAAGTCGGAAGTTTACATACACCTTAGCCAAATATATTTAAACTCAGTTTTTCACAATTCCTGACATTTAATCATAGTAAAAATTCCCTGTCTTAGGTCAGTTAGGATCACCACTTTATTTTAAGAATGTGAATTGTCAGAATAGTAGTAGAGAATGATTTATTTCAGCTTTTATTTATTTCATCACATTCCCTGTCAATTAGTATTTGGTAGCATTGCCTTTAAATTGTTTAAGTTGGGTCAAATGTTTCGGGTAGCCTTCCACAAGCTTCCCACAATAAGTTGGGTGAATTTTGGCCCATTTCTCCTGACAGAGCTGGTGTAACTGAGTCACATTTGTAGGCCTCCTTGCTCGCACACGCTTTTTCAGTTCTGCCCACAAATGTTCTATAGGATTGAGGTCAGGGCTTTGTGATGGCCACTCCAATACCTTGACTTTGTTGTCCTTAAGCCATTTTGCCACAACTTTGGAAGTATGCTTGGGGTCATTGTCCATTTGGAAGACCCATTTGCGACCAAGCTATAACTTCCTGACTGATGTCTTGAGATGTAGCTTCAATATTTCCGCATAATTTTCCTTCCTCATGAAGCCATCTATTTTGTGAAGTGCACCAGTGCCTCCTGCAGCAAAGCACCCCCACAGCATGATGCTGCCACCCACGTGCTTCACGGTTGGGATGGTGTTCTTCAGCTTGCAAGCATTCCCCTTTTACCTCTGTAGTGTATTAAGATTATGACTTTGATAAGGTTTTAAGTGGAACCTGAGAGGATGTTTATTTAGAAGAAAGGGAGCCGTTTTTAGGGTGACGCCCCATAGAAGACAGGGGATTGGACAGTAGAGGGAGCAACCCATATTTTGGGGAATATTATAAATACTGGGTTTGAACAAAGAACGTTAGAGCGGCCATTGCAATTTGGGAAACACTGCTCTCCGGGTGATCTAGACATCTGTACACTTATGCTGAAATCTTGTGATATGAATAAAACTTATGATCAAAGTTCAGTATAAGCGGACTCCTTTGTTACAGCATTATTAGCAACATTGACTCGACACTACACCTCCAAACATAACAATGGTCATTATGGCCAAACAGTTATATTTTTGTTTCATCAGACCAGAAGGCATTTCTCCAAAGAGTACGATATTTGTCCCCATGTGCAGTTGCAAACCGTAGTCTGGCTTTTCTATGGTGGTTTTGGCCTTTCAGGTTATGTCGATAGATAGCCTCCCTACTGTTATTTTATTTTACTTCTGCTCTTTTTTTCTCAACACTTTTTTGTTGTTGTTATTTTATTTTACTTTTTTTATAAAAAATTAATGCATTGTTGGGTAAGGGCTGTAAGTAAGCATTTCACGGTAATGTCTACACCTGTTGTATTCGGCGCATGTGGCAAATAATCTTTGATTTGATTTGATTTACTGTGGATTTAGATACTTTTTAACCTTTTTCCTCCACCATCTTCACAAGGTCCTTTGCTGTTGTTCTGGGATTGATTTGCACTTTTCACACCAAAGTACGTTCATCTCTAGGAGACAGAACAAATCAAATCAAATTTTTTTGGCCACATGCGCCGAATACAACAGGTGCAGACATTACAGTGAAATGCTTACTTACAGCCCTTAACCAACAGTGCATTTATTTTTAACAAAAAAGTAAAAAGAAAACAACAACAAAAAAAGTGTTGATAAAAAAAGAGCAGAAGTAAAATAAAATAACAGTAGGGAGGCTATATATACAGGGGGGTACCGGTGCAGAGTCAATGTGCGGGGGCACCGGCTAGTTGAGGTAGTTGAAGTAATATGTACATGTGGGCAGTGTTAAAGTGACTATGCATCAATAATTAACAGAGTAGCAGCAGCGTAAAATGATGGGGTGGGGGGGGCAATGCAAATAGTCCGGGTAGCCATGAATAGCTGTTCAGGAGTCTTATGGCTTGGGGGTAGAAGCTGTTGAGAAGTCTTTTGGACCTAGACTTGGCACTCCGGTACCGCTTGCCGTGCGGTAGCAGAGAGAACAGTCTATGACTAGGGTGGCTGGAGTCTTTGACAATTTTGAGGGCTTTCCTCTGACACCGCCTGGTATAGAGGTCCTGGATGGCAGGAAGCTTGGCCCCAGTGATGTACTGGGCCGTACGCACTACCCTCTGGCAGTTGCCATACCAGGCGGTGATGCAACCAGACAGGATGCTCTCGATGGTGCAGCTGTAGAATTTTTTGAGGTTCTGAGGACCCATGCCAAATCTTTTCAGTCTCCTGAGGGGGAATAGGCTTTGTCGTGCCCTCTTCACGACTGTCTTTGTGTTTTTGGACCATGATAGTTTGTTGGTGATGTGGACACCAAGGAACTTGAAGCTCTAAACCTGTTCCACTACAGCCCCGTCGATGAGAATGGGGGCATGCTCAGTCCTCTTTTTTTTCCTGTAGTCCACAATCATCTCCTTTGTCTTGGTCACGTTGAGGGAGAGGTTGTTGTCCTGGCACCACACGGCCAGGTCTCTGACCTCCTCCCTCTAGGCTGTCTCATCGTTGTCGGTGATCAGGCCTAGCACTGTTGTGTCGTCTGCAAACTTAATGATGGTGTTGGAGTCGTGCCTGGCCAAGCAGTCATGGGTAAACAGGGAGTACAGGAGGGGACTGGGCACGCACCCCTGAGGGGCCCCCGTGTTGAGGATCAGTGTGGCAGATGTGTTGTTACCTACCCTTACCACTTGGGGGCGGCCCGTCAGGAAGTCCAGGATCCAGTTGCAGAGGGAGGTGTTTAGTCCCAGGATCCTTAGCTTAGTGATGAGCTTTGAGGGCACTATGGTGTTGAATGCTGAGCTGTAGTCAATGAATAGCATTCTCACGTAGGTGTTCCTCTTGTCCAGGTGGGAAAGGGCAGTGTGGAGTGCAATAGAGATTGCATCATCTGTGGATCTGTTGGGGCGGTATTCAAATTGGAGTGGGTCTAGGGTTTCTGGGATAATGCTATTGATGTGAGCCATGACCATCCTTTCAAAGCACTTCATGGCTACAGACGTCAGTGCTACGGATCGGTAGTCATTTAGGCAGGTTATCTTAGAGTCCTTGGGCACGGGGACTATGGTGGTCTGCTTGAAACATGTTGGTATTACAGACTCAGTCAGGGTCATGTTGAAAATGTCAGTGAAGACACTTGCCAGTTGGTCAGCACATGCTCGGAGTACACGTCCTGGTAATCCGTCTGGCCTTGTGGCCTTGTGATTGTTGACCTGCTTAAAAGTCTTACTCACATCAGCTACGGAGAGCGTGATCACATAGTCATCCGGAACAGCTTATTTCTTATAAGCGTCCGGGTTAGAGTCCCGCTCCTTGAAAGCGGCAGCTCTACCCTTTTGCTCAGTGCAGATGTTTCCTGTAATCCATGGCTTCTGGTTGGGGTATGTACGTACGGTCACTGTGGGGATGACATCATCGATGCACTTATTGATGAAGCCAGTGACTGATGTGGTGTACTCCTCAATGCTATCTGAAGAATCCCGGAACATGTTCCAGTCTGTGCTAGCAAAACAGTCCTGTAGCTTAGCATCTGTGTCATCTGACCACTTTTTTATTAACCGAGTCACTGGTGCTTCCTGCTTTAGTTTTTGCTTATAAGCAGGAATGAGGAGGATAGAGTTATGGTCAGATTTGCCAAATGGAGGGCGAGGGAGAGCTTTGTATGCGTCTCTGTGTGTGGAGTAAAGGTGGTCTAGAGTTTTTTTCCTCTGGTTGCACATTTAACATGCTGGTAGAAATTAGGTGGAACGGATTTAAATTTCCCTGCATTAAAGTCCCCGGCCACTAGGAGCGCTGCATCTGGATGAGCGTTTTCCTGTTGATTTATGTCCTTATACAGCTCATTCAGTGCAATCTTAATGCCAGCATTGGCTTGTGGTGGTAAATAGACAGCTATGAAAAATATAGATGAAAACTCTCTTGGTAAATAGTGTGGTCTACAGCTTATCACAATATACTCTTCCTCAGGCGAGCAAAACCTCGAGACTTCCTTAGCATTTGATTTTGTGCACCAGCTGTTGTTTACAAATATACACAGACCGCCACCCCTTGTCTTACCGGAGTCAGCCGCGATTGATAATAGACAGTACTGTGCAGCCGTCTTCATCGACCTGGCCAAGGCTTTCGACTCTGTCAACCACCGCATTCTTATTGGCAAACTAAATAGCCTTGGTTTCTCAAATGACTGCCTCGCCTGGTTCACCAACTACTTCTCAGATAGAGTTCAGTGTGTCAAATCGGAGGGCCTGTTGTCTGGACCTATGGCAGTCTCTATGGGGGTGCCACAGGGTTCAATTCTTGGGCCGACACTTTTCTCAGTGTATATCAATGATGTCGCTCTTGCTGCTGGTCACTCTCAGATCCACCTCTACGCAGACGACACCATTTTGTATACATCTGGCCCTTCATTGGACACTGTGTTAACAAACCTCCAAACGAGCTTCAATGCCATACAACACTCCTTCAGTAGCCTCCAACTGCTCTTAAACACTAGTAAAACTAAATGCATGCTTTTCAATCGAACGCTGCTGGCACCCGCCCACCCGACTAGAATCACCACTCTTGACGGGTCTGACCTAGAGTATGTGGACAACTACAAATACCTAGGTGTCTGGTTAGACTGTAAACTCTCCTTCCAGACTCACATAAAGAATCTCCAATCCAAAGTTAAATCTAGAATCGGCTTCCTATTTCGCAACAAAGCCTCCTTCACTCATGCTGCCAAACATGCCCTCGTAAAACTGACTATCCTACCGATCCTTGACTTCGGCGATGTCATTTACAAAATAGCCTCCAACACTCTACTCAGCAAATTGGATGTAGTCTATCACAGTGCCATCCGTTTTGTCTCCAAAGCCCCATACGCTACCCACCACTGTGACCTGTACGCTCTTGTTGGCTGGTCAACATTACATGTTCGTCGTCAAACCCACTGGCTCCAGGCCATCTATAAATCACTGCTAGGCAAATCCCCGCCTTATCTTAGCTCATTGGTCACCATAGCAGCACCCACCCGTAGTCTGCACTCCAGCAGGTATATCTCACTGGTCATTCCCAAAGCCAACACCTCCTTTGGCCGCCATTCCTTCCAGTTCTCTGCTGCCAATGACTGGAACGAATTGCAAAAATCTCTGAAGCTGGAGACTCTTATCTCCCTCACTAACTTTAAGCATCAGTTGTCAGAGCACCTTACCGATCACTGCACCTGTACACAGCCCATCTGAAATTAGCCCACCCAACTACCTCATCCCTATATTGTTATTTATTTTGCTCTTTTGCACCCCAGTATCTCTATTTGCACATAATCTCTTGCACATCTAGCATTCCAGTGTTAATACTATTGTAATTATTTTGCACTATAGCCTATTTATTGCCTTACCTCCATAACTTGCTACATTTGCACACACTGTATATATATTTTCTGTTGTATTTTTGACTTTATGTTTTTTACCCCATTTGTAACTCTGTGTTGTTTTTATCGCACTGCTTTGCTTTATCTTGGCCAGGTCGCAGTTGTAAATGAGAACTTGTTCTCAACTGGCTTACCTGGTTAAATAAAGGTGAAATAAAAATAAATAAAAAATAAAAACATGGAAAAACACACATAATAGTACAATTGGTTAGAGGGCTGTAAAATGGCAGCCATCTTCTCCGGCGCTGTATTTCTATGAACACATCTCTTTCCTGAGCGGTATGACAGCTGCGTGGTCCCATGGTGTTTATACTTGCGTACTATTGTTTGTACAGATGAACGTGGTACCTTCAGGCATTTGGAAATTGCTCCCAAGGATGAACCAGACTTGTGGAGGTCTACAATCTTTTTTCTGAGGTCTTGGCTGATTTATCTTGATTTTCCCATGATGTCAAGCAAAGAGGCACTGATTTTAAAGGTAGGCCTTGAAATACATCCACAGGTACACCTCCAATTGACTCAAATGATGTCAATTAGCCTATCAGAAGCTTCTAAAGCCATGACATCATTTTCTGGAATTTTCCAAGCTGTTTAAAGGCACAGTCAACTTAGTGTGTGTAAACGTCTGACCCACTGGAATTGTGATACAGTGAATTATAAGTGAAATAATCTGTCTGTAAACAATTGTTGGAAAAATTACTTGTCTCATGCATAAAGTTGATGTCCTAACCGACTTGCCAAAACTATAGTTTGTTAACAAGAAATTTGGGGAGTGGTTGAAAAACGAGTTTTAATGACTCCAACCTAAGTGTATGTAAACTTTCGACTTCAACTGTAGCTAGTTAGTTTGTTTGGTTGATTTCACTGGAATATTACCTTGCCAAGCCCCAGATCCGCAGGCAGACACCTGTTACATCATTAAAGTGGCATTTGCAACAAATGGTTGATCCACTGCAGGGAAGACAAAGGGGAGAGGGTATAAGGGGGCATTTTATGTGATTGTTTCTATATGTACAGCTACACCATAGGTGGCTTATCTCCCTGTATTCTGATTAGTCTCTCTTTTTTGTAGTCCAAATGTCACGATCGTCGGGAACAGAGGACCAAGGCGCAGCGTGGAAGGTGAACATATCTTTATTATTTGAGTAATACCACGAACAAAACAATAAACGATAATGTGACGTCCTCGGTTCAGACACAAACCTAAACAGGAACAAGATCCCACAAACACTGTGGGAAAACTGGCTGCCTAAGTATGGTTCCCAATCAGAGACAACAAGCAACAGCTGATACACGTTGCCTCTGATTGAGAACCACACTGGCCAACATAGAAATACTAACCTAGAACGAAAAACTAATGAAAACTCACACCCTGGCTCAACATACTAGAGTCCCCAGAGCCAGGGCGTGACACCAAAATAGGTTTGGACTGCCCTCTGCAGCACAAATACAAATTTCTGATGATTCCCAAACTGAAGTGGAGGAGGATGTCCTGCTGGACCTGATTGAGGCCATTCCAAACCTGTGCCTCACAATCAAATATCTTGATGAAAGTATCTTTCTACAGTCTCACATAATGATATCAAATAACATGAATGCATAGATTGATTCCTTTGATCCATTGTTTGTGCTCAGACTTTTCTCCTGCAGGCTGTTCGACACCTAGTCCATACACAGACACATTATCCCTCTCGTCAAGTGATTTAGACCTGAGATCTTCAGAAAGACTGTCTGAAAAGGCCAACACAAGCTTAGGAGACGAGTCCATCGACACCGCAGCAGCAAAAGAGGTATAATGATAACTGATATTGGATGTTGACAATCCCATTTCTGTGTTTGCTCTTCATGAAGATTCCAACAGCATTAACCAACCCTAAATTGTTAAACTTTTCTCTTGTCTTAATAGATGGTCCAAGATGCCCTGACTAGTAGACCTGGTGGGCAAGACGTATTAGAAGAGTACCAGACAACCAAAACATTGGACCACAGAACCAGGAGAGAGATGATTGCCATTTTAGTCAGCCACATGAAAGAGATGCATGGGTAAACGTCTCATTAGCCAATCTGGCCACAAACAATGGATCAAAACAATCAAACTATACATTAATGTTATTTGGCATCATTATGAGACTGTAGAAAAATACAGTACCTTCATTAACAAAAATTTGGTTAAACAGAGAGAACTTTATGCTCTTGGAATTGTGACCCTCTTTCCTTCATTGAGAGATCCTTTTTTCGCCAAAGTCTATGTAAGTGCTGGTAGAGCATGCTCGCTTTAATATTTTGACACTTGTTCTGTTGACTGAAAGGGGCATCAAACAGTCATAGAATCAAGTCAAAAAATAATAACCTTTTGACTACCATGTTGGTCACCTTTTCCCACATCTAAGGAACACTTCTATGATCCTGACACGGGCAAAGGATATCTGAATTATCGCCTGAAGACGGTATCAGGGAAGACCTCACTTCGACCCATCAAGAAGAGTATTTCACCCTAGTCGGAAGGCCCAACCCATAGGAGGAAGACTGACCTGGACCACCAGCTTGGTGGTGATGCTTGCAAGGAGGCCATATTATTCCTTGTCCACTCGGCCGATGAAAAACAAATCTATCAGAAGATGAAGGAGGTGTTCCAGTATCGCCAGGAGCAAGTTTATAGTCCAGACAGTGGCACAGATGTCCTTACAGTTTTCCCCAGGTTTCTGGACATCAAAGGATTGGTGAGAAATGTAGTATGTCTTGGAATCTACAGGCTATTTGTCTGATTGAGAACATGATTGTGTGTTGGTCATGAAGTTGAGTTTGTTTTAGGTGAATAGGGACTTTTTGCTGATGTTCGACGATGAAACATCCTCTAAGCTCCTTGAAAAGTGGGACAATGTATTGAAGCCTAAAGTCATCAAAATGGCAAAATCCCGGACTACGACCACCGATTTGCATCGCCTCCTGAAGTCTGCAGAAAAACTGCCAGAGAATGACAGCGAAACCAGTAAGTGGATTCTCTCATAGGTAGTGCAATGTTTCAAACTCAGCTGTATTGTTTTATGTGATTTGGGGTATTTGCCTTTTCTTGCCCTCAGACTGGGACATTGATATGTCCTCCCTGCTGCTGCTGCTATATCTCTTCCCACCACCAGCATGAGGGAAGAGGACCAAGATCAGTGCCAGTGATGCTGTGGGCAGACTAGTGCACTTTCATAAGGTAAGATGATACAGTAATTGTTGTGTCATTTATTTTTTGGGTTGTCTCTTCATTGTGACTTAAAAATACACTTTGTGTGTTGCAGTCATGCTGCAACATTGAAGACCATCTTGATGGGAGCCATGGTCGACAGCCATATCTCCTTGCCGTCAGAAGAAGACAGAGCAAGATTGACAACTACTGAAGCTAATTGTAGATCTTTTTTTTTCAATTGATAAGTAAAATTAACAGCCATACAGAAAGACTCATGTGCAGGTGAAATTACAGAGGAGGAACTTTTGGATGCAATTAAAGACTTTAAGTCTGGGAAAACTCCAGGGTTGGATGGCATACCAGTTGAGGTATACCAAACCTTTTTTGATATACTCAGAGGACCGTTATTAGCATGTTTAACCACTCCTATGTAAATGGTAGATTATCAGACACTCAAGAAGGTCTGATTTCATTATTACTGAAACAGGATACAAGTGGAAAATATAAAGATCCAGTCCATTAAAAAAATTGGTGTATTTAGGGGCTGTCCATTTGCAATATGACATTTCTCATCGATCATACAGCAAATGCCGTCTGAGACCCTTACGTAGGTAACAACACATCTGCCACGTTGATCCTCAACACGGGGGTCCCTCAGGGGTGCGTGCTCAGTCCCCTCATGTACTCCTTGTTCACCCATGACTGCATGGCCAAGCACGACTCCAACACCATCATTAAGTTTGCCGACAACACAACAGTGGTAGGCCTGATCACCGACAACGATGAGACAGCCTATATGGAGGAAGTCAGAGACCTGGCCGTGTAGTGTCAGGATAGCAACCTCTCCCTCAATGTGATCAAGACAAAGGAGATGATTGTGGACTACAGGAAAAAAAAGAGGACTGAGCACGCCCCCATTCTCATCGACGGGGCTGTAGTGGAACAGGTTGAGAGCTTCAAGTTCCTTGGTGTCCACATCCCCAACAAACTATCATGGTCCAAACACACCAAGACAGTCGTGAAGAGGGCACAACAAAGCCTATTCCCCCTCAGGAGACTGAAATTATTAGGCATGGTTCCTCAGATCCTCAAAAAGTTATACAGCTGCACCATCGAGAGCATACTGACTGGTTGCATCACCGCCTGGTATGGCAACTGCTCAGCCTCCGACCGCAAGGCACTACAGAGGGTAGTGCGTACGGCCCAGTACATCACTGGGGCCAAACTTCCTGCCATCCAGGACCTCTATACCAGGCGGTGTCAGAGGAAGGCCCTAAAAATGGTCAAAGACTCCAGCCAGCCTAGTAATAGACTGTTCTCTCTGCTATCGCATGGCAAGCGGTACCGGAGCATCATGTCCAAAAGGCTTCTTAACAGCTTCTACCCCCAAGCCATAAGACTCATGAACAGCTAATCATGGCTACCCGGACTAGTTGCATTGCCCCCCCCCCCCCCCCTTATTTTATGCTGCTGCTACTGTTTATTATATATGCATAGTCACTTTAACTCTACCCACATGTACATATTGCCTCAATTACCTTGACTAACCAGTGCCCCAGCACATTGACTCTGTACTGGTTCCCCCTGTATATAGACTCCCTATTGTTATTTTATTTTACTGCTGCTCTTGAATTATTTGCTATTTTTATTATTTACTTGTCTATTTTTTACTTAACACTTATTTTTCTTAAAACTGCATTGTTGGTTAAGGGCTTCTAAGTAAGCATTTCACTGTAAGGTCTACACCTGTTGTATTCGGCGCATATGGCAAATAAAATTTGATGTCTCCCTCCCTGTTCGCACTGTCTGACCACAAGATCCTTAATTTCTCTCTTATCTCATACTCACCCCACAACACAGACAAATGCCTCATCTCCTTCCGCAACATCAATGCTGTTGACCCCCTCCAACTCTCTGATGCCATCTGCTCTGTCATGCCCCTTGACCACGTCCCCAACTCCCTTAGGTTGTAAGATGGAGCCGACAGACATGGCAGCTCTGCTAGCGCCTAATAAACTTTGCAGTTTTTTGTTTTTGTGTGTGTTATTTCTTACATTATTAGCCCAGAACGTTTTTTATGTTATTACATACAGCCGGAAATAACTTTTGGATCTCAGAAAGGCGGTAACTCACCATTATTATGACCAGGAATACGACTTTCCCAAATTGGATCCTTTCTTCGTACCCATCCAGGGCAATTCAATTCCATACAACACTCCTTCAGTAGCCTCCAACTGCTCTTAAACACTAGTAAAACTAAATGCATGCTCTTCAACCGAACGCTGCTTGCACCCGCCCACCCGACTAGAATCACTACTCTCGACGGGTCTGACCTAGAGTATGTGGACAACTACAAATATCTAGGTGTCTGGTTAGACTGTAAACTCTCCTTCCAGACTCACATTAAGAATCTCCAATCCAAAGTTAAATCTAGAATCGGTTTCCTATTTCGCAACAAAGCCTCCTTCACTCATGCTGCCAAACATGCCCTCGTAAAACTGACTATCCTACCGATCCTTGACTTCGGCGATGTCATTTACAAAATAGCCTCCAACACTCTACTCAGCAAATTGGATGTAGTCTATCACAGTGCCATCCGTTTTGTCTCCAAAGCCCCATATAATACCCACCACTGTGACCTGTACGCTCTTGTTGGCTGGTCCTCACTACATATTCGTCGCCAAACCCACTGGCTCCAGGCCATCTATAAATCACTGCTAGGCAAATCCCCGCCTTATCTTAGCTCATTGGTCACCATAGCAACACCCACCCGTAGTCTGCGCTCCAGCGGGTATACAGTGGGGAAAAAAAGTATTTAGTCAGCCACCAGATGTGCAAGTTCTACCACTTAAAAAGATGAGAGAGGCCTGTAATTTTCATCATAGGTACACGTCAACTATGACAGACAAAATGAGAAAATATATTCCAGAAAATCACATTGTAGGATTTTTAATGAATTTATTTGCAAATTATGGTGGAAAATAAGTATTTGGTTAATAACAAAAAGGTTTCTCAATACTTTGTTATATACCCTTTGTTGGCAATGACACAGGTCAAACGTTTTCTGTAAGTCTTCACAAGGTTTTCACACACTGTTGCTGGTATTTTGGCCCATTCCTCCATGCAGATCTCCTCTAGAGCAGTGATGTTTTGGGGCTGTCGCTGGGCAACACGGATTTTCAACTCCCTCCAAAGATTTTCTATGGGGTTGAGATCTGGAGACTGGCTAGGTCACTCCAGGACCTTCTTACGAAGCCACTCCTTTGTTGCCCGGGCGGTGTGTTTGGGATCATTGTCATGCTGAAAGACCCAGCCACGTTTCATCTTCAATGCCCTTGCTGATGGAAGGAGGTTTTCACTCCAAATCTCACGATACATGGCCCCATTCATTCTTTCCTTTACACGGATCAGTCGTCCTGGTCCCTTTGCAGAAAAACAGCCACAAAGCATGATGTTTCCACCCCCATGCTTCACAGTAGATATGGTGTTCTTTGGATGCAACTCAGCATTCTTTGTACTCCAAACACGACGAGTTGAGTTTTTACCAAAAAGTTATATTTTGGTTTCATCTGACCATATGACATTCTCCCAATCCTCTTCTGGATCATCCAAATGCACTCTAGCAAACTTCAGACGGGCCTGGACATGTACTGGCTTAAGCAGGGGGACACAGCAGGATTTGAGTCCCTGGCGGCGTAGTGTGTTACTGATGGTAGGCTTTGTTACTTTGGTCCCAGCTCTCTGCAGGTCATTCACTAGGTCCCCCCGTGTGGTTCTGGGATTTTTGCTCACCGTTCTTGTGATCATTTTGACCCCACGGGGTGAGATCTTGCGTGGAGCCCCAGATCGAGGGAGATTATCAGTGGTGTTGTATGTCTTCCATTTCCTAATAATTGCTCCCACAGTTGATTTCTTCAAACCAAGCTGCTTACCTATTGCAGATTCAGTCTTCCCAGCCTGGTGCAGGTCTACAATTTTGTTTCTGGTGTCCTTTGACAGCTCTTTGGTCTTGGGCATAGTGGAGTTTGGAGTGTGACTGTTTGAGGTTGTGGACAGGTGTATTTTATACTGATAACAAGTTCAAACAGGTGCCATTAATACAGGAAACGAGGGGAGGACAGAGGAGCCTCTTAAAGAAGAAGTTACAGGTCTGTGAGAGCCAGAAATCTTGCTTGTTTGTAGGTGACCATATTCTTATTTTCCACCATAATTTGCAAATAAATTCATTAAAAATCCTACAATGTGATTTTCTGGATTTTTCTTTCTCAATTTGTCTGTCATAGTTGACGTGTACCTATGATGAAAATTACAGGCATCTCTCATCTTTTTAAGTGGGAGAACTTGCACAATTGGTGGCTGACTAAATACTTTTTTTCCCCACTGTATCTCACTGGTCATCCTTCAAAGCCAACACCTCCTTTGGCCGCAATTCCTTCCAGTTCTCTGCTGCCAATGACTGGAACAAATTGCAAAAATCTCTGAAGCTGGAGACACTTATCTCCCTCACTAACTTTAAGCATCAGTTGTCAGAGCACCTTACCGATCACTGCACCTGTACACAGCCCATCTGAAATTAGCCCGCCCAACTACCTCATCCCTATATTGTTATCTATTTTGCTCATTTGTACCCCAGTATCTCTATTTGCACATCATCTCTTGCACATCTATCATTCCAGTGTTAATACTAATTGTAATTATTTTGCACTATAGCCTATTTTATTGCCTACCTCCATAACTTGCTAAATTTGCACACTGTATATTATATGTATTTCTGTTGTATTTTTGACTTTGTTTTGTTTTACCCCATATGTAACTCTGTGTTTGTTTTTATCGCACTGCTATGCTTTATCTTGGCCAGGTCGCAGTTGTAAATGAGAACTTGTTCTCAACTGGTTTACCTGGTTAAATAAAGGTGAAATAAAAATAAAAATAAATAAAAAATTGAACTTATCCCAGAGGCTGCTCCAAGTCGCAGCCGGCGGAGAAGAGGTATTTGGAGTGGACTTCTGTCACGCCCTGACTGTAATGCACATCACCAGTGCGGTCCGGCCCGTGCCTGCTCCTAGAACCAGACCAGTGGTGCGTTTGTCAAGTCCGGCACGGCCCGTGCCCGTTCCACCGGTCAGCTGCTCCAGTGCCGGTCAGCTGTTCCACTCCGGAGCCAGAGCAGTCCGCTCCACCGGTGCCTGATCCAGCTCCGGTCAGCTTCTCCACTCCGGAGCCAGAGCAGTCCGCTCCACCGGTGCCTGATCCAGCTCCGGTCAGCTGCGCCACTCCGGAGCCAGAGCAGTCCGCTCCACCGGGGTGAAGTCCAGTCCAGCTCTGGGAACTGTCACGCCCTGACTCAGGGGACGCTTACATTTTGAGTCAGGGTGTGTATACTCTTTGTTGTGTGTTTTCTATGTTTCGATCTATTATGTGTAGATCTATGTTGGCCGGTGTGGTTCCCAATCAGAAGCAGCTGTAGCTTGTTGTCTCTGATTGGGGATCATACTTAGGCAGCCTATTGGCACTAGTGGGGCAAGCTCCGTGTTATGCGGAGCTACGTATTGTGTCACCAGTGCGCCGGCACAGTCCTGTACGTCCTGTGCTTGCAACACGCACGTGACGTGCGAAGATGGGCATCCAGCCAGGACGGGGTGTGCCGGCTCAACGCTCCTGATCTCCAGTACACCTCCTTGGTCCCGCATATCCTGCGCCAGTTCTACGAACTGTATCGCCAGTGCGCGTGCACAGCCCAGTGCGTCCTGTGCCAGCACCCCGCACGTGTAGTGCGAAAGTGGGCAGCCAGCCAGGACGGGTTGTGCCAGCTCAACGCTCTAGACCTCCAGTCCTCCTCCACAGTCCAGCCTGGCCTGTTCCTGCTCCTCGCACCAAGCCAGTGGTGCGCGTCGCCAGCCCGGCCCGGCCTGTTCCTGCTCCTCGCACCAAGCCAGTGGTGCGCGTCGCCAGCCCAGCCCGGCCTGTGCCTGCTCCTCGCACCAAGCCAGTGGTGCGCGTCGCCAGCCCGGCCCGGCCTGTTCCTGCTCCTCGCACCAAGCCAGGGGTGCGCGTCGCCAGCCCGGCCCGGCCTGTGCCTGCTCCTCGCACCAAGCCAGTGGTGTGCGTCGCCAGCCCGGCCCGGCCTGTTCCTGCTCCTCGCACCAAGCCAGTGGTGCGCGTCGCCAGCCCGGCCCGGCCTGTTCCTGCTCCTCGCACCAAGCCAGTGGTGCGCGTCGCCAGCCCGGCCCGGCCTGTTCCTGCTCCTCGCACCAAGCCAGTGGTGTGCGTCGCCAGTCCAGCCCGGCCTGTTCCTGCTCCTCTCACCAAGCCAGTGGTGCGCGTCGCCAGCCCGGCCCGGCCTGTTCCTGCTCCTCGCACCAAGCCAGTGGTGCGCGTCGCCAGACCGGCCCGGCCTGTTCCTGCTCCTCGCAACAAGCCAGTAATGCGCATCACCAGTGCGGTCCGGCCCGTGCCTGCTCCTAGCACCAGACCAGTGGTGCGTTTGTCATGTCCGGCACGGCCCGTGCCCGTTCCACCGGTCAGCTGCTCCAGTGCCGGTCAGCTGTTCCACTCCGGAGCCAGAGCAGTCCGCTCCACCGGTGCCTGATCTAGCTCCGGTCAGCTGCTCCACTCCGGAGCCAGAGCAGTCCGCTCCACCGGTGCCTGATCCAGCTCCGGTCAGCTGCGCCACTCCGGAGCCAGAGCAGTCCGCTCCACCGGGGTGCAGTCCAGTCCAGCTCCGGGAACTGTCACGCCCTGACTCAGGGGACGCTTAAATTTTGAGTCAGGGTGTGTATACTCTTTGTTGTGTGTTTTCTATGTTTCGATCTATTATGTGTAGATCTATGTTGGCCGGTGTGGTTCCCAATCAGAGGCAGCTGTAGCTCGTTGTCTTTGTTTGGGGATCATACTTAGGCAGCCTATTGGCACTAGTGGGTTGTGGGATCTTGTTCCGTGTAAGGTTTGTTGTGTGTTACCTTAGGACTTCACATGTCGTTGGTTTATTGTTTTGTTGTGTGTTTATTCAGTTTAATAAACATGTACGCATTTCACGCTGCGCCTTGGTCTGACCCGTCATTCAACGAACGTGACAACTTCTAGACCGACTCAGGAGGCGGACACACCATCAACCGCTTCCGAGTATATTACTCGCTAATGTTCAGTCTCTGGACAATAAAGTAGATGAGCTAAGCGCGATGATCTCCTTCCAGAGAGACATCAGGGACTGTAACATACACTGTTTCATGGAATCATGGCTCTCTCAGTATATACTGTCCACATCCATACAGCCAGCTGGGTTCTCAGTTCTTCGCTCAGACAGCAATAAAGAACTCTCTGGGAAGAAGAAAGGCGGGTGTGTATGATTCATGATTACCTACTCATGGTGTGATTGTGATAACATACAGGAACTCACGTCCTTTTGTTCACTCGACCTAGAATAGCTCACATTCAATTGCCAACCGTATTACCTCCCAAGAGAATTCTCTTCGGTTATAGTCACAGCCATGTATATTCCCCCTCAAGCCGATACCATGACGGTCCTCAAGGAACTACACTGGACTTTATTTAACTGGAAACCACATATCCTGATGCCGCATTTATTGTAGCTGGGAGGTTCTATCAACACATTGACTGTAGTACTCGCTTAGGGAAAACACTAGATCACTGCTACTCGCCTTTTCGAGATGCCTACAAGGCCCTCCCCCACCCTCCCTTCGGCAAATCAGATCACAACTCCATTTTGCTACACCCTTCCAATAGGCAGAAACTAAAACAGGAAGTACCCGTGCTAAGGTGTATTCAACGCTGGTCTGACCAATTGGAATCCATGCCTCAAGATTGTTTTGATCACGTGGACTGGGATATGTTCCAGGTAACATTGACGCTTACAGGGACACGGTGACTGAGTTCATCAGGAAGTGTATAGGGGATTTTGTTCCCACGGTGACTATTGAAACCTATCCAAACCAGAAACTGTGGATAGATGGCAGCATTCGTGCAAAACTGAAAGCACGAACCACCACATTTAACCATGGCAAGGTGACTGGGAATATGGTCAAATACAAACAGTGTAGTTATTCCCTCCATAAGGCAATCAAACAGGCAAAACATCAGTACAGAGACAAAGTGGAGTCGTAATTCAATGGCTCAGACACGAGACATATGTGGCAGGGTCGACTGACAATCACGGATTACAAAGGGAAAACCAGCCAGGACACCGAAGTCTTGCTCCGGACAAGCAAAACACCTTCTTCGCCTGCTTTGAGGATAACACAGTGCCACTGACAAGGCCCGCTCCCGAGGACAGTGGGCTCTCATTCTCCGTGGCCGACGTGAGTAAGACATTTAAATCGTGTTAACCATCGCAAGGCTGCCGGCCCAGACGGCATCCCTAGCCGCATCCTCAGAGCATGCACAGACCAGCTGGCTAGCGTGTTTACGGACATACTCAATTTCTCCCTGTCCCAGTCTGCTGTTCCCTTCAAGATGGCCACAATTGTTCCTGTACCCAAGAAAGCAAAGGTAACTGGACTAAATGATTATCGCACCGTAGCACTCACCTCTGTCATCATAAAGTGCTTTGAGAGGCTAGTTAAGGATCATATCACCTCTACCTTACCTGACACCCTAGACCCACTTTAATGTGCTTACCGCCCCAATAGATCCACAGACGATGCAATCGCCATCGCACTGCACACTGCCCTATCCCAGCTGGTCAAGAGGAATACCTATGTCAGAATGCTGTTCATTAACTATAGCTCAGCCTTCAACACCATAGTACCCTCCAAGCTCATCATTAAGCTCGGGGCCCTGGGTCTGAACCCCGCCCTGTGCAACTGGGTCCTGGACTTCCTGATGGGCCACCCCCAGGTGGTGAAGGTAGGAAACAACACCTCCACTTCGCTGATCCTCAACCCAGTGTCGTGACGCAACTTTCATTATTGTGATGACTATTATTTATTGAATAATTACCTACTATGTTTAGTTGTTACTATATTAAATGGATAATGTAACAATTAAGTCATTAGGAATTTGGGGCACCACGGGAAAAGTTGTTTAACGAGTTATTGTTTCCCGAATGAACTCTAAAGATATCTAGATATCTCTTATTTAACAGTCATTTATTAATAATTTACATTAGATCAGTCTCATTCTGAAAGTCGTAGACTCTTTAAGTCTGCATGAACCCGGGTCTTACTGATCACACAAATAGATGTAATTATTTATTCATTAGCTAAATAAAAATGATATCACAAGATACAAACACGTACACGGTATAGGTAGGGATTAGAAACTTAATACAATGACAACGGGTCCCTAGCGGACTAACACAATATAACACTTGTTACAAAAGATGGAGAGTTAAAGAGAGAGAGAGAGAAAACACTTGGATACACATGGACCTACGCTCACAGTAATCCTAATACTTTGCCCCGAACTGACACCCATTTGGGAAGAAAAGCAATGTGTTGGAGGTCTTCGTCGTGTATCTCTGTTGGACTCTATTGGACCTACTCTTTCGGATGGCCTTTTAGATGTAAGGTTCAGATTGTCCACAAGAGGTCACAATGTCCTTCTTCTTAGTTGTCTGTTTACTTTCACTCGTTCTGGAAGTTGTCTTCTGAGGACGGCTAATCAGCCGTGTCAATGATCCCCTGTGGGGTGATGAGAGCAGTGTAGTAGACGATGGCTTCAAGAGAGTAACAGGATGGTCCCACTTAAATTCACCTTCTTAGATACAGTACTTAGAACAGCTACTCAGACGTAACACTGATTGTTAGTGGAGGCAACTTTGTCGTGTTCACCTCGTGTTGATTTTCAGGGTCAGGACCAACATGGACAAAAGCTGCAGCTTGATGTCCGTTTAGTCTGATCTGATAATTCTTATCTCAATCTTTAATGCATTCTGGTAAAGAGGGTTGTTTCCGTCATACTCTCTGAACTCCCTCGGGCGTGGCTAGTTACGAGGCAAAAGTATTATCAACGCTATGATTTTGTTAGAAAGCTAAAATTATATTCCTATCATCACGAAAACATTGTCTTCCTCCTTTATATTTTCTACACAACATAAAGGATGTAAACATGATATACACAGTGTAAAAGCTCTTAAAGTCACAATGTTTTCATTGTAATGCCTTTATACCATTTTTAATGACATCACAAAATAGACATTCATTTTTCATATTCCATTTCTCATCATTCCCAACGTTTGAATGTTGAAATATATTGTCCCAATGTTCATTGTTGGAAGTTGAAGTTTTTGTGCGGAAAAAAAAGTATCTGAAACAAAGCATTCCTTTCACCATACTAGAATTCCAGAGATTGATTCTCCTCCTCTCTAATTTATGGGAGTATTAAGGTGTCAAGACCGGAACAGCCCACCTGTGGGTAAGAGGGTATGGTTGTTGTCGGCCATTTGCCAAGCTGATGTGAGGCCTTTGATCCTCACCCAGGGAGAGTCATGACAACAGGTGCCCCACAATGGTGCGTGCTCAGCCCCCTCCTGTACTCCCTGTTCAACGATGACTACGTGCCACGCACGCCTCCAACTCAATCATCAAGTTTGAAGACAACACAACAGTAGTAGGCCTGATTACCAACAATGGCGAGACAGCCTACAGGGAGGTGGTGAGGGCCCTGGTGGAGTGGGGCCAGGAAAATGACCTCTCTCTCAACGTCAACAAAACGGCAGAGGGAGCATGCCCCAATCCACATCGACAGGACCGCAGTGGAAAAGGTGGAAAGCTTCAAGTTCCTCGGCGTACACATCACTGACAATCTGAAATGGTCCATCCACACAGACAGTGTGGTGAAGAAGGCGCAACAACACCTCTTCAACCTAAGGAGGCTGAAGTAATTTGGCCCCTAAGACCCTCAGAAACTATTACAGATGCACGATTGAAAGCATCCTGTTGGGCTGTATCACCACCTGGTACGGCAACTGCACTGCCGGCAACCGCAGGGCTCTCCAGAGGGTGGTACGGTCTGCCCAACGGATCAACGGAGGCACACTGTCTACCCTCCAGGACACCTACAGCACCCGATGTCACAGGAAGGCCAAAAAGATCATCAAGGACATCAACCACCCGAGCCACGGCCTGATTGCCCCGCTATCATCCAGAAGGCGAGGTCAGTACAGGTGCATCAAAGCTAGGACCGAGAGACTGAAAAACAGCTTCTATCTCAAGGCCATCAGACTGTTAAATAGCCATCACTAGCCCGCTACCACCCGACTACTCAACCCTGCACCTTAGAGGCTACTGCCCTATATATATACACATGGAATCACTGGCCACTTTAATAATGGAAAACTAGTCACTTTAATAATGTTTACATACTGCTTTACTCATTTCATATGTATATACTGTATTCTATTCTACTGTATTTAGTCAATGCTACTCCGACATTGCTCGTCCTATTATTTACATAGTTCTTAATTCCATTATTTTACTTTTAGATATGTGTACACAGTATGAAAGTGTATGCACTCACTAACTGTAAGTCACTCTGGATAAGAGCGTCTGCTAAATGACTAAAATGTAAAATGTAAATGATGTATTGTGTGAATTGTTAGACACCTCTGCACTGTTGGAGCAAGGAACACAAGCATTTCGCTACACCCACAATGACATCTGCTAAATATGTGTATGTGACCAATACAATTGGATTTGATGAACTAGATGCCCAATTCAATACTGCTCTATCTGTCTCCCTCAACTCGCAGGCCCCTCTCCAACCTAAACCTGTCTCCTTCTCCTCCTCCTCCCCCTGATTTACCCCTGAGCTCCGCACCCTGAAGCAAGCTGGCCGCCACCTGGAGCACCTGAGCAGGAAGTCTGGGCTCAATGTCCACACTGAGGCCTACAAACACCACCTCTCCACCTATAGAAATGTCCTCAGTGCTGCAAGGTCCACCTACTTCTCCAACATCATCAACAGCTCCAATAAGAACTCCCGGACTCTGTTCTCCACTGTCAGCAAATTACTTCAGCTCTGTGACGGCACCTTCTCTATTCCCTCCAGTGAACTCTGCAACTCCTTCCTTCAGTTTTTCAGGGACAACATCACCAAAATAAACTCATCATTGACTGATCAATCTCCCTCAGCTGCCCCTCTCCCTGTCAACCTCCCAACCTTCACACCTGATACCCGGCTCTCCGAATTTGCCCCCATTGACTCTCACTATATCTCAAAACTCATCATGTCATCTAAGACTACAACTTGCTCCCTGGATCCTCTCCCCACTGTTCTCATCAAAGCTTGCCTACCTGCTCTCTGTCCATATATCACACATATCGTCAACTTCTGCCTCGCCCACCAAACTGTCCCCTCAAACTACAAAACAGCTGCAGTCACCCACATCTTAAAAAAGCCAGGACTGGATACCCCCATCCTCAATAACTTACGCCCCATTTCCAACCTCCGCTTCCTTGCCAAGACTGGTACTGTTGCCCCCCAATTACAAAAATGCACTCCTAAAAGTTATCAATGACCTCCTCACCTCTGCTGATGCTGTGCCCTCAACATTCTGATTCTCCTGGACCTGAGTGCCGCTTTTGACACAGTGAGCCATCAGATCCTCCTCACCAGTGTTGTATTCTAGCTTGAAATATACTTATTTATTTTACAAATGATTAATGAGTGGAGGGAGGACAGTGGACGCCCGGTGAACAGAAGTTATCATGTTTTGTCTGTAATTAAACATTTGTGTTGCGGATTAAGATTTATCACAGTGAATACTAATGAAATGTACATTTTCTCTTCCAGGAGAGGATGGGGTGTCCCTATCTCTCTCTTTGAAATGTTTCCTGAGGCTGTTGTCTTGGGAGAGCAGTTAGTGAAATTCTGCAGTTTTATAAAGTATAAAGGTACCCGGATCCGGCCGTAAAGGAAGCTCCCAATTAAGTAAGGCCTAGCCATTTGTTTGTTTTTGCCCTCTGTTTTACCACACACACCAGCACACGCACAAACAACCCACCGGCTATGAATATTTGCTAGTGGTGTTAATACAGTGTCTGTTTTAATTGTGTGGGGTCTTTTAATTTGTTTTTAGTAGGTTCTTCACAGGTTAGAAAGGATGCACCTTAAAGGGCACACAAATGAAATTTTCTGAAGTATCTAATGTGAACCAAAAACCATGTACGGGCGGCATGAGTGCGGCATGAATCCTGAGACCGTGCATGTGGAGTGAGCATGGAGAGAGATCACGTCCAAACTCCTCTCATGCTGCTGGTGCACTGGTCGGTAAATCGACAAGACAGAATGGGCCATACAGAATGGTGGTGGAGGCTCAGGTGAGAGATTTGTTTGCTTGGGAAAATCAGATTATTCCCCAGATATTGAAAATCGGGACATTATCTAGGGCCATCAACTTTGACAGGCATGAGTTACATGTGTGCCATTGGAAAGATGAACTGTAACGCTATCTGAAGAAGAAAATGAAGAGACACCAGAATAATGAGTGCCAGGAAGGAGGGGGGTGGTCAACTGTGCCCGTAATTGATTTAGGGTTGCCCTTAACTGTTTATTTGGGGTATCTGGTTGATTGTGGGGGTCTGCACACTGGGAAATTTAAAGTAATTTAGACAAATGCATTGACCTACTGCTCTGTCATTAAGATGCCACTCGCGACAGTGTAAGACAGGGATAAACGGTGGCCGTGATGAGAATAGTTCATGCTGGTAAAATAAGTAGTACATACTGTATATATATTTCCCCATCTGTAAATGTACATTCTGCCAGTTTCAGTGTGTGCTAAGTTGAGGGTCTTGAATTCGAGTGATAGACTCAACGTGAAGCACTAAGGACTGTAATTCTAAATTTGTGATGGATAATTAATCAATAGTTCTAATTATGATTTGGAAAGGAGAGAAGGCGAGAGAGAGCACTGCCCTTAAGCTGTGAGGAAAGTGGTTTCTGAAACAAATTAAATATTTCTAAGAGTCAATTGAGTCTAGGGAGGGTTTCCTCCCAGGAAACCTTATCTTTTCATGTCCTCCGAGAGAGAGGTTATCAGAGAACCCACTAGATGGTAACTTGGGCTAACTGTAGTAGGGACATTGATAGTATGGGCTTTGTTTTACCATGCCATCAGAATCCTAATGTTAAAGCGTATTAATATATATGGCTTTCTGGATGATACAGTCAAATTAATGACTTACAAGGCTCGTAGTCTGCAATCGAACATCTCTGGAGAGACCTGAAAATAGCTGTGCAGCAATGCTCCCCATCCAACCTGACAGAGGATGCCAAGCTTGTAGCGTCATACCCAAGAAGACTCGAGGCTGTAATTACTGCCAAAGGTGCTTCAACAAATTACTGAGTAAAGGGTCTGAATACTTATGTAAATCTTATATATATATATATATATATATATATATATATATATATATATATATATATATATATAACACACACACACACACACACACACACACATACACACACCCACACACACACACAAAACCGTTCAAAAGTTTGGGATCACTTAGAAAATTCCTTGTTTTCGAAAGAAAATCAGTTTTTTTGGCCATTAAAATAACATCAAATTGATCAGAAATACAGTGTAGACAGTGTTAATGTTGTAAATGGCTATTGTAGCTGGAAACGGCTGATTTTTTTATGGAATATCTACATAGGCGTACAGAGGCCCATTATCAGCAACCATCAGTCCTGTGTTCCAATGGCACATTGTGTTTGCTAATCCAAGTTTATCATTTTAAAAGGCTTATTGATCATTAGAAAACCCTTTTGCAATTATGTTAGCACAGCTGAAAACTGTTGTGCTGAATAAAGAAGCAATAAAACTGGCCTTCTTGAGACTAGTTCAGTATCTGGAGCATCAGCAATTGTGGGTTCGATTATAGGCTCAAAATGGCCAGTTTCTTCTAAAACTCGTCAGTCTATTCTTGTTCTAAGAAATGAAGGTATTCCATGTGAGAAATTGCCAAGAAACTGAAGATCTCGTACAACACTGTGTACTACTCCCTTCATAGAACAGCGCAAATTGGCTCTAACCAGAATAGAAAGAGGAGTGGGAGGCCCCGGTGCACAACTGAGCAAGAGGACAAATACATTAGAGTGTCTAGTTTGAGAAATAGACACCTCACATGTCCTCAACTGGCAGCTTCATTAAATAGTACCCGCGAAACACCAGTCTCAACGTCAACAGTGAAGAGGCGACTCCAGGAAGCTGACCTTCTAGGCAGAGTTGCGAAGAAAAAGCCATATCTCAGACTGGCCCTGCCTTGTGAGTACGAGGGGATTGGGAAAGGGTGGCATGGAAATTAATATGGAGTTGGTCCCCCTTTGCTGCTGTAACAGCCTCCACTCTTCTGGGATATCTTTCCACTAGATGTTGGAACATTGCTGCGGGTACTTGCTTCCGCCACAAGAGCATTAGTGAGTTCAGGCACTGACGTTGGGCGATTAGGCCGGCTCGCAGTTGGTGTTCCAATTCATTCCAAACGGGTTCGATGGGGTTGAGGTCAGGGCTCTGTGCAGGCCAGTCAAGTTCTTCCACACCTATCTCGACAAACCATTTCTATATGGACCTTGATTTGTGCACGGGGACATTATCATGCTGAAACAGGAAAGGGCCTTCCCCAAACTGTTGCCACAAAGTTGTAAGCACAGAATCATTTAGAATTTCATTGTATGCTGTAGCGTTAAGATTTCCCTTCACTGGAACTAAGAGGCCTAGCCCGAACAAGAAAAACAGGCTGTTACGGATACAGGTATCCTGTGTCTTTTTGTGTTTTTCCTCTCCTTCTGCCCTAATCACAGGTGTCCTGTATGTTCCTGATTGGTGGTCGTTGGGGTGTCTGCTGATTGCTGAGGTGGACCAATCAGTGGACATTCCTCTGCATTGCACCACCTGTTTCTGGTTTTTCAATCACACATCCCATTGTTTAAAAGCCAGTCAGTTGTGTTTGTAGAGAGAGACTATTTCTGTATGTGAGTATGGATACTGTGGTGTCCTGTGTTTTGTCTACGCACTCATTTGCTGGTTACTCTGTTTGGTAACTTTGTTGTGTGTTTCTGGGAAAAGGGGAATTTAAGCAAGTTGCCCTTGGGCATACATTACCCGTAGGAAGAAAACTGTCTAAAAACACTAGATAGACCTGAGCGGACCACCCACTGTATTTTTGTATGATTAGCAGTAGCTTAGCGGTTCTTGAGGCAGGCAAGATCAGTTTAGGTTTTTTTTTACACTATTGTTTCATTTCCTGGGTCCTGCTCAGCCCTTTTTCCAAAACCTTTACCGTGTGTTCAAAAATAAACAGTTTATGTTTGACGGTAGTTTATGGTTGTCGTGTAGTTTTTGTTCTCACTGTTCCATGTCACGATTCTAATTTCCATTAATTATGTTACGGGTCTCTTGTCCATCCACCCTAGACGTTTAAAGCCACGGGGTTCGTAACATAATGTGGGGGCTCGTCTGGGATCATTCTCATTGATACCCGTGTTACTCATGCAAATTACTTTAGTGTCTGATTCAATGTTGAGCTTGGCAGCTGTAACTAACTGGTTTTGTGTTCAGTATTCGTCGGCTCGTGTTGCTAGTTTAAGATGGCTACTTTTGAGTTGGATGCCTTTTTGGAAAACCCTACGTGGGAGGTTTTTGAGAATTGCCGTAGAGTGGATCTACAGGCTTTGGCTGACCACTTTTCTGTAACCATATCAAGGGTTTTAGTGAAAGCAGAAGTTAGGAAAACAGTGTTAGAGATCTTGTTGAACGAGCGAGTGCTTGAGTTACCGCCGCCTGAGTCTGCTGCTCCTGTAGGGGATGTGGCTGCTGCTCCTGTAAACCCGTCGGTGTTTGAGGACGAGGCTAAGGCTCCAGCCACATTGCCCCGTTTTGACCCACTGTCCGACAGTGATGCCAGATGGATGTCCGCTCGACACGGCTCCAAATGGAGGCGGAAGAGCGGGCACAGATCAGGCAAGACAAGCTGGAAATGCGTAAGCTAGAGGCAGAACAGGAGACGCGTAAGATGGAACTGGAGATGCGTAGACTTGATCAGGAACTAGAGATGCGTAAACTGGAACTGGAGGCAGAAACCGCGAGGTTAGTCTCTGCTCATACTGTGTCTTCTAGTGAGCCATCCTCACCAGCTGTGGCATCTGCTACTTTTGATATTAGTAGACAGATCACCTTGGTACCTGTGTTTAGGGAGTCAGAGGTTGATTCCTATTTCAGTGTTTTTGAGCGTATAGCAGTAGCATTGAAATGGCCCGAAGAGGTATGGCACCTATTACTTCAGTGTAAATTAACAGGTAAAGCCCAAGAGGTTCTGTCAGCGCTACCTCTTGAAGACAGCTTGAATTATGACGTGGTCAAAGCTACTGTTCTTTGTGCCTATGAGCTTGTTCCTGAGGCATATCGACAGAGATTTAGGTCTCATAAAAACAATTCTACTCAGACTTATGTGGAGTTTGCTAGAGACAAAGGAAATCTGTTTGACAAATGGCACAGTGCTAGTAAGGTAACTGATTTTAACTCTCTACGGCAGTTAATTTTGTTAGAAGAGTTAAAAAATTGCTTACCCGAACGCAGCCTTTCGACAAAATGTTTTATCCCTCGCTCATGATCACCAGTGGTCCGGACATCTGGGAGTCACCAAGACTTATGATGGGGTTTTGCGACATTTCTTTTGGCCTGGTTTAAAACAAGATGTGGCTCAGTTCTGTCGGACTTGCCACACCTGTCATGTAACTGGGAAACCGAACCAGGTTATTCCTCCCACGCCTCTTTGTCCCATACCGGCCATAGGTGAACCATTCGAACATGTGATGGTTGATTGTGTTGGACCATTACCAAAGACAAAATCTGGTAACCAGTTTCTGTTGACGATTATGTGTGTGGCCACCAGGTACCCAGAGGCCATTCCTCTGCGAAGGATTATTGCTCCGGTGGTGATTAAAGCGTTGATCAAATTCTTCTCAACTTTTGGATTACCTAAGGTGGTACAAACTGATCAGGGTACGAATTTCCTTTCTAAGCTTTTCAAACAAGTGTTAAAATCCTTGTCAGTTACACACCGTGTGTCAAGCGCATATCACCCAGAGTCTCAGGGTGTGCTTGAACGTTGGCATCAGACACTGAAGTCTATGCTCCGTAAATATTGCTTGGATTCTGAGAAGGATTGGGATGAGGGAGTTCCTCTAGTTTTGTTTGCTGTCCGTGAGACAGTACAGGAATCCTTAGGGTTCAGCCCAGCTGAACTGGTGTTTGGACACACCATGAGAGGACCTATGAAAGTCCTTAAGGATCAGTTTTTATCACAAGAGTTGTGTGTGAAAGAAAATGTGTTGGACTACGTTAGTCGCTTTCGTGAGCGCCTACATGGTGCCTGTGCTCTAGCAAAGGAAGCGCTGTCTTCCTCACAGAGATGGATGAAACGGCACTATGACAACCAGGCGGTTTCTCGTTCACTGCAGCCAGGTGACCAAGTTCTTGTATTGTTGCCTGTGCCAGGAGCGTCATTGTCAGCACGTTTCTCTGGTCCTTATGTAATTGAAAAGAAACTAAGTGAAACTGACTACGTGATACAGACTCCTGATAGAAAACGCCAATCTCATGTGTGCCACATTAACATGTTGAAGACATACCACACCAGACCCGTCACTCAGATAGACAGTCCAGAGAAACTGGCTGGATCGGCTGCCTCTATTGTTGCTGCGGCTGTAGTGGGAAGTCATGTTAATGATGTGGACGGAGATGGTTTGAAGTTGCGCAATACTCAGCAGCAGTGTGCTAGATTGCCCAATTCAGAGATGCTGCTGTCTCTCCCGTCAAGCCTGATTCATTTAACGGACGGACAGTCAGATGATATTGTGAGACTATTACACAGCTTTCCATGTCTTTTTAATGATGTTCCTACATGCACAAATGTGTTAGAACATGACATTAATGTTGGAAACGCTGCACCTATCAAGCAACATGCTTATTGTGTCAACGTCTCTAAAAGAAAGATAATGAGGGATGTGGTCGGTTATTTGCTGGAGAATAACCTGGCTATGCCAAGTTCAAGTCCTTGGAGTTCTCCGTGCATTCTGGTTCCTAAACCTGATGGGACATCCAGGTTATGTACGGACTATCGGAAGGTAAATGCTGTCACAGTGCCCGACTCGTTCCCGTTACCCAGATTGGATGACTGTATTGATACTGTTGATGCTGCTACTTATGTAACCAAACTAGATCTTCTAAAAGGTTACTGGCAGGTGCCGTTAACCTCACGTGCCTCCGACATCTCTGCTTTTGTGACCCCAGATCATTTCCTACAATATGCTGTCCTGGCATTTGGGATGCGGAATGCACCAGCCACTTTCCAACGCCTGGTTAACACAGTATTGGCTGGAGTTCCTAATTGTAGTGCTTACCTTGATGATCTGGTAATTTATTAGACTGAGTGGTCTGATCATATTAACACTCTAAGGGTAGTGTGTGAACGTCTAGCAGCCGCTTCTCTAACCCTGAACTTAGCAAAGTGCGAGTTTGGGAGGGCCACTGTTACTTATCTCGGTAAACAGGTCGGCCATTTTCAGGTGCGCCCTGTAGATGCCAAGGTCTCAGCTATACAGTGGGGGAAAAAAGTATTTAGTCAGCCAACAATTGTGCAAGTTCTCCCACTTAAAACGATGAGAGAGGCCTGTAATTTTCATCATAGGTACACGTCAACTATGACAGACAAAATGAGAAAAAAAATTCCAGAAAATCACATTGTAGGATTTGTAATGAATTTATTTGCAAATTATGGTGGAAAATAAGTATTTGGTCAATAACAAAAGTTTCTCAATACTTTGTTATATACCCTTTGTTGGCAATGACACAGGTCAAACATTTTCTGTAAGTCTTCACAAGGTTTTCACACACTGTTGCTGGTATTTTGGCCCATTCCTCCATGCAGATCTCCTCTAGAGCAGTGATGTTTTGGGGCTGTCGCTGGGCAACACAGACTTTCAACTCCCTCCAAAGATTTTCTATGGGGTTGAGATCTGGAGACTGGCTAGGCCACTCCAGGACCTTGAAATGCTTCTTACGAAGCCACTCCTTTGTTGCCCGGGCGGTGTGTTTGGGATCATTGTCATGCTGAAAGACCCAGCCACGTTTCATCTTCAATGCCCTTGCTGATGGAAGGAGGTTTTCACTCAAAATCACATGATACATGGCCCCATTCATTCTTTCCTTTACACGGATCAGTCGTCCTGGTCCCTTTGCAGAAAAACAGCCCCAAAGCATGATGTTTCCACACCCATGCTTCACAGTAGGTATGGTGTTCTTTGGATGCAATTCAGCATTCTTTGTCCTCCAAACACAACGAGTTGAGTTTTTACCAAAAAGTTATATTTTGGTTTCATCTGACCATATGACATTCTCCCAATCCTCTTCTGGATCATCCAAATGCACTCTAGCAAACTTCAGACGGGCCTGGACTTGTACTGGCTTAAGCAGGGGGACACGTCTGGCACTGCAGGATTTGAGTCCCTGGCGGCGTAGTGTGTTACTGATGGTAGGCTTTGTTACTTTGGTCCCAGCTCTCTGCAGGTCATTCACTAGGTCCCCCCGTGTGGTTCTGGGATTTTTGCTCACCGTTCTTGTGATCATTTTGACCCCACGGGGTGAGATCTTGCGTGTAGCCCCAGATCGAGGGAGATTATCAGTGGTCTTGTATGTCTTCCATTTCCTAATAATTGCTCCCACAGTTGATTTCTTCAAACCAAGCTGCTTACCTATTGCAGATTCAGTCTTCCCAGCCTGGTGCAGGTCTACAATTTTGTTTCTGGTGTCATTTGACAGCTCTTTGGTCTTGGCCATAGTGGAGTTTGGAGTGTGACTGTTTGAGGTTGTGGACAGGTGTCTTTTATACTGATAACAAGTTCAAACAGGTGCCATTAATACAGGTAACGAGTGGAGGACAGAGGAGCCTCTTAAAGAAGAAGTTACAGGTCTGTGAGAGCCAGAAATCTTGCTTGTTTGTAGGTGACCAAATACTTATTTTCCACCACAATTTGCAAATAAATTCATTAAAAATCCTACAATGTGATTTTCTGTATTTTTTTTCTCTCAATTTGTCTGTCATAGTTGACGTGTACCTATGATGAAAATTACAGGCCTCTCTCATCTTTTTAAGTGGGAGAACTTGCACAATTGGTGGCTGACTAAATATTTTTTTTCCCCACTGTAAATGCATTTCCCGCACCTACCACCAGAAGAGCGCTACGCCGCTTTTTAGGGATGGTTGGCTACTACCGTAGTTTCTGTAAAAATGTCTCTGCGGTAGTTGCTCCATTAACGGATTTGCTCAGTCCGGCGAGAAAATGTGTATGGTCTGAAGATTGTCGTACTGCTTTCAACACTGCTAAAGCACTCTTATGTAGTACTCCTGTTCTTGCTGCGCCAGATTTTGAACGACCGTTTAAACTGGAGGTAGATGCAAGTGCCAGATGTGCTGGTGCTGTTCTACTGCAGCAGGACCAGAGTGGAGTGGACCATCCTGTCTGTTATTTTTCACAGAAATTTAACAAATGTCAGACAAACTATTCCACCATTGAACAAGAAGCTCTAGCTTTGTTGTTAGCTCTGCAGTACTTTGAAGTTTATGTTGGTTCCAGTGCATTACCAGTGATAGTGTATACTGACCATAACCCCTTAGTTTTTCTCCACCGGATGTACAACCAGAACCAACGCCTTATGCGTTGGGCACTTATAGTGCAATATTATAATTTGGAGATCCGCCACAAAAAGGGGTCGGATAATGTGTTGGCAGATGCTTTGTCTCGTGTTTAAAGAACTAGGTTTTTTGTTATCCCGTCAGGATGCGGTTGATCTTTGAATTTTGGGTGTTGCTCTTTTAAGGGTGGGAGTGTTACGGATACAGGTATCCTGTGTCTTTTTGTGTTTTTCCTCTCCTTCTGCCCTAATCACAGGTGTCCTGTATGTTCCTGATTGGTGGTCGTTGGGGTGTCTGCTGATTGCTGCGGTGGACCAATCAGTGGACATTCCTTTGCATTGCACCACCTGTTTCTGGTTTTTCAATCACACATCCCATTGTTTAAAAGCCAGTCAGTTGTGTTTGTAGAGAGAGACTATTTCCGTATGTGAGTATGGATACTGTGGTGTTTTTGTACTCACTCATTTGTTGGTTGCTCTGTTTGGTAACTTTGTTGTGTGTTTCTGGGAAAAGGGGAATTTAAGCAAGTTGCCCTTGGGCATACATTACCCATAGGAAGAAAACTGTCTAAAAACACTAGTTAGACCTGATCGGACCACCCATTGTATTTTTGTATGATTAGCGGTAGCTTAGCGGTTCTTGAGGCAGGCAAGATCAGTTTAGTTTTTTTTACACTATTTCATTTCTTGGGTCCTGCTCAGCCCTTTTTCCCAAACCTTTACCGTGTGTTCTAAAATAAACATTTTATGTTTGACGGTAGTTTATGGTTGTCGTGTAGTTTTTGTTCTCACTGTTCCATGTCACGATTCTAATTTGCATGAATTATGTTACGGGTCTCTTGTCCATCCACCCTAGATGTTTAAAGCCACGGGGTTCGTAACACAGCCCCTAGACCATTTTTTCTCCCCCACCAAACTTTACAGTTGGCACAATGCATTCGGGCAGGCAGCGTTCCATTGGCATCCGCCAAACCCAGATTCGTCCGTTGGACTGCCAGATTGTGAAGCATGATTAATTACTCCATAGAACGTGTTTCCACTGCTCCAGAGTCCAATGGCTGCGAGCTTTACACCACTCCAGCCAACGCTTAGCATTGCGTATGGTGATCTTAGGCTTGTGTGCGACTGCTCGGCCATGGAAAGCCATTTCATGAAGCTCCCGACGAACAGTTATTGTGCTGACGTTGCTTCCAGACGCAGTTTGGAACACGGTAGTGAGTGTTGCAACTTAGGACAAGTTATTTTTACGCGCTTCAACACTTGGCGGCCCCGTTCTGTGAGCTTGTGTGGCCTACCACTTCGCGGCTGAGTCGTTGTTGCTCCTAGACAGTTCCACTTCACAATAACAGCCCTTACAGTTGACCGGGGCAGCTCTAGCAGGCTAGAAATTTGACGAACTGACTGTTGGAAAGGTGGCATCCTATGATGGTGCCACGTTGAAAGTTACTGAGCTCTTCCGTAAGGCCATTCTACTGCCAATGTTTGTCTATTTTAGGCTGTATGCTCGATTTTATACATCTGTCAGCAACGGGTGTGGCTGAAATAGCCGAATCCACTAATTTGAAGGGGTGTCCACATACTTTTGTATATATAGTGTAGGTACACATATAATCCATGGTATACAAGGATGTACCCTTATTGTCTTGGGATATTCAAGGGACATCTTCAGTCAGGGTTTCATGAGTCTCTTTATCTGAGGACAGGAAACAAAGAATCAGGCTGCGTGAAACTCAAATTAGACAGCACTGAATATTATGTTGCTCTATCCCTCTGTCTTGATAGTTTTCCTCGCTAGGGACTGGAACTGGATAATTTTTTCATAATGTCCTCCCACAAAGGTATCTGCCCTATCCAGAGCAGCCTACTCTCCCTTCTGACAGCTGGAACTGCTAACTAATCGTTTCACCCTCTTCCATGGCTGTTAGCTAGCTACCTAGCTACAAATGCATTTCGAGTTACAACAATAAATACATCAAGATAGCTAGCTAAGTAGCTAATATGAAGTTAGCTAGCTGGTGATGTGTAATTCATTTGGCTAGCTATACAGTATGTAAAGTTAGCTAGCTAGCTAGTTAACATTACGTTATCAGCTCATTTGAGTTACCCTGCATACAAAGTTCCTGTAGCTATACATTTCTAAATACATGTACTTACTTGAATAGGTTTCTCCCACTCCTTCCATTTTCTGTTTTTTTTAAATAATAAAATTATGGACAATCTTCCCTAGGTTTTCGGTGGTAGCAAAACGCAGCCTGCCATGTGGACAATTGGAGGACTTCCCCCAGACTGACTCTGTTCCACTACAGCCCCCTCGATAAGAATGGAGGCGTGCTCAGTCCTCTTTTTTTCCCTGTAGTCCACAATCATCTCCTTTGTCTTGGTCACGATGAGGGAGAGGTTGTTATCCTGGCACTATACGGCCAACCCTATAGGCTGTCTCATCATTGTCGGTGATCAGGCCTACCACTGTTGTGTCGTCGGCAAATTTAATGATGGTGTTGGAGTCGTGCCTGGCCATGCAGTCACGGGTGAACAGGGAGTACAGGAGGGGACTGAGCACGTTCCCCTGAGGGGCCCCCGTGTTGAGGATCAGCGTGGCAGATGTGTTGTTACCTACCCTTTCCACCTGGGGGTGGGCCGTCAGGAAGTCCAGGATCCAGTTGCAGAGGGAGGTGTTTAGTCCCAGGATCCTTAGCTTAGTCATGAGCTTTGAGGGCACTATGGTGTTGAACGCTGAGCTGTAGTCAATGAATGGCATTCTCGCGTAGGTGTTCCTCTTTTCCAGGTGGGAAAGGGCAGTGTGGAGTGCAATAGAGATTGCATCATCTGTGGATCTGTTGGGGCGGTATGCAAAATGGAGTGGGTCTAGGATTTCTGTGATAATGGTGTTGATGTGAGCCATGACCAGCTGTTCAAAGCACTTCATGGCTACAGACGTCAGTGCTACGGGTCGGTAGTCATTTAGGCAGGTTATCTTCTTGTCCTTGGGCACGGGACTATGGTGGTCTGCTTGAAACATGTTGGTATTACAGAGACATGTTGAAAACATCATTGAAGACACTTGCCAGTTGGTCAGCACTTGCTCGGAGTACACATCCTGGTAATCCTTCTGGCCCTGCGGCCTTGTGAATGTTGACCTGTTTAAAAGTCTTACATCGGCTACGGAGAGGGTGATCACATAGTCATCCGGAACAGCTGGTGCTCTCATGCATGCTTCAGTGTTGCTTGCCTCGAAGCGAGCATATAAGTGGTTTAGCTCGTCTGGTAGGCTTGTGTCACTGGGCAGCTCGCGGCTGTGCTTCCCTTTGTAGTCTGTAATCGTTTTCAAGACCTGCCACATCCGACGAGCGTCAGAGCTGGTGTGGTACGATTCAATCTTAGTCCTGTATTGACTCTTTGCCTGTTTGATGGTTTGTCGGAGGGCATAGCGGGATCATATAAGCGTCCGGGTTAGAGTCCCGCTCCTTGAAAGCAGCAGCTCTACCCTTTAGCTCAGTGCGGGTGTTGCCTGTAATCCATGGCTTCTGGTTGGGGTACGTACAGTCACTGTGGGGACGACGTCATCGATGCACTTATTGATGAAGCCAGTGAATGATGTGGTGTACTCTTCAATGCTATCGGAAGAATCCCGGAACAAATTCCAGTCTGTGCTAGCAAAACAGTCCTGTAGCTTAGAATCTGCTTCATCTGACCACTTCTTTATTAACCGAGTCACTGGTGCTTCCTGCTTTAGTTTTTGCTTATAAATAGGAATCAGGAGGATAGAGTTGTGGTCAGATTTGCCAAATGGAGGGCGAGCGAGAGCTTTGTACGTGTCTCTGTGTGTGGAGTAAAGGTGGTCTAGAGTTTTTTTTCCCTCTGGCTGCACATTTAACATGCTGGTAGAAATTAGGTAGAATGGATTTAAGTTTCCATGCATTAAAGTCCCCGGCCACTAGGAGCGCTGCCTCTGGATGAGCGTTTTCCTGTTTACTTATGGCCTTAAACAGATTCATTGAGTGCAATCTAAGTGCCTGCATCGGTTTGTGGTGTTAAATAGACAGCTACGAAAAATATAGATGAAAACTATTTGGCCTGAATGCCAAGCGTCACGTCTGGAGGAAACCTGGCACCATCCCTACGGTGAAGCATGGGGGTGGCAGCATCATGCTGTGGGGATCTTTTTCAGCGGCAGGGATTGGGAGACTAGTCAGGATCTAGGGAAAGATGAACGGAGAAAAGTATAGAGAGAACCTTGATGAAAACCTGCTCCAGAGCGCGCAGGACCTCAGACTGGGGTGAAGGTTCCCCTTCCAACAGGACAACGACCCTAAGCACACAGCCAAGACAACACAGGAGTGTCTTCAGGACAAATCTCTGAATGTCCTTGAGTGGCCCAGCCAGAGCCTGGACTTGAACATGATCAAACATCTCTGGAGAGACCTGAAAATAGCTGTGCAGTAACGCTCCCATCAAACCTGACAGAGCTTTAGAGGATCTGCAGAGAACAATGGGAGAAACTCCCCAAATACAGGTGTGCCATGCTTGTAGCGTCATACCTAAGAAGACTCGATGCTGTTATCTCTGCCAAAGGTGCTTGAACAAAGTACTGAGTAAAGGGTCTGAATACTTATGTAAATGTGATATTTCCGTTTTGTTTATTTTTAAGAAATTAGAAAAAAATCTAAAAAACTGTGTAGATTGATGAGGGGAAAAAATCTAAATTTAATCAATTTTAGAATAAAGCTGTAACATAACAAAATGTGAATAAAGTCAAGGGGTCTGAATTCTTTCTGAAGGCACTTTGAGCTTGGGTACCATCCTGGAATCACAGTTCAAGCTTTTACATCTCAATATTTACCCTAAAATGTCACACACTATTCTGAATGGGAGAGTTTCCTTTGTGTCATTGGCCTTGTTTGAAATAAGTATAGACTTTTTGTTAGATTCTAAACTTGATTGAACATGGGGAGCTCTAAATTGTAAGAAATGTTTGCGTGTGTGTCTGTGTCTGTGTGTATGTGTGTGAGTGACTGGCAATGTGGCTGTCGCCTGAAAGACAAATTGATGAACTACAGTTGACAGCTGTTAGATTGTTGGCTCTTAGTGTGTCAGAACAAAAAAGGAAATAGTGCTTACCCTACCTTTTTCTTCATTTACTGCTCTATTCTATCACTCATCCACTGCTGCTGTTCCATTCCTCTTAATCCCAATGGCACATCTGGTGCCTCCACAATATTTGTAGGAGCTCAATTTAATCAAAAGTGCTCTGAGGGAAAATATAATTGTTCTTGTCAAACCCATTGTTTGTAGTTTCAAGCCATTCATTTTCTATGTAGTTACATGACTGAAAATATGTTATTTGCAGCACAGGAACAATGTCTAATCAGTAGGTTTTGGATGAATTCAGTAGCCTTACGACTTCCAGTATGGCCTCATTGGCCTGAACTCTCCATTAGAAGATTAGGCTCAGCAGGCTAGAAGGAAAAGGTAGAGCTTATTTTTAGTTCTCTTTCTCTCTCGTTCATAGTCATGGGATAATTGTGTCGGCAGCAAGCTGTCCCACATGTTCCTTATTTTGACATGTAATACCACAATTATTAGCAGGGGACACAGTGAGAACATTTCAGGCCAAAGGGGAAGTGGAGGAGATGGCCTTTAATGAAGAGGAGAAGATTTTAGATGTCTTGGAAAAGGCCTGTGTCGTATCGAGTGAGTGGTGACAATTATTGCTGATGAACAAAAGGAGTCTGCTCATACTGAACGTTGATCATAAGGTTTATTCAGACCACAAGCTTCAGGATGAGTAACAGACTCGCGAGGTCTGGAGAGCAGTGTCCCCCAATTCTAATGGCTGCTCTGCCCTATCTTCTTCGTGTACCCCTATTTATAAACAATGCAACAAGATGGGCTCCCTCTTCTGGCCAATCACCAGTTTACAACACACTTCCTGTCTATTATATGTGACATTATACTAAACATTGCCTTTTGATACTAACATAACCAACATTCCATTTCTTCATGAAAAACATTTAACAAAGACATAATCTTAATACACTACACCTGCAAATACTTTTGGTGTGGCTTTGAAGTTCATATGTAAGGCTCAATTAAGGAAAATTACTTTTTTTGGTGGCTTTGCTCTGCTAAGCAGATATCTTAATACTCATTCAGAGAGATGGTGGACTGGAGTGGAGTGGAGCATCTTGCCTCTGATGGGTGGTGAGGACTTTTTTTGCCTGTATGTATTTGTGCTATCATGTTGGAGCTTGACATCAGTGTGTAAATGCACATGCTCAAGGCCCGTTACCCCGCCAGTGAGTGGTTTCACATTCAAGAGAGAAAAATAGTTTTTTTGCATCATGTGTGAGGAAAAAAATGTGTGTTTGCCACAGGGGTCATAAATATCGACACCTAAAACAGTCTCAGAGATTTGTTGTCTTAGAAGTATTTTTTAAAATATGCTAATTAGTTGGAAAATTCATTAACCCCTGTAGGTCTAAGCCCTTTTTCTATATTTACTAACCTAACATATGGAATTGTTTTAGGATAATAATAAAATTGACCATCTAGCTATTTGATTCTGTATTTTAGGACCCCTGTAGGTGTAAAAAAAAAGCATATGTTTAAAATTATTTGTTGAAACATTGAATTTGGCCTTACTGCTATAAGCCATCGAAATGCATTGAAGGACACAAATACGTGGAAAATAATTATCAAAAGGATGTATGTTTTGAAGTGTCTGTAATGTCTCTGAGAGATATAGGAAAGCTCCGGAAAACATCACGGATGATATTTTATGTGGAATAACCCTTATTATTTTATGCTGAACAAAAAAATATAAAAGCAACATGCAACAATTTCAAAGATTTGACTGAGTTACAGTTCATATAAGGAAATCAGTCAATTGAAATAATCTATGGATTTCACGACTGGGAAAACAGATATACCTTTAAAAAACATTTAGGGGCATTGATCAGAAAATGAGTCAGTATCTTGTGTGTCCACCATTTGCCTCTCGCAGCATGACATCTCCTTCGAATATCGTTGATCCGGCTGTTGATTGTGGCCTTTGGGATGTTGTCTTCAATGGCTGTCCGAAGTTGCCGGACATTGGCGGGAACTGGAAGACCCTGTCGTACACGTCGATCCAGAGCATTCCATACATGCTCAATGGATGACATGTCTGGTGAGTATGCAGGCCATGGAAGAACTGGGACATTTTCAGCTTCCAGGAATTGTGTACAGATCCTTGCGACATAGGGCTGTGCATTATCATGCTAAAACATGAGGTGATGGCAGCCGATGAATGGCACGACAATGGGCCTCAGGATCTTGTAACGGTATCTCTGTGCATTCAAATTGCCATCGATAAAATGCAATTGTGTTCGTTGTTCGTAGCTTCTGCCTGCCCATACCATAACCCCACCGCCACCATGGGGCACTCTGTTCACAATGTTGACATCAGCAAACCGCTCGGCCACATGACGCCATACACGGGGTCTGCGGTTGAGAGGCCGGTTGGATGTACTGCCAAATTCTTTAAAATGACGTTGGAGGCAGCTTATGGAAGAGAAATGAACATTCAATTATCTGGCAACAGCTCTGGTGGACATTCCTGCAGTCAGCATGCCAATTGCACGCTCCGTCAAAACTTGCGACATCTGTGGCATTGTGTTGTGTTACAAAACTGCCCAATTTAGAGTGGCCTTTTATTGTCCCCAGCACAAGGTGCAGCTGTGTAATGATCATGCTGTTTAATCAGCTTCTTGATATGCCACACCTGTCAGGCGCATGGATTATCTTGGCAAAGGAGAAATAATCACTAACCGGGAGGTAAACAAATTTGTGCACAACATTTTAGCTTTTTGTGCATATGGAACATTTCTGGGATCTTTTATTTCAGCTCATGAAACATGGCATCAACACTTTATATGTTGCATTTATATTTTTGTTCAGTGTAAGTATAATAACCCCCTTTCACTTCCAGTCATTTTAATGCACAGTGATTTTGTCGGGAGTTGGGATGTGGGCGTCCTTGGGTCCTGCACGGCTTCTGAACGTCATAGGCAATATGTGCGTGTTTGTGAGAGTCTAAGCTTTTCAGAATGGGGTCACAATAGTTTGTAGCTCCAACTGTTGGACGTTTTTCCTGAGAAAAATAATTAGGAAGATCCCTCCCTCGCAGTGGAGGCTGCTGAGGGGAGAACGGCTCATAATAATTTCTGGAACGGAGCAATGGAATGGCATCAAACGCCTGGAAGCCATGTGTTTGATGTATTTGATACCATTCCACTGATTTCGCTCCAGTCATTACCACGAGCCCATTCTCCCCAATTAAGGTGCCACCAACCTCCTGTGCTCCCTCGTCTCATAAAAACGTCTCTACCGCAGCTCCCTTCCATCGCACAGGCTAATGGCTGACATTGGCGGACTCAGTGGATTGAGACATACCCAATGCAAAAACCTGGACATTTCTAGCTCAAACACACACACAGTGAATCCATATAGATGTATAGAGTTCGCAACATTTTATCTGTGCCATTTTAAAGTAGTATATTTTCGTCTTCTTTTGATGTTTGAAAAAAGTGTAAAGCGAAAATTGGTGACTTACCACCATCTGCAGTGCTGGAGTCTTGAACCAAATCTTGTGTGTCATTCATTTATTGTGGCCAATAGATGGCGGTCATATAGCTTAAATCCATTTAAAAACTATTTTGAAGAAGACAATGCTCTGATCATTTGCTGATCGCTCCCAACCCATAGGAGTCCCCACCCGGTTGACTACTTTAAAATGGTGGAAGCCCTCAATGGCAATGTCCATGCAAAAATTGGTTATTTCCAAGTAATGATCTCTATACATCTCGGCTGAATCCCAAACCACCCCCTCGCCCCTACCAACTCGCTCGGAGGGCCCTCCGTTGTCACATATTGCTGACAAAACTCAGATGGTGACTTCCAGAGAGTGGCGAGGGGATCAATAAACCCTTCAACTTCGAGACACTCGTTACTTGAATGATGCAATTCATGTTCCACTTTTAAATAATAAAACGACCACAACATTTCAAGTGATTTTTTTACAATATACACTACCGTTCAAAAGTCTGGGGTCACTTAGAAATGTCCTTGTTTTCCATGAAAACATACATGCAATTAGTTTGAATAGGAAATATAGCAAAATGCATAGGAAATGTAGTCATTGGCAAGGTTATTTGTGTCCTTCAAACATTGCTTTCGTCAAAGAATCCTCCATTTGCAGCAATTACAGCCTTGCAGACCTTTGGCATTCTAGTTGTCAATTTGTTGAGGTAATCTGAAGAGATTTTACCCCATGCTTCCTGAAGCACCTCCCACAAGTTGGATTGGCTTGATGGGCACTTCTTACGTACCATATCGTCAAGCTGCTACCACAACAGCTCAAAAGGGTTGAGATCCGGTGACTGTGCTGGCCACTCCATTATAGACAGAATACCAGCTGACTGCTTCTTCCCTACATAGTTCTTGCATAGTTTGGAGCTGTGCTTTGGGTCATTGTCCTGTTGTAGGAGGAAATTGGCTCCAATCAAGCGCCGTCCACAGGGTATGGCATGGCGTTGCAAAATGAAGTGATAGCCTTCCTTCTTCAAGATCCCTTTTACCCTGTACAAATCTCCCACCTTACCACCACCAAAGCACCTCCAGACCATCACATTGCCTCCACCATACTTGACAGATGGCATCAAGCATTCCTCCTTTTCATTTGGTCTGCGTCTCACAAATGTTCTTCTTTGTGATCCGAACACCTCAAACTTAGATTTGTCTGTCCATAACGCTTTTTTCCAATCTTCCTCTGTCCAGTGTCTGTGTTCTTTTGCCCATCTTAATCTTTCATTTTTATTGGCCAGAGATATGGCTTTTTCTTTGCAACTCTGCCTAGAAGGTCAGCATCCCGGAGTCGCCTCTTCACTGTTGACGTTGAGACTGGTGTTTTGCGTGTACTATTTAACGAAGCTGCCAGTTGAAGACCTGTGAGGCATCTGTTTCTCAAACTAGACACTCTAATGTATTTGTCCTCTTGCTCAGTTGTGCACCGGGGCCTCCCACTCCTCTTTCTATTCTGGTTAGATACAGTTTGCGCTGTTCTGTGAAGGGAGTAGTCCACAGCGTTGTACGAGTTCTTCAGTTTCTTGGCAATTTCTCGCATGGAATAGCTTTCATTTCTCAGAACAAGAATAGACTGACGAGTTTGAGAAGAAAGTTATTTGTTTCTGGCCATTTTGAGCCTGTAATCGAACCCACAATTGCTGATGCTCCAGATACTCAACTAGTCTCAAGAAGGCCAGTTTTATTGCTTCTTTAATCAGCACAACAGTTTTCAGCTGTGCTAACATAATTGCAAAAGGGTTTTCTAATGATCAATTAGCCTTTTAAAATGATAAACTTGGATTAGCAAACAGAATGTGCCATTGGAACACAGGACTGATGGTTGCTGATAATGGGCCTCTGTATGTTATGTATACAAATGTATGCACGCATGACTGTAAGTCGCTCTGGATAAAAGTGTCTGCTAAATGGCATATTATTATTATTATTATTATTATTATTATGCCTATGTAGATGTTCCATAAAAAATCTGCCATTTCCAGCTACAACAGCCATTTACAACATTAATAATGTCTACACTGAATTTCTGATCAATTTGATGTTATTTTAATGGCAAAAAAAACATTTCTACTTGACCCCAAACATTTGAACGGTAGTGTATAAATCTAACAGTTAAACAATTAATTTGGGAGGTATTTAATATATTACATGTGTCAAGTCTCGAAATCAGACATAACCAAATGCACTTGGCATATAGTTAGGCATGCAAACTCCAAATATATCGCGTGCGTGTCGGGATACAACATCTTGCTCTGAAGCCTGCTGTCTTGCTAGCTTGGCCGTAGTGGATATCAGAGGGTCTAATTAGCCCCTACACCCTAGATAATTTTTACTCCCTCTATCAGTTTTGGGACACTTGTGCATATGGAGGAGGAGCGTGAACGCGCACGCAAATGGAGGGCCGATAGGCAAGTTGAAGGGGAAGGGAGTGATTTGGGATTCAGCAACATACTTTTATTTATAAAAACTTGCTGGTTTGTAAATGCTTGTGGATGCACACAGTGATAGTGTACAATACTCACTGATTAACTTGTATTTAATTTAACAGGGGAAACACAAAATCAAAAGCTCAGTTGGTAGAGCATGGCGCTTGCAACGCCAGGGTTGTGAGTTTGATTCCCACGGGTGGCCAGTATGAAAAATATATGCACTCACTAACTGTAAGTCGCTCTGGACAGGAGCGTCTGCTAAATGACTAAAATGTAAAAATATAAGATAACTGAACTTTAAACAGATACAATAAGTTTAAATTCTGTACTACTGTCCTTAGATTCCTGCTGAGTTGCGGATTCCTTAGTGTTCTTTTGTGTGTATGAATGCTGATTATTCTTAATGCTCTGGCTTTAGGAAATGAAATGCTTTTTCCTTTTCAGGAAAATATAATTTTCAAGAGAGCTGACATGGTATATCAACACAGGGAGACAGCACTTTATCAGATTCCATATCAAAGTAGCATATGGGACCGACCGGCTCGACTCGGTCTTATGTTACTCTTCTTTGTCTGCAACCATTCAGCATTGTTCATACCCTCTTAAGCTATACCCCCCCCCCCCCCCCCCGTAAACTCGGAGCATTCAGAGCGCACACTGGACTCTCTGGCCGAGGAGTAGGGTTGATCCGAGCGTTCTGTCCTAACAACAGCAGTCAAGCACCCAAGCTAACGTTGGCTATCTTGCTAGCTACTTCCAGACACAAATGAGAGAACAGCTCTGACCATTTTATTCACCCTAGCAGAGCTGGTTAGGCTGTAGCTCTAGTTAGCTAGCTACATGTCTTAACAAAAGACTCCACTATGCAAGTAACCATTTCAATAGAATGTTCATGATGTCAATGCGACAACTAGCTAGCTAAACAATGAACCATAATCCCAACTCATGAATCTGCAGGTAGCTAACCAACCAGGTTCAATGTTAGCTAGCTAACATTAGGCTATAACTAGCAAAGCAAATGTCTCTGATGTACGAATAATAAGATCATACACATAACGTTAGCTAGTGAGCCAGCCAGCGAACGTTAGCTAGCTATCTAACAGTACACTTTAACTTGAAATGAAAATGACTTTCTGTCAAAATTAGAAACGTGTAATATCTGAAAATGTAGCTAGCTCTCACAGACCTGTAACTTCTTCTTTAAGAGGCTCCTCTGCTCTTGTCCTTCTAGACCTGTCTGCTGCCTTTGATACTGTGAACCATCAGATCCTCCTCTCCACCCTCTCCGAGCTGGGCATCTCCGGCGCGGCTCACTCCTGGATTGCGTCCTACCTGACCGGTCTCTCCTACCAAGTGGTGTGGTGAGAAGCTGTCTCCGCACCACGTGCTCTCACCACTGGTGTCCCCCAGGGCTCAGTTCTAGGCCCTCTCCTATTCTCCCTATACACCAAGTCACTTGGCTCTGTCATATCCTCACATGGCCTCTCCTATCATTGCTACGCTGATGATACACAACTAATATTCTCCTTTCCCCCTTCTGATAACCAGGTGGCGAATCGCATCTCTGCATGTCTGGCAGACATATCAGTATGGATGACGGATCACCACCTCAAGCTGAACCTTGGCAAGACGGAGCTGCTCTTCCTCCCGGTGAAGGACTGCCCGTTCCATGATCTCGCCATCACGGTTGACAACTCCGTTGTGTCCTCCTCCCAGAGTGCGAAGAGCCTTGGCGTGACCCTGGACAACACCCTGTCGTTCTCCGCTAACATCAAGGCGGTGACCCGATCCTGCAGGTTCATGCTCTACAACATTCGGAGAGTACGACCCTGCCTTACACAGGAAGCGGCACAGGTCCTAATCCAGGCACTTGTCATCTCCCGTCTGGATTACTGCAACTCGCTGTTGGCTGGGATCCCTGCCTGTGCCATTAAACCCCTACAACTCATCCAGAATGCCGCAGCCCGTCTGGTGTTCAACCTTCCCAAGTTCTCTCACGTCACCCCGCTCCTCCGCACACTCCACTGGCTTCCAGTTGAAGCTCGCATCTGTTACAAGACCATGGTGCTTGCCTATGGAGCTGTGAGGGGAACGGCACCTCTGTACCTTCAGGCTCTGATCAGTCCCTACACCCAAACGAGGGCATTGCGTTCATCCACCTCTGGCCTGCTGGCTCCCCTTCCTCTGCGGAAGCATAGTTCCCGCTCAGCCCAGTCAAAACTGTTCGCTGCTCTGGCACCCCAATGGGTGAACAAGCTCCCCCACGATGCCAGGACAGCGGAGTCACTCACCACCTTCCGGAGAATTTTGAAACCCGACCTCTTTAAGGAATACCTGGGATAGGATAAAGTAATCCTTCTATCCCCCCCCCCCCCCCCCCCCCCCCTAAAAAAAAAACTTGTAAGTCGCTCTGGATAAGAGCGTCTGCTAAGTGAAGTAAATGTAAATGTCCTCTGTCCTCCACTCGTTACCTGTATTAATGGCACCTGTTTGAACTTGTTATCAGTATAAAAGTCACCTGTCCACAACCTCAAACAGTCACACTCCAAACTCCACTATGGCCAAGACCATAGAGCTGTCAACGGACACCAGAAACAACATTTTAGACCTGCACCAGGCAAATCTGCAATAGGTAAGCAGCTTGGTTTGAAGAAATCAACTGTGGGAGCAATTATTAGGAAATGGAAGTCATACAAGACCACTGATAATCTCCCTCGATCTGGGGCTCCACACAAGATCTCACCCCGTGGGGTTACAATGATCACAAGAACGGTGAGCAAAAATCCCAGAACCACACGGGGGGACCTAGTGAATGACCTGCAGAGAGCTGGGACCAAAGTAACAAAGCCTACCATCAGTAACACACTACGCCGCCAGGGACTCAAATCCTGCAGTGCCAGACGTGTCCCCTTGCTTAAGCCAGTACATGTCCAGGCCCGTCTGAAGTTTGCTATAGTGCATTTGGATGATCCAGAAGAGGATTGGGAGAATGTCATGAGGTCAGATGAAACCAAAATAGAACTTTTTGGTAAAAACTCAACTCGTCGTGTTTGGAGGACAAAGAATGCTGAGTTGCATCCAAAGAACACCATACCTACTGTGAAGCATGGGGGTGGAAACATCATGCTTTGGGGCTGTTTTTCTGCAAAGGGACCAGGACGACTGATCCGTGTAAAGGAAAGAATGAATGGGGCCATGTATCGTGAGATTTTGAGTGAAAACCTCCTTCCATCAGCAAGGGCATTGAAGATGAAACGTGGCTGGGTCTTTCAGCATGACAATGATCCCAAACACACCGCCCGGGCAATGAAGGATTGGCTTCGTAAGAAGCATTTCAAGGTCCTGGAGTGGCCTAGCCAGTCTCCAGATCTCAACCCCATAGAAAATCTTTGGAGGGAGTTGAAAGTCCGTGTTGCCCAGCGACAGCCCCAAAACATCACTGCTCTAGAGGAGATCTGCATGGAGGAATGGGCCAAAATACCAGCAACAGTGTGTGAACACCTTGACCTGTGTCATTGCCAACAAAGCGTATATAACAAAGTATTGAGAAACTGTTGTTATTGACCAAATACTTATTTTCCACCATAATTTGCAAATACATTCATTAAAAATCCTACAATGTGATTTTCTGGATTTCTTTTCCTCATTTTGTCTGTCATAGTTGACGTGTACCTATGATGAAAATTACAGGCCTCTCTCATCTTTTTAAGTGGGAGAACTTGCACAATTGGTGGCTGACTAAATACTTTTTTCCCCCACTGTAACTAGCAAAGCAAATGGCTTTGACTGAGATACGAATAGGAAGATCATACACATAACGTTAGCTAGCGAGCCAGCCAGCTAACGTTAGCTAGCTATCTAACAGTACACTTTAACTTGAAATGAAAACTACTTTCTGTTAAAATTAGAAACTTGTAATATCTGAAAATGTAGCGAGCTAGACTATCTTACCCGTATACATCATGGTTGGACGCTTCTCCCTGTCATGGATGCCATGGTTGCCCTTAGTTTGAAGATGTAATCCAAAGACAGGTGTTTTCTCCATCTCCTTAGCTAACATACTCTAATTCCAGGAAATTTAAAACTTGTAGTGTATTCGAGGTTTAAAAAGGCTTCTGGAGTTTGTAATTTCCACTCTGAAATTTCAGACTTGAATTTCACATACAAAAAATGTATCAACCCCTACAAAACTGTCCATTAATTATAATCAACATAATAATTCACATTTCCTGTTGCTACAGGATTATTTTCCTGCTGTGGCAAACTGGCTCAAATGAAGATCCTACAGTTGTACCATAAAACCCTTGATATCACCTAGAGTATATTGATGATGTTCTAGGAAGATATCTACTCATATGTTTACCTAATGATACATTGTGCAGATATCAAAAAACAAATGTCAAATTCTTGTGACGTTATACAGGTAAATGCTAAAATAATGAAACCACTTAAGTAAATGAGAGATACAAAGTATATTGAAAGCAGGTGCTTCAACACAGCTATGGTTCCTGAGTTAATTAAGCAATTAACATCCCATCATGCTTAGGGTCATATATAAAAATGCCCAGTTGCCCATAATTTTGGCTACCAATGCTAGAAGAAGACATCGCAGTGACTTTGAAAGAGGGGTCTCCAAGGAGCATAGGGGGTTAAAAGTGTGTGTGTGTGTTTGTGTCTCAGTCACCAGATCTCAACCCAATTGAATACTTATGGGAGATTCTGGAGTGGCGCCTTAGACGGCGGTTTATACCACCATCAACAAAACACAAAATTATGGAATTTGTCATGGAAGAATGGTGTCACATACCTCCAACATAGTTCCAGGCACTTGTAGAATCTATGCCAAGGTGCATTGAAGCTGTTTTGGCAGCCCGTGGTATGATCCACCATGTGAATACAATAATGACTTAAAATACTGACAAAACAATAACTTGAAAACATCTATACAGGTAACTGCCAAAATAAAGGAAACCAACAAAGTGTCTTAAATCTGGAAATGATCACTACTAGACTAGTTTTATTGACCAGCAATAACTAACAAAAAGCTATTTGTGTGTATTTTGTTTGAGTAGATATTGTTCAGTAATGTGCCGTATGAAATGTATTGCAGTGGTATTAAATTTAAACAAACTGCTTTTTAAAGCAATGCATTAATATGCAAATCCTGGCCAGAGAGTAATCTGGCTGTTTTAATTTGTTTTGTTGATTTCATTCTTGGCTGGGGCACACAGTGTATCTGCTCGGGGAAAGGACATCCATTCCCTGAATGTACACACACACACACACACACACACACAAACCTTTTGGCAGAATGTGCACTTTTGCAATCATCAAATTCTTCCCACAGTGCACCTCCAATATCAATTCTCCTGACAAGTCCAAATAACACCAGATGCCCAGGGGCTATTTATACACCAAAACTGCCATTTGCATTCAAAAGCCAGTTGGCAAACACCCGTTGTCGTTCTCACAGCACAACTGGGGCATTTTGGAAATATTTTCTCACAGTCTTGACACTGCATTTATTTAGTGGGCTGGGCTGGAGGAGTAACCAGCAGGGTAACCTTGTGTTCCGTAGTGAAGGTTATCATTGTGGAGGCAGACAGAGCTGTTACTACTGTATACTGTGTTGTCATATGGACACTGTCTGTCACACTGGTGTTATGAAGACTCCTCTGCCAATTACAGTTTATGCCAGCTATCATCATTTGGCATTACTATTCTGGGAAAAAGCGCGCTCTCCTCCAAGGAGTGAATGTCCCGAGACAGAAGAGTCATTTTCCTGTGCGTTTTTGCTGCCAACTTTACTTTCTTTTTCTTTTTTCCATCGCAACTTTTTTCCCTCATTCAACTTTTTCACTCCGGACGCTTTATCTGGACATGGTTCGTCAACATCTTCAACAGCCGAAGCTAAGTAGTAACATTAACATGATGTCTTCTAATTGCAGTCGCTGTACTCATAATATACAGGAGAACGATCGCCTTACGGCGAGAATAGCTGTGCTACAAGCCCAGCTTCAGACGCAATCGTTAGGCAAGGGTAATTTCAGTGTAGGAAAGGAAGAAACAGCGTCTGTGCCACCAGTAAGTACAGATAGTAACGTTAGTATAAATCCCCCCGCACAGTCCCCGCAGCCGGACAACTTTCTCATGGCTTCTGGAGGGAAATACTGTCGGAATGCTCAACCGGTGTCGCTCATTCAGCCGACAGAAACTTTAAACCGGTTTTCCCCATTATGTAGCGAGTCGGAGTCTGAGTCTGAGTCTTCTCTTGTCTCTACTCCTCCCGTTACGGGGTCTGAGACGCCGAAGGCTCCCACCATTAGCTCTGACAAATTGAAAACCCTAGTCATTGGCGACTCCATTACCCGCAGTATTAGACTTAAAACGAATCACCCAGCGATCATACACTGTTTACCAGGGGGCAGGGCTACCGACGTTAAGGCTAATCTAAAGATGGTGCTGGCTAAAGCTAAAACTGGCGAGTGTAGAGAGTATAGAGATATTGTTATCCACGTCGGCACCAACGATGTTAGGATGAAACAGTCAGAGGTCACCAAGTGCAACATAGCTTCAGCGTGTAAATCAGCTAGAAAGATGTGTCGGCATCGAGTAATTGTCTCTGGCCCCCTCCCAGTTAGGGGGAGTGACGAGCTCTACAGCAGAGTCTCAGCACTCAATCGCTGGTTGAAAACTGTTTTCTGCCCCTCCCAAAAGATAGAATTTGTAGATAATTGGCCCTCTTTCTGGGACTCACCCACAAACAGGACCAAGCCTGACCTGCTGAGGAGTGACGGACTCCATCCTAGCTGGAGGGGTGCTCTCATCTTATCTACCAACATAGATAGGGCTCTAACTCCTCTAGCCCCACAGTGAAATAGGGTGCAGGCCAGGCAGCAGGCTGTTAGCCAACCTGCCAGCTTAGTGGAGTCTGCCAATAGCATAGTCAGTATAGTCAGCTCAGCCATACCCATTGAGACTGTGTCTGTGCCTCGACCTAGGTTGGGCAAAACTAAACATGGCGGTGTTCGCCTTAGCAATCTTATTAGGATAAAGACCTCCTCCATTCCTGCCATTATTGAAAGAGATCGTGATACCTCACTTCTCAAAATAGGGTTACTTAATGTTAGATCCCTCACTTCAAAGGCAGTCATAGTCAATGAACTAATCACTGATCATAATCTTGATGTGATTGGCCTGACTGAAACATGGCTTAAGCCTGATGAATTTGCTGTGTTAAATGAGGCCTCACCTCCTGGTTACACTAGTGACCATATTCCCCGTGCATCCCGCAAAGGCGGAGGTGTTGCTAACATTTACGATAGCAAATTTCAATTTACAAAAAAAAAAATGGCGTTTTCGTCTTTTGAGCTTCTAGTCATGAAATCTATGCAGCCTACTCAATCACTTTTTATAGCTACTGTTTACAGGCCTCCTGGGCCATATACAGCGTTCCTCTCTGAGTTTCCTGAATTCCTATCAGACCTTGTAGTCATAGCAGATCATATTCTAATTGTTGGTGATTTTAATATTCACATGGAGAAGTCCACAGACCCACTCCAAAAGTATTTCGGAGCCATCATCGACTCAGTGGGTTTTGTCCAACATGTCTCTGGACCTAATCACTGCCACAGTCATACTCTGGACCTAGTTTTGTCCCATGGAATAAATGTTGTAGATCTTAATGTTTTTCCACAAAATCCTGGACTATCGGACCACCATTTTATTACGTTTGCAATCGCAACAAATAATCTGCTCAGACCCCAACCAAGGAGCATCAAAAGTCGTGCTATAAATTCTCAGACAACACAAAAATTCCTTGATGCCCTTCCAGACTCCTTCTGCCTACCCAAGGACGTCAGAGGACAAAAATCAGTTAACCACTTAACTGAGGAACTCAATTTAACCTTGCGCAATACCCTAGATGCAGTTGCACCCCTAAAAACGAAAAACATTTGTCATAAGAAACTAGCTCCCTGGTATACAGAAAATACCCGAGCTTTGAAGCAAGCTTCCAGGAAATTGGAACGGAAATGGCGCCACACCAAACTGGAAGTCTTCCGACTAGCTTGGAAAGACAGTACCGTGCAGTACCGAAGAGCCCTCACTGCTGCTCGATCATCCTACTTTTCCAACTTAATCGAGGAAAATAAGAACAATCCAAAATTTCTTTTTGATACTGTTGCAAAGCTAACTAAAAAGCAGCATTCCCCAAGAGAGGATGGCTTTCACTTCAGCAGTAATAAATTCATGAACTTCTTTGAGGAAAAGATCATGACCATTAGAAAGCAAATTACGGACTCCTCTTTGAATCTGCGTATTCCTCCAGGGCTTAGCTGTCCTGGATCTGCACAGCTCTGCGAGGGCCTGGGATCGGGAGAGACACTTAAGTGTTTTAGTACTATATCTCTTGACACAATGATGAAAATAATCATGGCCTCTAAACCTTCAAGCTGCATACTGGATCCTATTCCTACTAAACTGCTGAAGGAGCTGCTTCCTGTGCTTGGCCCTCCTATGTTGAACATAATAAACAGCTCTCTATCCACCGGATGTGTACCAAACTCACTAAAAGTGGCAGTGATAAAGCCTCTCTTGAAAAAGCCAAACCTTGACCCGGAAAATATAAAAAACTATCGGCCTATATCGAATCTTCCATTCCTCTCAAAAATTTTAGAAAAAGCTGTTGCGCAGCAACTCACTGCCTTTCTGAAGACAAACAATGTATACGAAATGCTTCAGTCTGGTTTTAGACCCCATCATAGCACTGAGACTGCACTTGTGAAGGTGGTAAATGACCTTTTAATGGCGTCAGACCGAGGCTCTGCATCTGTCCTCGTGCTACTAGACCTTAGTGCTGCCTTTGACACCATCGATCACCACATTCTTTTGGAGAGACTGGAAACCCAAATTGGTCTACACGGACAAGTTCTGGCCTGGTTTAGATCTTACCTGTCGGAAAGATATCAGTTTGTCTCTGTGAATGGTCTGTCCTCCGACAAATCAACTGTACATTTCGGTGTTCCTCAAGGTTCCGTTTTAGGACCACTATTGTTTTCACTATATATTTTACCTCTTGGGGATGTTATTCGAAAACATAATGTTAACTTTCACTGCTATGCGGATGACACACAGCTGTACATTTCAATGAAACATGGTGAAGCCCCAAAATTGCCCTCGCTAGAAGCCTGTGTTTCAGACATAAGGAAGTGGATGGCTGAAAACTTTCTACTTTTAAACTCGGACAAAACAGAGATGCTTGTTCTAGGTCCCAAGAAACAAAGAGATCTTCTGTTAAATCTGACAATTCATCTTGATGGTTGTAAAGTCGTCTCAAATAAAACTGTGAAGGACCTCGGCGTTACTCTTGACCCTGATCTCTCTTTTGACGAACATATCAAGACTGTTTCAAGGACAGCTTTTTTCCATCTACGTAACATTGCAAAAATCAGAAATTTTCTGTCCAAAAATGATGCAGAAAAATTAATCCATGCATTTGTTACTTCTAGATTAGACTACTGCAATGCTCTATTTTCCGGCTACCCGGATAAAGCACTAAATAAACTTCAGTTAGTGCTAAATACGGCTGCTAGAATCCTGACTAGAACCAAGAAATTTGATCATATTACTCCAGTGCTAGCTTCCCTACACTGGCTTCCTGTTAAGGCAAGGGCTGATTTCAAGGTTTTACTGTTAACCTATAAAGCGTTACATGGGCTTGCTCCTACCTATCTTTCCGAGTTGGTCCTGCCGTACATACCAATACGTACGCTACGGTCACAAGACGCAGGCCTCCTAATTGTCCCTAGAATTTCTAAGCAAACAGCGGGAGGCAGGGCTTTCTCCTATAGATCTCCATTTTTATGGAACAGTCTGCCTACCCATGTGAGAGACGCAGACTCGGTCTCAACCTTTAAGTCTTTACTGAAGACTTATCTCTTCAGTAGGTCATATGATTGAGTGTAGTCTGGCCCAGGAGTGTGAAGGTGAACGGAAAGGCTCTGGAGCAACGAACAGCCCTTGCTGTCTCTGCCAGGCCGGTTCCCCTCTCTCCACTGGGGTTCTCTGCCTCTAACCCTGTTACAGGGGCTGAGTCACTGGCTTGCTGGTGCTCTTTCATGCCGTCCCTAGGAGGGGTGCGTCACTTGAGTGGGTTGAGTTACTGACGTGATCTTCCTGTCTGGGTTGGCGCCCCCCCTTGGTTTGTGCTGTGGTGGAGACCTCTGTGGGCTATACTCGGCCTTGTCTCAGGATTGTAAGTTGGTGGTTGAGGATATCCCTCTAGTGGTGCGGGGGCTGTGCTTTGGCAGAGTGGGTGGGGTTATATCCTTCCTGTTTGGCCCTGTCCGGGGGTTTCTTCGGATGGGGCCACAGTGTCTCCGGACCGCTCCTGTCTCAGCCTCCAGTATTTATGCTGCAGTAGTTTATGTGTCGGGGGGCTGGGGTTAGTTGGTTATACCTGGAGTACTTCTCCTGTCTTATCCAGTGTCCTGTGTGAATTTAAGTATGCTCTCTCTAATTCTCTCGTTCTCTCTTTCTCTCTGAGAACCTGAGCCCTAGGACCATACGTCAGGACTACCGGGCATGCTGACACCTTGCTGTCCCCAGTCCGCCTGGCCTTGCTGCTATTCCAGTTTCAACTGTTCTGCCTGCGGTTACGAAACCCCTACCTGTCCCAGACCTGCTGTTTTCAACTCTTAATGATCGGCTATGAAAAGCCAACTGAGAGACCTGAGCCCTAGGACCATACGTCGGGACTACCGGCCGTGGTGACTCCTTGCTGTCCCCAGTCCGCCTGGCCTTGCTGCTATTCCAGTTTCAACTGTTCTGCCTGCGGTTATGGAACCCCTACCTGTCCCAGACCTGCTGTTTTCAACTCTTAATGATCGGCTATGAAAAGCCAACTGAGATTTATTCCTGATTATTATTTGACCATGCTTGTCACTTATGAACATTTTTGAACATCTTGGCATGGTTCTGTTATAACCTCCACCCGGCACAGCCAGAAGAGGACTGGCCACCCCTCATAGCCTGGTTCCTCTCTAGGTTTCTTCCTAGGTTTTGGCCTTTCTAGGGAGTTTTTCCTAGCCACCGTGCTTCTACACCTGCATTACTAGCTGTTTGGGGTTTTAGGCTGGGTTTCTGTACAGCACTTCGAGATATTAGCTGATGTACGAAGGGCTATATAAAATAAAATTGATTGATTGATTGATTGATTACTATCTGTGTTAAAGTGGTGATGGAGCATTCTCACACAACCCCCTGTGACCACTTTTCTGCATGCCAACATATTGCACTACAGCCATGTCCTCACTTTACAGGCAGGGAAGTGTGAACGAACAAGAAGCTCATGGGTTATAACACTTCTTTGTTATCATGCAGGGCCATTTTCATTCTGAATCAAAATGCTGAACGATTTTGAGGCGGATAGATAAACAACAGCCCTGTTGTTGAAAGGGAAGCATGGGCCCAGCTGTAAACCTCTGGCTCTCAGTCTACCAGCACTGAGATAAAAGCTCAGCTAACCTCCTGTTGGCAACACCTCCACAAGGCCCAGGGATGATTATGTGTCCTGTACATTGAAGATGGAATTTCACATGAGTGTGGATGTCTTGGCAAGTACCAAAGACACAGAAGACACAATCAATAGCAGTCAATGTACTGTATTACTTTTTGAAGTCAGTGGTGAAATATCTCTAGGGTTTCTTAATTTTTACACATGTACCTGTAGTTGGAAATCCTTGTTAATTAATCTTAGGAAATGTTTAATCATCAAGTGGCAGGGAAGAGACAAGCTCGGTCATGTAAGCCTCCGGAAAAGCTTTCAAAGCCGCACATCGACTTCCTGAGCAATCAAGTCGCTTCTTTGTCTTCAAAGTGTTGCACTAGATCAAAGAGGCCAGAGGAGATTAAAACACACAAATTTTCACTGCGCAGAAAGATGACATTTAGTGCCTCACTAGGAAAAACATGAAACTCTGCAACATCACAACAAGCATAGCCTTTATCAAAGTGGGTTATGACATGATGACATTTTAAAAAGTGCTGTGTCGCACTTCCAAGGCTGACAATAAAAAAAGGCCTCTTCGACACTACATGATTCATTAATGGGCTTGGGGATTTAAAAAAAGTAAAAAGGCCAAGATTTTGTTGGCACTCAGAAGGAATGTAGTAGCACACACTGGTTGTGATCTCAGTCAATTAGCTGTGAAATATAGAGCCAAACTGACGTCAGCAGGTGTCGGAGATTATCAGGGAGTTTACACCATTCACATCATCGTTTGGTGATGAAACGATGGCCAACTGCATATCAGATGTGACCCATTCCAGGAAGCTAGGTGTATTTCGCACGTCACAACTTCACAGGAGAGGTATTTGAACATAAAAACATTTTTGGGTAATGAAAACACTGTTTTTTGGGGCAGAAATGCCTTCTGGAACGTGTGAACTTTCATGTGTCTTAATAACAAATGTGTATGCCATCTGTAAATATGAATACAATTGTTAAATTATGAGCCTAGTTGGTTTAGCCACGGAAAAAGACACAAACCTTCCCGCTAGCCATGATTGGCTGAGATAATGGATGGGTTGGACATGCTGAGAGATGAGTTCGGATTGGTCTGCCCTGTAGCATGCTTCTGTCTATAACATGAGCTGCTCAGTATGTGTAGATAATCCTTTCTACCATGGCTTTTTTGAAAGATATCATGAAGAACTGCAAAAGTCTTGCTACTGCTCACAACTGAATTTAACAGGCGCTATCGACAAAGATCAGTGGGGAAAAGTTGTGATGGATTACTTTCTAGAGGACAATCGTGCCATGCTGACTCTCTCTGACTCTGAAAATGAATCAGACGATGAGGAAATCCCTGATTTAGGTCAAAACATTTTAATTGAAACAGACATTGTAGAGTCTTCTGATGACAGTGATTGGGAAGAAACGACGATCAACAGTGTTGTTGTCACGAAATAAGTTCATCGAGTTTTGAAATCAGTGGAATGCCTGGTGGAAGCAGAGCATGATTGCAAAATGCAGTGGGAGTCGAAAAGAGATCACAGACATCTGTTGTTTAAAACACCTGTCTCCGGATTACATCTTAAAACTAGGGGCAACCATGGCATCCATGACAGAGAGGGAGAAGCGTTCATCCATGTATATGGGTAAGAGTCCAGCAAAATGTTCAGATATTATACATTTCAAATTTTGGCAGAAAGTCATTTTCATTGCAAGTTAAAGTGTACTGTTAGCTAGCTAACGTTAGCTGGCTGGCTCGCTAGCTAATGTTACGTGTATGAGCTGTTTAGTCATATTATTTGTATCTCAGAAAGTCATTTGCATTTCTAGTTATAGCCTAATGTTAGCTAGCTAGCAAACAATGAACCTAGTTGGTTAGCTTTAGCTACTGCCGATTCATGCATGGTAGTATCAGTTGGGATTATGGGTCTAAACAAAAGACTCCACTATGCCATTTCACTGTACCATTTACACCTTCTGTATCCTGTGCATGTGACAAACAACTTTGATTTTATTTGATATAGTTTGTGTTTTCTAGAGATGGTAATGTGAAGAACAACATTACCTGCACCAAAGTCAGATTAGGATATAGGCCAAGGACTAGATAAAGTGTATTTTTACTACTACTCTTTTGCTACTACTTTCACCACTTTTAGTCTTAATCTTCGGTTGTTTATTACAATACCTTACTCACTATTTTTAGCACATGGCCTCACATGTGAATCCTTAAAGAGTTGGGTGGGGCTAAGGCTTAAGAGGGTGTAAATGATGCTGAATGGATGTATACAAAGAAGAGCTCTCCAGTAGGTGTACCAAAACATTCACGGCCATTTCCTCAATAGTGGGGTTAGAAGTTTATCAACTTTTAAAGCAGAATAACTTTACCATTGTTCCTCAACTGCAGTGTGTGATATACATTTTTTTTTAGTTTTTTTTGTTTTTAGCTCTGAGTCAACGCTTTTATCCAATGTAATAAACACATTTCAAATTTTGCTACATATGACCGAATCAAGGTGGTGGGTCACACATATGATTAGAATTCGATTTCTTTTAAATGAAATTGGATTAGTAAAAATGAGATAAATAGCTCTTACATTAAAGATATATATGACTTGATAATCAAACAAATACCATTTAAATTTGTATTGATTATTACATTGGATTGAAAGGTCCCGCTTCTCATTTACTTATGTCATAGGCCTAGATTCAGATGCAAATAATGTATATCAGTGCCTAGTTTTACATTTACATTTTAGCCATTTAGCAGACGCTCTTATCCAGAGCGACTTACAGTTAGTGAGTGCATAAATTTTTCATACTGCCCCCCTGTGGGAATCGAACCCACAACCCTGGCGTTGCAAGCACCATCCTCTACCAACTGAGCTACAGGAGGCCACTTTCAGTTTAATAGAGGGCACAACCTGAACTAAATGTATCTTTATTTCTGGAGGACATATCTACTTCATGTTAAAAGGAAAGCAGCATAACATGAATCCTAGATAGATAGATATAGATACAGTATATGTGAGCACAAATATTTGTGAGTAGCCTAGGCTACGTTGTGAGTGCAGAAACTGAAGTGAAGTCAGTTGTGGAGGAAATGTTTACTTCATGTGCTGAAATAACCCTGCATACGATTTACATTTCACATCAAGGCCCTTTGAGTATAAGAAAATATGGATGGACATCAATATCAAGATGGGTTATTTCTCTCCTTACTTTCAACATGAGTTTTGTTTTCCTCCAGATTGTTGTGTATGAGGAGTTCTTAGCAGTGTTTTTTCCTCAACGTACTGTAAGTCAAAGATAGAATATCAATTCAAACACTAAGTAATGGGTGTTCTTTTTAATAATCAATGTCCACCAATGTTCAGAATAATCATGATCTTTTTGGCGAAGAAGTTGTTCATAAATTCATCACTGTTGAAGTGAAGGGCATCCTCACTTGGGGAATGCTGCTTTTTAGTTAGCGACAGTATCAAAAATAAATGTTTGATTGTTTTTATTCTCTTCAAATCAGGTTGGAAAAGTAGGCTTATCGAGCAGCAGAGGGCTCTTCGATATTGCACAGTACTAGCTTACCAGGCTAGTCAGAAGACTTCCAGTTTGGTGGAGCTGTCTCGTCTCCTCCCGTTGCTCCCCTCTGGCGCTCTGATTCGCCGGTCTACTGAGCCACCGGTCTGAGTGCACCACCTCGGCAACACCGGAATGGAAACCCAATGCACCCTAATCACCTCCAGCGCACCTGCACCTCATCATCTCATCACTACCCCTATTTAGCCCTGGACTGTTCTGTAGGATGTTGTGTGTGATTGTTTTGCTTCGTGTCATGTACTCTATCTTTGTTAATTCTCTTTGTCATTGTTTGAGTAAACCTTGACCTTGTTATTTCCTGCGTCTGCGTCCTGCCTCTTCGTATCCTCAGTACTCGTCACAGGAGCGTAATTTCCGTTCCAATATTCTGGAAGCTTGCCTCGGGTATTTTCTGTATACCAGGGAGCTAATTTCTTGTGACAAATGAATTTTTGTTTTTAGAGCTGCAACTGCATCTAGGGTATCAAGGTTAAGTTTAGATCCTGGTGGTTAACTACGTTTTGTACACCAACATCCTTGGGTAGGTGGAGGGATTCTGGAAGGGGATCTAGGAATTTTTGGGTTGTCCGAGGATTTATAGCGTGGCTTTTGATAATCCTTGGTTGGGGTCAGAGCAGATTATTTGTTGCGATTACAAACATAATAAAATGGTGGTCCGATAGTCCAGGATTATGAGGAAAAACATTTAGATCCACAATATTTATTACACAGGGAAAAAATTGTTCCAGGGTATGATTGTGGCAATGTGTAGACATGTTGGAAAAAACCCACTGAGTCGATGATGGCTCCAAAAACCTTTTGGAGTGGGTCTATGGACATTTCCGTGTGAATATTGAAGTCACCCATAACTATAATGTTGTCTGCCATGACTACGAGGTCCGATAAGAATTCAGGGAACTCAGTGAGGAATGCTGTATACGGCCCCGGAGGCCTGTAAACAGTAGCTATAAAAAGTGATTGAGTAGGCTGCATAGATTTCATGACTAGAAGCTCAAAAGAAGACAACACAGTCAGAATTTTTTGGGGGGTTAATTGACATTTGCTATAGTAAATGTTTGCAACACCGCCGCCTTTGCGGGATGCGCGGGGGATATCGTCACTAGTGTAACCAGGAGGAGAGGCCTCATTTAACACAGTTAATTAATCAGGCTTAAGCCACGTTTCAGTCAGGCCAATCACATGAAGTTTATGATCAGTGATTAGTTCATTGACTATGACTGCCTTGGAAGTGATGGATCTAACATAGAGTATTCCTATTTTGAGATGAGATTTTATCACAATCTCTTTCAATAATGACAGTAATTTTTTATATTTTTTTTTTTTTTTTTTTTTTTTTGTCATTTAGCAGACGCTCTTATCCAGAGCAACTTACAGGAGCAATTAGGGTTAAGTGCCTTGCTCAAGGGCACATCGACAGATTTTTTCACCTAGTCGGCTCGGGGATTAGAACCAGCGACCTTTCGGTTACTGGCACAACGCTCTTACCCACTAAGCTACCTGCCGCCCTAGTAATGGAGGAGGTCTTTATTCCAATGAGATTGCTAAGGTGAACACCGCCATTTTTAGTTTTGCCCGACCTAGATCGAGGCACAGACACGGTCTCAATGGGGCAAGCTGGGCTGACTACACAGACTGTGCTAATGGCAGACTCCACTAAGCTGGCAGGCTGGCTAACAGCCTGCTGCATGGCCTGCACCTTATCTCATTCTGGCGCTAGAGCCTTGTGTATGTTGATAGATAAGATGAGATCACCCCTCCAGCTTAGAAGGAGTCCGTCACTCCTCAGCAGGCCAGCCTTGGTCCTGTTTGTGGGGGAGTCCCAGGAAGAGGGCCAGTTATCTACAAATTATATCTTTTGGGAGGGGCAGAAAACAGTTTTCAACCAGCGATTGAGTTGTGAGACTCTGTTGTAGAGCACATCTCTCCCCTTAACTGGGAGGGGGCAAGAGACAATTGCTCGATGCCAACACATCTTTTTAACTAAGTTACATGCTGAAGTTGGTGACCTCTGACTGTTTCATCCTAACATTGTTGTTGCCGACGTGGATAACAATATCCCTATACCATCTACAGTTGCCAGATTTAGCCTCAGCCAGCACCGTCTTCAGATTATCCTTTATGTCGGTAGCCCTGCCCCCTGGTAAACCATGTATGATTGCTGGATGATTATTTTAAAGTCTAATATTGCGGGTAATCGAGTAGCCAATGACTAGGATTTTCAATTTGTCAGAGCTAATGGTGGGAGGCCTCGGCAGCTCAGAAGCCATAACGTGTGGAGAAGAGACCTGAGAAGGCTCGGGCTCTGATTCCGACTCGTTGCTTAGCGGGGAAAACTGGTTGAAAGTTTATTTTGGCTGAATGAACGACACCAGAAGAGCATGCTGACAGTATTTATTTGCAGAAGCCATGACAAAATTGTCAGACTGCGGGGACTGTGCAGGGCGATTAACACTACTACATTTACATTTACATCATTTAGCAGACACTCTTATCCAGAGCGACTTAGAAATTGGTGCATTCAACTTATGATAGCAAGTGGGACAACCACTTTTTTTCTTCTTTTTTTATGGTGGGTTGGGGGAGTGGGGGGGTAGAAGGATGACTTTATACAATTCCAGGTATTCTTTAAAGAGGTAGGGATTCAAGTGTCTCTGGAAGGTGGTCAGTGACTCCGCTGTCCTGGCGTCGTGGGGGAGCTTGTTCCACCATTGGGGTGCCAGAGCAGCAAATAGCTTTGACTGGGCTGAGCGGGAACTGTGCTTCTGTAGAGGTAGGGGAGCTAGCAGGCCAGAGGTGGATGAACGTAGTGCCCTCGTTTGGGTGTAGGGTCTGATCAGAGCCTGAATGTAAGGAGGTGCCGTTCCCCTCACAGCTCCGTAGGCAAGCACCATGGTCTTGTAGTAGATGCAAGCCTCAACTGGAAGCCAGTGGAGTGTGCGGAGGAGTGGGGTGACATGAGAGAACTTGGGAAGGTCGAACACCAGACGGGCTGCAACGTTCTGGATAAGTTCTAGGGGTTTAATGGCACAGGCAGGGAGCCCAGCCAACAGCGAGTTGCAGTAATCCAGACGGGAGATGACAAGTGCCTGGATTAGGACCTGTGCCGCTTTCTGTGTAAGGTAGAGTCGTACTCTGCGAATGTTGTAGAGCATGAACCTGCAGGATCGGGTCACCGCTTTGATGTTAGCGGAGAACGACAGGGTGTTGTCCTGGGTCACGCCAAGGCTCTTTGCACTCTGGGAGGAGGACACAATGGAGTTGTCAACCGTGATGGCGAGATCATGGAGTGGGCAGTCCTTCCCCGGGAGGAAGAGCAGTTTCATCTTGCCGAGGTGATTCGACATCCACACTGATATGTCTGCCAGACATGCAGAGATGTGATTCGCCACCTGGTTATCAGAAGGGGGAAAGGAGAAAATTAATTGTTTGTCGTCTGCGTAGCAATGATAGGAGAGACCATGTGAGGATATGACAGAGCCAAGTGACTTGGTGTATAGAGAGAATATGAGAGGGCCTAGAACTGAGCCCTGGGGGACACCAGTGGTGAGAGCACGTGGTGCGGAGACAGATTCTCACCACGCCACCTGGTAGGAGCGACCTGTCAGGTAGGACGCAATCCAAGAGTGAGCAGCGCCGGAGATGACCAACTCGGAGAGGGTAGAGAGGAGGATCTGATGGTTCACAGTATCAAAGGCAGCGGATAGGTCTAGAAGGATAAGAGCAGAGGAGAGAGAGTTAGCTTTAGCGGTGCGGAGAGCCTCCGTGACACAGAGAAGAGCAGTCTCAGTTGATGACCAGTCTTGAAACCTGACTGGTTTGGATCAAGAAGGTAATTCTGAGAGAGATAGCAGGAGAGTTGGCTAGAGTCGGCACGCTCAAGAGTTTTGGAGAGCAAAGAAAGAAGGGATACTGGTCTGTAGTTGTTGACATCGGAGGGATCGAGTGTAGGTTTTTTGAGGAGGGGTGCAACTCTCGCTCTCTTGCAGACGGGAGGGACATGGCCAGCGGTCAAGGATGAGTTGATGAGCGAGGTTAGGTAAGGGAGAAGGTCTCCGGAAATGGCCTGGAGAAGAGAGGAGGAGATAGGGTCAAGTGGGCAGGTTGTTGGGCGGCCGGCCGTCACAAGTCACAAGATTTAATCTGGAGAGATAGGGGAGAAAGAAGTCAAAGCATAGGGTAGGGCAGTGTGAGCAGGACCAGCGGTGTCATTTGACTTAATAAATGAGGATCAGATGTCGTCAACCTTCTTTTCAAAATGGTTGATGAAGTCATCCACAGAGAGGGAGGAGGGAGGGGGAGGAGGAGGAAGATTCAACAGGGAGGAGAAGGTGGCAAAGAGCTTCCTAGGGTTAGAGGCAGAGGCTTGAAATTTAGAGTGGTAGAAAGTGGCTTTAGCAGCGGAAACAGAGGAAGAGAATGTAGAGAGGAGGGAGTGATGACAGGTCCGCAGGGAGTCTAGGGAGTCTAGGTCCGCAGGGAGTCTAGTTTTCCTCCATTTCCGCTCGGCTGCCCGGAGCCCTCTTCTGTGAGCTCGCAATGAGTCGTCAAGCCACGGAGCAGGAGGGGAGGACCAAGCCGGCCGGGAGGATAGGGGACATAGAGAGTCAAAAGATGCAGAAAGGGAGGAGAAGAGGGTTGAGGAGGCAGAATCAGGAGATCGGAGGGAGAAGGATTTAGCAGAGGGAAGAGATGATAGGATGGAAGAGGAGAGAGTAGTGGGAGAGAGAGAGCGAAGGTTGCAACGGCACATTACCATCTGAGTAGGGGCAGAGTGAGTAGTGTTGGAGGAGAGCGAGCGAGAGAGAAAAGGATACAAAGTAGTGGTCGGAGACTTGGAGGGGAGTTGCAATGAGATTAGTAGAAGAACAGCATCTAGTAAAGATGAGGTCAAGCGTATTGCCTGCCTTGTGAGTAGGGTGAGTAGGGTGAGAGGGTGAGGTAAAAAGAGGAAAGGAGTGGAAAGAAGGAGGCAGAGAGAAATGAGTCAAAGGCAGATGTAGGGGGGTTAAAGTCACCCAGAACTGTGAGGGGTGAGCCATCCTCAGGAAAGGAACTTGTCAAGGCGTCAAGCTCATTGATTAACTCTCGAAGGGAACCTGGAGGGCGATAAATGACAAGGATGTTAAGCTTGAATGGGCTAGTGACTGTGACAGCATGGAATTCAAATGAGGAGATAGACAGATGGGTCAGGGGAAAAAGAGAGAATGTCCACTTGGGAGAGATGAGGATTCCTGTGCCACCGCCGCGCTAACCAGATGCTCTCGGGGTATGCAAGAACACATGGTTATACGAGGAAAGAGCAGTAGGAGTAGCAGTGTTTTCTGTGGTAATCCATGTTTCCGTCAGCGACAAGAATTCGAGGGACTGGAGGGTAGCATAGGCTGAGATGAACTCTGCCTTTGTTGGCCGCAGAACGACAGTTCCAGAGGCTGCCAGAGACCTGGAACTCCACGTGGGTCGTACGCGCAGGGACCACCAGATTAGAGTGGCAACAGCCGAATACAATACTTACCTACAATAATTACCTACAATAACTACCTAGATAAACTACCTACAATACCTAACTACAATACCTACCTACCTACAATCTAAATACATGGTTTAAACTTTACTCAACACCATATAAGCCAAGCTTACCTCCCGCCAGACAAGTGCTGTATCATCCTTTCCTACACTTACATTGCCCTTGCCTAACGATTGCATCTGAAGCCGAGCTTGCAGATCGTCTATCCTCACCATGAGGCGATAGTTCTCCTGTATATTATGAGTACAGTGACTGCAATGAGAAGTAATGTTACTTAGCTTTTTTTGGCCGGAGGAGGTCCTGCACATCTATGCCCAGATAAAGAGTGGGGTGAAAATGTTCACTGTAAAAAGTAGTGTGAGGCCAAACAAATAAGTTTGTAAACTTGTTAAATACAGAGTTTGATTAAATAGTTATTAAGAGTAAAAAGCGAAAACGTTTGGCAGGTAGCCAAGTAGCAACAAACAGTACAGCAGTATGGAGACAATGCTGAAGTGCATTGCGTCACCAGTGTAACAAAACACTGATACACTGATAGACAGTTGCACACATTTAAAATACAATGATATACAAACAATACAACAACAAAATAATTCTAACAAAAACAATTACAGAATAACACAAACATACAGTAAAAGAGTCACAGTCCCAACTGAAAAAAACATTAAGGTTTGGTGGGGGTTATAAAATCAGATCTTGTATTACTTTACTCTGACTTATTTATGCCCCTCAGATGATTCACCCTGACATTTCCATAGATGCTATGTCTTGTGAAAGTCTCATGGTAAATATTTTAGTCAAATGTATTTTTTAGGCAAACTTTTGCATAATTGGATGAGGACGTTTTGTATTGTATTGTAGTTGTGTTTTAGGTATTCTGGTTGGATTAGGTAAAGCACAATGACCTAGTTCTGTGTGATTAGTGGTCTGTAATGTCTTAGCTCAGAGTATACTTACTATAAAGCAAAAGGGTCATGATGCTTATGGGTTGTCTTTGAAGATTCAAAAAGTGATGCCCCACAGGCTTAAGTGCCACAAAGGCCCCAAAACACAAACTGCTTAGTCAGCATACATCACACACACACACACACACACACACACACATGCACACACACACTTACTAACTGACAGGCTCAGAGTTTAAGTGAGGAGAACTAGAGAGAGGGAGGGAAGCGAGGGAGGAGAGAAGAGTGGCATGTACAGTCGTGGTCAAAGGTTTTGAGAATGACACAAGTATTGGTCTTCACAAAGTTTGCTGCTTCAGCATTTGTAGATATTTTTGTCAGATGTTACTATGGTATACTGAAGTATAATTACAAGCATTCCATAAGTGTCAAAGGCTTTTATTGACAATTACATTAAGTTTATGCAAAGAGTCAATATTTGAAGTGTTGACTCTTCTTTTTCAAGACCTCTGCAATCCACCCTGGCATGCTGTCAATTAACTTCTGGGCCACATCCTGACTGATGGCAGCCCATTCTTGCATAATCAATGCTTGGAGTTTGTCAGAATTTGTGGGGTTTTGTTTGTCCACCCGCCTCTTGAGGATTGACCACAAGTTCTCAATGGGATTAAGGTCTGGGGACTTTCCTGGCCATGGACCCAAAATGTCGATGTTTTGTTCCCCGAGCCACTTAGATATCACTTTTTACTCATGGCAAGGTACTCCATCATGCTGGAAAAGGCATTGTTTGTCACCAAACTGTTCTTGGATGGTTGGGAGAAGTTGCTCTCGGAGGATGTGTTGGTACCATTCTTTATTCATGGCTGTGTTCGTAAGCAAAAATTGTGAGTGAGCCCACTCCCTTGGCTGAGAAGCAACAATAGTAAAGTCTCAGGATGCTTTACTATTGGCATGACACAGGACTGATGGTAGCGCTCACCTTGTCTTCTCAGGACAAGCTTTTTTCCGGATGCCCCAAACAATCGGAAAGGGGATTCATCAGAGAAAATGACTTTACCCCAGTCCTCAGCGGTCCAATCCCTGTACCTTTTGCAGAATATCAGTCTGTCCCTGATGTTGTTCCTGGAGAAAAGTGGCTTCCTCGCTGCCCTTCTTGACACCAGGCCATCCTCCAAAAGTCTTCGCCTCACTGTGCGTGCAGATGCACTCACACCTGCCTGCTGCCATTCCTGAGCAAGCTCTGCACTGGTGGTGCCTCGATCCCGCAGCTGAATCAACTTTAGGAGACGGTCCTGGTGCATGCTGGACATTATTGGGCACCCTGAAGCGTTCCTCACAACAATTGAACCTCTCTCGTTGAAGTTCTTGATGATCCGATAAATGGTTGATTTAGGTGCAATCTTACTAGCAGCAATATCTTTGCCTGTGAAGCCCTTTTTGTGCAAAGCAATGATGACGGCACGTGTTTCCTTGCAGGTAACCATGGTTAACAGAGGAAGAACAATGATTTCAAGCACCACCCTCCTTTTAAAGCTTCCAGTCTGTTATTCTAAGTCAATCAGCATGACAGAGTGATCTCCAGCCTTGACCTCGTCAACACTCACCTGTGTTAACGAGAGAATCACTGACATGATGTCAGCTGGTCGTTTTGTGGCAGGGCTGAAATGCAGTGGAAATGTTTTTTGGGGATTAAGTAAATGTTCAATGCAAAAAGGGACTTTGCAATGAATTGCAATTAATCTGATCACTCTTCATAACATGCTGGAGTATATGCAAATTACCATCATAAAAACTGAGGCAGCAGTCTTTGTGAATATTAATATTTGTGTCATTCTCAAAACCTTTGACCACGACTGTACTTTAGTAGATGGGATAGAGTGTAAGCAAGGGCAGAGGAGAGAGCAGGAGAGGGGGGATGGCAGTGGAAAGCAGGCAGAGTTTAGCAGAGTGTAAGAGTTGTGTAAGGTCAAGCTGAGACTCAGGCACCAGGGTTTTTCTACATGAAGAGAGATGAGTTAGCTAGATCAACAGATCAACAGATCATCTAGCTGCCAGACTGTCTGATACGGCTCTTCTCTACCATTCTATAACTGCGCTAAAGAACAAAATGAGATTTCCAGACATTTCACAAATTATAGTGGTAGCTGTTATAGCAGCATTGCAAAAATGAAGAGCAAATTTAATTTAGCCATTATTGCTCAGCATGGACACTTGTAACACCAAGGGTTCCTATAAAAATAGATCCTTGCAAAGGACCTAATGGATCAAAGAGCCAATCGCAAGAGGATGTGGTTAGGGTTAGGGTCAAGTTGACGGGTGTGGCTGCGGTCCCTTATAAAGTAACAGCTCCGTAGAGCAACGCTATTCAATTACAGTCCTGGAGGGCCACAGCATTGCTGCTTTTAATTGTTTTCCTTCTAATCAGGGAGTGATTCAAATCTGGGAAAACAGATTAATTAACAGACCAAACAATTGCCTTGATTGATCAATTAACTAACAGGGAGAAGAAGAACTCTCAAGGTCTGTGTTCTTTGTGTGTTTCATCTTTGTCTTACTTAGTTTCAGTCTTTCAGTAGAGCTGTTTCTGTTGAGTGAAGCCTCGTCTTGTCTGCCTCCCAGTCCAGGACTTGTGCCATGCTTCCAGTTCACCTGTAATTAGCTTCAATGGGGCCAGTGTTTGACAGCAACAACAGGAACACGCACACATGAGAGTGAAGTCGTCTGGAATAATCGCCTTGTGTCTGCTTGACCGTGTGAAGGTCACGTAGCTTTCCATTTCCATTCTGACCATGCCTCTGCTTAACATAATTCAATTCATTTCTATTCAGTGTTATTTGGACAGGACCTTTTACAATGTCATCGCAACTAGAGCACTCAAGATGATGTCAGGATCCCTTAAAGGAAGCCAAGAGGATAACTGGCCTAGGGGGGAAAGTCAATGAGAATAGGCAGGGCGAGACTTCAGGGTGTTTAAAGTATCCCTGTTTAAAGTATCCTGCTTTGTGCCTATTGAAGGTATCAAAGTTATCCTTGGGAATAACTTGGCTGGAGAGCGCGTATGGCCTGTTGTTTCTCCATCTAGTGGTTCCTGTTAGCTGTCATTTGTAGGGATTCAAATCAAATCAAATTTTATTTGTCACATGCGCTGAATACAACAGGTGTTAACCAACAATACAGTTTTAAGAAAGAATACCAAAGAAAAATCACAAAAAAAGACAATATAAAATAATACGAAATAAAAGTAACAAACAATTGAAGAGCAGCAGTAAAAATAACAATAGTAAGGCTATATACAGGGGGTACCGGTACCGAATCAATGTGCGGGGGCACCTGTTTGTCGAGGTACATCAGGTAATATGTACATGTATGTAGAGTTATTAAAGTGACTATGCATAGATAATAAACAGAGAGTAGCAGCAGCGTAAAAGGGGGGGTGGGGGGAATAGGTTTTGTCGTGCCCTCTTCACGACTGTCTTGGTGTGCTTGGACCATGTTAGTTTGTTGGTGATGTGGACACCAAGGAACTTGAAGCTCTCAACCTGCTCCACTACAGCCCTGTCGATGAGAATGGGGGCGTGCTCAGCCCTCTTCTTTTTCCTGTAGTCCACAATCATCTCCTTTGTCTTGATCACATTGAGGGAGAGGTTGTTGTCCTGGCACCACACGGCCAGGCCTCTGACCTCCTCCCTATAGGCTGGCTCGTCGTTTTGGCCTAGGTTAAAGAGGGATGTCTCTGCATTCATCAAAACCTGTCACACCTGTCAATTAACGGGTAAACCTTATCAAGCTATTAAGCTGGTACCGCTGTTTCCTATTCCCGTACTCAGCCAACCTTTTGAGTATCTGATTATTGACTGTGTTGGCCCTATGCTTCACTCTAACAATGGTAGTAGTTACATGTTCACTGTGATGTGTCAGACCACTAGGTTTCCTGCTGCCTATTCTCTTCGGTTTATCACGACTAAGTCTGTGCTAAAAGCTTTGTTATTTGTTGGTTCTCCTTTTCACGGCAACTTTCAAGGTCCATATATGGTTGTGCGCCAGTGCGCTGAGCAAAACTATCTAGTTGCCACTGCGGAACGGAGGAAAGTGCACCAACTATTACCCACGTTCCTCTGGGGCCAAATAGTGTGAGTCCGCAGAGGAAGGTAAACATGTTATTTTGGCCAGTACTGTCACATCGCTGGGTTCTTCTTTTTGTCATGCTTGGTCCGTGCATGGTGAGGAGGATGTCCCTGGTCCCGACAATTGCGTACTGCAGGGTAGATTGAAAAATTCAGGAGACACTGGATATTTTGGGTAGCCTTCTCACTCATCTACCTGCTGATAGGCGAGATGAGTTGGTTGGTCTGATTCAGAGTTTTCCAGTTTTGTTTTCTGGGACACCTACTCGTACAAACTTAATAGAACACGATATTGACGTTGGGGATTCTGACCCCATCCGTCAGCGGTTCTATAGTTTCTTCAGAGAAACGGCGTTGTCTGGATGCTGAGATAAGGTACATTGTGGAGAGTGATATTACAGAACCTTCTTTCTTTGGCTTCTCCCTGTATCTTGGTCAGTAAACCGGATGGGACAGACAGATATTGTACGGACTACCGTAAGGTGTCACTAAGCCAGATTAATTTCCTCTTCCTCGTCCGGAGGACTGCATTGATCAGGTCGGAGCAGCTAAGTTTGTGAGCAAGTTTGAACTGTTCAAGAGTGATTGGCAGGTGCCACTGATGAGTAGGTCACTTGAAATCTCTGCCTTTATTACACCCTCTGGTCTGTACTCGTATTCGGTTATGAGTTTCGGCCTGCGTAATGCACCTGCCACTTTTCAGTGCCTTATGAATAGGGTTGTCTCCGGTCTGGTCGGGTGTGCTGTTTATCTGGACGATGTAGTGGTTTATGCAGATACTTGGGAGGAGTATCTGTCCCATATTCAAGCCTTGTTCGACCGCCTGGCGGCGGGTCACCTCACCATCAATCTGGCTAAGTGTGAGTTTGCTCCAGCGACCGTTACGTACCTTGGTAAGGTGGTTGGGCAGGGTGAAGTGCGTCCCGTTCAGGCTAAAGTGGTAGCTATTGATGCTTTTCCACCGCCAACTACTAAAAAGGAACTGATGCGTTTCTTGGGAATGATTGGTTATTACCGTATTTCTGTATGAATTTCTCTACCGTAGTCGCTCTCTGACAGATTTGCTGAAAGCAAAGGCGGTTAACATCTGGTCTCCTCTCTGTCAACAGGCTTTTGAGGATGCAAAGAGGTTGCTTACCTCAACTCCGGTGCTGGCTGCTCCTTGCGTGGATTTGTCATTCACCTTGCAGGTGGATGCGAGTCACGTGGGGGCAGGTGCAGTCCTGCTGCAAGCAGATGTATCCGGTGTTGAGAGGCCTGTTAGTTTATTTTCCAAGAAATGTAACCGTTATCTGTTGAACTACTCTGTTGTGGAAAAAGAAGCGTTAGCACTCATATGGGCGCTACAACACTTCGAGGTGTATGTCGGGTGTAGTACCTATTGTGGTCTACACCGACCATAACCCTCTCACCTTCTTGAGGTCTATGATGTTTCCCAACCAGAGGATAATGAGATGGTGTTTGTTTTTAAAGTCCTCTCGATGTGCGGCATACCAGGGGGACTGATAATGTTGTTGCTGACGCGCTCTCTCGTGCGCTCTGTTCCTGGTCCTGAATCTGGTCCTATTGATCGGTGGACACACATGTTTTCTCATACGCGTGGTCCCCGAGTATGCAGTCGTCAACGTGACTGACTACTGTTAATTTTTTTTATATTTTGTGTTGTCCTGTTGCTCCTGTATTCTGTTTCCTTCTGTTCTCGTTTTTCTTCTTTCCTCTTAAAGGTTGCTTCCTGTGCGCAAAGATTGCTGAGGTCTGGGGAGGACGAGGTTGGCTGGGGCAGTGGGATAGGGGTAACCAGGGCAGTATTTTGTTTGTGTTTATGTATGGTTGGTGTGGTGTTCCGGGATCCTTGGTGGTCCCCGGTTTTATGGGGGGGTCCATGGTCCTCATTTCTTGAGACCCCCACTGGTCCTTCGACATCTTGACCATACCATGGCCAAGGCTGTCCTCGCGTGCCACCTCTTCAAAAGGTTCACGTGGTAAATCTGTTGGGGTTTCCGTCTCCCCGGCTGCCGTATGCGGTAATTTACGGGTCCCAGCTTCTCTGTCACCTCGTACGGCCCGTGCCATGTTGCCAGGAACTTACTTTATGCAGTGGGGATTAAAACTAGCACCTTGTCAACCAACTGGAACTCTCACAGCTGGGTACCCCGATTGTAGACATTGGCTTGGGAGCGCTGGGCCTTCTGCATATGTTCCCTTACTACTGGCCATATGGCTGTCATCTGCTCCCTCATCGTCTCTATGTGTTCCACCATGCTGCGTAAGGGGGTCGGCTGGGCTTCCTACATCTCCTTGGCGAGATCCAGTATGCCGCGTGGTCTTCTCCTGTAGAGAAGTTCAAAAGGGGAAAACCCAGTGGAGGCCTGGGGCACTTCTCGGATCGAGAACATTAGGTGGGGTAGTAGCTGGTCCCAGTTCTTCCCATCCCGCTCGATGACCTTCAGCAGCATTTGTTTGAGTGTCTTATTGAACTGTTGATGAGCCCATCTGTCTGCGGGTGAAAGACGGAGGTCCGGATCGGCTTTATCTGTAGGAAACCACACAAATCTTAGTCGGAACATGAACTCGGTGCCTTGGTCAGTCAGGATCTCATTCGGGATGCCCACCCGGCTGAAGAGATGGAACAGCTCCCGGGCGATTCCCTTGGAGACTGACGCCCATAAGGGAATGGTCTCAGGACATCGGCTGGCATAATCTACTATTACCAGGATGTACCAGTGTCCTTGGGCCGTTTTTACCAGGGGGCCCACAACGGCGATGCATTCAAACGGCACTCCAATGATCGGTAGGGGAACCAGCGGGTTACTTAAGTGTGCTATTGGGGCGGTGATTTGACACTCAGGGAAGCTGCGGCAATAGTCTTCCACGGCCTGCCTCATCCCGGGCCAGGGGAACCGGGCGGCGATCCGTTCCCGGGTCTTATCCATTCTCATGTGCGCCCCCATCAAATGGGTGTGGGCCAGCTGGAGAACGGTTGTGACGTACCGGCGTGGCAGCAACAGCACCTCTCGAAGTTCCCCCTGTTCGTGCGACACCTGATACAACAGGTTATTTTTTACTTGGAAATGGGGGTATCGCCAGTCACTCACACCCGGAAGAAGCTGGCCATCCACCGCTATCACTTGGGCTCTGGCGGCTTTCAAGTTCGGATTCTCCCACTGGGCTGGTCCAAACCGTCCCCTCAGGGGGCTCAGGACAAGTGTCTCAGAGGGTCCCTCGAAATCGAGGAGGGGGAGCATGGGCTCTACCTCCGGTAGTTCACCAGGTGAGGTTGGTTCCAGCGCCTCTTCGGACCCCGACTCCGGGTCCATAGACACTGGGTTGGCAACCGCTTGCTTCCAGGCCGTGCAGGCAACGGTCCGTTCCCACTCTCGTCGGTCGCCGGCTCGTACTCTTTTTCCCAGCTCATGCCTCCACAGTGCCGTGAACAGCGGACAATCTCGTTCCACGAGGAGGGGTACCGGCAACTCAGGTACGGCACCCACCCTTATCTGGCAGCTCCTTTGTGGCATCACGATGGTGGCCTGCCCGGTCGAATACCGCTTGGTGTCACAGTGGACACAGGAGATGGACATCTCCTCACCATGGTCGGTCGGATGAGCCAGCAAGAGCGCTTGTACAAGCGATCACACACTCCCGGAATCCAACAGAGCGTGGGTGTCATGACCGTCAACTTTCACCGGGACCATGGGTGCTGGTGGTTCGTTATGGGCCCAATAGGATGTGACGTAGTTTACTGCGTAGCCCGGCTCGTGTCCGGGGCCTGCTGATGGCATCGACTCCTCTCGACCCGGGCAATTCCATGCAAGATGTCCCCGGTCAACCCTGGTCTGACCACGTTGTCAGACTTGCCAGTATTCTCCATGTGTCACCAGGCCTCGACAAGTCTCCCCCTGGTGGCTTGTCCGTGGTACTCCAAATTATGTTAATACATTGCATCCAATGGTAAAAGATGAGTGTCAGAAGGTTGACACGTCAATACATCACAGTTAATGGGAAAAGATACAGTGCCTTGCGAAAGTATTCATCCCCCTTGGCATTTGTCCTATTTTGTTACCTTACAACATGGAATTAAAATAGATTTTTGGGGGGTTTGTATCATTTGATTTACACAACATGCCTACCACTTTGAAGATGCAAAATATTTTTTATTGTGAAACAAACAAGAAATAGGACAAAAAACTTAAAACTTGAGCGTGCATAACTATTCACCCCCCCCAAAGTCAATACTTTGTAGAGCCACCTTTTGCATCAATTACAGCTGCAAGTCTATTGGGTTATGTCTCTATAAGCTTGGTACATCTAGCCACTGGGATTTTTGCCATTTCTTCAAGGCAAAACTGCTCCAGCTCCTTTAAGTTGGATGGGTTCCGCTGGTGTACCCCAATCTTTAAGTCATACCACAGATTCTCAATTGGATTGAGGTCTGGGCTTTGCCTAGGCCATTCCAATAAATGTAAATGTTTCCCCTTAAACCACTCAAGTGTTGCTTTAGCAGTATGCTTAGGGTCATTGTCCTGCTGGAAGGTGAACCTCCGTCCCAGTCTCAAATCTCTGGAAGACTGAAACAGATTTCCCTGTATTTAGCGCCATCCATTATTCCTTCATTACTGACCAGTTTCCCAGTCCCTGCCAATGAAAAACATCCCCACAGCATGACGCTGCCACCACCATGCTTCACTGTGGGGCTGGTGTTCTCGGGGTGATGAGAGGTGTTGGGTTTTCGCCAGACATTTTCCTTGATGGCCAAAAAGCTCAATTTTAGTCTCATCTGACCAGAGTACCTTCTTCCATATGTTTGGGGTGTCTCCCACATGCCTTTCGGAGTGTATGGCTTAAAGTGGTCCTATGGACAGATACTCCAATCTCCGCTGTGGAGCGTTGCAGCGCCTTCAGGGTTATCTTTGGTCTCTTTGTTGCCTCTCTGATTAATGCCCTCCTTGCCTGATCCGTGAGTTTTGGTGGGCGGCCCTCTCTTGGCAGGTTTGTTGTGGTGCCATATTCTTTCCATTTTTTAATAATGGATTTAATGGTGCTCCGTGGGATGTTCAAAGTTTCTGATATTTTTGTATAACCCAACCCTGATCTGTACTTCTCCACAACTTTGTCCCTGACCTGTTTGGAGAGCTCCTTGGTCTTCATGGTGCCGCTTGCTTGGTGGTGCCCCTTGCTTAGTGGTGTTGCAGACTCTGGGGCCTTTCAGAACAGGTGTATATATACTGAGATCATGTGACAGATCATGTGACACTTAGATTGCACACAGGTGGACTTTATTAAACTAGTTATGTGACTTCTGAAGGTAATTGGTTGCACCAGATCTTATTTAGGGGCTTCATAGCAAAGGGGTGAGTACATATGCATGCACCACTTTTCTGTTATTTATTTTTTCGATTTTTATGAAACAAGTTATTTTTTTCATATCACTTCACCAATTTGGACTATTTTGTGCATGTCCATTACATGAAATCCAAATAAAAATCATTTTAAATTACAGGTTGTAATGCAACAAAATAGGAAAAATGCCAAGGGGGATGAATACTTTTGCAAGGCACTGTAAATATCAACCAATTGACGCATATGTCAATACAATGCATTCAATGGGGAAAGATGAGTGTCACAGGTTTGAATTGTATGTCAATACATTTGCAGTCAATGGGAAAAGATGTGTCAACCAATTGGATCTTATGTCAATAGATTGCATTCAGTGGGAAAACATGGGTGTCACAGGGTTGATGCTCTCTCTCTCTCTCTCTCTCGCTCTATTCTCTAATCCCCCTCTCCCCGTCTCCTTCTTCTCTCTCTCTGCCTCCCTCTTTCTCTCTCCGTCTCTTTGCCTCCCTCTCTTTCTCTCTACCTCCTCTTTATCCACCTTCCTCTTCTCTCTCCTTCCCCATTCTTTCAACCTCTCTCTCCCTCCTTATCTCTCTTTCTCCTGCCCTCTCTCTGTTTCTCTCTCTCTTTCTCTTTCTCCCGCCCTCTCTCTCTCTCTCACTCCCTATCCCTCCCTCTCCCTCCACAGCTGCTATGGGTAAATTGGTGAAAAACTCAAACAGACAGAGACAGACATACAGACTGGCAGGCAGACAGACAGACAGACAGACAGACTGGCAGAGAGACTAACAGACAGACAAATGCAGGTAGGCAGGCAGACAGGCAGACAGACAGACAGACAGACAGACAGACAGACAGACAGACAGACAGACAGACAGACAGACAGACAGACAGACAGACAGACAGACAGACAGACAGACAGACAGACAGACAGACAGACAGACAGACAGACAGACAGACAGACAGACAGACATAGTTTCAAGTCAATCTAAAAAAGTGACCAATATCCTTTTCAGAATTCATTCTAACAAGGTTCTTAACTTCTAGAACTGCAAGACCATTGTGTCCAATGGAGGTAAAAAAATATTTTGGGTCCATTGATTTCAAATGTCATATGCCGGGTCATGACAGTCCCCCGGTCACAAATTTGTAACATTTGGGAAGATTCAACCTTTTTAATCCTTCGAAATGTCCCCTATCGACCCCAATTACGTCACATTCTGTAATCGTAGGAAGCTGAAATTCAATGTACTGCCTCCTGGGGACACTCTTTAACAATGAGTTTCAAGTCTTTACGTTAAGAATTTACCTTTCTACAGAGGATGGAAGACAGTGTTTTTGTGTAACTGCAGGGTTAGAATGTCTGGCTAACTTGGTAGAGCATGGCGCTTGCAACGCCAGGGTTGTGGGTTTGATTCCCACAGGGAACCAGTATGAAAAATAAAATGCATTTTACATTTTTACATTTTAGTCATTTAGCAGACACTCTTATCCAGAGCGACTTACAGTTAGTGAGTGCATACATTTTCATACTGGCCCGCGTGGGAAACAAACCCACAACCCTGGCGTTGCAAGCGCCATGCTCTACCAACTGAGCTACAGGGGACTACATATGCCCTCACTACTGTATGTTGCCCTGGATAAGAGTGTCTGCTAAATGACTTAAATGTAGAGAATGAAGCACCATGTTGAGGATGAATTAAGCCATATGCTGTTGCCACAGTAAGCTGAACCTCAACACAGGGCATCCCTATAAGGTTGTGGGTAAGGACTGTTAGCTAGCTCAATTGCAGTGCATGGGTGCGTCATGGTTATGTGAGGCCTTGTCAATCAAATTAACTAGAAAATGATTCAACATCAGTATGTGTGCAGCTATATTTTCTCAAATTAGGTAGAAATGGTGACTCACGCCTGCAGGTGGGACAATGTAATGGGTTGAAATTATATGTTTGATGTGATGATCACTGCATACAGCATGAGGGTCACCATGTTCCATCAGTTTATAGGTCAGCTAATATGTTCGGTTCCAGATAAAAAAAAAAAAGTTCAGTACTTATGTCAAACGTGTCTCACGGATTAAGTATGTCTATCAACGCAGCCAATGTCCCCTTTATGGCGCGACTGCACCGTGCATGCCCTTGCCTGGTCCGCTTACTCATTCCTAAAGCTAGCTCTAGCCTGTCCTGAGGAACCACTGCACTGGGAGTCTGGGCTGCATCACATTAGCTCCCCACTCATGCTGCACAGAAGTTAACACACTTGAATAATGCAACACGGCATGTAGAAATGTTGAAATTATTCATCACTGTTCACAAAACAATGTCCATACAGGCCAGCGGAGGCTACTGAGGGGAGGATGGCTCCTAATAATGTCTGGAAAGGAGCTAATGGAATGACATCAAAAATATGGAACCCATGAGTTTGCTGTATTTGATACCATTCCACCTACTCCGCTCCAGACATTACCATGAGCCAGTCCTCCACAATTAAGATGCCACCAATCTCCTATGATACAGGCTAGAACACTTTTCAATGCAAGAAGATACAGGTAGCTTCCAGCTTTGTAGGCTAACTGTCCTTGCTAGCTATTAGCTGAAGCTAACATCAATTCACTACCCTAGTTGTTCGTTTGTGATTATATGCAAACCATAATGCAAAATATGCTGATTTCAAAGATGTATGTCACCAAAAACGTTAATAATTCACTTAATAATCTCTCCCTCATGTCTTCCTCACTGAACAAACTGACTGTGGCATGCAAGTGCCACGTGAATGATGTCATTACTGGGTCTTAAAGAGACAGTGCACACTTTTATAAAAGAAGAGATTGCTACTTCTATGCAAATGTTGTTGATCAGTACAATAAAATAAGTTTCAAATGGAAGTGAAAAAGATTGTTTGTCATCTGTAGCCCCATGAAATCAGCCAAAACAAGCTATACTAAACAAAAATATATACGCAACATGTAAAGTGTTGGTCCCATGTCACATGAATGTTGCATACAAACAAAAAGCTTATTTCTCTCAAATTGTGTGCACACATTTGTTTACATCCATGTTAGCGAGCATTTCTCCTTTGACAAGATAATCCATCCACCTGAAAGGTGTGGCATATCAAGAAGTTGATTAAACAGCATGATCATTACACAGGTGCACCTTGTGCTGGGGACAATAAAAGGCCACTCTTGAGGGAGTGTGCAATTGGCATGCTGACTGCAGGAATGTCCACCAGAACTGTTGGCAGAGAATTGAAAGTTTGTTTCTCTACCATAAGCCGCCTCCAACGTCGTTTTAGAGAATTTGGCAGTACGTCCAACCGGCCTCACAACCGCAGACAACCAGCCCAGGACCTCCATATCTGGATTCTTCACCTGCGGGATCGTCTGAGACCAGACACCCAGACAGCTGATGAAATTGAGGAGTATTTCTGTCTGTAATAAAGCCCTTTCTGATTGGCTGGGCCTGGCTCCCCAGTGGGTGGGCCTGGCTCCCAAGTGGGTGGGCCCCTACCCAGTCATGTGGGACTAATTTATTTATTTCAGTTGACTGATTTCCTTATATGAACTGTAACTCAGTAAAATCGTTGAAATTGTTTCAGGTTGCATTTATATTTTTGTTCAGTATAAATAACTCAAAAACATGGCTAACAAGCTCATGTTTGAAACACATGAAAGCCAGTGAGGGCAATGGGAAAAATTGTTTTATATATACATCAACTACCTGTCAAAAGTTTGGACACACCTACTCATTCAAGTTTATTTTGTTTTTAAAAAAATTTTTACATTGTAGAATAATAGTGAAGAAATCAAAACGAAGAAATAAGATATATGGAATCATGTAGTAACTAAAAAAGTGTTAAACAAATCAAAATATATTTGAGATTCTTCAAATAGCCACCCTTTGCCTTGATGACAGCTTTGCACACTCTTGGCATTCTCTCGACCAGCTTCACCTGGAATACTTTTCCAACAGTCTTGAAGGAGTTCCCACATATGCTGAGCACTTGTTGGCTGCTTTTCCTTCACTCTGCGGTCCGACTCAACCCAAACCATCCCAACTGGGTTGAGGTCGGGGTCTTGCGGAGGCCAGGTCATCTGATGCAGCACTCCATCACTCTCCTTCTTGGTAAAATAGCCCTTACACAGCCTGGAGGTGTCCTGTTGAAAAGCAAATGATAGTCCCACTAAGCCCAAACCAGATGGGATGGCTTATCGCTGCAGAATGCTGTGGTAGCCATGCTGGTTAAGTGTGGCTTGAATTCTAAATAAATCACAGACAGTATCACCAGCAAAGCACCCCCACATCATAACACCTCCTCCTCCATGCATTACGGTGGGAGCTACACATGCAGAGATCATCCGTTCACCCACACAACGTCTCACGAAGACACAGCGGTTGGAACGAAAAATCTCTAATTTGGACTCCAGACCAAAGGACACATTTCCATCCGGTCTAATGTCCATTGCTCATGTTTCTTGGGCCAAGCAGGTCTCTTCTTCTTATTGATGTCCTTTAGTAGTGGTTTCTTTGCAGCAATTTCACCATAAAGGTCTGATTCACACAGTCCCCTCTGAACAGTTGATGTTGAGATGTGTCTGTGGCTTGAAGTCTGTGAAGCATTTCTTTGGGTTGCAATTTCTGAGGCTGGTAACTCTAATGCAGCAGAGGTAACTCTGGGTCTTCCATTCCTGTGGCGGTCCTCATGAGAGCAAGTTTCATCATAGCGCTTGATGGTTTTTGCAACTGCACTTGAATAAACTTTCAAAGTTCTTGACATTTTCCATATTGACTGACCTTCATGTCTTAAAGTAATGATGGACTGTCATTTCTCTTTTATTTTTTAAGCTGTTCTTGCCATAATATGGACTTGGTCTATTACCAAATATGCCTATCTTCTGTATACCCACCTACCTTGTCACAACAAAACTGATTGGCTCAAACGAATTAAGACGGAAAGAAATTCTACAAATTAACTTTTAAGAAGGCACACCTGTTAATTGAAATGCATTCAAGGTGACAACCTCATGAAGCTGGTTGAGAGAATGCCAAGAGTGTGCAATGCTGTCATCAAGGCAAAGGGTGGCTATTTGAAGGATCTCAAATATAAATTATATTTTTATTTGTTTAACACTTTTATGGTTACTACATGATTCCATATATGTTATTTCTTAGTTTTGATGTCTTCACTATTATTCTACAATGTAAAGAAATTAAGAAAACCCCTTGAATGAGTAGGTGTGTCCAAACTTTTGACTGGTATTCTATATAAAAAAAAATATATATATACAGTGGGGAGAACAAGTACTTGATACACTGCTGATTTTGCAGGTTTTCCTACTTACAAAGCATGTAGAGGTCTGTCATTTTTATCATAGGTACACTTCAACTGTGCGAGACGGAATCTAAAACAAAAATCCAGAAAATCACATTGTATGATTTTTTTATAATTAATTTGCATTTTATTGCATGACATAAGTATTTGATCACCTTCCAACCAGTAATATTCCGGCTCTCACAGACTTGTTAGTTTTTCTTTAAGAAGCCCTCCTGTTCTCCACTCATTACCTGTATTAACTGCACCTGTTTGAACTTGTTACCTGTATAAAAGACACCTGTCCACACACTCAATCAAACAGACTCCAACCTCTCCACAATGGCCAAGACCAGAGAGCTGTGTAAGGACATCAGGGATAAAATTGTAGACCTGCACAAGGCTGGGATGGGCTACAGGACAATAGGCAAGCAGCATGGTGAGAAGGCAACAACTGTTGGCGCAATTATTAGAAAATGGAAGAAGTTCAAGATGACGGTCAATCACCCTCAGTCTGGGGCTCCATGCAAGATCTCACCTCGTGGGGCATCAATGATCATGAGGAAGGTGAGGGATCAGCCCAGAACTACACGGCAGGACCTGGTCATTGACCTGAAGAGAGCTGGGACCACAGTCTCAAAGAAAACCATTAGTAACACACTACGCCGTCATGGATTAAAATCCTGCAGCGCACGCAAGGTCCCCCTGCTCAAGCCAGCGCATGTCCAGGCCCGTCTGAAGTTTGCCAATGACCATCTGGATGATCCAGAGGAGGAATGGGAGAAGGTCATGTGGTCTGATGAGAGAAAAATATAGCTTTTTGGTCTAAACTCCACTCGCCGTGTTTGGAGGAAGAAGAAGGATGAGTACAACCCCAAGAACACCATCCCAACTGTGAAGCATGGAGGTGGAAACATCATTCTTTGGGGATGCTTTTCTGCAAAGGGGACAGGACGACTGCACCATATTGAGGGTAGGATGGATGGGGCCATGTATCGCGAGATCTTGGCCAACAACCTCCTTCCCTCAGTAAGAGCATTGAAGATGGGTCGTGGCTGGGTCTTCCAGCATGACAACGACCCGAAACACACAGCCAGGGTAACTAAGGAGTGGCTCCGTAAGAAGCATCTCAAGGTCCTGGAGGGCCTAGCCAGTCTCCAGACCTGAACCCAATAGAAAATCTTGGGAGGGAGCTGAAAGTCCGTATTGCCCAGCGACAGCCCCGAAAGGTCTGTATGGAGGAGTGGGCCAAAATCCCTGCTGCAGTGTGTGCAAACCTGGTCAAGACCTACAGGAAACGTATGATCTCTGTAATTGCAAACAAAGGTTTCTGTACCAAATATTAAGTTCTGCTTTTCTGATGTATCAAATACTTATGTCATGCAATAAAATGCAAATTAATTACTTAAAAATCATACAATGTGATTTTCTGGATTTTTGTTTTAGATCCCGTCTCTCACAGTTGAAGTGTACCTATGATAAAAATTACAGACCTCTACATGCTTTGTAAGTAGGAAAAAATACAAAATTGGCAGTGTATCAAATACTTGTTCTCCCCACTGTGTATAGGTGTAAATTATTGAACAGTGCACCAGGGGTACTTGCTACTGTGATTCCTGAAATTCAGAGCCTGTTTTTATCTGCAATTATTGTTTCGTTACATTGTTTGCTAGCTCAGCTGGTTAGTTATCTCTCAGTCTCATTGACCACCAAACGTTGCTAATGCTAGCCAGCCACTTACAGTGTATTTGTCACGCTCTGGCTCCGGGACTTTGTATTTTGAGCCAGGGTGTGTTCGTTTTGGTTTTGTGTTTCCCTTATTTGGTCAAATGACTCCCAATCGGAGGTAACGAGTGTCAGCTGTCGGCTCGTTATCTCTGATTGGGAGCCATATTTAAACTGTCTGTGTTCACCTTGTGTTTGTGGGATTTTGTTCGTGTGGTTTCATGTTGTACCATAGACGTCACGTTTTCGTTGTTTTGTTCGTGTGTACGTTTAAATAATAAATATGTTCGCTCGTAACGCTGCGCCTTGGTCCTCTCTCATCGACGATCGTGACAGAAAATCCCACCAAGACCAGACCATGCAGCGTGTCCAATGGCCATCGCCAAATGATCTCCGTGGCAGCTTCGACTGGGTCAAGCCCATTGAGGAGTTGAGTGAGGAGGGTTGGAGACAGAGGAGCGAGAGGTGGGAGAGAATGTTGGAGGCCTGGAGAGACCCCCAGAAAATTTTTAGGGGGGGGCTCACGACGTCGGGGAAGCAGGAGGCCGCTATGGAGCGGTCCAGCGGGGTTGCAGAAGAGGCCGCCAGGTTACGGGGGCCACTGGTAGAAGAGGGGATGGTAGGTGTAGAGGCACGGCGAGAGGTACTGGCGGGTGTTGCCATTCCGGTCCGGCCCGTTCCAGATCCCGGTGTAGAGCCAGTGGTGTGTGTCCCCAGTACGGTCCGGTCTATTCCTGCTCCCCGCACCAAACCTACGGTGTGCGTCGACAGCCCAGCCCGGCCCGTTCCTACGCTCCGCACCGAGTCTGTGGTGCGCGTCGCCAGCCCAGCCCGGCCCGTTCCTGCGCTCCGCACCGAGTCTGAGGTGCGCTTCGCCAGCCCAGCCCGGCTTCTTCCTGCTCCACGCACAAAGCCTACGGTGTGCGTCGCCAGCCCGACCCGGCCTGTTCCTGCTACTCGCACCAAACCAGGGGTGCGAGTCGCCAGCCTGGTTCAACCCGTTCCTGCTACTCGCACCAAGCCAGGGGTGCGAGTCGTCAGCCTGGTCCAGCCCGTTCCTGCTACTCGCACCAAACCAGGGATGCGAGTCGTCGGCCTGGTCCAGCCCGTTCCTGCTACTCGCACCAAGCCAAGGGTGCGAGTCATCAGCCTGGTCCGGCCTGTTCCTGCTACTCGCACCAAGCCAAGGGTGCGAGTCGTCAGCCCGGTCCAGCCCATTCCTGCTACTCGCACCAAGCCAGGGATGCGAGTCGTCAGCCTGGTGAGGTCCGTTCCGGCTCCACGCACCAAGCCTAGGGTGCGTATCGTCAGCCAGGTCCGGTCCGTTCCTGCCTCACGCGCTAAGCCAGGGGTGCGCGTCGTCAGTCCTGATCCAGCCAGCTGGGTCAGATCGGATCGGGGCCATTATGCGGGGATTGAAGTAGGGTGGTGGTCAAGCCCGGAGCCGGAGCCGCCTCCGAGGAGCAACACCCACCCAGCCCTCCCCTATTTGGGGTTTTGAGGCGCGGTCGCAGTCCGCGCCTTTAGGGGGGGGTACTGTCACGCTCTGGCTCCGGGACTTTGTATTTTGAGCCAGGGTGTGTTCGTTTTGGTTTTGTGTTTCCCTTATTTGGTCAAATGACTCCCAATCGGAGGTAACGAGTGTCAGCTGTCGGCTCGTTATCTCTGATTGGGAGCCATATTTAAACTGTCTGTGTTCACCTTGTGTTTGTGGGATTTTGTTCGTGTGGTTTCATGTTGTACCATAGACGTCACGTTTTCGTTGTTTTGTTCGTGTGCACGTTTAAATAATAAATATGTTCGCTCGTAACGCTGCACCTTGGTCCTCTCTCATCGACGATCGTGACAGTATTCAGAAAGTATTCATTTGACTTTTTCCACAGATTGTTACATTACAGCCTTATTTAAAAATTGATTCTTTTTTTATTTATTTTTCATTAATCTACACACAATACCCCATAATGACAAAGCAAAAACAGGTTTTTAGACATTTTTGCAAATTTATAAAAAATATAAAACTGAAATATCACTTTAACATAAGTATTTCAGACCCTTTACTCAGTACTTGGTTGAAGCACCTTTGGCAGCAATTACAGCCTCGAGTCTTCTTGGATATGACGCTACAAGCTTGGCACACCTGTACTTGGGGAGTCTCCCATTCTTCTCTGCAGATCCTCTCAAGCTCTGTCAGGTTCGATGGAGAGCGTCGCTGCACATCTATTTTCAGGTCTCTCCGGACATGTTCGATCGGGTTCAAGTTCGGGCTTTGGCTGGGTCACTCAAGGACATTCAGAGACTTGTCCCAAAACCACTCCTGCATTGCCTTGGCTGTGTGCGCTTAGGGTCGTTGTCCTGTTGGAAGGTGAACCTTCGCCCCAGTCTGAGGTCCTGAGTGGTCTGGGGCAAGTTTTCATCAAGGATCTCTCTGTACTTTGCGCCGTTCTTCTTTCCCTCGATCCTGACTAGTCTCCCAGTCCCTGCCGCTGAAAAACATCCCCACAGCATGATGCTGCCACAACCATGCTTCGCCATGGGGATGGTGCCACGTTTCCTCCAGACGTGACGCTTGGCATTCAGGCCAACAAGTTCAATCTTGGTTTCATCAGACCAGAGAATCTTGTTTCTCATGGTCTGAGAGTCTTTTAGGTGCCTTTCGGTAAACTCCAAGCAGGCTGTCATGTGCCTTTTACTGAGGAGAGGCTTCCGTCTGGCCACTCTACCATAAAGGCCTGATTGATTGGTGGAGTGCTGCAGAGATGGATGTCCTTTGTGGTGGTTATTTCTGTATCATCAAATGAAGAGAGACAAACTTATCACACAAGTCAGAGCTATAATTAAACTAAGTCTTTATTCACTTATTAATAAGGGAGCAAGGTCACTACATGCACATATAGTGCATTTAGTGAGAGCCCAAATAATGCAGAAACTCAAGGGTTTATATAGAAACACACAACCGTTTAGTCATGGTTGGTTCCACCCCTCCCTGGCAGATTAGGGCATCATAAGCTATCTTGTTTTCTTCTTGTGGCCAGGTGTATTGGGTGTGTGAGGTTATAGCACACAAACAAGTGATAACATCAGTTACATTTACTCCTTTCTCTACCAAGCTAGCCACCAGTTCTCTTCCATCTCCCCACAGATGTGCCCTTGGAAGATAGTAATAGAACAGGATGGGCTGAAGAACTGTGGTCACTTCTCAGAGTTTCTTTGTCTTATGTAGTGTGACCAGGTTACTCGGAAGCAAAGCGAAATTGAAACAATACAGGTCTATCTGTTCCTCAAGTTTATTTCTGTCCCATGTCCTTGACTACACGCCTAGACCAGCTGCAGGGAGTGAACGTGGAAGAGATGAACCATCCTTTTTCAGAAGCAAAGCATTTGCACGAAATAAATGTCTCTATTATTGTTAAGCATATTAATTGTTAACTTTTAATAATAAACAAATCAGGTAAATACGTGATTTTTCTCTCACATCTTCAGGAAGGTTCACCCATCTCCACAGAGGAACTCGTGAGCTCTGTCAGAGTGATCTTCGGGTTCTTGGGCACCTCCCTGACCAAGGCTTTTCTCCCCCGATTGCTCAGTTTGGCTGGGCGGCCAGCTCTAGGAAATGTCTTGGTGGTTCCAAACTTCTCCCATTTAAGAATGATGGAGGCCACAGTGTTCGTGGGCAACTTCAATGCTGCAGAAACGTTTTGGTACCATTCCCCAGATCGGTGCCTCGACACAATCCTGTCTCGGAGCTCTACAGACAATTGCTTCAACCTCATGGCTTGGTGTTTGCTCTGACATGCACTGTCAACTGTGGGACCTTATATAGACAGGTGTGTGCCTTTCCAAATCATGTCCAATCAATTGAATTTATCACAGGTGGACTCCAATCAAGTTGTTGAAATATCTCAAGGACAATCAATGGAAACAGGATGCACCGGAGCTCAATATAAAGTCTCATAGCAAAGGGTCTGAATACTCATGTACAGTTGAAGTCAGAAGTTTACATACACCTTAGCCAAATACATTTAAACTCAGTTTTTCACATCTCCTGACATTTAATCCTAGTAAAAATTCCCTGTCTTTGGTCAGTTAGGATCACCACTTTATTTTAAGATTGTGAAATGTCAGAATAATAGTAGAGAGAATTATTTATTTCAGCTTTTATTTCTTTCATCACATTCCCAGTGGGTCAGAAGTTTACATACACTCAATTAGTATTTGGTAGCATTGCCTTTAAATTGTTTAACTTGGGCCAAATGTGTCGGGTAGCCTTCCACAAGATTCCCACAATAAGTTGGGTGAATTTTGGCCCATTCCTCCTGACAGAGCTGTCACGTTCGTTGTATAAAGGATTGGACCAAGGTGCAGCGTGGTATGCGTACATAGTCGTTTATTATATAAACAAAATAACACAATCCAACAGAACGTGAAGTTCAAAAGGCTAAACATCCAACAAGCCAAACAGAAACAAGATCCCACAACATAGGTAAGCAAAATGGCTACCTGAGTATGATCCCCAATCAGAGACAACGATCGACAGCTGCCTCTGATTGGGATACACACCCGGCCAACATAGATATTCACATTCTAGATAATACCCATATATATTCACACCCTGACCAAACCAACTAGAGATCTCTATCAGGGCGTGACAGTAGCCCCCCCCCCCCCCCCCAAAGGTGCGGACTCTGGCCGCAAAACTTGACCCCTTAGGGGAGGGTCCGGGTGGGCATTTAGCCTCAGTGGCGGCTCCGGCTTGACGTCAACCTTACTGTCCTCTCCTTTTCTGGCTCCCCGTTGCACACCTGGTCCGGTTTGGACCCCGGCGCGATGCTTCCCCTCTCAGTCCTCCCACGATGCACCAAGCACTATCTGGACCCTGTTGTGGGAGGCCCCGACCCTGGAGAGGGGCTGACGTCTGGGCTTGGAACAGCAACCCTCCCGTGATGCACCAAGCCCTGTCTGGACCCTGGTGTGGGAGGCCCCGACCCTGGAGAGGGGTTGATGTCTGGTTCTGGCTCTGCAGTCCTCCCGCGATGCACCAAGTCCTGTCTGTACCCTGGTGTGGGAGAGTAGATGACCGGACCCAGACTAGGCACCGGTGGAGCGGACTGATCTGGCACTGGAGTGGAGCCGCTGACCAGAGCTGAACTGGACCCCAGTGGAGCGGACTGCTCTGGCTCTGGACTGGAGCAACTGACCGGGGCTGGACTAGGCACCGGTGGAGCGGACTGCTCTGGCATTGGACTGGAGCAGCTAACTGGAGCTGGACTAGGCACCGGTGGAGCGGACTGCTCTGGCACTGGATTGGAGCAGCTGACCGGAGCTAGACTTGGCACCGGTGGACCGGACTGCTCTGGCAATGGATTGGAGCAGCTGACCAGAGCTGGACTGAGCACCGGTGGAGCGGACTTCTCTGGCACTGGAGTGGAGCAGCTGACCGGAGCTGGACTAGGCACCAGTGGAGCGGACTGCTCTGGCACAGGAACGGGCCGTACCAGGCTGGCGACACGCACAACTGGTTTGGTGCGAGGAGCAGGTAAGGGCCGTACAGGACTGGCGACACGCACCACTGGTTTGGTGCGAGAAGCAGGAACGGGCCGTACAGGACTGGAGACACGCACCACTTGTTTGGTGCGGGAAGCAGGTACGGGGCGTACCAGGCTGGGGACACGCACCACTGGTTTGGTGCGAGGAGCAGGAACAACCCGTCCTGGCTGAACGCTCATTTTAGCCCGGCAAGAGCGGGGCGCGGGCACCAAGCGCAGCGGGCTGTGAATGCGCACAGGAGATACAGTGCGTGTCACAGCATAACAGGGTGCCTGTATGGTCCCACGCTCCTTAACACGAGTTCGGGGAGTTGGCTCTACTCTGAAACCTGGCTCCGTCAGCCTCTGCTCTAAGGACTGCGTTCTCCTTTTCTCTAGGGTTAATTCCTCTCACAGCTCCTCCTGTTGCCTAGCCAGCTCCTCTCTCTGTGCATCCACTGACTCCTTCTCCCTGTGGGCCTCCTGCAGCGCCTCCTTCTGAATGGAGAGCTCCTGCTCCCTCTTCTCTATCAGCCCCCGTAAGGTGGTGGTCTCCTCTCTCAGAGTGCTGAGCTGTAGGTCTTTCAGGGCCTTCTGCTGCTTCGCCCACCACCCTGTGTGCCCCGCCCCAATTTTTTTTATTGGGGCTGCCTCTCAGGCTTCCTTAGTGATTGGGACCCTTTGAGTCGCCGTTTTTTCTCCCTCGCTGTCTCCGACTGCTCCCAAGGAAGGCGATCCATACCTGCCTGGATCTCTTCACAAGTCCAGGATCCCTTACCGTCCAAAATATCCTCCCATGTCCATGTTGTCTGCTCTTCCTGTTCACGCTGCATGGTCCGTTGGTGGTGGGATCTTCTGTCACGTTCGTTGTATAAAGGATTGGACCAAGGTGCAGCGTGGTATGCGTACATAGTCATTTATTATATAAACACTGACAAAATAACAAAATCCAACAGAAAGTGAAGTTCAAAAGGCTAAACATCCAACAAGCCAAACAGAAACAAGATCCCACAACATAGGTAGGCAAAATGGCTACCTAAGTATGATCCCCAATCAGAGACAATGATCGACAGCTGCATCTGATTGGGAACCACACCCGGCCAACATAGATAAACACTTTCTAGAATTTCACATAGATATTCACATTCTAGATAACACCCATATATATTCACACCCTGACCAAACCAACTAGAGATCTCTATGTCAGGGCGTGACACAAAGCTGGTGTAACTGAGTCAGGTTTGTAGGCCTCCTTGCTCGCACACACTTTTTCAGTTCTGCCCACAAATGTTCTATAGGATTGAGGTCAGGGCTTTGTGATGGCCACTCCAATACCTTGACTTTGTTGTCCTTAAGCCATTTTGCCACAACTTTGGAAGTATGTTTGGGGTCATTGTCCATTTGGAAGACCCATTTGCAACCAAGCATTAACTTCCTGACTGATGTCTTGAGATGTTGCTTCAATATATCCACATAATTTTCCTTCCTCATGATGCCATCTATTTTGTGAAGTGCTCCAGTCCCTCCTGCAGCAAAGCACCCCCACAGCATGATGCTGGCACCCCGGTGCTTCACGGTTGGGATGGTGTTCTTCTGCTTGCAAGCAACCCCCTTTTTCCTCCAAACATAACAATGGTTAACAGTTCTATTTTTGTTTCATCAGACCAGAGGACATTTCTCCAAAAGGTACGATCTTTGTCCCCATGTGCAGTTGCAAACCGTAGTCTGCCTTTTCTATAGCGGTTTTGGAGCAGTGGCTTCTTCCTTGCTGAGTGGCCTTTCAGTTATGTCAATATAGGACTCATTTTACTGTGGATATAGATAATTTTGTACCTGTTTCCTCCAGCATCTTTACAAGGTCCTTTGCTGTTGTTCTGGGATTGATTTGCACTTTTCGCACCAAAGTGCGTTCATCTCTAGGAGACAGAACGCATCTCCTTCCTGAGTGGTATGACGGCTGCGTGGTCCCATGGTGTTTATACTTGCGTACTATTGTTTGTACAGGTGAATGTGGTACCTTCAGGCGTTTGGAAATTGCTCCCAAGGATGAACCAGAATTCTGAGGTCTTGGCTGATTTATTTAGATTTTCCCATGATGTCAAGCAAAGAGGAACTGAGTTTTAAGGTAGGCCTTGAAATACATCCACAGGTACACCTCCAATTGACTCAAATGATGTCAATTAGTCTATCAGAAGCTTCTAAACCATGACATAATTTTCTGGAATTTTCCAAGCTGTTTAAAGGCACCATCAACTTAGTGTATGTAAACTTCTGACCCACTGGAATTGTGATACAGTGAATTATAAGTGAAATAATCTGTCTGTAAACAATTGTTGGAAAAATTACTTGTGTCATGCACAAAGTAGATGTCCTAACCGACTTGCCAAAACTATAGTTCGTTAACAAGAAATGTATGGAGTGGTTGAAAAACGAGTTTTAATGACTCCAACCTAAGTGTATGTAAACTTCCGACTTCAACTGTAAATATGGTATTGCTGTTTTTTCTTTTTTATAAATTAGCAAAAAATAATAAAAACCTGTTTTTGCTTTGTCATTATGGGGTATTGTGTTTAGATTGATGAGGAAAAACCTTTATTTAATCAATTTTAGAATACGTCTGTAACGTAACAAAATGTGGAAATTGGGAAGGGCTCTGAATACTTTTCAATTTCACTGTAATATAACTTGTTTTCTTGAAATGTATGTTAGCTAGCTAAGTTTGCCTGGTGTCACGCCCTGGCTCTGGGGACTCTTAAATGTTGAGCCAGGGTGTGGATTTTCATTGTTTAGTTTTCTATGTTTTTGTTCTAGATCGTTTAGATCTATGTTGGCCAGGGTGGTTCCCATTCAGAGGCAGCTGTAGCTCGTTGTCTCTGATTGGGGACCATACTTAGGCAGCCTGTTTTGCACCAGTTAATTGTGGGATCTTGTTCCGTAAGGTTTGTTTCGTGTGTAACCTAGGACTTCACGTATTGTTTGTTTGTTGTTTTGTTCGTGTTAAGTACACAATAAAATGTACGCTTATCATGCTGCGCCTTGGTCCGTGTCTTCATCTGGTAACGATCGTGACAGAAGATCCCACCATAAGAGGACCAAGCAGCGTGCCCAGGAGGAGAAGATGGCGATGTCCCAGGTGGGCAAATGGTGGTCTTGGGAGGAGATATTCGCTGGCAGAGGGCCATGGGCAAAGGTGAATGCCCAGGCAGGAGAGGAGACTGTGGAGGTGCGCTACAGAGAGGAGCAGCGGCAACGCAGAGGGTACCGGCAGAGGAGGAAGCCCGAGAGACAGCCCCAAGAAAAACAATTTGGAGGGCTAAAAGGGTGGTTGGCGGAGCCTAGAGGTAGAGCAGAGCCAACTCCCCGTACTCAGGCTAGGAAGCGTGAGACTGGGCAGGCTCCGTGTTATGTGGAGCCACGTACTGTGCCGCGAGTGTTCCGGCACAGTCCTGTACATCCTGTGCTAGCACCACGCACGTGTCGTGCAAAGGTGGGCATGCAGCCAGGACGGGGTGTGCCGGCTCAACGCTCGTGGCCTCCAGTACCCCTCCTCAGTCCTGTATATCCTGCGCCAGTGCCACGTGCTGTAGCGCCAGTACGAGTGCACAGCCCTGTACGTCCTGTGCTGATGCCTCACACATATTGTGTGGAAATAGGCATTCAGCCAGGACGGGTTGTGTCAGCTCTCCGCTCCAGACCTCCAGTCCGCCTCCACAGTCCGGCCCGGCCCGTTCCGGCTCCCAGCACCAAACCAGTTGTGTGCGTCGTCAGCCCGGTCCGGCCCGTTCCTGCTCCCCGCACCAAGCCAGTGGTGCGCGTCGTCAGCCCGGTCCGGCCTGTTCCTGTCCCTCGCACCAAGCCAGTGGTGCGCGTCGCCAGCCCGGTCCGGCCTGTTCCTGTCCCTCGCACCAAGCAAGTGGTGCGCGTCGCCAGCCCGGTCCGGCCTGTTCCTGTCCCTCGCACCAAGCCAGTGGTGCGCGTCGCCAGCCCGGTCCGGCCTGTTCCTGTCCCTCGCACCAAGCAAATGGTGCGCGTCGCCAGCCCGGTCCGGCCTGTTCCTGTCCCTCGCACCAAGCAAGTGGTGCGCGTCGTCAGCACGGTCCGGCCCGTTCCTGCTCCCCGCACCAAGCCAGTGGTGCGCGACGTCAGCCCGGTCCTGCCCGTTCCTGCTCCCCGCACCAAGCCAGTGGTGCGCGTCGTCAGCCCGGTCCGGCCCGTTCCTGCTCCCCGCACCAAGCCAGTGGTGCGCGTCGTCAGCCCGGTCCAGCCCGTTCCTGCTCCCCGCACCAAGCCAGTGGTGCGTGTGTCCAGTCTGGCACAGCCCGTGCCTGTTCCACCGGTGCCTTGTCCGGCACCGGTCAGCTGCTCCACTCCGTAGCCAGAGCAATCCGCTCCACCGGGGTCCGGTCCAACTCCAGTCAGCGGATCCACTCCGGAGCCAGAGCAATCCGCTCCACCTGTGTCCAGTCCAGCTCTGGCCAGCGGGGCCAGACCAGACCAGGGGCGCAACGGGGGGGGTAGAGAGAGAGTGGTGGTCACGCCCGGAGCCGGATCCGCCTCCGAGGCGGAATGCCCACCCGGCCCCTATCCTGTTGTGTTGGTGTGGCGCGGTCGCAGTCCGCGCCTTTGGGGGGGGTACTGTCACGCCCTGGCTCTGGGGACTCTTAAATGTTGAGCCAGGGTGTGGATTTTCATTGTTTAGTTTTCTATGTTTTTGTTCTAGATCGTTTAGATCTATGTTGGCCAGGGTGGTTCCCAATCAGAGGCAGCTGTAGCTCGTTGTCTCTGATTGGGGACCATACTTAGGCAGCCTGTTTTGCACCAGTTAATTGTGGGATCTAGTTCCGTAAGGTTTGTTTCGTGTTTAACCTAGGACTTCACGTATCGTTTGTTTGTTGTTTTGTCGTGTATTCAGTACTATTAAAATGTACGCTTATCACGCTGCGCCTTGGTCTGTGTCTTCATCCGGTAACGATCGTGACACGTGGGTACCAGTCTTTTTAGCAAACATTCCATTCCTGTCATTTGCTCAAGGGACTGGCCTTTCTTCAATCTTCAAATATGAACATTATTTTATTAATGAGCTCCAAGACATCAGAGGATTTGATCCTGATTCGATAACCCTTATAGCTATGCTCCAATCACAAAGGTTATGCAAATATTGGTACTCTATTTTCTGTGAGTTATGTTCACCAAGGGTGACAAAAATCTATCGACCAGTTAAATAAGTCCTAAACCAATTTAGAACTGGACCAGAGAGGCCAACCCACCTCTACAGTCTGTCCAGAAGGACATCATTGGCCAAAGTGTTGAATGCAGCACAGGACAGAGAGGTCTTTGGCATCTGTGTTGGCTTTAAGAGCATTTACTACTTCAACTAAAGCTCTCTGTGCTGTGGTGGGCACAAAAACAAGATACGAATTTTCTAAAATACAGTTGTTACTTAAAACATATTTAGCTGTTTGAAAACCAATTTCCCCAGAATTTTGCTAAATAATTAAAGGTTTGAGATTGGCCGAAAATTGCTAAAATCTGAAGAATCTAGATTAATTTTCTTCAGAAGGGGTTTCACCATAGCAGTATTTAGTGCAATGGGGAAAGTGTCAGTGAACAGGGAGTGATTAACAATAGCTTGCACTTCTTCAGATATGCATTAAAAACTGTTTTGAAGAAGGTGGTGGGGATAGGATCGAGAAGGCAGGTTGAAGACTTAAGTTGTGATATCACTTTCCTGAGCATGTCTGTGTCAACCAGGGAAAATACATTTGTAGTGCTTTTGTGTGGTAGGCTAGAGCACAAATCATCAAACTTCTCATCTGGTCTTGCTTGACTGATACTCAGCCTGGTATTGGTTATCTTATCTCTGAAGTATGCCGCAAACTCATCACATTTAGATGTGGAGGAAAGTTCACATAGGTTTGAGGGGGTAGGATTTATCAGAACATCAATGGTTAAATTTTTCTGATTAATATTGATCAAGTTAGAAAAATGAGCCAGTCTGGAATTTCTAATTGCCTTGTTATACATGCCAAGTTGCTCTCTCAGAATATCATGATGGACCTGCAATTATGACAATACTAACCTAATTGACAGAGTGAAAAGAAGGAAACCTGTACAGAATGAAAATATTCAAAAACATGCATCCTGTTTGCAACAAGGCACTAAAGTAATACTACAAAAAATGTGGCAAAGAAATTATCTTTATGTCCTGAATACCAAATTGTATTTTTGTGGCAAATCCAATACAACACATTGCTAAGTTCCACTCTCCATATTTTCAAGCATAGTGGTGGCTGCATCATGTTATTGGTATGCTTGTAATCATTAAGGGCTGGGGAGTTTTTCAGGATAAAAAATTAACAGAATAGAGCTAAGCACAGACAAGATCCTACACGAAAACCTTGTTCAGTCTGTTTTTCACCAGACACTGGGAGATGAATTCAACTTCCATCAGGACAACAACCTAAAACACGAGGCCAGATCTACATGGAGATTTGACTTAAATCTACTTGAAAATCTATGGCAAGACCTGAAAATGGTTTTCTACCAAAGAACAACCTAATTGACAGAGCTTGAAGAATTTTGAAAATGAAAATGGGCAAATGTTGCACAATCCAGGTGTGGAAAGCTATTAGAGACTTACCCAGAAAAACTCTGCTGTTATCGCTGCCAAAGATTATTCTACAAAGTACTGACTCAGGGGTGTAAATACGTACACTACCAGTCAAAAGTTTGGAGACACCTACTCATTCATGGATTTTTCTTTATTTTTACTACATTGTAGAATAATAGTGAAGACATCAAAACTATGAAATAACACATTTGGAATCATGTAGTAACCAAAAAAGTGTTATACAAATCAAAAATATATTTTATATTTGAGATTCTTCATATAGCCACCCTTTGCCTTGATGACAGCTTTGCACACTCTTGGCATTCAACGGCTCAGACACGAGACGTATGTGGCAGGGACACCAGACAATCACAGGTTATAAAGGGAACACCAGCCACGTTGAGGACACTGATGCCTCGCTCCCAGATAAGCTACATACTTTCTTCGCTAGCTTTGAGGAAAACAACATTGATCCGCCATATCAAATCCACCTTACCTGACAACCTAGGCCCACTACAATTCGCATACCACCTAACAGATCCACGGACAATGATTTTGCCATTGCGCTGCGCACTGCCCTATCCCACCTGGACAAGAGATATACCTATGTAAGAGTGCTGTTCATCGACTACAGCTTAGCCTTCAACACAATAGCGCCCTACATGCTCATCACTAAGCTCAGGGACATGGGTCTGAACCCCTCCCCTGTGCAACTGGGACCTGGACTTCCTGAATGGCCGACCCCAAGTGGGGAAGGTAGGCAACAACACCTCCACCACGCTGATCCTCAACAAGGGGGCCCCGTAGGGGTGCGTGCTCAGCCCCCTTTTGTACTTCCTTTTCATCCATGACTACGTGGCCACACACGTCTCCAACTCAATCATCAAGTTTGCTGACGACACAACAGTGGTAGGCCTGATTACCAACACTGATGAGACAGCCTACAGGGAGGAGGTGAGAGCCCTGGTGGAGTGGTTTCATGAAAATAACCTCTTTCTCAATGTCAACAAAATGAAGGAGCTGATCCTGGACTACAGGACACAGCAGAGAGGGCACACCCCCATCAAAATCAACGGGGCTGCAGTGGAGAGGGTCAAAAGCTTCAAGTTCCGCGACATGCACATCACTGATGACCTGAAATGGTCCCTTCACACAGACAGAGTGGTGTAGAAGGGGCAACAGCGTCTCTTCAACCTCAGCAGGCTGAAGAAGTTTGGCTTGGCCCCTAAGACCCTCACAAACTTCTACAGATGCACCATTGAGAGCATCCTGTCGGACTGTATCACCGCCTGGTACGGCACTTGCACCGTCCGCAACCGCAGGGCTCTCCAGAGGGTGTTGCGGTCAGCCCAATGCATCAATGAGGGCACACTGCCTCTACTCCAGGACATCTACAATACTCGGTGTCACAGGAAGACCAAGAAGAGGACATCAGCCACCCGAGCCGTGGCCTGTTCACCCTGGTACAATCTAGAAGGAGGAGACAGTATAGGTGCATCAAAGCTGGGACCGGGAGACTAATGAACAGACTGTTAAATAGTCATCACTATTCGGCCTCCGCCCAGTACCCTGCCCTGAATCTTAGTCACTGTTACTAGCCGGCTACCACCCGGTACTCTACCCTGCACCTTATAGACTGCTTTGCCCTATATACATAGATTAATTGAACACTGGTCACTTTAATAATGTTTACATACTGTTTTACCCACTTTATATGTATATACTGTATTCTAGTCATGGCTCATCCTATATAACTACTGCTGTACACACCTTTTCTATTCATATACTGTCGATGCTGTCTATACACCATTATATATACAGTGCCTACAGAAAGTAGTTATACCCTTTGAATTATTCCACATTTTGTTGTGTTACAGACTGGATTCAAAATTTATAATTTATTGAAAATGAAATACAGAAAGATCTCATTTACATAAGTATTCACACCCCTGAGTCAATACATGTTAGAATAACCTTTGGCAGCAATTACAACTGTGAGTCTTACTGGGTAAGTCTCTAAGAACTTTGCACACCTGGATTGTACAATATTTGCCCATTATTATTTACAAAATTCTTCAAGTTCTGTCAAGTTGGTTGTTGGTCATTGCTAGACAGCCATTTTCAAGTATTGCCACAGATTTTCAAGCCGATTTAAGTCAGAGCTGTAACTAGGCCACTTAGGAACATTCAATGTTGCCTTGGTTAGCAACTCCAGTGTATATTTGACGTAGGGTTTTTAGGTTATTGTCCTGCTGAAAGGTGAATTTGTCTTCCATAGCCTGTTGGAAAGGAGACTGAAGAAGGTTTTCCTCTAGGATTTTGCCTGTGCTTAACTCTATTCCATTTATTTTTATCCAAAAAAATTCCCTAGTTCTTGCCAATGACAAGCATACCCAAAACATGATGCAGCCACAACCATGCTTGGAAATAGTGGTACCCAGTGATGTGTTGTGTTGGATTTGCCCCAAACATAACACTTTGTATTCAGGTCATAAGTTAATTTCTTAACCACATTTTCACAGTTTTACCTTAGTGCCTAATTGCAAACAGGATGCATGTTTTGGAATATGTATATTCTGTACAGCCTTCATTCTTTTCACTGTTTCAATTTGGTTAGTATTGTGGAGTAACTACAATGTGGTTGATCCATCCTAATTTTCTCCTATCACAGACATTAAACTGTACCTGTTTTATAGTCACCATTGGCCTCATGATGAAATCCCTGAGCCGGTTTCCTCTCCGGCAACTGAGTTAGGAAGGACGCCTGTATCTTTGTAGTGACTGGGTGTATTGATACACCATCCAAAGTGTAATTAATAACTTCACCATGCTCAAGTAGATATTCAATGTCTGTTTTTTTTATTTCTACCTATCTGCCAATAGGTGGCCTACTTTGCGAGGCATTGGAAAACCTCCCTGGTCTTTGTTGTAGAATCTGTGTTAGAAATTCACTGTTTAAAAAACCAAATCTAAGAACATAATTCCCCTTTGACATTATGGGGTATTGTGTGTAGGCCAGGGACAAAAAATCTCAATGAAATCCATTTTAAATGCAGACTGTAATACAACAAAATGTGGAAAAAGTCAAGGGGTGTCAATATTTTCTGAAGGAACTGTACCTGTTTTCTTTGTTATGAATAAGTAATAAAATATTCCCCATTTGCACAAGGCTACTAGGCTACTTTTGCATTCTTGCAGTGCAATACTTAAAACACTAGAAACTGTGCAGGCACATGCTCTAAAGTTTGCAGGAGGATATGTTTTTATAAATGCCAACTTTTGCATGAAAACTGTCGCACGCATGTTTTGGAGCATATTTTGTGCGTGCGCAACATTGATAAATGAGGCCCCTGGAGATTCAGGACTGAAATATAGTAGGGGATAGTACTGAGATAGAGTGGGGGCACAGAGTACAGCTATGTTGCTACGCTGTGAAAGGGAACAGTGCCCCCCACCAAAACAACAACAAATCAAATCAAATCAAAGTTTATTGGTGGCATACATAGATTTGCAGATGTTATTGCAGGTGCAGCGAAATGCTTGTGTTTCTAGCTCCAGTTATAATGCTTGTTCATGCGAGCACAGTATTACAGCTGGTCTGATTTATAACGGGAAACATGCGTATGTATGGCTTGCGGTAGGTTTATAAATCTCTACATTTTTGCCTGTGCGCAGTCTTTTCAGAAATAGTGCACGCATATATTTTGTGTAAAATGTACACAACGGTTTTAAATGAGGCCCCTGGATCTTATTTGCAGTGACAGAAAGTGGGAGATAGAGAAGAGACAGAGAGAGAAAGAAAGGGAGATGGAGATACAGTTAAATAAGAGACACAGGTAGAGAGAAATGGAGAGAAATAAAGAGTGGGAGAAGATATAGAAGAGAGAGAGAGAGAGAGACTGGCTAAAAATACTTGAATCAGTTATAGAACCCATTGCCCTTTATGGTTCTGAGGTCTGGGGTCCGCTCACCAACCAAGAATTCACAAAATGGGACAAACACCAAATTGAGACTCTGCATGCAGAATTCTGCAAAAACATCCTCCGTGTACAACGTAAAACACCAAATAATGCATGCAGAGCAGAATTAGGCCAATACCCGCTAATTATCAAAATCCAGAAAAGAGCTGTTAAATTATATAACCACTTAAAAGGAAGCGATTCCCAAACCTTCCATAACAAAGCCATCACCTACAGAGAGATGAACTTGGAGAAGAGTCCCCTAAGTAAGCTTGTCCTGGGGCTCTGTTCACAAACACAAACAGACCCCACACAGCCCCAGGACAACAACAACAACAACACAACTAGACCCAACCAAATCATGAGAAAACAAAAAGAGAATTACTTGACACATTGGAAAGAACAAACAAAAAATCAGAGCAAACTAGAATGCTATTTGGCCCTAAACAGAGAGTACACAGTGGCAGAATACTTGACCACTGTGACTGACCCAAACTTAAGGAAAGCTTTGACTATGTACAGACTCAGTGAGCATAGCCTTGCTATTGAGAAAGGCCGCTGTAGGCAGACCTGACTCTCAAGAGAAGACAGGCTATGTGCACACTGCCCACAAAATGAGGTGGAAACTGAGCTGCACTTCCTAACCTCCTGCCAAATGTATGACCATATTAGAGACACATATTTCCCTCAGATTACAGCGATCCACAAAGAATTCGAAAACAAACCCAATTTTGATAAACTCCCTTATCTACTGGGTGAAAAACCACAGTGTGCCATCACAGCTGCAAGATTTGTGACCTGTTGCCACAAGAAAAGGGCAACCAGTGAAGAACAAACACCATTGTAAATACAACCCATATTTATTTATTTTCCCATTTGTACTTTAACTATTTGCACATTGTTACAACACTGTATATATACATAATATGACATTTGAAATGTCTTTATTCTTTTGAAACTTCTGAGTGTAATGTTTACTGTTAATATTTATTGTTTATTTCACTTTTGTTTACTATCTACTTCACTTGCTTTGGCAATGTTAACACACGTTTCCCATGCCAATAAAGCCCTTAAATTGAAATTGAATTGAATTGAGAGAGAGAGAGAGAGGGAGAGAGAGAGAGAGAGAGAGAGACAGAGAGAGACAGAGAGAGAGAGAGAGAGAGAGAGAGAGAGAGATATTCACATGTATTTATTTTCAAACTATAGAACACATTATTTAAGATACAGCAGGTTTCTAAAGGACCAAAGAGGGTGGTCTGCTTCGTGTTTACATTTTTGCTGCTGACAAGCCTGTTAGTGTGAAAGCCTGTGTGTGCATAGGGAAGCTAAGAATGTGATGCTGTCTACCATTGAATTTGATTCAGGACACCTGAGGCTATTATAGACTAATATGGTCGATGTTTCTCAAGCCTCTCTATCCCCTCCACGCACCTCTGTGTGTGTGGATGTGTTTGTGGGTGTGTACTGTATGTGTGTGTGCATCCCCTCCACAAACCCGTGTGTGCATACGTGCATCCGTTAATGTGTGTGTGTGTGCACATGCTTGCGTGCGTGCGTCCGACCGTGTGTGTGTGTAGAGTTAGAGTTAGAAACATTTAAGTGTCACTCCACGATGATACAATAATACAAAATACAGATACATCTGTTTTTTGCCAGATGGTGGACCACTCAAATTGAGTTTTGAGACAATAAAAGCAATCATAGTCATACATGGTACAGGTGTCATCTATAATGCATTACATCATCTATACACAAAAACAAAAGCAAAACAAAGTACAGTGGATAAAAGGATAATTAGGCACTCAAAAAATGTCTCTGTTGGAGCATAAGGTGGCAGGCTTTGGTGCAGGCATTTACATTATTGTTAGCTGATAAAATGTCATATAATGTATTATTTTCATCAAGACCGTTAACATTTTCATTTTGTCTGGACAGCTGACAAAAATATCATTCCTAATTTCATTGTATAAGTAAGGGTTAAACGCCGACATTCTGTACATTACCTTGGAAATAATGGATGTCGCAGCGGTCCATTTTTCCAAGGTAATGTACAGAACGTTGGCTTTTATCCTTATACCAAAGTTGCAAAAGGAAACTATAGTAAAGCACACATTTAACGATATACATTTTTTGGGGGGGCTATTTTCATTTTTATATGCAAATTCATACTTTCTCATCTTTTGGTTGCCAGAAACATGACCCAGTCGTTCTTTCGATTAGTTCTGTATTTATGGACCCAGTTGTTCGTTGAATATGTTCTGTTGCCTTGCTCGCTGGCAATGTTCTTATCCCTTGTTTGCTACCTAGCCAACTAGCTACGGCTAACATAGTCACGACTTCTGCAGTCAGAACAACAGCAAAGTAACTGCATTAGCGTTTGTTTAAGCTGTTTTCTATTGACATTCATTTGGATACATCCATAACAATGAGCTGATGATGCCGGATTTTGCCTTCTCATCAGGACACTCGACCTTGTTCATTATGAGGAGATCGCATTGCATATCAAACACTAGTCTAGAAGGTAGCTATATCGTTTTTTTCATGCAAACCTTCCAATATGACAACCAATTCAAAAATATAAGTTGCTGACATTTTTTTGTCAAACTAGAAGAAACATGTGGGAGGATTTGACAGCATAGGACATTAGAAATTCATGTTCATCAAATCAAATAATATTTCATTTGTCACATGCGGCGAATAGAGCAGGTGTAGACCTTACAGTGAAATGCTTACTTACAAACCCTTAACCAACATTGCAGTTTTAAGAAAAATAAGTATTAAGTAAACAATAGATAAGTCAAAATTAAAAGCAGTAAAATAACAGTCAGAATAGGCTATATACAGGGGGTACAGGTACAGTCAATGTGCGGGGGCACCGGTTAGTCGAGGTAATTGAGGTAATATGTACATGTGGGTAGAGGTAAAGTCACTATGCATTGATAATAAACAGAGAGTAGCAGCAGCGTAAAAGAGGGGGTGGGGGGGGGGACAATGCAAATAGCGTTTTCCTGTTTGCTTATGGCCTTCTACTGCTCATTGAGTGCGGTCTTAGTGCCAGCATCGGTTTGTGGTGGTAAGTAGACAGCTACGAAAAATGTGGTGGTAAATAGTGTTGTCTACAGCTTATCATGAGATACTCTACCTCAGGCGAGCAAAACCTTGAGACTCCCTTACTATTAGATTTCGTGCACCAGCTGTTGTTTACAAATATACACAGACCGCCACCCCTTGTCTTACCGGAGGCCGTTGTTCAATCTTGCCGATGCAGCGTAAACACCGCCAGCTGTATGTTATCCATGTCGTCGTTCAGCCATGACTCAGTGAAACATAAGATATTACAGTTTTTAATGTCCCGTTGGTAGGATATTCGTGATCGTAGCTTGTCAATTTTGTTATACAATGATTTTATGTTGGCTAATAGGACCGATGGAAGAGGCAGATTACCCACTTGCCGTCGGATCCTTACAAGGCACCCCGACCTACGTCCCCGATATCTCCATCTCTTTCTCCTGTGAATGACAGGGATTTAGACCTTGTCGGGTGTCTGAAGTAAATCCTTTGCGTCCGACTCGTTGAAGAAAAAATCTTAGTCCAGTACGAGGTGAGTAATCGCTGTCCTGATATCCAGAAGCTCTTTTCGGTAGTAAGAGACGGTGGCAGAAACATTATGTACCAAATAAGTTACAAATAACGAGAAAAAACACACATATTAGCACAATTGGTTAGGAGCCCGTAAAACAGCAGCCATCTCCTCCGGCGCCATCACTCAACACATTAGGTCATCAGATGCCCCACCAAAACACTTATATGCAAAAACAAATCAATGCTAGCTAGCTAAGTTTTTCCTCATTGGACCAGTGTTTACTATATATCCAAGTTCGGTTTGTGTGGTTGTTGGTTTAGCTATATGTTACTTGGTAGCAAGTACGGTCCATATGTTGTAAAGGATATTTTACTTAGTGCATCTTGTCTTTGGTGTCATAAACAATCCTTGGTTCCTGCCTGTGCCTGGTAAAGATATGAGGGTGGGCCGTCATGACCTCCTCCTTCAGACTATTTGGCAGAACGCCCAGAATATGACGGTGCCAGACACATGCCGGAACAAACCCTATGAACTGTCCCTATGTAACGTGTCTGTAACAAGTATATAAGGGAACTAAACAGGACTGCCCCGTTAGAGCTCCTGACAGACATTCACTATAGTTTGTTGGAACCTCTCCAGCGTGCTGATAATAAACAATGATTCCTTTAAGATTGACTTCGAGTGTCCCTGTGTAAGAATTTCCACAACAACGTGTAGGTGCATATTGCGTCATAATTGCAAGGTGTACCAATATCTTTTTCTGTCTCAAAAGTACATTTAAAAAGGCAGTAGGTGCACAGTTTGTTACTTTCAGGTTTATTTATCAGTTGGTATCACGTTAGTTCATTGCTCTCTAAAAGTGCAGATTCAAAGGCATTACGGTCATTTCTATAATACACTTTGTCTGACGGAAGCCACTCCTCATATCAGTGAGCTGAGTCATATAGATAGAGTAAAAAAAAAGCCTTTGACATGGTATATAAAAAATGTCTTTGCAGTTATAACATCACAAGCCCATAAAAATACACTTTCACATACATAGCCACTGGTGATGCCATACTGTGTGTGGCCATACAATATGTGTGTGTGTGTGTGTGTGTGTGTGTGTGTTTGCATCAATAAGGAATAGATCGCCACCGCCTGGGTCTCTCTTTCTCTCTATCGCCCAGAAGAACAGGGCTCTTGTTCTTCTCCAGACTTCAACAGTTTGGGCCAAGAGAGATAAAAGATTGGCCTCATGTACATACTATGGCTTAAAGGGAGAGTCATTGAACATAGCATCTGCAACACTTCTTTCAAGTGGTCCTGCAGTGGAGTTCTTATTACACCATGATGGTGCAATTCTGGTTGGAGTTATTTTATACTAATACTCAGAGAAAAATGTTTTGTTTGACAAGAAAAGATGCGGTCCATTTGGAAAGTATTCAGACTTCACTTTTTCCACATTTTGTTACGTTACACAGCCTTATTTTAAAATGGATTAACATAATGTTTTGTGAATTTACAACAAATTAAAAACCAAAAATACTTTATTTACATTAGTATTCAGACCATTTGCTATGAGACTCGAAATTGAGCTCAGGTGCATCCTGTTTCCATTGATCCTCCACAGATGTTTACCTGTGGTAAATTCAATTGATTGGACAAGATTTGGAAATGCACACATATGTCTACATAAGGTCCCACAGTTGACAGTGCATGTCAGAGCAAAAACAAAGCCATGAGGTCGAAGTAATTGTCCGTAGAGCTCCGAGACAGGATTGTGTCGAGGCACCGATCTGGGGAAGGGTACCAAAACATTTCTGCAGCATTGAAGGTCCCCAAGAACACAGTGGCCTCCATCATTCTTAAATGGGAGAAGTTTGGAACCACCAAGACTCTTCCTAGAGCTGGCCGCCCGGCCAAACTGAGCAATCAGGGGAGAAGGGCCATGGTCGGGGAGGTGACCAAGAACCCCATGGTCACTCTGACAGAGCTCCAGAGGTCCTCTATGGAGATGGCAGAACCTTCCAGAAGGACAACCATCTCTGCAGCACTCCACCAACCAGACCTTTATGGTAGAGTGGCCAGACGGAAGCCACTCCTCAGTAAAAGGCACATGACAGCCCGCTTGGAGTTTGCCAAAAGGCACCTAAAGGACTCTCAGACCATGAGAAACAAGATTCTCTGGTCTGATGAAACCAAGATTGAACTCTTTGGCCTGAATGCCAAGCGTCACATCTGAAGGAAACCAGGCACCTCTCATAACCTGGCCAATACCATCCCTACGGTGAAGCATGGCGGGATGTTTTTCAGTGGCAGGGAATGGGAGACTAGTCAGGATCGAGGGAAAGATGAACGGAGCAAAGTAAAGAGAGATCCTTGATGAAAATCTTCTCCAGAGCCCTCAGGACCTCAGACTGGGGTGAAGGTTCACCTTCCAACAGGACAACAACCCTAAGCACAAAGCCAAGACAGCGCAGGAGTGGCTTCGGGATAAGCCCACAACAGGTTCATGCTCTACAACATTCGGAGAGTACGACCCTGCCTTACACAGGAAGCGGCACAGGTCCTAATCCAGGCACTTGTCATCTCCCGTCTGGATTACTGCAACTCGCTGTTGGCTGGGCTCCCTGCCTGTGCCATTAAACCCCTACAACTCATCCAGAATGCCGCAGCCCGTCTGTTGTTCAACCTTCCCAAGTTCTCTCACGTCACCCCGCTCCTCCGCACACTCCACTGGCTTCCAGTTGAAGCTTGCATCTGTTACAAGACCATGGTGCTTGCCTATGGAGCCGTGAGGGGAACGGCACCTCCGTACCTTCAGGCTCTGATCAGTCCCTACACCGAAACAAGGGCACTGCGTTCATCCACCTCTGGCCTGCTGGCTCCCCTTCCTCTGCGGAAGCATAGTTCCCGCTCAGCCCAGTCAAAACTGTTCGCTGCTCTGGCACCCCAATGGTGGAACAAGCTCCCTCACGACGCCAGGACAGCGGAGTCACTCACCACCTTCCGGAGACATTTGAAACCCCACCTCTTTAAGGAATACCTGGGATAGGATAAAGTAATCCTTCTGGCTATAGGGTGAATGCACCAATTTGTAAGTCGCTCTGGATAACAGTGTCTGCTAAATGACGTAAATGTAATGTAAATGTAAGTCTCTGTATGTGCATGAGTGGCCCAGCCAGAGCCCTCCCCAAATACAGATGTGCCAAGCTTGTAGCATCATACCCAAGAAGACTCAAGGCTGTAATCGCTGCTAAAGGTTCTTCAACAAAGTGCTGATATTTCAGTCTTTTCTTTTTAATACATTTATAAACAATAAATAAAAACCTGCCTAACATCAAAGATCCACTACCATATTATATCATAGGTATAAGGTACAGGTAACTTGCAAAAAAAGGAAACACTAACAAAGTGTCTTAATAGGGTGTTGGGTCACCACGAGCCACCAGAACAGCTTCAATGTTGTCCAGAATTTCTCATAAGTGTTCAATTGAGTTGAGATCTGGTGACTGAGACACGCACACACACCATTTAAATTCCATATTCTCCTTTGAGACCCCTCTTTCAATGTCACTGAGATCTCTCTCTTCTAGCCATTGTAGCCAAAATAATTGACAACCTGACCCTAAGCATGATGGGATATTAATTTCTTAATTAACTTAGGAACCACACCTGTGTGGAAGCACCTGCTTTCAATATACTTTGTATCCCTCATTTACTCAAGTGTTTCCTTTATTTTGGCAGTTATCTGTACTTTTCTGCGTATGTAAGCCGTTGAATATGGCCTTTACTACTATAGCCAAAAGAAACACATTGAAAAGCGCCTTCATAAATGGCAAAAAAGACAGTCAAAAAATAAATCATAAGGACAAAGGTTTTGAAGTGTCTGTCCTATATCTAGGAGATATAAGAAAGCTCAGGTTTGTTTTGGGAGACATATTTAACCCCATATTTTAGATGGCACAAAACTACCTCCATACATTTTTATGGGTTACCTTCATACAAGTCCTGTGTTCATACAACAAACGGAGAACACCATCGTGAGAGTCTCATCTTTCCATAGAGTGGTCATATCATTTTGTCAAATCATTCGGACGCTACAGATGTTTTCATGAGAAGACTGATTTTCGGGATGTCTCATGGTCTGACAAACATCGCTGTAGCTCGGCTACCTTCCACCGCAGATGCGGAAGGCCGACATACAGTGGGGAGAACAAGTATTTGATACACTGCCGATTTTGCAGGTTTTCCTACTTACAAAGCATGTAGAGGTCTGTAATTTTTATCATAGGTATACTTCAACTGTGAGAGACGGAATCTAAAACAAAAATCCAGAAAATCACATTGTATGCTTTTTAAGTAATTCATTTGCATTTTATTGCATGACATAAATATTTGATACATCAGAAAAGCAGAACATAATATTTGGTACAAAAACCTTTGTTTGCAATTACAGAGATCTTATGTTTCCTGTAGGTCTTGACCAGGTTTGCACACACTGCAGCAGGGATTTTGGCCCACTCCTCCATACAGACCTTCTCCAGATCCTTCAGGTTTCGGGGCTGTCCAAAGATTTTCTATTGGGTTCAGGTCTGGAGACTGGCTAGGCCACTCCAGGACCTTGAGATGCTTCTTACGGAGCCACTCCTTAGTTGCCCTGGCTGTGTGTTTCGGGCCGTTGTCATGCTGGAAGACCCAGCCACGACCCATCTTCAATGCTCTTACTGAGGGAAGGAGGTTGTTGGCCAAGATCTCGCGATACATGGCCCCATCCATTCTCCCCTCAATACGGTGAAGTCGTCCTGTCCCCTTTGCAGAAAAGCATCCCCAAAGAATGATGTTTCCACCTCCATGCTTCACAGTTGGGATGGTGTTCTTGGGGTTGTACTCATCCTTCTTCTTCCTCCAAACACGGCGAGTGGAGTTTAGACCAAAAAGCTCTATTTTTGTCTCATCAGACCACATGACCTTCTCCCATTCCTCCTCTGGATCATCCAGATGGTCATTGGCAAACTTCAGACGGGCCTGGACATGCGCTGGCTTGAGCAGGAGGACCTTGCGTGCGCTGCAGGATTTTAATCCATGACGGCGTAGTGTGTTACTAATGTTTTTTTTGAGACTGTGGTCCCAGCTCTCTTCAGGTCATTGACCAGGTCCTGTCGTGTAGTTCTGGGCTGATCCCTCACCTTCCTCATGATCATTGATGCCCCACGAGGTGAGATCTTGCATGGAGCCCCAGACCGAGGATGATTGACCGTCATCTTGAACTTCTTCCATTTTCAAATAATTGCGCCAACAGTTGTTGCCTTCTCACCAAGCTGCTTGCCTATTGTCATGTAGCCCATCCCAGCCTTGTGCAGGTCTACAATTTTATCCTTGATGTCCTTACTCAGCTCTCTGGTCTTGGCCATTGTGGAGAGGTTGGAGTCTGTTTGATTGAGTGTGTGGAGAGGTGTCTTTTATACAGGTAACGAGTTCAAACAGGTGCAGTTAATACAGGTAATGAGTGGAGAACAAGGGGGCTTCTTAAAGAAAAACTAACAGGTCTGTGAGAGCCGGAATTCTTACTGGTTGGTAGATGATCAAATACTTATGTCATGCAATAAAATGGAAATTAATTACTTAAAAATCATACAATGTGATTTTCTGGATTTTTGTTTTAGATTCCGTCTCTCACAGTTGAAGTGTACATATGATAACAATTACAGACCTCTACATGCTTTGTAAGTAGGAAAACCTGCAAATTTGGCAGTGTATCAAATACTTGTTCTCCCCACTGTAGGTGGATGCAGTGGATTATGTTACTTAGATTGACATAAAACCATGAAATAATTTTATACCATATGGATTTGCCATTGTGAATATTCCATAGTGTACACTTGGCCTACAATTAAAGCCACTCCAGTTGAGTCTCTCCACTGTGAAAGTTGGATCAAATCAATTCAAATCAAATTGTATTTGTCACATACACGTGTTTAGCAGATGTTATAGTGGGTGTAGCGAAATGCTTGTGCTTCTAGCTCCGACAGTGCAGTAATATCTAACAAGTAATATCTAACAATTTCACAACGTATACCCAATACACACAAAACTGGAATTTAAGAATACATACATGGACAAGCAATGACAGAGTGGCATGGACTAAGATACAGTAGAATATTATAGAATAGAATACAGTATATACATATGAGATGAGAACTGCAAGATATGTAAACATTATTAAAGTGACTAGTGTTCCATTACTTAATGTGGCCAGTGATTTCAGTAGGCAGCAGCAGCCTCTAATGTACTAGTGATGTCTTTTTAACATTCTGATGGCCTTGAGATAGAAGCTGTTTTTCATTCTCTCGGTCCCAGCTTTGATGCACCTGTACTGACCTCGGCTTCTGGATGATAGCGGGGTGAACAGGCAGTGGCTCGGGTGGTTGATGTCCTTGATGATCTTTTTGGCCTTCCTGTGACATCGGGTGCTGTAGTTGTCTTGGAGGGCGGGTAGTTTGCCCCCGGTAATGCGTTCAGCAGACTGCACCACCCTTTGTAGAGCCCTGCGGTTGCGGGCGGTGCGGTTGCCGTACCAGGTGGTGATACAGCCCGACAGGATGCCCTCAATTGTGCATCTGTAAAAGTTTGTGAGAGTTTTAGGTGCCAAGCCAAATTTATTCAGCCTCCTGAGGTTGAAGAGGCTCTGTTGCGCCTTCTTCACCACACTGTCTGCGTGGGTGGACCATTTCAGTTTGTCGGTGATGTGTTTGCCAAGGAACATGAAGCTTTCCACCTTCTCCACTTCGGTCCCGTCGATGTGGATAGGGGGGTGCACCCTCTGCAGTCCATGATCATCTCCTTTGTTTTGTTGACGTTGAGTGAGAGGTTATTTTCCTGGCACCACACTCCCAGAGCCCTCACCTCCTCCCTGTAGGCTGTCTCGTCATTGTTGGTAATCAAGCCTACTACTGTTGTGTCGTCTGCAAACTTGTTGATTGAGTTGGAGACGTGCTTGGCCATGCAGTCATGGGTGAACAGGGAGTACAGGAGGGGGATGAGCACGCACCCTTGTGGGGCCACAGTGTTGAGGATCAGCGAAGTGGAGATGTTGTTTCCTACTTTCACCACCTGGGGGCGGCCCGTCTGGAAGTCCAGAACCCAGTTGCACAGGGCGGGGTTCAGACCCAGGGCCTCAAGCTTAATGATGAGCTTGGAGGGTATTATGGTGTGAATGCTGAGCTATAGTCAATGAACAGCATTCTTACATAGGTATTCCTATTGTCCAGATGGGATAGGGCAGTGTGCAGTGTGATGGCGATTGCATCATCTGTGGATCTATTGGGGCGGTAAGCAAATTGAAGTGGGTCTAGGGTGACAGGTAAGGTAGAGGTGATATGATCCTTGACTAGTCTCTCAAAGCACTTCATGATGACATAGGTGAGTGCTACTGGGCGGTAGTCATTTAGTTCAGTTACCTTTGCTTTCTTGGGTACAGGAACAATGGTGGCCATCTTGAAGCATGTAGGAACAGTAGACTGGGAAAGGGAGCGATTGAATATTTCCGTAAACACACCAGCCAGCTGGTCTGCGCATGCTCTGAGACCCGGCTAGGGATGCCGTCTGGGCCGGCAGCCTTGTGGGGGTTAACATGCTTAAATGTCTTACTCACATCGGCCACAGAGAAGGAGAGGCCACATTCCTTGGTAGTGGGCCTCGTTGGTGGCACTGTGTTATCCTCAAAGCGGGCGAAGAAGGTGTTTAGCTTGTCTGGAAGCGAGACGTCGGTGTCGGCAACATGCCTGGTTTTCCTTTTGTAGTCCGTGATTGTCTGTACACCCTGCCACATACATCTCGTGTCTGAGCCGTTTAATTGCGACTCCACTTTGTCTCTATACTGACGTTTTGCCAGTTTAATTGCCTTGCGGAGTGAGTAGCTACACTGTTTGTAATCTGCCATATACCAAGTCACCTTGCCATGTTTAAATGCGGTGGTTCGTCCTTTCAGTTCTATCCACAGTTTCCGGTTAGGGTAGGTTTTAATAGTCACAGTGGGCACAACATCACCTATACACTTCCTGATAAACTCAGTCACCGTTTCAGTGTATTCGTCAAAATAATTTTCCCAAGCTACCCGGAACATATCCCAGTCCATGTAATCAAAACAATCTTGAAGCGTGGACTCCGATTGGTCAGACCAGCGTTGAATAGTCCTTAGCACGGGTACTTCCTGTTTGAGTTTCTGCCTATAGGAAGGGAGGAGCAAAATGGAGTCGTGGTCAAATTTGCCGAAAGGAGGGCGGGGGAGGGCCTTGTAAACATCCCGGAAGTTCGACTAGCAATGGTTGAGGATTTTAGCAGAGCGCGTACAACAGTCGATATGTTGATAGAACTTCGGCAGCCTAGTCCTCAAATTTGCATTGTTAAAATCCCCGGATACAATAAATACAGCCTCAAGATATGTGGTTTCCAGTTTGCATAAAGTCCAGTGAAGTTCTTTGAGGGCCGTCGTGGTATCGGCTTGAGGGGGGATATACACAGCCGTGACTATAACCGAAGAAAATTATCTTGGGAGATAATACGGTCGGCATTTGATTGTATTCTAGGTTGGGTGAACAAAAGGACTCGAGTTCCTGTATGTTACTACAATTACACCATGAGTTGTTAATCATGAAACATACACACCTCTGCCCTTCTGCTTCTCGGAGAGATATTCATTCCTGTCTGTGCGATGAACTGAGAACCCATCTGGCTGGACCGATTCCGACAGAATATCCCAAGAGAGCCATGTTTCTGTGAAACAAAGTATGTTACAGGCCTTGATGTCTCTCTGGAAATAAATCCTTGCCCGTAGCTCGTTGACCTTGGTAACCAGAGACTGAACATTAGCGAGTAGTATACTTGGAAGCGGTGGATGGTGTGCGCGCCACCTAAGTTGACCCAGCAGGCCGCTCCGAGTGCCTCTCCTCCACCGGGGATGTTTTGGGTCAGCCGCTGGAATCAGTTCAGTTGCCCTGGGGAGAGTAAACAAAGGATATTCACCACATTTTATGCACTGCAGAGCTAGCTAGCTGTAGCTTATGCTTTCAGTACTAGATACATTTTCTGATCCTTTGATTGGGTGGACAACATGTCAGTTCATGCTGCAAGAGCTCTGATAGGTTGGAGGATGTCCTCCAGAAGTTGTCATAATTACTGTGTAAATCTATGGAAGGGGGTGAGAACCATGAGCCTCCTAGGTTTTGTATTAAAGGCAATGTATCCAGAGGAGGACGGAAGCTATCTGTCCTCCGGCTACACCATGGTGCTACCCTACAGAGTGCTGTTCAGGCTACTGCAGACCTTCTTTGCAAAATAGTGTGTTTTAATCAATTATTTGGTGACGTGATCATATTTAGTATAGTTTTATCTAAAAAGGATACGTTTTTTTATGTTTTACAATTTTTATTTTTATGAAATTCACTGAGGAGGATGGTCCTCCCCTTCCTCCTCTGAGGAGCCTCCACTGGTGTGTATGTGTGTGAGAGGGACTGTTCAGCTCCTCCATGTAAAAAGTTCTCACAGAGATCCCTTTTAATGGCTAGCTCACACTTCCAACTGAGCCCTTTTGAAATTACTTTGAGTTAATTCAGCCTTTCAAACCAAACAAAACCCCCGTCTATAACATTCTTTGAACTGCAAAGAAACACAAACATTAGTGTCTAAACTGATGTGTTTTTTTTATTTCCAATAATGGATACTTTGATTTATTTTCAATTGATATTTGCTGTTGTGAGACATATTTAACAACAAAGTATGTGTAAACATTATCTGTTGAGGGAATGGAAGGTCAGGTCAACTGCATGCATTCTGTTCTGGGCTAAAGATACTATCTTCAGTATGGTGGAGAGCTCCCTCCATACTACATGAGTGCCTCTCTCTCAGGGTGAGTGCTGACACATTCTTCAGTACCATGGTCAGCTCCACTCTCGTTCTCTCTCTCTCTCCCTCTCTCAAGCTGGGTGTGTGTGTGCGTGTCTGACGTGTTTCTAGCTAGCTATATTTTGTAAGAGAGTTTACACATCACTCATTCCACATATAAACAGGATGGGCTGGTGAGTCAGCTGCATTATTAGTCCTCTTCCTGGAAAGCTACATTATTAGCCCTCTTCCTGGAAAGCCTACGTACCTGCAGGCTTTTGTTCCAGCCAAGCACTGAACCATGCCATTCATATAATTGTATCTTGTCCTCAAAACTAGGGGCCTTTTTCACATGTCCCCATTTGAGTGGGAGTATGAATTGAATTTAAGTCCTTGGGATGCAGACTTAGAATTTGAGTTAGAATAACCAGACATAGAATTGTTATTCCACAAAAGTCTATGCAATTCTTTAACCTTTGATGTAGGAGATATTTGACCTTATTGCCAGCAGCATACCACCCTGCATCCCACTGCTGGCTTGCCTCTGAAGCTAAGCCAGGTTGGTCCTGGTTGGTCCCTGAATGGGAGAATAGATGCTACTGGAAGTGGTGTTGGAGGGCCAGTAGGAGGCACTCTTTCCTCTGCTCTAAAAAAATTATATCCCAATACCCCAGGGCAGCGATTGGGGACATTACCCTGTGTAGGCTGTCGTCTTTCAGATGGGACGTTAAACGGGGTCCTGACTCTCTGTGGTCACTAATTCCTAATCTGGCAACATTCCTAATCTGGCCCTCATACCATCATGGCCACCTAATCATCCGCAGCTTCCAAAAGGCTCATTCTTCTCCCCTGTAACTATTCCCCAGGTTGTTGATGGAGCTCCTTCAGGGTTATCTTTGGTTTCTTTGTTGCCTCTCTGATGAATGCCCTCCTTGCCTGATCCGTGAGTGCAAACCCAACATCTCTCATCAACCCGAGAACACCATCTGTACCTTTACCAAATAGTTTGGGTAGCCATGATTAGCTGTTCAGGAGTCTTATGACTTGGGGGTAGAAGCTGTTGAGAAGTCTTTTGGACCTAGACTTGGCACTCCGGTACCGCTTGCCGCGCGGTCGCAGAGAGAACAGTCTATGACTAGGGTGGCTGGAGTCTTTGACAATTTTGAGGGCCTTCCTCTGATACCGCCTGGTATAGAGGTCCTGGATGGCAGGAAGCTTGGCCCCAGTGATGTACTGGGCCGTACGCAGTACCCTCTGTAGTGCTCTAAGGTCGGAGTCCAAGCAGTTGCCATACCAGGCGGTGATGCAACCAGTCAGGATGCTCTCGATGGTGCAGCTGTAGAATTTTTTGAGGATCTGAGGACCCATGCCAAATCTTTTCAGTCTCCTGAGGGGGAATAGGCTTTGTTGTGGCCTCTTCACGGCTGGTGTGTTTGGACCATGATAGTTTGTTGGTGATGTGGATACCAAGGACACCAACCTGTTCCACTACAGCCCTGTCGATGAGAATGGGGGAGTGCGCAGTCCTCTTTTTTTTCCTGTAGTCCACAATCATCTCCTTTGTCTTGGTCACGTTGAGGGAGAGGTACAAAATCAGCAGGGGATCAAATACTTTTTTCCCTCACTTTATATGGCGGTTGGCAACCAACTTAATGGTGCATTACCACAACCAACTGGACTGGAGCGTAGACCTCAGTTCATCTTTCAATCCCCACGTGGGCAGATGCTCCTAAAAACCAATGAGGAGATGGGAGAGGCAGGACTTGCATCGCGTTGATCGTCACAAATAGAACCAAGTTCTATTTTCACACCTGGCCATGCAAACGCTCATTGATGCACGCGAGCAGTGTGGGTGCAATGATTGAATAACATGTATGTGTACATATATTTTGCAACCCTCGCACACGCGATGCGTGCGGTGTGGTCAGCATGTTAGACAAAAAAAAGGCCTTAGAGATTCACTACATGACCAAAAGTATGTGGACACCTGCTCGTCGAACATCTCATTCCAAAATAATGGGCATTAATTTAGAGTTGGTCCCCCCTCTGCTACTATAACAGCATCCACTCTTCTGGGATAGCTTTCCACTAGATGTTGGAACATTGTAGCAGGGACTTCCATTCAGCCACAAGAGCATACAGTGAGGGAAAAAAGTATTTGATCCCCTGCTGATTTTGTACGTTTGCCCACTGACAAAGAAATGATCAGTAAAACCATCATATACCAAATCATATACCAAACCTTTTTTGATATACTAAGAGGACCGTTAATAGCATGTTTTAACCACTCCTATGTAAATGGTAGATTATCTGACACTCAAGAAGAAGGTCTGATCTCATTATTACTGAAACAGGATACAAGTGGAAAATATAAAGATCCAGTCCATTTACAAAATTGGAGGCCCCTTACACTTCAGTGTTGTGATGCAAAAATTCTGGCAAAATGTATAGCGCATAGAATTAAAAAGGTATTGTCGGATATTATTCATTCTAATCAGACAGGTTTTTTACATGGAAGATACATTGGAGATAATATAAGGCAAGTATTGGAAACAATAGAACACTATGGAAAATATGGGAAACCAGGCCTGCTATTCATAGCAGACTTCGAAAAGGCATTTGATAAAGTTTGACTGGGGTTTATATATAAATACCTGGAGCATTTCAATTTTGGAGAATCTCTTATAAAATGGGTCAAAATCATGTATAGTAACCCTAGGTGTAAAATAGTAAATAATGGCTATTTCTCAGAAAGTTTTAATCTGTCAAGAGGAGTGAAACAAGGTTGTCCAATATCGGCTTATCTATTTATTGTGGCCATCGAGATGTTAGCTATTAAAATCAGATCCAATAATAATATCAGAGGATTAGAAATACAGGGCTTAAAAACAAAGGTGTCATTGTACGCTGATGATTCATGTTTTCTTTTAAATCCACAACTAGAATCCCTCCACAGCCTCATAGAGGATCTAGCCTCTCTGGATTACAACCAAATTATGACAAATGTACTATATTACGTATTGGATCACTAAAAAATACAATTTATACATTACCATGTAGTTTACCAATAAAATGGTCTGATGGTGATGTGGATATACTTGGAATAAATAACCCAAAGGAAATAAATGATCTCACTTCAATACATTTTAATAGAAAGTTTGCAAAAATAGATAAGATCTTGCTACCATGGAAAGGTAAATACCTGTCAATTTGTGGAAAAATCACCCTGATTAACTCTTTAGTATTATCCCAGTTTACCTATTTGCTTATGGTCTTGCCTACACCTAGCGAACAGTTTTTTAAATTATATGAGAAAAAAAGATTCAATTTTATTTGGAATGGCAAGCCAGACAAAATTAAAAGGGCATATTTATATAATGAATATGAATTCGGAGGACAGAAATTATTAAATATTAAAGCATTAGACATATCACTAAAAGCTTCAGTCATACAAAAGTTATACTTAAATCCGAACTGGTTCTCAAGCAAATTAGTAAGATTGTCTCACCCAATGTTCAAGAAAGGCCTTTTTCCCTTTATTCAGATCACAACAACTCATTTGCAGTTATTTGAAAAGGAAATCATCTCCCAAATATCACTCTTTCTAAAACAAGCCATAGAAAGTTGGTTGCAATTTCAATTTAATCCTCCAGAAACGACAGAACAAATAATTCAACAAATATTGTGGTTAAATTCAAATATACTAATTAACAAAAAACCTTTATTTTTTGACAGAATGTTTAAAAAAGGTAAAATCTTCGTAAATTATATCATCGGTAGGACTGGTGGAGTTATGTCGCACATGCAGCTAACAAAAACATATGGAAATGTCTGCTCTACCCAAAATTACAACCAAATAATTGCAGCCTTACCGAAAAAGTGGAAGAGGAAAGTGGAAGGGGGAGAAAGTAAGGAACTTGTCTGTCGGCCTTGCATTAAAGAACATAATTAGTTAAGGAAAACTGTGATAAATAAAAAAGTATATCAGTTTCACTTAAGGACCAAAGGATTAACAGCCATCCCATATAGATTGCAAACGAGATTTTTGACGTACCGATCCCATGGCATAGTGTTTTTGAACTGACACGCAAAACGACACCGGATTCAAAAATTAGAATCTTTCAATTTAAATTATTATATATAATTATTTGCTACCAATAGAATGCTATTTATATGGCGGATACAATCTTCCCAGCTCTGCAGATTTTGCTGTGAAGAGACAGAATCATTAGATCATTTGTTTTGGTTCTGTCCATTTGTAGCTTGTTTTTGGACACAGGTCCAGGAATGGCTAAAGGATTGCAATATTTACCTGGAGCTAACCTTGCAGATAGCATTACTGGGTGATCTGAAAAGTCATAGTCAATCGATCAATAATATAATAATACTTTTAGCAAAAATGTTTATTTTTAATTCACAATCTGTAGAAGCAATGAGGATAGAAAGGTTCAGAACTTTTGTAAAACATCACAGAACGGTTGAAATATATATGGCAAATAGAAATCATATATGGATGGTGTTAAGAGATAAATGGGAGGTATTGAATAGAGTTGAAGGATGGGACTAATAACAAATAACAACAAATAATAACAAAGATAGCTAACAATGTAAGCATACTGTGTCCATAATAAGTATATAGGTTGTATGTTGGGAGCTTTTGGGAAAGAGCACAGTTAGAAAGATATCGCATATAGAAGCAAACCGGATGGACATCATGAAAATGATCGGAGAGGTTGAGAGTAGAAGAAGTTCAGGAGCAAAAAAAAAAAAAAAAAAAAATATATATATATATATATATATACACTGCTCAAAAAAATAAAGGGAACACTTAAACAACACAATGTAACTCCAAGTCAATCACACTTCTGTGAAAACAAACTGTCCACTTAGGAAGCAACAACGATTGACAATACATTTCACATGCTGTTGTGCAAATGAAATAGACAACAGGTGGAAATTATAGGCAATTAGCAAGACACCCCCAATAAAGAAGTGGTTCTGCAGGTGGTGACCACAGACCACTTCTCAGTTCCTATGCTTCTTGGCTGATGTTTTGGTCACTTTTGAATGCTGGCGGTGCTTTCACTCTAGTGGTAGCATGAGACGGATTCTACAACCCACACAAGTGGCTCAGGAAGTGCAGCTCATCCAGGATGGGACATCAATGCGAGCTGTGGCAAAAAGGTTTGCTGTGTCTGTCAGCGTAGTGTCCAGAGCATGGAGGCGCTACCAGGAGACAGGCCAGTACATCAGGAGACATGGAGGAGGCCGTAGGAGGGCAACAACCCAGCAGCAGGACTGCTACCTCCGCCTTTGTGCAAGGAGGAGCAGTAGGAGCACTGCCAGAGCCCTGCAAAATGACCTCCAGCAGGCCACAACTGTGCATATGTCTGCTCAAACGGTCAGAAACAGACTCCATGAGGGTGGTATGAGGGCCCGACGTCCACATCATGTCTCGCTCCATCCACCAACGCCACGTTGCAACACAGACTGTCCAGGAGTTTAGTCCAGGTCTGGGAGGAGATCCCTCAGGAGACCATCCGCCACCTCAACAGGAGCATGACCAGGCATTTTAGGGAGGTCATACAGGAACGTGGAGGCCACACACACTACTGAGCCTCATTTTGACTTGTTTTAAGGACATTACATCAAAGTTGGATCAGCCTGAAGTGTGGTTTTCCACTTTAATTTTGAGGGTGACTCCAAATCCAGACCTCCATGGGTTGATAAATTTGATTTCCGTTGATAATTTTTGTGTGATTTTGTTGTCAGCACATTCAACTATGTAAAGAAAAAAGTATTTAATAAGATTATTTCATTCATTCAGATCTAGGATGTGTTGTTTAAGTGTTCCCTTTATTTTTTTGAGCAGTGTATATAATAGAATTATTGTAAAATTAACTGTGTCCATAAGGTGTAGATAGTAAGTATAGATTGGAAGTAGAGGCCTGGGCATTGTTGTTCACTAATTTACTCCAAGTAGGGAAAGGATGGCGGGGTTGAAAAGTAATTAATGTCACGGTTTCGGCCGAGGCTGCTCCTCCTCCTGGTTCGGGCAGGCTTCGGCGTTCGCCGTCCCCGGAGTACTAGCTGCCACCGCTCTATGTTTCTGTGTTCCATTGCTTTTGTCTGTCTGTCACACCTGTGTTTGTTTTAGAGTTGATTACTTGTCTTATAAGTTCCATGCATTATTCTAGGGTAGTTGTGTGTGGTTGTCCGTTGCTCCGTGGTTTTGATACGTGTTTGTGTTTCCGTGTCATTTTTCCCTTTTGGAGTGTTTTACGCGTGTGCGTATTGTTCCTCACCTCTCCGTGTTTTCGAGGTCGGGGCTTGTACTCTTGTTTTGGGACATTATTAAAGTCTTGTTGGACTACCTCTGCTTCCTGCGCTTGACTCCTCCACCACATCCACGACAGATATGACAGAACCACACACCATCATGGAGTCAGCAGGATCAGCGGCATCTCCCGAATCGCTGCTGGAACGGCTAAATTTCCAGGACGCCATGATCCAGCAAATCGGGACCGCTATGGACAAGGTGTCCAACACCCTGCGCCGTTTGGTGAACACTGAGGACTTTTACAACATCACATCACCAACGGCCAGTCCTCCTCTCTCAGTACCGGAACCCAGTGGCATTCGGCTCTCACTCCCGAGGGCATATGACGGTTCTGCAGCCGGGTGTCAGGGATTTCTCCTGCAGGTAGAACTGTACCTTGCCACTATACACCCGGCGCCCTCGGGATACGAGAGCGTCTCCGCCCTCATCTCCTGTCTCTCCGGCAAAGCGTTGGAATGGGCCAACGCTGAATGGAGGGGAATAGACGCCGCTACCATCACCTACGCGGAGTTCTCTCGCCGCTTCCGGACTGTTTTCGATCATCCTCCTGAGGGGAAAGCGGCGGGAGAGCGTCTATTCCACCTCCGACAGGGGAAGAGGAGCGCACAGGAGTTCTCACTGGAGTTCCGGACACTAGCAGCGGATGCGGGGTGGAATGAGAGGGCCCTCATCGACCAGTACCGATGTAGTCTACGCGAGGACGTTCGTAGGGAGCTGGCCTGCAGGGACACCAACCTAAACTTCGACCAGTTGGTGGACGTTTCCATCCGTCTGGATACCCTGCTGGCTACCCGCGGACGTCCCGAGTGGGGGTCGTCCAGTCCACCCTCCAGCGCCCCCGAGCCGATTCCCATGGAGCTAGGGGGTGCTGGCGCTAGAGAGAGGAGGAGGGGGAACCCGAGGGGGGCCATCCACTGCACCACCTGCGGTCGTGGAGGACACACTGCGGCCAGGTGCTGGGGAGGGTCTCCTAGGGGAGGTGACAACAGGCAACGCACTGGGGAGTCATTTCAGGTGAGTAGACGCCCCACTCACCCAGAGCTCTCTGTTGGTCACATGAGTATTCCTGTGAGGTTTCCACAGGTGGCACCTCATTCCCAGCATAAGGCGCTAGTAGATTCAGGCGCAGCTGGGAATTTTATTGATCGAGCATTTTGTAATAGGTTAAGGATTCCCCTTCTGCCGGTAGACAATCCATTTCCTGTCCATGCACTAGACAGCCGGCCGTTGGGGTCGGGTCTGATCAGGGAGGTCACAGCACCACTGACTATGACGACGCAGGGGGGTCATGAGGAGAGCATTCAGTTTTATCTGATTGACTCTCCTGCGTATCCCGTGGTGTTGGGACTTCCCTGGTTAAGCACCCATGATCCTACTATAGCGTGGCAACAGAGGGCTCTTATGGAGTGGTCTGCTCAGTGTGTAGGGAGATGTCTAGGTGTTTCCGTAGGGGCGACCTCGGTAGAGAGTCCGAACCAAGTGCCCGCACTGCGCATTCCCCCCGAGTATGAGGATTTAGCACTCGTGTTTAGCAAATCGAGGGCAGCACGGCTACCTCCTCATAGACAGGGGGACTGTGCGATAAATCTCCAAACAGGAGCGGCTCTTCCTCGGAGTCATGTGTATCCCCTGTCTCAAGAGGAGACAGCGACTATGGAGACATACATAGCCGAGTCCTTGGCACAGGGATACATACGGCCCTCTACTTCCCCAGTCTCCTCGAGTTTCTTCTTTGTGAAGAAGAAGGACGGGGGATTGCGCCCGTGTATTGATTATCGTAGTCTCAATCAGATTACAGTTAAATACAGCTACCCACTGCCACTGATTGCGACGATGACGGAGTCATTACGCGGAGCGCGATTCTTCACAAAGTTGGATCTCAGGAGCGCGTACAATCTGGTGCGCATTAGGGAGGGGGATGAATGGAAGACAGCATTTAGCACCACCTCGGGTCATTACGAGTATCTCGTCATGCCATACGGGTTAATGAATGCTCCGTCAGTCTTCCAATCCTTTGTTGACGAGATTTTCCGGGACATGCATGGGCAGGGTGTAGTAGTGTACATCGACGACATCCTGGTGTACTCTTCTACACGAGCCGAGCATGTAGCCCAGGTGCGCCGAGTATTGAGACGACTGTTGGAGCATGACCTGTATGTCAAGGCAGAGAAATGCCTGTTCTTCCAGGAGTCCGTCTCCTTTTTGGGTTATCGGTTGTCTTCAGCTGGTGTGGAGATAGAGGTAGACCGGGTATCGGCCGTGCGTAATTGGCAAACTCCAACCACTGTAAAAGAGGTGCAGCAGTTCTTGGGTTTTGCTAATTACTACCGGAGGTTTATTCGGGGTTTTGGACAGGTTGCAGCTCCCATTACGTCCCTGCTAAAGGGGGGTCCGGTTCGCTTGCGGTGGTCGGCTGAGGCGGACAGGGCATTTATCAAGCTTAAGAACCTGTTCACCTCGGCTCCGGTGCTGGCGCATCCGGATCCCTCTTTACCATTCCAGGTTGAGGTAGACGCGTCCGAGACCGGTATTGGGGCAGTCCTCTCACAGCGGTCCGGCGCGCCACCTAAACTCCGCCCCTGTGCTTTCTACTCGAAGAAGCTCAGCTCGGCGGAGCGTAACTATGATGTCGGGGACAGGGAGTTGTTAGCCATAGTCCAAGCCCTAAAGGTGTGGAGGCATTGGCTTGAGGGGGCTCAACACCCTTTTCTCATTCTGACTGATCACCGTAACCTGGAATACATCCGGGCAGCTAGGAGATTGAACCCTCGTCAGGCTAGGTGGAATATGTTCCTAACCAGGTTTGTCTTTAAAATCACATACATCCCAGGGTCCCAGAATGTTAAGGCAGACGCACTGTCCCGGCGGTATGACACGGAGGAGAGGTCCAACGAGCCTACTTCCATATTGCCGGAATCTTGTTTGGTGGCTCCGGTAGTATGGGAGGTCGATACGGAAATCGAGCGGGCACTGCGTACCGACCCTACTCCCCCCGAGTGTCCTGTGGGGCGGACGTACGTTCCGCTCGAGGTCCGCGATCGTCTTATTTATTGGGCTCATACATCACCCTCCTCTGGACATCCAGGTATTGGCCGGACCGTGCACTGTCTTAGCATGAAATACTGGTGGCCAACGTTAGCTAGGGATGTGAGGGTTTATGTCTCCTCCTGCTCTGTGTGTGCCCAGTATAAGGCGCCTAGACATTTGCCCAGGGGTAAGCTACATCCCCTGCCCGTTCCACAACGACCATGGTCCCACCTCTCGGTAGATTTCGTAACTGACCTACCTCCCTCCCAGGGGAGTACCACCATATTGGTCGTTGTGGATCGGTTTTCTAAAGCCTGTCGTCTCCTTCCCATGCCGGGTCTCCCTACTGCCCTACAAACCGCTGAGGCTCTCTTTACCCATGTGTTCCGGCACTATGGGGTCCCCGAGGATATTGTGTCTGACCGAGGTCCCCAGTTCACTTCCAGAGTCTGGGGGGCTTTCATGGAACGCCTGGGGGTCTCGGTTAGCCTTACCTCGGGGTACCACCCAGAGAGCAATGGGCAGGTTGAACGTGTGAACCAGGATGTGGGTAGGTTTTTGAGGTCCTACTGCCGGGACCGGCCGGAGGAGTGGTCGAGGTATATCCCCTGGGCAGAGATGGCCCAGAACTCTCTCCGCCACTCCTCCACCGGATTAACACCTTTCCAGTGTATTTTAGGGTATCAGCCGGTCCTGGCACCGTGGCACGAGAGCCAGACCGAGGCCCCTGCGGTGGACGAGTGGATTCGGCGCTCGGAGGAGACGTGGGACGCTGCCCATGTCCATCTGCAGCGTGCCATCCGTCACCAAAAGGCGAGCGCCGACCGTCACCGCAGTGAGGCACCGGTGTACGCACCGGGAGATCGAGTCTGGCTCTCGACTCGAAACCTGCCCCTCCGCCTGCCCTGCCGGAAGCTGGGTCGGCGGTTTGTGGGGCCCTTCAAAGTCCTGAGAAGATTGAACGAGGTGTGTTACAGATTACAACTGCCTATAGAGTATAAAAATATTAACCCCTCGTTCCATGTGTCTCTTCTCAGGCCGGTGGTAGCTGGCCCACTCCAAGAGGAGGAGATAGGAGAGACCCCTCCGCCCCCTTTGGACATCGAGGGGGTCCCGGCGTACAGAGTCCGGACCATCTTGGACTCGAGACGCCGGAGGAGTGGTCTCCAGTATCTCGTGGAGTGGGAGGGGTACGGTCCGGAGGAACGGTGCTGGGTGCCCAGGAGGGACATACTAGATCCATCCCTCCTGACGGAGTTTCACCATGGGCATCCCACGCGCCCGGGTCCGTGTCCTCCTGGCCGTCCCCGAGGCCGGGGTCGGCGCGCGGCTGGAGCCGCGCGTCAAGGGGGGGGTACTGTCACGGTTTCGGCCGAGGCTGCTCCTCCTCCTGGTTCGGGCAGGCTTCGGCGTTCGCCGTCCCCGGAGTACTAGCTGCCACCGCTCTATGTTTCTGTGTTCCATTGCTTTTGTCTGTCTGTCACACCTGTGTTTGTTTTAGAGTTGATTACTTGTCTTATAAGTTCCATGCATTATTCTAGGGTAGTTGTGTGTGGTTGTCCGTTGCTCCGTGGTTTTGATACGTGTTTGTGTTTCCGTGTCATTTTTCCCTTTTGGAGTGTTTTACGCGTGTGCGTATTGTTCCTCACCTCTCCGTGTTTTCGAGGTCGGGGCTTGTACTCTTGTTTTGGGACATTATTAAAGTCTTGTTGGACTACCTCTGCTTCCTGCGCTTGACTCCTCCACCACATCCACGACAGATATGACAATTAAGGGGAGCATATATATAAAAAACATGGGGGATTGGAAGTGATGCAGACAATTACATTGATAGAAGATACAATCTATCTGCAATATTAAGCTGATCCACCCCCCCCCCCAAAAAAAAAAAAGAAAAAAGAAAAGAAAAGCAAAAAGAAATGATCAGTCTATTATTTTAATGGTAGGTTTATTTGAACAGTGAGAGACAGAATAACAACAAAAAAATCAAGAAAAACGCATGTCAAAAATGTTATAAATTGATTTGCATTTTAATGAGGGAAATAAGTATTTGACCCCTCTGCAAAACATGACTTAGTACTTGGTGGCAAAACCCTTGTTGGCAATCACAGAGGTCAGACGTAGTTGGCCACCAGGTTTGCACACATCTCAGGAGGGTTTTTGTCCCACTCCTCTTTGCAGATCTTCTCCAAGTCATTAAGGTTTCGAGGCTGACGTTTGGCAACTCGAACCTTCAGCTCCCTCCACAGATTTTCTATGGGATTAAGGTCTGGAGACTGGCTAGGCCACTCCAGGACCTTAATGTGCTTATTCTTGAGCCACTCCTTTGTTGTGTTGGCCGTGTGTTTTGGGTCATTGTCATGCTGGAATACCCACCCATTTTCAATGCCCTGGCTGAGGGAAGGAGGTTCTCACCCAAGATTTGACAGTACATGGCCCCGTCCATCGTCCCTTTGATGCGGTGAATTTGTCCTGTCCCCTTAGCAGAAAAACACCCCCAAAGCATAATGTTTCAACCTCCATGTTTGACAGTGGGGATGGTGTTCTTGGGGTCATAGGCAGCATTCCTCATCCTCCAAACACGGCGAGTTGAGTTGATGCCAAAGAGCTCAACTTTGGTCTCATCTGACCACAACACTTTCACCCAGTTCTCATTTCAGTCCTTCACGGCGTAGTGTGTTACCAATTGTTTTCTTGGTGACTGTCGTCCCAGCTGCTTTGAGATCATTGACAAGATCCTCCCGTGTAGATCTGGGCTGATTCCTCATCGTTCTCATGATCATTGCAACTCCCCGAGGTGAGATCTTGCATGGAGCCCCAGGCAGAGGGAGATTGATAGTTATTTTGTGTTTCTTCCACTTGCGAATAATCGCACCAGCTGTTGTGACCTTCTCACCAAGCTGTACTGCCAGATGTTGAAGCGTGATTCATCACTCCAGAGAACATGTTTCCACTGCTCCAGAGTCCAATGGTGGCGAGCTTTCAACCATTCCAGTCGATGCTTGGCATTGCGCATGATGATCTTACGCTTGTGTGTGGCTGCTCGGCCATGGAAACCAATTTCATGAAGCTCCCGACTAACAGTTATAGTGCTGACGTTGCTTCCAGAGGAAGTTTGGAACTCGGTAGTGAGTGTTGCAACCGAGGACAGACAATTGTTATACGCTATGCGCTTTAGCACTCGGTTGCCCTTTTCTGTGAGCTTGTGTGGCCTACCACTTCGGGGCTGAGCCGTTGTTGCTCCTAGACGTTTCCACTTCACAATAACAGCACCTACAGTTAACCCGGGGCAGCTCTAGCATGGCAGAAATTTGACGAACTGACTTGTTGGAAAGATGGCATCCTATGACGGTGCCACGATGAAAGTCACTGAGCTCTTCAGTAAAGTCATTCTACTGCCAATGTTAGTCTATGGAGATTGCATGACTGTGTGCTCGATTTTATACACCTGTCAGCAACCGGTGTGGCTGAAATAGCCGAATCCACTAATTTGAAGGGGTGTCCACCTACCTATGTATGTATAGTGTTTGTAATGTATTGTCAAAAGAGTTTAATTGTAATGATAACATTCGCCTAGCAACTCACTTGATGAAGGCCACAGGACTGAAAATGAAGGAATTCAACTACAATGTCACTGTCACTAACAAATACAGTCATGTGTGGAAACACTTCAATTCACTCGAAAAGGCACTGGGAAATTACATTGGAGACGTGGCTTAGTGGGGGAGTTACTCAAAATGTTCAAACTGATACAACTACAATCATGACCGCTATAGGATCATAGTGACTCTTTCGGTTTGAGTAATGACTACAAAATCACTTTAAGTAACTTTACTCAGATATAGTAAGTGGAACCGGTTTCCTCAATAGTTTTCAGTAATGACAGCACATTGATCACGTGTATGTGACCAATAAAATATGATTTGATTGATTTGATTTGATGTCATACAGTGTGCTTGGGCAAATGCCAGCTCTCCAAACGTTTTCCGGCGGCCCTCACTGTGTGTCTTTACTGTCCCTCCCTACCTCTCTGTGTAGTAGGAGTTGGTCAGAGCAGCTCTCTCAAACGAGGTGGACAGGGGGGAAATACAGATTTACCCCTGCTTCACCTTTACTGCCCCGCGTAATACGATTACTGTTTACATGTCATGAGCATTTGCTCAGGCTAAAACAGAGAGAGAAAGAGCGAGCGTCTGTCTGAATTTCAACGAGTAAGTTCGTTGTCTGTATGTGTCGTGCGCAGCAGTGTCTCGATGTTTGATCATCACGCTTGGCAACAGAAAGATACCAGATACTAACTCGTACAGTAGTTGTTATTTATGGCCACTAAGTCTCCCTTTCAAGTGTAGGCGAGGGACAGGGGCGGTCGAGGGCTGGTGCGCTTGTGTGAGGATGCGTTCTAGTGTCAGTCGCCGTCTGTGACAGCACGAATAGGATTTGTGTGCTTTTGGAGCCAACATGGTAAGACATTATTTTACGTTTGATATGAGCGTTGTAATATTTTGATTTATGTAAGTGAATAATGTGATAGCGGCAGTTAATGAGTTAGTTATTGGAATGTTCTTACCCTACGTCCTTTGTAATGTATTACAAACTGTTGATGTGTTGTGTGTGGATCTATGAGCTAGTCATTTCCTTTCAAATAAATGTACTATGCAGTGTAATCATTGCAGTATAGGGGATGCCAGTAATAAACACTTATAACGTGATAATAATTAGGACTATATTTCATCCATTGACAATGTGTCATCATAGAGCAGCCTAGAGTAGACTACCGTTCCGTTAATCTCTTGAAAGTGAAGTTTTAAAGCACACTGATTGCATGAGTATTCACATTGGATTAGGCAAGAGTGATATCCTATTAGTGACAGTGTTTTACTGTAAACTGCAGCTGCAGGAAAAACAAAGAGTTGACTTCCAATCGCTTTAAGCACTTCATGTCTCCCTGAGTCAAATGCTCTGTGTTTTTGTTTTATGGATAGGGAGAAGCATCCTAAAATCACATATTTCTCCACCAAGTCACCACGCTATAGTGCATTCACGCGTTGATGCACATAAACACTAAATAGTAACGTGTGGCAAATAAGGGTTATTTGGCTTGTAACCATAGCAGTAACATAGCATAACCGTGATATATAGGCCTAAGGCCAAGACAATAAGAAGACACAGTGGCAGAATAAATTCAACCACACCTTTGTTTCATCACAAAACCAGAGGGCAACCTCTGTCTGGTGAAGTCCACAATGTAACAAACAGTTACATGACCTACAGCATGGTCAAGCAAGGTCATGTTTCCGACATTTTCAGACTACAAAACAACTAGGCCTATTGATCTAGAACAATGGAGAGTTACTGCAAGTCGCAAAGAAAACAGGAGCTGCCTCCACTATTCCAGCACCTTTTCAACTTCAACATTTCAACATAATCAAATCACTTATGATTAGTCTAATACTTTGACAACTAAAAGTTACCAAAAACAATTTAGTTCAATCAACAACTTAAGCTAAATATGATGTGGCTGTCCATGGTTCTGCTTTCTCTGTGTGTATGTGTTTATGTGTGCATGCATGCATTTGTGCATGTAGAAAAAACATGTTCACTTACCCAACTGCCATCCTCCTCTCTTTCATTTGTTGTCCTAGGCTACCTGGCTAAAATGCTTGCTCACTAGCCTAATTTCCTTTTATGGGCAATGATAGCTAGTTAACATTAGCCTTCTACATCTAGCTACATATTGAACTTCCGTCCTCTCAGGCCAGGGTCACAATGTATGAATTTATGGTTGGATCAGAATCGCCGTTATAATCATTGGCCAGTACAGAGAATTAAGTAAAACCACAAGTCCAAATCCCTATCTCCATCCATGGCTAATTTAGGAAAGGGACAGTTTTAGCTAGCTAGCCAACGGAGGACGAGATGCAACAATTCAAGTTGTTTCTGTAAATTACATGTTGCCCTCGATGTGATGTGATTGGAGTGAAGCCAAATCCAAACTGGATTCCCTTTACACTTTTTTTTTGTGCACCAGGACCATTCACAGTTGAGCTCAACGCTGATTGGCTATTATTTTATACTTGTTTCATCAAGGGAAGCCAAATGCTCGATGGTTTCCCTTGCATTCAATGCTACGGACGGCAACAACTTCATACTCTGTTTGACCAGACAGCATCATATAGATGGCCTACACATAGAAAGACAGAGGGGAGCTGTTTCGCTCGCTTGGATGCTTTCTCCGGTGAGATACATTCAGCCTCTAAGCGAATTGAAGGAAAATTATGAAACACAGAGAGACAAAATAAAAAAATAAATAGTATTTTTTTTCTTGGTCAATTTTTGGGGGAAGCTTGGCTTCCCTTGGCATCCATGAATACAAACCACTGCTGTATGGTGCTAGACATCAGGGTTTCCCAAACTGTGGTTTTTGCCCTAGCACTACACAGCTGATTCAAATAATGAAAGCTTGATGATGAGTTGGTTATTTGAATCTGCTGTGTAGTGCTAGGGCAGGACAGAGTTTGGGAAACCCTGCTATAAATACCTTTTTCCTAAGGTTCTATAAAGAACTATTATAAAAAGGTTCTATATAGCACCAAAAAAGGGTTCCGCTATGGTTACAACCCTTTTTGGGTTATATAGAACCCTTTTTTATGGTTCTTTATAGAACCTTTAAGTAGAATGATTTTATAAAGAAACGTTCTCAATCTCAAAGGTTCTTTGTAGATCATTTTTTAAGAATCATACAGTTTTTTTTTTTAAATTCTGGTTAGTCATATGTTATTGTTAAAATTCCATAGGTGTTATTATTGTGTTAATTGCCAAGTTGAATCAGGTGTGCTAGCTCTGGAACATATGCGGGTCCCTGAGGAGAGAATTGAGAACCACTGATTTAGTCAACCATTCTCAAATGACACAAGGCCATACGCAAGTCTTTCACAAGACACTGTCACTGGCCATAGTCATACATAACATATAATGGCAGAACACAACAGATTAGATCAACTGGAGTGACACTCTCACTCACTGTTGCACAAAAAAAGCTGTGCGCAAACCACGTCCCAAAATATTTGAATGAGCCACCGTCCCTACATTATAATTATCACCGAAAGAGCAAAGAACCCTTTCGTGAACTCCAAAGAACCATTGAATGGCTCAAAAGGTTATTTGAGTCATTATGGTTCCACATAGAACCATCACCCTTCCCAAAGAACCCTTGAGGAACCCAATTTTCTTAGTGTGTTTTCAACTTGACCTGTTTCGTTTCAGAGCGGTGAGAATATGCCCACTCAATGTTATTGCGTGGGAAGGATAAGATAAGCCATATTGACCATTCCCCTGTTCACATCAGGGCCGTTTCTATAAAATGTTTAATAGGGTGGCCAAGGGGGGACCAAGTACCAGTCATGAGTGGCCATGGGAAATCAGTTAATTGTACCAAAAATAGCGTAGACATTTTTATACATTTGCATTGCATTGAATAAAAGTTTCAACTGTTGATTTGTGTCTGCCCTAATTCACCTCAGTTGATAAGGGACATACAGTGGGGAAAAAAAGTATTTAGTCAGCCACCAATTGTGCAAGTTCTCCCACTTAAAAAGATGAGAGAGGCCTGTAATTTTCATCATAGGTACACGTCAACTATGACAGACAAAATGAGGAAAAAAAATCCAGAAAATCACATTGTAGGATTTTTTATGAATTTATTTGCAAATTATGGTGGAAAATAAGTATTTGGTCACCTACAAACAAGCAAGATTTCTGGCTCTCACAGACCTGTAACTTCTTCTTTAAGAGGCTCCTCTGTCCTCCACTCGTTACCTGTATTAATGGCACCTGTTTGAACTTGTTATCAGTATAAAAGACACCTGTCCACAACCTCAAACAGTCACCCTCCAAACTCCACTATGGCCAAGACCATAGAGCTGTCAAAGGACACCAGAAACAAAATTGTAGACCTGCACCAGGCTGGGAAGACTGAATCTGCAATAGGTAAGCAGCTTGGTTTGAAGAAATCAACTGTGGGAGCAATTATTAGGAAATGGAAGACATACAAGACCACTGATAATCTCCCTCGATCTGGGGCTCCACGCAAGATCTCACCCCGTGGGGTCAAAATGATCACAAGAACGGTGAGCAAAAATCCCAGAACCACACGGGGGGACCTAGTGAATGACCTGCAGGGAGCTGGGACCAAAGTAACAAAGCCTACCATCAGTAACACACTACGCCGCCAGGGACTCAAATCCTGCAGTGCCAGACGTGTCCCCCTGCTAAAGCCAGTACATGTCCAGGCCAGTCTGAAGTTTGCTAGAGTGCATTTGGATGATCCAGAAAAGGATTGGGAGAATGTCATATGGTCAGATGAAACCAAAATAGAACTTTTTGGTAAAAACTCAACTCGTTGTGTTTGGAGGACAAAGAATGCTGAGTTGCATCCAAAGAACACCATACCTACTGTGAAGCATGGGGGTGGAAACATCATGCTTTGGGGCTGTTTTTCTGCAAAGGGACCAGGACGACTGATCCGTGTAAAGGAAAGAATGAATGGGGCCATGTATCATGAGATTTTGAGTGAAAACCTCCTTCCATCAGCAAGGGCATTGAAGATGAAACGTGACTGGGTCTTTCAGCATGACAATGATCCCAAACACACCGCCCGGGCAACAAAGGAGTGGCTTCGTAAGAAGCATTTCAAGGTCCTGGAGTGGCCTAGCCAGTCTCCAGATCTCAACCCCATAGAAAATCTTTGGAGGGAGTTGAAAGTCCGTGTTGCCCAGCGACAGCCCCAAAACATCACTGCTCTATAGGAGATCTGCATGGAGGAATGGGCCAAAATACCAGCAACAGTGTGTGAAAACCTTGTGAAGACTTACAGAAAACGTTTGACCTGTGTCATTGCCAACAAAGGGTTTATAACAAAGTATTGAGAAACTTTTGTTATTGACCAAATACTTATTTTCCACCATAATTTGAAAATAAATTCATAAAAAATCCTACAATGTGATTTTCTGGATTTTTTTCCCTCATTTTGTCTGTCATAGTTGACGTGTACCTATGATGAAAATTACAGGCCTCTCTCATCTTTTTAAGTGGGAGAACTTGCACAATTGGTGGCTGACTAAATACTTTTTTTCCCCACTGTACATTGGGATTTGAAATTGTTGACACCCTTGATATAGATGAGCAAAAATGACTGTATAAAATAAGTAAGTCAAATATTGAGCTATATTGTATGCTCCAAAAAAATCTGACAATTAGATTATTTTATAATTCACTCTTAAACATTCATTACAAGTTAAAAACAATTAATGTTCTTGAAAGCGATGCCATAGGGGAACCATTTTAGGGTCTCTGAAGAACCATACATTTTTTATTTAAGCAGGGAGTCAGGCTGAGACCACTGTCTATAGGCTTCTGTCTATAACATGAGCTGGTCAGTATGTGTAGTTAATCCTTTCTAACGCTGTTTTTTAAAAATATATCACGTAGACCTGAATAAGTGTTGCTCTCCATTTTCTGGAGGACCGAGTTTTGAAATCAGTGGAATTAGAGTATGATAGCTAAGGAGATGGAGAAAATTCTGGCGTTTGATTGTAAATATTCAGACGGAGTCGAAAGAGAACACACAGATGGCTGTTGTATAAAAAAACCTGTCTCCGGATTATATATTAAAACTAATGGCAACCATGGCATCCGTGACAGAGAGGGTGAAGCGTCCATCCATGTATACGGGTAAGATAGTCTAGCTAGCTACATCTTCAGATATGACACGTTTCTAATTTTGTCAGAAAGTTGTTTTCATTTCAAGTTAATGTGTACTGTTAGCTAGCTAGCTAACGTTACCTGGCTAGCTCGATGGCTAACGTTACATGTATGATCTGCATAGTAATATTATTCGTATCTCAGAGCCATTTGCATTGCTGGTTATAGCCTAATGTTAGTTAGCTAACATTGCACCTGGTTGGTTAGCTACCTGCAGATTCATGCAGGGTAGTAACGTTATGAGTTGGTATTATGGTTCATTGTTTAGCTAGCTACATGTCTAAACAAAAGACTCCACTATGCAAGTAATCATTTCAAGAGAACGTTCATGATGTCACTGCGACAGCTGTCGACCGACGTGGCTGGTAAATTCGGATTTCAGAGCACTCTCATCTGAGTGTGCCAGAGCGCAGAATAACTGACACATTTACGAATGCTCAACACCTGTTGAATATGGCCAGTGTCAGTCAACTTTGGCAAAAAAGCATAATTAAATTGTTGCCAGCAGCACAGTTGCAGTCACCAATGCTCTGGATAACATAAAAACAGCTTAACCAGCTCTGCTAGGGCGAGTAAAATTGTAAAAGTGAGCTGTTCTCTCAGTTGTGTCTGGAAGTAGCTAGCAAGCTTGCCAACGTTAGCCAGGTAGCTTGGGTGCTTGACTGCTGTTGTTAGGTCAGAACGCTTGAATCAACACTACTCCTTGGCCAGAGCGTCCAGTGTGCACTCTGAACGCTCCGAGAGTGAAACGCTCCGATTTTACGAACTGACAATCTGACAACGCTCCGAGTTTACGAATGCCCAGAAAACACTCTGGCACTCCAGATAACATTTTACGAACACACCCGTAGTATAAGCCATCCTTTAGTCTTGAAATCTTTGGTTGTTTAGTACATGGCCTCACATGTGAATCCTTAAAGAGATGGGTAGGGCTAAAGCTTAAGAGGGTGTGAACGTTGCTGAATGGGTGTAGAAAAAGAAGAGCTCTCCAGTATGTGTACCAAAACATTCAAGGGCCATTTTCTCAAAAGTGATTTGACAAGTTTATTAACTTTCAAAGCACAATTACTTTCCCATTGTTCCTCAACTGTAGTGTATGATATACTATATTCTAGCTCTGAGTCTCTACTTTTATCTAATGTAAAAAATACAATTTCGAATTTTGCTAGATAAGAGCGAATTGAGCTGCTCGGTCACAGATGAGCCCTGCATGAACACATCAATAAACAACAATTACACTATACATATCTATATACAGTGCATTCGGAAAGTATTCAGACCCCTTGACTTTTTCCACATTTTGTTACATTACAGACTTATTCTAAAATTGATTAAATTGTTTTTTTTCCCCCTTATCAATCTACACACAATACCCCATAATGACAAAGCAAAAACAGATTTTTAGAAATGTTTGCAAGTTTATTAAAAATATAAAACTCATATCACATTTACATAAGTATTCAGACCCTTTACTCAGTACTTTGTTGAAGCAGCTTTGGCAGCGATTATAGACTCAAGTCTTCTTGGGTATGACACTACAAGCTTGGCACACCTGTATTTGAGGAGTTTTTCTGATTCTTCTCTGCAGATTCTCTCAAGCTGTCAGGTTGGATGGGGAGCGTCGCTGCACAGCTATTTTCAGGTCTTTCCCTAGATGTTTGATCAGGTTTTTTTTTTTTTTTTTTTTTCACCTTTATTTAACCAGGTAAGCCAGTTGAGAACAGGTTCTCATTTACAACTGCGACCTGGCCAAGATAAAGCAAAGTAGTGCAATAAAAACAACACAGAGTTACATATGGGGTAAAAAACATAAAGTCAGAAATACAACAGAAAATATATATACAGTGTGTGCAAATGTAGCAAGTTATGGAGGTAAGGCAATAAATAGGCTATAGTGCAGAATAATTACAATGGTATTAACACTGGAATGCTAGATGTGCAAGAGATTATGTGCAAATAGAGATACTGGGGTGCAAAAGAGCAAAATAAATAACAATATAGGGATGAGGTAGTTGGGTGGGCTAATTTCAGATGGGCTGTGTACAGGTGCAGTGATCGGTAAGGTGCTCTGACAACTGATGCTTAAAGTTAGTGAGGGAGATAAGAGTCTCCAGCTTCAGAGATTTTTGCAATTCGTTCCAGTCATTGGCAGCAGAGAACTAGAAGGAATGGCGGCCAAAGGAGGTGTTGGCTTTGGGAATGACCAGTGAGATATACCTGCTGGAGCGCAGACTACGGGTGGGTGCTGCTATGGTGACCAATGAGCTAAGATAAGGCGGGGATTTGCCTAGCAGTGATTTATAGATGGCCTGGAGCCAGTGGGTTTGACGACGAACATGTAGTGAGGACCAGCCAACAAGAGCGTACAGGTCACAGTGGTGAGTAGTGTATGGGGCTTTGGAGACAAAACGGATGGCACTGTGATAGACTACATCCAATTTGCTGAGTAGAGTGTTGGAGGCTATTTTGTAAATGACATCGCCGAAGTCAAGGATCGGTAGGATAGTCAGTTTTATGAGGGCATGTTTGGCAGCATGAGTGAAGAAGGCTTTATTGCGAAATAGGAAGCCGATTCTAGATTTAACTTTGGATTGGAGATTCTTTATGTGAGTCTGGAAGTTGAGTTTACAGTCTAACCAGACACCTAGGTATTTGTAGTTGTCCACATACTCTAGGTCAGACCCGTCGAGAGTGGTGATTCTAGTCGGGTGGGCGGGTGCCAGCAGCGTTCGATTGAAAAGCATGCATTTAGTTTTACTAGTGTTTAAGAGCAGTTGGAGGCTACTGAAGGATTGTTGTATGGCATTGAAGCTCGTTTGGAGGTTTGTTAACACAGTGTCCAATGAAGGGCCAGATGTATACAAAATGGTGTCGTCTGCGTAGAGGTGGATCTGAGAGTCACCAGCAGCAAGAGCGACATCATTGATATACACGGAGAAAAGTGTCGGCCCAAGAATTGAACCCTGTGGCACCCCCATAGAGACTGCCATAGGTCCAGACAACAGGCCCTCCGATTTGACACACTGAACTCTATCTGAGAAGTAGTTGGTGAACCAGGCGAGGCAGTCATTTGAGAAACCAAGGCTATTTAGTCTGCCAATAAGAATGCGGTGGTTGACAGAGTCGAAAGCCTTGGCCAGGTCGATGAAGACGGCTGCACAGTACTGTCTATTATCAATCGCGGTTATAATATCGTTTAGGACCTTGAGCGTGGCTGAAGTGCACCCGTGACCAGCTCGGAAACCGGATTGCATAGCGGAGAAGGTACGGTGGTATTCGAATTGGTCGAAGATCTGTTTGTTAACTTGGCTTTCGAATACTTTCGAAAGGCAGGGCAGGATGGATATAGGTCTGTAGCAGTTTGGATCTAGAGTGTCACCCCCTTTGAAGAGGGGGATGACCGCGGCAGCTTTCCAATCTCTGGGGATCTCAGACGTTATGAAAGAGAGGTTGAACAGACTAGTAATAGGGGTAGCGACAATTTTGGCGGCTAGTTTTAGAAAGAAAGGGTCCAGATTGTCTAGCCCAGCTGATTTGTAGTGGTCCAGATTTTGCAGCGCTTTCAAAACATCAGCTGTCTGAATTTGTGTGAAGGAGAAGCGGGGGGGGGCATGGGCAAGTTGCAGCAGAGGGTGCAGAGTTGGTGGCCGGGTTAGTGGTAGCCAGATGGAAAGCATGGCCAGCTGTAGCAAAATGCTTGTTGAAATTCTCGATTATTGTAGATTTATCGGTGGTGATAGTGTTTCCTAGCCTCAGTGCAGTGGGCAGCTGGGAGGAAGTGCTCTTATTCTCCATGGACTTTACAGTGTCCCAAAACTTTTTGGAGTTAGTGCTACAGGATGCAAATTTCTGTTTGAAAAAGTTAGCCTTTGCTTTCCTGACTGCTTGTGTATATTGGTTCCTAACTTCCCTGAAAAGTTGCATATCGCGGGGGCTATTTGATGCTAATGCTGTACGCCACAGGATGTTTTTGTGCTGGTCAAGGGCAGTCAAGTCTGAGGAGAACCAGGGGCTATATCGGTTCTTAGTTCTGTATTTTTTGAATGGGGCATGTTTATTTAAGATTGAGAGGAAATTACTTTTAAGGAACAACCAGGCATCCTCTACTGACGGAATGAGATCTATATCCATCCAGGATACCTGGGCCAGGTCAATTAGGAAGGCCTCCTCGCTAAAGTGTTTTAGGGAGCGTTTGACAGTGATGAGGGGTGGTCGTTTGACCGCGGACCCGTTACGGATGCAGGCAATAAAGCAGTGATCGCTGAGATCCTGGTTGAAGACAGCTGAGGTGTATTTAGAGGGTATGTTAGTCAGGATGATATCTATGAGGGTACCCATGTTTACGGATTTAGGGTTGTACCTGGTAGGTTCGTTGATAATTTGCGTGAGGTTGAGGGCATCTAGCTTGGATTGTAGGATGGCTGGGGTATTAAGCATATCCCAATTTAGGTCACCAAGCAGTACAAACTCTGAGGATAAATGGGGGGCAATCAATTCACATATGGTGTCCAGGGCACAGCTGGGGGCTGAGGGGGGTCTGTAGCAAGCGGCAACAGTGAGAGACTTATTCCTGGAAAGGTGGATTTTTAGAAGTAGAAGCTCAAACTGTTTGGGCACAGACCTGGATAGTATGATAGAGCTCTGCAGGCTATCTCTACAGTAGATTGCAACTCCACCCCCTTTGGCAGTTCTATCTAGACGGAAAATGTTATAGTTGGGGATGGAAATTTCAGAATTTTTGGTGGCCTTCCTGAGCCAGGATTCAGACACTGCTAGAACATCAGGGTTGGCAGAGTGTGCTAACGCAGTGAATAACTCAAACTTAGGAAGTAGACTTCTGATATTTATGTGCAAGAAACCAAGACTTTTGCGATTACAGAAGTCATCAAATGATAGCGCCTGGGGAGTAGGAGTGATACTGGGGGCTGCAGGGCCTGGGTTAGCCTCTACATCACCAGAGGAACAGAGGAGGACTAGAATAAGGATACGGCTAAAGGCTTTAAGAACTGGTCTTCTAGTGCGTTGGGTACATAGAATAAAGGGGGCAGATTTCCGGGTGTTATAGAAAAGATTCAGGGCATTATGTACAGACAAGGATATGGAAGGATATGAGTAAAGTGGAGGTAAACCTAAGCGTTGGGTAACAATGAAAGAGATATCATCGCTGGAGGCATCAATTGAGTCGGTCTCCGCGTGTATAGGGGGAGGGGCAAAGGAGCTATCTAAGGCAGGTTTAGCTAGGCTGGGGGGTCTACAGTGATATAGTACAATTAGAAATAACCGAAACAACAATAAACTAACCATGTTTGGGCTGAGGCTAAACATAAACAGGATGTAGTACCGTAAAAAGGAACAGTCCAGCAGATATCAGCTGTATAGCTGAGTTATCATAAGGTCCAGTGGTGAAGTACTAGTGAGTAAGAGGCCACGGCTAGCGTGTGCTAGCGGGCCAGGGCTAGCAGATGGATGGAATCTTCGTGGTTAACGTCGTAACCACATCAGACGATTTCGTCGGCAGATCAGTCGTGTAGGATCGGCGGGGCTCCGTGTCAACACTAGGTGGTCCCGTCCGGTTGACAGAGAGGTAGATAGCCGGGAGATGGGCCTAGCTCAGGATGATTAGCCAGACCACAGCGTTTTGTTGTAGCTAGCTGGTAGCGACGAATCCGGAGTTAAAGGTCCAGTGATTCAGTGATTCCGGCGGAAAAACTGATATGTTCTGGGTCGATAACGCGCTGTGCAGACTGGCCGAATATCCGGTGATCAATGTCCAGTGATTAAAATTAATCCCGCAGCAAAAAATCCAATGTTCTGGGTGAAACACCGCTAGCTGTGGCTAATAGCAAGTAGCTAGTTAGCTGGCTAGCTAGTTTCAACTGGAGATTCTAGATTCTAGATAAAGGTAAGTCAATAATAGAATCCGTTCCACATTGAGTGAGGCGGGTTGCAGGAAAGTATATCTTGTAGAAGGATGAAAAGTCTGATAGGGAAATATGTACGAAAAATAGGGTATTTACAGGCTATTTACAGACATTTACAGACATACGATAAAAACACAACTGCACTACTCCGCCATCTTGGTCTGAAGGTTAAAGTCCGGGCTTTGGCTAGGCCACTCAAGGACATTCAGAGACTTGTCCTGAAGCCACTCCTGTGTTGTCTTGACCGTTGTCCTGTTGGAAGGTGAACCTTCTCCCCAGTCTGAGGTCCTGAGCGCTCTGGAGCAGGTTTTCATCTAAGATCTCTCTGTACTTTGCTCCGTTCATCTTTCCCTCAATCCTGCCTAGTCTCCCAGTCCCTGCCGCTGAAAAACATCCCCACAGCATGATGCTGCCACCACCATAATAATATAATAATATGCCATTTAGCAGACGCTTTTATCCAAAGCAATTTACAGTCATGTGTGCATAATTTTTTACATATGGGTGTTCCCGGGGATCGAACCCACTACCCTGGCGTTACAAGCGCCATGCTCTACCAATTGAGCTACAGAGGACAATGCTTCACCATAGGGATAGTGGCAGGTTTCCTCCTGACGTGACGCTTGGCATTCAGGCCAAAGAGTTCAATCTTGGTTTCACCAGACCAGAGAATCTTTTCACAAGGTCTGAGAGTCTTTAAGTGCCTTTTGGCAAACTCCAAGCGGGCTGTCATGTGCCTTTTAGTGAGGAGTGGCTTCCATCTGGCCACTCTACCATAAAGGCCTGGTTGGTGGAGTGCTGCAGCAATGGTTGTCCTTCTGGAAGGTTCTCCCATCTCCACAGAGTAACTCTGGAGCTCTGTCAGAGTGAACATCGGGTTCTTGGTAACCTCCCTGACCAAGGCCCTTCTCCCCCGATTGCTGGCCGGGCGGCCAGCTCTATGAAGAGTCTTGGTGGTTCCAAACTTCTTCAATTTAAGAATGATGGAGGCCACTGTGTTCTTGGGGACCTTCAATGCTGCAGACAATTTTTGGTACCCTCCCCAGATCTGTGCCTCGACACAATCCTGTCTCGGAGCTCTATGGACAATTCCTTCGACCTTACGGCTTGGTTTTTGCTCTGACATGCACTGTGTCAACTGTGGGACCTTATGTAGACAGGTGTTTTCCTTTCGAAATCATGTCCAATCAATTGAATTTACGACAGGTGGACTCCAATTTATTTGTAGAAACATCCCAAGGATGATCAATGGAAACAGGATGGACCTGAGCTCAATTTTGCATCTCATAGCAAAGGGTCTGAATACTTATGTAAATAATGTATTTCTGTTTTTTTATATTTTGTAAATTTGTTAAAAACCTGTTTTCGCTTTGTCATTGTGGGGTATTGTGTGTAGATTGATGAGGATAGACATGTATTTCATCCATTTTAGAAAAATACTGTAACGTAACAAAATGTGGAAAAGGTCAAGGGGTCTGAATGCTTTCCAAATGCACTGTACACATCAATTACACAATACATGAAAAGCAAACACAAAACACGAAAAGCAAAACAAACATGGTCTTCAGTAAAAAAAAGCCCTCTAACATCCGCCTGAATTGCCCTGGAGGCACCAGCTTGTGATTAGAACACTTATTTAGAACTTCCGGTTTCGATTGACGCAAAAGTCAGCGTTTGAGCTGGCAACACTGTATTTTTCACAGAAACATTTTGCACAAACACAGTTCTTACAACGTTATGTCCTGTTTTTTTTGGATGCAATTTTCAGACATTCACAGAAGTGGCGACAGCATAAAACAATCATCCAAACCGGAAAATGGAGGCTACATTAGTCCTAGCGCTAACTGAAGAAAGATTGACCTAACACAAGCAGTCATATTTAGCTAACTCTCAGCTGGCAGAAACCATAATATGAATTAGCTAATAGAAATTACTATTTACAATTCATGATATCACGGATTGGTTCACCATTGATCTAAATAATTGAGTAAAACACAACAATCTAAATAATTGAGTAAAACACAAAAATCGAAAGTAATCCGACAATGGATAGTTTGTGCACTCCGTCATTTATGTTTTTTCATGTCAACCAAAGATAAGAAGAGGAAACAAGATGAGTGTGGTCTGTTTGCAATGTGCATGTTGAAGGGGATGTGTCGTCTACCATGATTCACTTTCCTTCATTCCCTTCCGGAAGTTTACTCAAAAGATGAGTGAACCAACCCTCATCTCATTTTGTTATAACATCTTTTGTCTGACAGACGTTTACGTGAAACCCAGAATGCATTGTACATTGTCAACAAACATGGCGCCACACGTAGCTGGCAAATACAGTACCAGTCAAAGGTTTGGACACACCTACTCATTTCAGGGTTTTTCTTTATTTTTACTATTTTCTACATTGTAGAATAATAGTGAAGACATCAAAACTATGAAATAACACAAATGGAATCATGTAGTAACTAAAAAAAAGTGTTAAACAAATCAAAATATATTTTATGTTTGAGATTCTTCAAAGTAGCCACCATTTGCCTTGATGACAGCGTTTCACACTCTTGACATTCTCTCAACCAGCTTCACCTGGAATGCATTTTCAACAGTCTTGAAGGAGTTCCCACATATGCTGAGCACTTGTTGGCTGCTTTTCAATTCTGGTTATTAACACCAACATGGGGGTTATTTTACACCACTGAGTGTTAATTTAACTCCTTACAGTGTTAATCTATCTATTGAATCAACACTGGAAATGTTACACTGAAAAATTTACACTAGTTAACACTGGCCAATTTGCTTTGTGCTATGAAAGGGACACATCTGCAGGCTTCCATACATGTCAATAACCTTTTTAGAATTCTGAAGAACCGTAGATGCCACTTCAAGCCTACTACCGAGCCGACCAGGTAAAAAATCTGTCGATGTGCCCTTGAGCAAGACACTTAACCCTAATTGCTCCAGTAAGTCATCTGGATAAGAGTGCCTGCTAATTGACTGTAATGTAAATCTTAGACTATTCCTAAAAACATAATCTTTCCATATCCTTTGTCTGTGCTTATGGACTGCCCTTTGTGGTGTGAGTGCTTTCAGACAATATTCAGACCCCTTGACTTATTTCACATTTTGTTGTGTTACAGCCTGAATTCAAAATAGATTAAATACAAAAAATGCTCACCCATCTACACACATTACCCCATAATGACAAAGTGAAAACATGTTTTTATTAATTTTAGCAAATATATGGAACATGAAATACAGAAATATCTTATGTGCATAAGTATTCACCCCCCTGAGTCAATACTTTGTAGAAGCACCTGTGGCAGCGATTACAGCTGTGAGTCTTTCTGGGCAAGTCTCTAAGAGCTTTCCACACCTGTTAGGTTGGGTGGGGGACTCAGGTGCAGAGACGGACACACGGACAAAGAGGGTGAATTAGGATGTAGTTTATTCAGCGTGTTTTGGCAGAGAGAAGCAGTTCAAGGTGGAGTAGCTTCAGGCCGGGGTAGGAGCTGAGTGGGGTGGAGAGCCAGTAGTCCTGAGAGCTGGATGACGAGGATATCAGACAACAGAGGAGCAGGTTGCGGCGTGGGAATGGCAGGCAGGCAGGCAGCAGGAACAGACGGGATCTGGTCGAAGGAGAGACAGGTTACAAACGTGGCAGAAACAACTATAATACTGAGAGAGTACAACTAAACTGAGATTTGCTGTACAGGGCCAAGTTACCACAGGTGGTGTAGGAACGAACTGGCGCTGGAGAGGTGTCCAGCCCGGGTAGATAACTGCTGTTTGATTGATGACAATGAGCCGCAGCTGGAGGTAACGGAGCATGAGAGAGAATGGCCACGCCCCCTGACCTAGATCCTCTGACTGGTCTGCACAGCAGGGGGAGACAGACACAGACAACACACACACACAGGGAAAAAAGGAAAAGGGAAACAAGCGGAAACAGGACCAACAGTGCCGGACCGTAACAGTACCCCCCCCTCAACGGGCGCCACCCGGCGACCCACCCGGCTTGTCAGGGTGGTCCCTATGGAAGTCAGCCACTAGCTGTGGATCCAGTATAAATCGTCGGGGAATCCAGGACCTCTCCTCGGGACCGTATCCCTCCCAGTCCACCAGGTACTGAAGCCCTCTACCACGCCTCCGGACGTCCAGCAGTCTCCGCACCGTGTAGGCTGGATGGTCGTCAATAATACGCGGTGGCGGAGGGGGATCCACAGGCGGACACAAAGGGCTGGAGGAGACCAGCTTCAGCTGGGACACGTGAAATGTAGGATGGACTCTCATGGCCTGGGGAAGCTTCAACCGAACAGCCGAAGGGTTGATGATGGAGTCGATCTCGAAAGGACCCAAATACCGGGGCGACAGCTTACGGGAGTCAGTGCGCAGGGGGATGTTGCTGGAGGAGAGCCAGACTCGCTGACCAGGCTGGAACTGGGGAGCGACTACCCTGTGCCTGTCCGCCACCCTCTTGTTACGCTCTGCTGTCCGTAGAAGGGCCTCACGGGTGTCCACCCACACCTTGCGGCAGCGACGAAGGTTATCCTGAACTGACGGGACGGTTAACTCCTTTTCCTGAGACGGGAACAATGGCGGTTGGTACCCCAACGCCGCCTCAAATGGTGAAAGGCCGGTGGCAGATGAGGTGAGGGAATTGTGGGCATATTCGACCCACGGGAGGTGTTTGGCCCAGGTGGACGGGTTTTGGGATGTCACACAGCGTAGAGCAGCCTCCAGGTCCTGATTGGTCCTCTCAGTCTGGCCATTGGACTGGGGATGGAAACCTGATGAGAGACTGACAGAGGCACCCAGAGCAGAACAAAACTCCTTCCATACCCGAGAAATGAACTGTGGACCTCTATCGGACACTATGTCCACAGGTATTCCATGGGGACGGAATACATGTAGGACAAAGAGGTCGGCTGTCTCACTGGCAGACGGTAATTTTGGTAATGCAACAAAATGGGCAGATTTAGAGAATCTGTCCACGATGGTGAGTATGGTGTCATTACCCTCAGACATAGGAAGTCCAGTGACGAAGTCCAAGGCCACGTGAGACCAAGGACGACTCGGGACTGGGAGAGGCCGCAGCAGGCCCGAAGGAGCCCGGTGGGAAGCCTTATTTTGGGCACAGATGGAACAGGCCGCCACGTACTCCCGGACGTCAGTCTCGACGGATGGCCACCAAAAGTGCCTCTTCAGTAGCGACAGTGTACGGTTCATACCAGGGTGGCAGGAGAAGCGCGAGGTGTGGATCCAGTTGAGCACTTGTGGCCGCACGGCTGCGGGAACATAGAGAAGGTCGGGGGGGCCATCGGCCGGTCCAGGTTCCGACTCTTGTGCCGATCGGACGAGGGACTCGATTTCCCAGCGAACAGCCGCCACCAAACAGGAAGCGGGCAGAACAGGTTCAGGATTGCTGGAGTCTTCATTGTCTGTAAACTGGCGAGAGAGAGCATCAGGCTTGACATTACGTGTGCCAGGACGATATGTTAAAATAAACTTGAACCTGCTGAAGAACAGAGCCCATCTGGCCTGACGGGAGTTTAGCCTCTTGGAGGACTGGATGTAAGCCAGGTTCTTGTGGTCTGTCCAGACTATGAAGGGTTGCTCTGCTCCGTCTAGCCAGTGCCTCCACTCCTCCAACGCCAACTTGACAGCAAGCAACTCCCGGTTACCCACGTCGTAGTTCTTCTCAGCAGGGGTCAATCTCCTGGAGAAAAAGGCCACAGGATGGAGCTTCTGGTCCGTGGGGGAACGTTGTGACAGGACAGCCCCCACCCCCGAATCAGAGGCGTCCACTTCCACAATAAACTGCAAGCTAGTGTCTGGATGAATAAGAACAGGTGAGGTGGTGAACAGTTCCTTCAATGTACTCACAGCTGACTCGGCCTCAGGCGTCCACAGGAATGGCACCTTTGGGGAGGTGAGCTTGGTCAGGGGGGCAACCACTCGGCTGAAACCCCTGATGAAGCGGCGGTAGAAGTTGGCGAAGCCCAGGAAGCGTTGTAGCTGCTTCCGAGACGTGGGTGTGGGCCACTCCACAACCGCTCTGATCTTGTCAGGGTCTGGTGACACTTGTCCCCGCTCAATAACAAAGCCCAAAAAGGGGACGGACTGCCGGTGGAACTCACATTTTTCTGCTTTCACATACAGTTTATTTTCCATGAGGCGTTGGAGAACCAGACGGACGTGGGAGACGTGTTCATCCTGTGACTTAGAGAATATTAGAATGTCATCCAAATAGACAAACACAAAACGGTGTAGAAAATCCCTCAACACATCGTTAACCATGGCCTGAAACACTGCTGGGGCGTTAGTGAGACCGAATGGCATGACTAGGTATTCAAAGTGTCCGAGAGGGGTATTGAACCCAGTTTTCCATTCGTCTCCCTGCCTGATCCTAACGAGGTGGTAAGCGTTACGCAGGTCACGTTTGGTAAACACGGTGGCACCATGAAGGGGTTCAAATGCTGAGTTGATGAGAGGCAGGGGGTATGTATTTCTGACTGTGATGTTATTTAGTCCTCTGTAGTCAATGCAGGGGCGTAATGTTTTGTCCTTCTTCTCTACAAAAAAAAACCCCGCACCAACAGCGGAAGATGAGGGACGAATGATGCCAGAGGCTAGGGAGTCGCCTATGTAGGTTTCCATAGCTTCTCTCTCAGGACGGGACAGATTGAAAAGCCGACTGGACGGCAAAGGGGCTCCAGGCAGTAACTCAATAGCGCAATCCTATGGCCTATGAGGTGGTAGTGAAAGTGCCTTGGACTTACTGAATACCTCGGCCAGGTCCAAGTACTCCTCAGGGACTGAAGAGAGGTCTGGGGTTTTGACAGGGGAAGCAGGGGAACCTACCGAGGGCGGAATAGCCGACCCAAGGCAAGCAGAATGGCAGTGAGTGCTCCAACTGTGTATCTTGTGGTTTTGCCAGTCAATATGGGGATTGTGAAGGCTAAGCCAAGGGAAACCGAGGATAAGGGGGGAGGCCGAGGAGGAGACTACTTTAAACTGGATGGTTTCTTTGTGATTGCCGGACAGCATGAGAGAAACGGGGACAGTTTGGTGGGTGATGTTGGCAAACTGACGGCCGTCTATAGCGGTTACTGTAATAGGCTTAGGCAGGGGCTTAACAGGGATCTCAGCCTGAGTGACCAGGTTAACGTCAAGGAAACTATCCTCAGCACCAGAGTCAATGAGGGCAGCTAATGGGAGAGACAGATTTCTGAACTGGACTGTAGCTGGGATAACTAGACGGGGTGCTGTGGGCATTGAGTCAGGTGTAGCACTCGCAAGTACGCCCACCTTTACTTGCGAGCTTGGTCTTTTGGGCGAACCGGACAGTTAACCAGGAAATGAGTGCGGTCCCCACAGTAAATGCACTCACCAGCCCGCACGCGCCGTTCCTTTTCGGCAGGGGACAGACGAGCACGGCCCAGCTGCATGGGCTCGTCTAGTTCCGTGGAGGGATCCGCTGAGGTGTGTGGGCGGTGTCCGAGTGGTGGTGTTGCTCGGGTTGCAGAAAGCGAGGGGGCCCCGCCTGTGGTGCGGACCCGACCGCCCCTCTCCTGTCTCCTCTCCCGTAGCCTGTTGTCTATTCGTGTAGCAAGGGAAACGAGAGAATGAAGGTTAGCAGGCTCATCACGAACAGCTAGTTCATCCTTGATCGTGTCACTCAAACCGTTAACAAACGCTCCCTGAAGAGCTTCGTCATTCCACTTGGAATCGGCTGCCAAGGTCCAAAAATCAATGGCGTATTCAGCCACGCTACCCGTGCCCTGTCGTAGCTTCAACAGTCTCTTTGTGGCGGTCCCGGCATAGTCCGGGTGATCAAACACAATTTCCAATTGAGAGGAAAAATCGTCAAACGACAGGCTGGCAATCTGCTGAGTAGAACAAGTCGCTTCTGCCCAAATCAAAGCTTTGCCCCTCAGTAACCCCAGAGCGTAATGTACCTTTGAGGATTCCGTGGAGAAGGACAGGGGCTTCTGTTGGAACACCAAGCGGCACTGAAGCAGGAAACCACGGCACTTGTTCAGGTCCCCGGTGAAAGGTTCGGGTGAGGTTGTAGGGGGTTCCCGAAGGGCAGGAGCGGAAGCCGAGCCTGGAGCCACTGTAGGAGGAACAGGTGGAGGAGAAACAGAGGGAGGAAGGGTAGTGAGTGTTACCAGGTTAACTACCTGAGAGGTGAGATGAGATACTTGATCCAACAACTGCTGGTTGTTATCCAATAGAGTCCGGATGAGTTGGTCGTGTTGTCCCAATAACATTCCCTGTGAATGGAGGGCGCGTTGTACGCCATCACCCGTTGTTTCATGTGGCATCTCTGCTGAGTCCATGTTTGGCCAGTTCGTTCTGTTAGGTTGGGTGGGGGACTCAGGTGCAGAGACGGACACACGGACAAAGAGGGTGAATTAGGATGTAGTTTATTCAGCGTGTTTTGGCAGAGAGAAGCAGTTCAAGGTGGAGTAGCTTCAGGCCGGGGTAGGAGCTGAGTGGGGTGGAGAGCCAGTAGTCCTGAGAGCTGGATGACGAGGATATCAGACAACAGAGGAGCAGGTTGCGGCGTGGGAATGGCAGGCAGGCAGGCAGCAGGAACAGACGGGATCTGGTCGAAGGAGAGACAGGTTACAAACGTGGCAGAAACAACTATAATACTGAGAGAGTACAACTAAACTGAGATTTGCTGTACAGGGCCAAGTTACCACAGGTGGTGTAGGAACGAACTGGCGCTGGAGAGGTGTCCAGCCCGGGTAGATAACTGCTGTTTGATTGATGACAATGAGCCGCAGCTGGAGGTAACGGAGCATGAGAGAGAATGGCCACGCCCCCTGACCTAGATCCTCTGACTGGTCTGCACAGCAGGGGGAGACAGACACAGACAACACACACACACAGGGAAAAAAGGAAAAGGGAAACAAGCGGAAACAGGACCAACAGTGCCGGACCGTAACAACACCTGGATTGTACAATATTCAACCATTATTATTTTCAAAATTCTTCAAGGTCTATCAAATTGGTTGTTGATAATTGTTAGACAACAATTGTCAGGTCTTCCCATAGACGTTCAAGTAGATTTTCAAGTCAAAACTGTAACTTGGCCACTCAGGAACATTCACTGTCTTCTTGTAGATAGGCCTTGTGTTTTAGGTTATTGTCGTGTTGAAAGGTGAATTAATCTCCCAATGTCAGGTGGAAAGCAGACTGAACCAGGTTTTCCTCTACGATTTAGCTTTAGCTGCATTCTTTATTTTTACTCCCCAGTCCTTAACGATTACAATTATACCCATAACAAGATGCAGCCACCACTATGCTTCAAAATATATGTTGTATTGGATTTTCCCCAGACATAACATTTTGTATTCAGGACAAAAAGTTAATTGCTTTGCTACGTTCTTTCCAGTATTTATGTGTTATTTTTTGTTATTATTATGATTTATTTATGTTTTGGGGGGGTTAGATCAGCTTTAATATATCAGATAGATTGTAACTTCCATCAATATAATTGTGTGCATCACTTCCAATCCCCCATATGTTTTTATTCTCTCGCAAATATATATATATATATATATATATATATATATATATATATATACAGTGGGGAGAACAAGTATTTGATACACTGCCGATTTTGCAGGTTTTCCTACTTACAAAGCATGTAGAGGTCTGTCATTTTTATCATAGGTACACTTCAACTGTGAGAGACGGAATCTAAAACAAAAATCCAGAAAATCACATTGTATGATTTTTAAGTAATTAATTTGCATTTTAAACATGACATAAGTATTTGATCCATCAGAAAAGCAGAACTTAATATTTGGTACAGAAACCTTTGTTTGCAATTACAGAGATCATACGTTTCCTGTAGGTCTTGACCAGGTTTGCACACACTGCAGCAGGGATTTTGGCCCACTCCTCCATACAGACCTTCTCCAGATCCTTCAGGTTTCGGGGCTGTCGCTGGGCAATACGGACTTTCAGCTCCCTCCAAAGATTTTGTATTGGGTTCAGGTCTGGAGACTGGCTAGGCCACTCCAGGACCTTGAGATGCAAGAAGCCACTCCTTAGTTGCCCTGGCTGTGTGTTTCGGGTCGTTGTCACACTGGAAGACCCAGCCACGACCCATCTTCAATGTTCTTACTGAGGGAAGGAGGTTGTTGGCCAAGATCTCGCGATACATGGCCCCATCCATCCTCCCCTCAATACGGTGCAGTCGTCCTGTCCCCTTTGCAGAAAAGCATCCCCAAAGAATAATGTTTCCACCTCCATGCTTCACGGTTGGGATGGTGTTCTTGGGGTTGACCTCATCCTTCTTCTTCCTCCAAACATGGCAAGTGGAGTTTAGACCAAAAAGCTATATTCTTGTCTCATCAGACTACATGACCTTCTCCCATTCCTCCTCTGGATCAATCAGATGGTCATTGGCAAACTTCAGACGGGCCTGGACATGCGCTGGCTTGAGCAGGGGGACCTTGCGTGCGCTGCAGGATTTTAATCCATGACGGCGTAGTGTGTTACTAATGGTTTTCTTTGAGACTGTGGTCCCAGCACTCTTCAGGTCATTGACCAGGTCCTGCCGTGTAGTTCTGGGCTGATCCCTCACCTTCCTCATGATCATTGATGCCCCACGATGTGAGATCTTGCATGGAGCCCCAGACAATGGGTGATTGACCTTCATCTTGAACTTCTTCCATTTTCTAATAATTGCGCCAACAGTTGTTGCCTTCTCACCAAGCTGCTTGCCTATTGTCCTGTAGCCCATCCCAGCCTTGTGCAGGTCTACAATTTTATCCCTGATGCCCTTACACAGCTCTCTGGTCTTGGCCATTGTGGAGAGCAGGGGCGGTGTGTTCATTAGGGCGATATGGGCGACGCACTGCCAAACGGGAAAAGGAAGGGATTTTTTTTATAATCAATTATATCATGGCAACAGTAGTTTTCAGTGTTCTAATCTAGACGTCTGATCTGCCACTAAATGTCCAATCAGGCTAAAGTCGTGCTTCAAATGGCCCCGCCCCTTTTGGGGCGATTTCAGTCAGGTTGAAAATCGCCCAGGGGTCTCTCATAGACTATCATGTAAAATATTATTTTTTTCAAATATCAGAGCTTTCAATACAATCTCTATGGGTTCCGGGAGGGCTTGCACTTACGCGCTTTCATCATACGTAACATAAGTAACCATGAACATAACTAAGAAAAGAGCGGGTAGCAGCGTCAATCAATTCACGTACAACTGTCAAGATGGCTAGCTTTGCGAGGCAAAGATGAAACTGAGGGCTCCACCAACCCTGGTATTTTTCTTGGACTTGTCAACTTTGTGGCACAATTAGATGAGGTGTTTGATGACCATCTTAAAAATGCTAAAGTTTTCAAGGGCACATCAAAGACCATTCAAAACGAGCTACTGGAGTGTATGCTAGCGGTCATGAGGGAACATATTGTGGAGGAGGTGAAGTCGGCGAACTTCGTAGCTATCCAAGCTGACGAGACCACGGACGTTTCTACACAGACACAGCTGGTGCTTGTGCTGAGGTACATAGATAGCAACCACAAAGTGCAGGAGCGCTTTTTTGAGTTCCTTCCCATCTCGGAATCAACCTCAGTCTCAATCGCCAGTGTGCTTTTGGAGAGACTGAACGGTCTTTTTGCCGACGACGAGAAAGTCAAACTCATTGCGCAAGCTTACGATGGAGCCAGTGTGATGAGGTGAGAGAAGGCTGGTGTGCAGCAAAAGGTGCGTGAGCATTTCAAGAATGCCCATTACGTGCATTGCTATGCGCATCAGCTGAATTTGATCATGCAGCAAGCTAGAACAGTTTCAGTACAAGTAATGTAGCCTCTCTCTCTCTTTGTCCCTCCCTGTCTGTCTCTTTAACACACACACGCCCAAATCAGTTCACAGTTGATGTTGTTTAAAATAGTTATTTTTCATTTTTAAAAAAGTAAAAAATAAATAATAATCTGTTCATGTTCATTTTTACAAATCTATACAATTGTCCAGAATATGGTTGTTCATATTTACAAATCTATACAATTGGCCAGAATATGGTTGTTCATTTTTACAAAGCCATACAGATAGCTGTGTTTACCTTTTCTAGAAATTATTTTCAAATTCTGTTTTCAGGCAAAATGTCTATCACTGTTCATTTTCACAAATCTATACAAGAGGGCAGAATATGGAAGTCTATAAAAATTTCTTATTACCAATAACTTGCATCAATGTTTTCAGTAGCCTCTATCAAAAGCTCCTGCTTGCTTGTTGTGAATTATGCTCAGGTGCACATATTTCCAATTCAACCATGAGGCCTTTTTGAAGCAAGTAATGTGTATATCAGTATTGACTTATATGCTGCCCCTGTCTTCATGTTGTTGCTGGACATATATTTTTTAAAATGTGTGTAGGTCACCTATGTCACGGTTTCGGCCGAGACTGCTCCTCCTCCTGGTTCGGGCAGGCAAAGGCGTTCGCCGTCCCCGGAGTACTAGCTGCCATCGTTGGACCATTTCCATGTGCGATTGCTTTTGTCTGTCCTTAGCACCTGTGTCTGATTTGTGATTATTACGTGTCCTATAAGTTCCCTGTGTTTGTTTGGATTAGTTGTGTGTTGTTGCTTCCTGCCATTGTGTCGGAGCTTTGTGTTTGCTCCCGTGTTGTTTCATGTATTAGTGTTTACGCGTGTGCGTATTTTTCCCTCGCCTCGTTGTCTGTTTTGAGGTCGGAGGTTTTCACTTGCATTTTTGGTGACTATTAAAGTCTGTTGGACTTTACCTCTGTGTCCTGCGCCTGACTCCTCCACCACATCCACATCGGTACCATTGACAGAACAACACACCAATTATGGAGTCAGCAGGAACAGCGGCGGCACCCGAATCCCTGGAGGACCGGATCAATTACCAGGACACCATGATCCGGCAACTCGGGGCCGCCATGGACGAGGTGTCCAACACACTGCGCCGCTTGGTGTATCGGGAGGTGCCCACGCCTTCTCACACTATCCCAGCACCAACGGCCAGTCCTCCTCTCTCAGCACCGGAACCCAGTGGCATTCGGCTCTCGCTCCCGAGGGCATATGACGGTTCTGCAGCCGGGTGTCAGGGCTTTCTCCTACAGGTAGAACTTTACCTTGCCACCATACACCCGGCGCCCTCGGGATACGAGAGCGTCTCCGCCCTCATCTCCTGTCTCTCCGGGAAGGCGTTGGAGTGGGCCAACGCCGAATGGAGGGGAATAGACGCCGCCACCATCACCTACGCGGAGTTTTCCCGCCGCTTCAGGACTGTCTTCGACCATCCACCTGAGGGGAAAGCGGCGGGAGAGCGTCTATTCCACCTCCGACAGGGGAAGAGGAGCGCACAGGAGTTCGCACTGGAGTTCCGGACACTAGCAGCGGATGCGGGATGGAGTGAGAGGGCCCTCATTGACCACTATCGGTGTAGCCTACGAGAGGACGTTCGTTGTGAGATGGCCTGCAGGGACACCAACCTGTCGTTCGACCAGCTGGTGGACATCTCCATCAGTCTCGACACCCTGCTGGCTACCCGCGGACGTCCCGAGTGGGGGTCGTCCATTCCATCCTCCAGCACCTCCGAGCCTACTCCTATGGAGCTCGGGGGTGCTGGCGCTAGAGAGAGGAGGAGGAGGGAGAACCCGAGGATAGCCAACTCCTGCACCAACTGTGGCCGTGGAGGACACACCGCGGCCAGGTGCTGGGGAAGGTTTTCTGAGAGAGGGGACAACAGGTCACGCACTGGGGAGTCATTTCAGGTGAGAAGGCGCCCCACTTACCCAGAGCTCTCTGTTGGTCACATGAGTATTCCTGTGCGTTTTCCACAGGTGGCACCTCATTCCCAGCATAAGGCGCTAGTAGATTCAGGCGCAGCTGGGAACTTTATTGATCGGGCATTTTGTGCTAGGTTAGGAATTCCCCTTCGGCCGGTAGAAGTTCCATTCCCTGTCCATGCATTAGACAGCCGGCCGTTGGGGTCGGGTCTGATCAGGGATGTCACAGCACCGCTGACGATGACGACGCAGGGGGGTCATGAGGAAATCATTCAGTTCTATCTGATTGACTCTCCTGCGTACCCAGTGGTGTTGGGGCTTCCCTGGTTAAGTACCCACGATCCTACCATAGCGTGGCAACAGAGGGCTCTTATGGAGTGGTCTGCCCAGTGTGTAGGGAGATGTCTAGGTGTTTCCTTAGGGGCGACCTCGGTAGAGAGTCCGAACCAAGTGCCCGCACTGCGCATTCCCCCCGAGTATGAGGATTTAGCACTAGTATTTAGTAAATCGAGGGCAGCTAGGCTACCTCCTCATAGACAGGGGGACTGTGCGATAAATATCCAGAATGGAGCAGCTCTTCCCAGGAGTCATGTGTATCCCCTGTCTCAAGAGGAGACTGCGGCTATGGAGACTTACATAGCCGAGTCCTTGGCACAGGGATACATACGGCCCTCTACTTCTCCGGTCTCCTCGAGTTTCTTCTTTGTGAAGAAGAAGGACGGGGGATTGCGCCCGTGTATTGATTACCGTAGTCTCAATCAGATCACCGTAAAATACAGCTACCCACTTCCACTGATTGCGACGATGACGGAGTCATTACGCGGAGCACGATTCTTCACAAAGTTAGATCTCAGGAGCGCGTACAATTTGGTGCGCATTAAGGGGGGGGATGAATGGAAAACAGCATTTAGCACCACCTCGGGTCATTACGAGTATCTCGTCATGCCGTACGGGTTAATGAATGCTCCTTCAGTCTTCCAATCCTTTGTTGATGAGATTTTCCGGGACATGCATGGGCAGGGTGTAGTGGTGTACATTGACGACATTCTAGTGTACTCTTCTACACGAGCCGAGCATGTAGCCCAGGTGCGCCGAGTATTGAGACGACTGTTGGAGCATGACTTGTATGTCAAGGCAGAGAAATGCCTGTTCTTCCAGGAGTCCGTCTCCTTTTTGGGTTATCGGTTGTCCCCGTCTGGCGTGGAGATAGAGGTAGATCGGGTATCGGCTGTGCGTAATTGGCAAACTCCAACCACCGTAAAAGAGGTGCAGCGGTTCTTGGGTTTTGCTAATTACTACCGGAGGTTTATCCGGGGCTTTGGACAGGTTGCAGTTCCCATTACGTCCCTGCTAAAGGGGGGTCCGGTGCGCTTGCAGTGGTCAGCTGAGGCGGACAGGGCATTTGTCAAGCTGAAGAACCTGTTCGCCTCGGCCCCGGTGCTGGCGCATCCGGATCCCTCTTTGCCTTTCCAAGTAGAGGTGGACGCGTCCGAGACCGGTATTGGGGCAGTCCTGTCACAACGGTCCGGCACGCCACCTAAGCTCCGCCCCTGTGCGTTCTACTCTAAGAAGCTCAGCCCGGCGGAGCGCAATTATGACGTTGGGGACAGGGAACTGTTAGCCGTAGTCCAGGCCCTAAAGGTGTGGAGGCATTGGCTAGAGGGGGCTCAACACCCTTTCCTCATTCTGACTGATCACCGTAACCTGGAGTACATCCGGGCAGCTAGGAGATTGAACCCTCGTCAGGCCAGGTGGAACATGTTCCTGACCCGGTTTGTTTTTAAAATCACATACATCCCTGGGTCCCAGAACGGTAAGGCAGACGCCCTGTCCCGGCAGTATGACACGGAGGAGAGGTCCATTGAGCCTACTTCCATACTGCCGGAGTCTTGTCTGGTGGCTCCGGTAGTATGGGAGGTCGATGCGGAAATCGAGCGGGCGCTGCGTACCGACCCTACTCCCCCCGAGTGTCCTGTGGGGCGGACGTACGTTCCGCTCGAGGTTCGTGATCGGCTTATTTCTTGGGCTCATACATCACCCTCCTCTGGACATCCTGGTATTGGTCGGACGGTGCACTGCCTTAGCGTAAAATACTGGTGGCCAACGTTAGCCAGGGATGTGAGGGTTTATGTCTCCTCCTGCTCGGTATGTGCCCAGTGTAAGGCACCTAGACATTTGCCCAGAGGTAAGTTACATCCTCTGCCCGTTCCACAACGACCATGGTCCCACCTCTCGGTAGATTTTGTGACCGATCTACCCCCTTCCCAGGGTAATACCACCATTTTGGTCGTTGTGGATCGGTTTTCTAAGGCCTGTCGTCTCCTCCCACTGCCGGGTCTCCCTACTGCCCTACAGACCGCCGAGGCCATCTTTACCCACGTGTTCCGGCACTATGGGGTCCCCGAGGATATTGTGTCCGACCGAGGTCCCCAGTTCACCTCCAGAGTCTGGGGGGCTTTCATGGAACGCCTGGGGGTCTCGGTTAGCCTTACCTCGGGGTACCACCCAGAGAGCAATGGGCAGGTTGAACGTGTGAACCAGGATGTGGGTAGGTTTTTGAGGTCCTATTGACGGGACCGGCCGGAGGAGTGGTCGAGGTATATCCCCTGGGCAGAGATGGCCCAGAACTCTCTCCGCCACTCCTCCACCGGATTAACACCTTTCCAGTGTATTTTAGGGTATCAGCCGGTCCTGGCACCGTGGCACGAGAGCCAGACCGAGGCCCCTGCGGTGGACGAGTGGATTCGGCGCTCGGAGGAGACGTGGGACGCTGCCCATGTCCATCTGCAGCGTGCCATCCGTCAACACAAGGCGAGCGCCGATCGCCACCGCAGTGAGGGGCCGGTGTACGCACCGGGAGATCGAGTCTGGCTCTCGACTCGAAACCTGCCCCTCCGCCTGCCCTGCCGGAAGCTGGGTCGGCGGTTTGTGGGGCCCTTCAAAGTCCTGAGAAGATTGAACGAGGTGTGTTACAGGTTACAACTACCTATAGAGTATAAAAATATTAACCCCTCGTTCCATGTGTCTCTTCTCAGGCCGGTGGTAGCTGGCCCACTCCAAGAGGAGGAGATAGGAGAGACCCCTCCGCCCCCTTTGGACATTGAGGGGGCTCCGGCGTACAGGGTCCGGACCATCTTGGACTCCAGGCGCCGGAGGAGTGGTCTCCAATATCTCGTGGAGTGGGAGGGGTACGGTCCGGAGGAACGGTGCTGGGTGCCCAGGAGGGACATCATCGATCCATCCCTCCTGACAGAATTCCATCATGGGCATCCCACGCGCCCGGGTCCGCGTCCTCCTGGCCGTCCCCAAGGCCGGGGTCGGCGCACGGCTGGAGCCGCGCGTCAAGGGGGGGGTACTGTCACGGTTTCGGCCGAGACTGCTCCTCCTCCTGGTTCGGGCAGGCAAAGGCGTTCGCCGTCCCCGGAGTACTAGCTGCCATCGTTGGACCATTTCCATGTGCGATTGCTTTTGTCTGTCCTTAGCACCTGTGTCTGATTTGTGATTATTACGTGTCCTATAAGTTCCCTGTGTTTGTTTGGATTAGTTGTGTGTTGTTGCTTCCTGCCATTGTGTCGGAGCTTTGTGTTTGCTCCCGTGTTGTTTCATGTATTAGTGTTTACGCGTGTGCGTATTTTTCCCTCGCCTCGTTGTCTGTTTTGAGGTCGGAGGTTTTCACTTGCATTTTTGGTGACTATTAAAGTCTGTTGGACTTTACCTCTGTGTCCTGCGCCTGACTCCTCCACCACATCCACATCGGTACCATTGACAACCTAAATCATCAGAGAAATTGCCCCCCCCTGAGAATTTTTTCAGGAGCCGCCACTGGTGGAGAGGTTGGAGTCTGTTTGATTGAGTGTGTGGACAGGTGTCTTTTACACAGGTAACGAGTTCAAACAGGTGCAGTTAATACAGGTAATGAGTGGACAGGAGGGCTTCTTAAAGTGTCACGTAAATTTCTATCTCTAATTAATCAAACTTAATGCTCTGAATAATTCCCAGAGGGTATAAATTCTCTGGTTTAATCATGAATTAAACAAAGGTCCGCTACCAGCAAGAATGATCTGTATTTTTATTCATGGAGAGCTCTGGTGCCAAAAAATACATACACAGCCTTTATACCCCCTGACACACAAAGGCACATTGCTCCGCCCACCTTTACACAGCTTCTCAGTCCCCTTCACCCTGGAATGCTTTCTCAGCAGTTTCTAACTCTTCCCCCTCTGTTAGTGGGTTGACACTACATTATAACTCTAACACCGTTCACACATTTATACTGTATTTGGGGAGAAATCATCAAGTCATTATTCTTAAAATACAAATTAATCTCTCAATCCACCCCTTTGACTAAATGTTTTCACATTCAGGATAAATGTATTTTACAAGCATGATTCATCTCAGAGATTACGTCAGAACTAATAAACATTTCATCCAATGGCGGTCTTTCAGGGTCAAAATCCTCGTCATCCACCAAGCCTGGAGGATCTTTTTCACATTCCCCTGGTCAGAGTCCGGAGTCGGTCCATCTCTCATCATTGTTGAGATACTGCATTTCACCAACGCCTTACTCACCAATCCTCGGACACAGGGAACAAGACAACAACCACATAATACAAGAATACCCATACAAACACTGACCGCCCCTAAGATGGTGGCTGCTATGGTTTTCCATTTACCAAACATTTCATCAAACCACCCTATCCACGATGTATTAACTTCTGAGTTCTCAGTTCATTCTTCACTTAGTGCAGTTAATTCTGCAAGAGCTCTGGTGACTGTCCCATCCAGTGTGGTGTTGTTAGGGATAAATGTGCAACAATGGCTTATCATTCTATAGACATTGGCCCTTTCTGCCTGATCTAGAGCCAACCTCTTTTACTAAGTCATGAGTGGGATGGCGGATAATTGCTCGGAGATCCCCTTTACTGCATCTCTAGTCTGGTTAATAAATTGTTGTTGGTTGTAATAGATATAATGTATCCAATCCACATTCTTGTTTATTGTCACCCACCAGAAAAATGTTGTGGTAAAACCCTCCCATATTTGATTCATAGCTTTGTATTCGTCTGGAACACCCCTGGGGATGCCTATACCATCTATCCAAATTGGGTTATTTCCTTCCTGACCTATATTTCTTCTCCTCCTGATTATTCTTCCTGTCACTGGTCTTTGATGACTAATTCTTACAGGTTTGGACCAACAATACTGGGGCACAAGTACCCACCCATCCTTCTGGTAATGTCTGTCGAATGCTCCCTTTGTTAGTACATGCCCACCACACATCAGTCAGAGGGATGGTAAGGTTCATAATGTTTTCCCCCCTCCCCTATCTAAATCAGTCACATTAATTATCTCCTTACAGCCATTAAAATCACCCAAGTTACGGGTGCCATTTCTATGTCTGTAACCCTGGTATTCGTGAACCTAGGTGGGCTAGCCGAGTAAGTCAACTTTGCTAGCCCAATTCCTGTGCAATTGTGCTCTTTTTGATTGGACCCCAGGTCTAATACACAGGTAAACATTTCCTTTGGCACTGGGGCGGTCAACATTGTCGGTCGCCCAATGGAGCATGCATAATAATTGGTCTCCCCCAAGGCCCTAGCAGTGTACTTCATCCACTTTAAACAGAGATTTTCATCAGGGACTCCCTCTACTTCCCCTTGGTTCCATTCTTGGAGGAGAAAATCCTCTATCGTGGACGGGTTAGTTGAATTGACTCCGTCATCCTTTGACTGATTTACTCGGTCAATCGCTATTAATGGATTAATGACAGGACCTGGGCCCTCCATCTCTTTTGACTCCACCAAATGTAATCGTAGACAGGTATCGCGTCCGTATTCATCCGCGCAAGCCCAGTAAGTTCTTTTCATGTCCTCTTTAGTGACCTTTACTATTGTTACTACCATCTCCGTGGGGATGTCGTTATACCTTCTTATCCTCCATCTGGACGTCCAGCCCCGCCCCAGTCTCATATCTCCATCCTCCAGTATGTCTAAACACCTGAGCCCAGGAACAATCCGCAGAGGGAGCTGAACATAAATACAATGGGATTCTATAATCCCACGTTGCTTGCTTATTGACATGTACCCCACCCATTGACTACGTACCTAACCCTTATTCTGAATCCGACAGTCTGCCCTTCTCTGACTCCCCTTTTGTAGGCCACTCATCCTTGACGGTCAGTATGTCGGGTCGCTTCTCTTCTCTTTTACTTCTTAACAATGGTAAGGGAATAGCGTAATTGGTGGTGGATCTTGACATATCAAGACCATTGCCAAGACTATGATGTAGCTCAAGTTACCCCTATTCCCAAAAACCGCCAACCCTCTCCTGTCCTCAGTCTTTCTGCTTGGTATCACCCCATACTCACACCCTGAGAACACACTACAGTGATGATAGGTCGGGGTAGGAGATCTTCGTTAACAGAGGTGATCCCCAGACCCTATTGGTCCAGTTCTTCTCTCTATCTCTGCGTGTGTTCAGTGGTGCTTGTATGTGTTCTTACCTTTTTGCAGTGGGTAACGTGGAACCAGGTTGCTCTTTCTGCTATTCTAATGGCAAAGGCAGTGACCAATATCACCTGATAGGGCCCTTCCCAACAGGCCTGCTTCCAGTCTTTCTTCTGTAGGGACTGGATGCTCACCAGTCACCTGGTTAGATAGAGTGGGTCACCTTCCCCTTTAGTTCACCTGTGGGGCACAAAACCTCTGACATACCGCCCACATCAGTATTCTCTTTCTAGAATGTATATAAAAAAAAAAATGTGTTTAAAAAGTATTTTGTCCTCTCTTTCGTATATTATTTAATCCTACCACTAGCCTCTTCCCCCCTCTTGACACATAGTTCTGCTCATGTGTCAATATTACCACCTACAGTGGGGAAAAAAAGTATTTAGTCAGCCACCAATTGTGCAAGTTCTCCCAATTAAAAAGATGAGAGAGGCCTGTACACGTCAACTATGACAGACAAATTGAGGGAAAAAAATCCAGAAAATCACATTGTAGGATTTGTAATGAATTTATTTGCAAATTATGGTGGAAAATAAGTATTTGGTCACCTACAAACAAGCAAGATTTCTGGCTCTCACAGACCTGTAACTTCTTCTTTAAGAGGCTCCTCTGTCCTCCACTCGTTACCTGTATTAATGGCACCTGTTTGAACTTGTTATCAGTATAAAAGACACCTGTCCACAACCTCAAACAGTCACACTCCAAACTCCACTATGCCCAAGACCAAAGAGCTGTCAAAGGACAACAGAAACAAAATTGTAGACCTGCACCAGGCTGGGAAGACTGAATCTGCAATAGGTAAGCAGCTTGGTTTGAAGAAATCAACTGTGGGAGCAATTATTAGGAAATGGAAGACATACAAGACCACTGATAACCTCCCTCGATCTGGGGCTCCACGCAAGATCTCACCCCGTGGGGTCAAAATGATCACAAGAACGGTGAGCAAAAATCCCAGAACCACACGGGGGGACCTAGTGAATGACCTGCAGAGAGCTGGGACCAAAGTAACAAAGCCTACCATCAGTAACACACTACCCCGCCAGGGACTCAAATCCTGCAGTGCCAGACGTGTCCCCCTGCTTAAGCCAGTACATGTCCAGGCCCGTCTGAAGTTTGTTAGAGTGCATTTGGATGATCCAGAAGAGGATTGGGATAATGTCATATGGCCAGATGAAACCAAAATAGAACTTTCTGGTAAAAACTCAACTCGTCGTGTTTGGAGGACAAATAATTCTGAGTTGCATCCAAAGAACACCATACCTACTGTGAAGCATGGGGGTGGAAACATCATGCTTTGGGGCTGTTTTTCTGCAAAGGGACCAGGACGACTGATCCGTGTAAAGGAAAGAATGAATGGGGCCATGTATCGTGAGATTTTGAGTGAAAACCTCCTTCCATCAGCAAGGGCATTGAAGATGAAATGTGGCTGGGTCTTTCAGCATGACAATGATCCCAAACACACCGCCCGGGCAACAAAGGAGTGGCTTCGTAAGAAGCATTTCAAGGTCCTGGAGTAGCCTAGCCAGTCTCCAGATCTCAACCCAATAGAAAATCTTTGGAGGGAGTTGAAAGTCCGTGTTGCCCAGCGACAGCCCCAAAACATCACTGCTCTAGAGGAGATCTGCATGGAGGAATGGGCCAAAATACCAGCAACAGTGTGTGAAAACCTTGTGAAGACTTACAGAAAACGTTTGACCTGTGTCATTGCCAACAAAGGGTATATAACAAAGTATGGAGAAACTTTTGTTATTGACCAAATACTTATTTTCCACCATAATTTTCAAATAAATTCATAAAAAATCCTACAATGTAATTTAAGGATTTTTTTTCTCATTTTGTCTGTCATAGTTGACGTGTACCTATGATGAAAATTACAGGCCTCTCTCATCTTTTTAAGTGGGAGAACTTGCACAATTGGTGGCTGACTAAATACTTTTCCCCCCCACTGTACCTAAACAATCACTTAGGTAATATTGGTAATTTATCATCCAATTGCCATCCCTTATTCATTTTTGAGACTGTCCCTTGCTTCTTTATTGCTCCTCCCACTTCCTTTGTCTTTTATGGTGGCTAAATTCAACTTTCATTTAGTTCAGAATCTATAGTAATCCAATCAATCAATATCTTATCTTGTAAAAACACTCATGTTTAGTTCAAACTCTGTTCTACCCCGGCTCTCCCGGGCTTGACCTGAAGACTGATGGTTGGACATGACAGGTCCATATTTAAATCTTTCGACCTAACACAAACCCCACTTCATGCTGTAATCAATCAAGAAGATAGCAAAGGAGAGACAGGTTTTAGCCTGTACTCTGCTCAACCCTGGTGCCGCTCCCTTCACAATGTTTGAAGAGAGACAAAAGACAGCCATGGATTGAAGTAAGAGCAAGCACTTTGACCCTATGTCACCTAAGTCTTCTGCCTAGCAACAAAGAATAAAACACTTATATGTTCGTGATTAACCCAGTTATATATAATAGCCCACCAAAAAAAACTCACAACCAATGTCATATCCCTCTTTACTCTCTACCATTTCGGTAAAATCCCTGTTATATGTAGGAAAAGCTAAGACTGTTTTGGAAGTGAGCAACTTTTTCCTATTCATAAATTGTTCTTCCTCCTCAGAGTTCCAAATGATTTTACCATGGGCTGCCATTGCCTTCCCATAGATAAGATCACTTAATTTACCAGTATGCAGTACATGATGGAGTACCCAAGCTTTACAGCAGTCTATCATTCCCAAAAAGCTCATCATTCTTCATCTATTTCTGGACATCTAGTCCCTATCTTAAATTATCCTATCCAGCTTCCTATTACTACTATCTTCCTGATCTTATTACTAAATCAATGATCTAGGCAATAGCTGTTTCGCATTAGATTGTGCCTTCCTCTGATTACTGCAGCTCATTGCATTAATTTAGTTTCAAATACCAACTTGTTGTTTATTAAAGCATAATAAAAATGAAATGTAAATGACAACATTTGATAATATCTCAACTTACTTCTATCCCGTAAAAGTAATCCAAGATTAGTACAATTGACTAGCAACAGGTATCTTTCATTCAGGGAAAGCTCTCTCCCTCTTCTGTTATTTTAATGTTTCAAATATCACCCAACAAACCGTTCCATCCCACAGCATAGTAAACACCACCTATGAACTGTTGAAAATCATCCCATAAATTCAACATAACAACCCTTTATAAACATCATACTGGGTGTGTTGTTTTTTATTTGAAAAACCCAATTGAAAAACAACAATCAAAGATAGCCAGGCCCCACTTAATTTGGTAGCTCACTTTTATGACCTAAATACTGCCTAACTTTACTACTGCTCCCCCTAGCCATGGGCAACATTCCAATGAGATAAGCTAATCTCTTTCTCCTTGTTAGACATTTAGTTAACCTTCAATTAACCTCAGTAATCTAAAGATGGTAAGCACACACAAAACATGATACAGATATCCCCAGTCCTAACTCATCAATAATCGTTTGTATCAATCTAATTTCTCATAACTAATCTCACAATGATTATTGAACCCCTAAATCTGCTCCATGTGATCTCATCTCAAATGATCCATTATCAATTTTTTTACCAACACCATAGGAAAATCTGTCTCCCCTTCTATTGTTCCTTTCACCCCTGTAAATGTCATAATTCATTCATTAGCCAATACAATCACATACTCTGTGTAAGTAAGACATTATATTTTATCCCAGGCATCCCCTTAACATAATGCTATAGGAGACTTCCATCAATCCTGGAATACACTATAAAATACCACGTTTTATTAAGTTCACTACACCTTCTAATAAAACCCTATAACCCCTTTCTATTAATTTAATCATTGCAACCTGTTGCATTGATGTTTTAAAAATATAAACCTATTGTTTAATAATTTCATACTTATAACCAATGTTTATTCAATCCATCATCCTAATAGTAAAAACAATATCCCATTGTTCACGTAACGAAACCAAATTATCGTTTTAGAATTCACCACTCATTTTCATACACCACTGGTGTTACCCAACCTATACAATAAAGTAATAACCATTTGAATTTATCAAAGCACTTCCTTTTAGTCAAGTATTTTAGACCTCTACTTGAAATCTTACAGCTCAATCTAACTCGCTGGACTCTCTATTTTTTCCCCGCTAACCAGAGCCATAAATTATTCTCCTTTGTCCTCAACTCATTTTTCACAGCTCTATCGCCATTTCAGTTTGCTATTCAATTTCTTTAACTGTTCTCTCTGATTCAGCCCTAATTAATAAAACAAATACTTGATATCGTTGATAAGCATACATTTAATGATATTCCTATCATCTGAACTATGTACTGTCTCTCACCCCTCCCCCCCTGCTCCTTCCTACACAACGGGGGAGGCGCGGGGACCTTCTCTAATAATCTTCCTTTTTAGGAAATAATGTCATTCGTACTTGTAACATATTTTCATAGACCTATCTAGAATACTTCTAAAGCTATCTAATTCAACTGTTAATACACGTAAAAACTTTCTCTCCTTACACCCATTCCCTATTGAATAAGTGAGTCTTTCTATTTAACCCCAACCATGCTCCAAATCTTTCATTCAACATCAACAAACCAAATACTCAGTAGTATCCGGTTACCATTCATACCACCCGTTGAATTCACTCATACACACAGATTTCACCTTATGCCATTCAAATGCCCAACAAAACATAATAGTTCAATGGAACCCTTCTATTGGCTCTCTACTATTTATACATGACTTCTATAACCACATTAGTTATGGTCCGATTACCCATTAAACCTTATCACATAACCTTATCACATAATCAAACAACGGCACAACCTTAAACTCAAATGGGGCGGCCGTTAGCCCAGTAACCAAGAGCACCGTGTCAGCAACCAAGAGGTTGCCGGTTCTAATCCCCGAGCCGACCAGGCGAAAAATCTGCCGATGTGCCCCCGAGCAAGGCACCCAACCCCAGTTGCTCCTGCAAGTCGCTCCGGACAAGAGCGTCAGCTAAATGACCAAAAATAAAAATGTAAATATTCTCTACTTTCTCACCCATGACGTACGTCTACGTTCGGGTGAGAAAGCTCATACGTATATATTGTTAGAAATGTATAGGTACCTCTCAAATAATTGCTTTGTGGTGTTTTTAGCCAATTCTTAATTGACACACATTACTTCTTCAAACATTTTACCCGTGGAACCAAAAAATAGACTGTCATTTCCCGGACATTGCCCTTTCCCTTAGCTCTGCAGTCGCGATGGTTATGACCTGTTTTGTTACAGTATTTACACAGGGCCTTACACTCTCTAGCAAAATTCTCTAGTCTTTCCTGACTCTCCAAAAGCCATACTCTCGCTGTGTCTAGCCCCTCCCCTCGCTGTTTCTCCAAATCCGTTCCACAGTTTAGCCTCTAATTTCTCCACATCGAGATGCCCAATAAATCCATACCTCTTCTCCCAAATGGATCCATAAAACATATTTATTCGATCCCCTTAACATAATGCTATATCTTTCATCCGGACCTCTTTAGAATATTTATTTCCCATGGTGGAAAAATAAGAAATCCCCCCGTTTAGTAATAAATCAATCCAGAATTATTTTCCTGGGACATATTATCTGGTGCGACTCTTGAGCCAATGTTTATGATCTGTTTTGTAATTAACCATTTAAATAATCCAACCCGTAACCCATAGTTTTTTTTAAACCCCAGTTTCATGAAAGGGATGGGACAACCATTTTTTTCTCACGCGACCTATTTTAGTCCCTCCCTTGAAACAATTATCACGTATTTCGATGGACACGATGATAATTATCTCCCTTCCTGTTTATATTGTAAACACTGTACCCCCGTACAATCTCAATATTAACTAGTTTATTTTGGTGATGGCCATTCACCTTGAGTCATTTCAGACCCCCTTCCTCCCTTTTAATTCTCTTATGAGATTTTGGTAACTATTCTCTGCCCTCCACAAGAATTACTATTCTCATCCAAGTTCAAATAATTACACCGAAATCCATGAATAAAAATTACTGACCTTCTCCTTCAGTTCGGATTTAAATGCTTTTTCAATCTCGTTAACGTCTTTATCGTTCATAAGATTCATCACCGTCCTGTTTATAACTTTAACGTCGAAGGCCAGGTCTATTCTACACGGATGCTATCATCCGCCCGTGCACGGTTTTCGGTGTCCTCAGAACGATAAAGACGTATTTTGAGCTCCGCCCGAAGGACCATTTGTCACGAGAATTTCTATCTCTAATTAATCAAACTTAATGCTCTGAATAATTCCCAGAGGGTGTAAATTCTCTGGTTTAATCATGAATTAAACAAAGGTCCGCTACCAGCAAGAATGATCTGTATTTATATTCATGGAGAGCTCTGGCGCCAAAAAATACATACACAGCCTTTATACCCCTTGACACACAAAGGCACTTTGCTCTGCCCACCTTTACACAGCTTCTCAGTCCCCTTCACCCTGGAATGCTTTCTCAGCAGTTTCTAACTCCTCCCCCTCTGTTAGTGGGTTGACACTACATTATAACTCTAACACCGTTCACACATTTATACTGTTTTTGGGGTGAAATCCTTTAGTCATTATTCTTACAAATTAATCTATCATAAAGAAAAACTAACAGGTCTGTGAGAGCCGTAATTCTTACTGGTTGGTAGGTGATCAAATACTTATGTCATGCAATAAAATGCAAATTAATTACTTAAAAATCATACAATGTGATTTTCTGGATTTTTGTTTTAGATTCCGTCTCTCACAGTTGAAGTGTACCTATGATAAAAATTACAGACCTCTACATGCTTTGTAAGTAGGAAAACCTGCAAAATCGGAAGTGTATCAAATACTTGTTCTCCCCACTGTATATATATATATACAGTGGGGAAAAAAAGTATTTAGTCAGCCACCAATTGTGCAAGTTCTCCCACTTAAAAAGATGAGAGAGGCCTGTAATTTTCTTCATAGGTACACGTCAACTATGACAGACAAAATGAGGGAAAAAAATCCAGAAAATCACATTGTAGGATTTTTAATGAATGTATTTGCAAATTATGGTGGAAAATAAGTATTTGGTCAATAACAAAAGTTTCTCAATACTTTGTTATATACCCTTTGTTGGCAATGACACAGGTCAAACGTTTTCTGTAAGTCTTCACAAGGTTTTCACACACTGTTGCTGGTATTTTGGCCCATTCCTCCATGCAGATCTCCTCTAGAGCAGTGATGTTTTGGGGCTGTCGCTGGGCAACACAGACTTTCAACTCCCTCCAAAGATTTTCTATGGGGTTGAGATGTGGAGACTCCAGGACCTTGAAATGCTTCTTACGAAGCCACTTCTTCTTTGCCCGGGCGGTGTTTTTGGGATCATTGTCATGCTGAAAGACCCAGCCACGTTCCATCTTCAATGCCCTTGCTGATGGAAGGAAGTTTTCACTCAAAATCTCACGATACATGGCCCCATTCATTCTTTCCTTTACACGGATCAGTCGTCCTGGTCCCTTTGCAGAAAAACAGCCCCAAAGTATGATGTTTTCACTCCCATGCTTCACAGTAGGTATGGTGTTCTTTGGATGCAACTCAGCATTCTTTGTCCTCCAAACACGACGAGTTGAGTTTTTACCAAAAAGTTATATTTTGGTTTCATCTGACCATATGACATTCTCCCAATCCTCTTCTGGATGCACTCTAGCAAACTTCAGACGGGCCTGGACATGTACTGGCTTAAGCAGGGGGACACGTCTAGCACTGCAGGATTTGAGTCCCTGGCGGCGTAGTGTGTTACTGATGGTAGGCTTTGTTACTTTGGTCCCAGCTCTCTGCAGGTCATTCACTAGGTCCCCCCGTGTGGTTCTGGGATTTTTGCTCACCGTTCTTGTCATCATTTTGACCCCACGGGGTGAGATCTTGCGTGGAGCCCCAGATCGAGGGAGATTATCAGTGGTCTTGTATGTCTTCCATTTCCTAATAATTGCTCCCACAGTTGATTTCTTCAAACCAAGCTGCTTACCTATTGCAGATTCAGTCATCCCAGCCTGGTGCAGGTCTACAATTTTGTTTCTGGTGTCCTTTGACAGCTCTTTGGTCTTGGCCATAGTGGAGTTTGGAGTGTGACTGTTTGAGGTTGTGGACAGGTGTCTTTTATACTGATAACAAGTTCAAACAGGTGCCATTAATACAGGTAACGAGTGGAGGACAGAGGAGCCTCTTAAAGAAGAAGTTACAGGTCTGTGAGAGCCAGAAATCTTGCTTGTTTGTAGGTGACCAAATACTTATTTTCCACCATAATTTGCAAATAAATTCATTAAAAATCCTACAATGTGATTTTCTGGATTTTCTTTTCTCAATTTGTCTGTGATAGTTGACGACTGATCCGTGTAAAGGAAAGAATGAATGGGGCCATGTATCGTGAGATTTTGAGTGAAAACCTCCTTCCATCAGCAAGGGCATTGAAGATGAAATGTGGCTGGGTCTTTCAGCATGACAATGATCCCAAACACACCGCCCGGGCAACAAAGGAGTGGCTTCGTAAGAAGCATTTCAAGGTCCTGGAGTGGCCTAGCCAGTCTCCAGATCTCAACCCAATAGAAAATCTTTGGAGGGAGTTGAAAGTCCGTGTTGCCCAGCGACAGCCCCAAAACATCACTGCTCTAGAGGAGATCTGCATGGAGGAATGGGCCAAAATACCAGCAACAGTGTGTGAAAACCTTGTGAAGACTTACAGAAAACGTTTGACCTGTGTCATTGCCAACAAAGGGTATATAACAAAGTATGGAGAAACTTTTGTTATTGACCAAATACTTATTTTCCACCATAATTTTCAAATAAATTCATAAAAAATCCTACAATGTAATTTAAGGATTTTTTTTCTCATTTTGTCTGTCATAGTTGACGTGTACCTATGATGAAAATTACAGGCCTCTCTCATCTTTTTAAGTGGGAGAACTTGCACAATTGGTGGCTGACTAAATACTTTTTTCCCCCACTGTATATATATATATATATATATATATATATATATATATATATATATATATATATATATATATATATGCATATACATACATACACATACACATGCATACATATAAATACATATACATACATACTGTGTACAGTTGAAGTCAGAAGTTTACATACACTTAAGTTGGACTCATTAAAACTTGTTTTTCAACCACTCCACAAATTTCTTGTTAACAAACTATAGTTTTGGCAAGTCGGTTAGGACATCTACTTTGTGCATGACACAAGTCATTTTTCCAACAATTGTTTACAGACAGATTATTTCACTTATAATTCACTGTATCACAATTCCAGTGGGTCAGAAGTTTACATACACTAAGTTGACTGTGCAGTTAAACAGCTTGGAAAATTCCAGAAAATGATGTAATGGCTTTAGAAGCTTCTGATAGGCTAATTGATATAATTGGAGTCAATTGGAGGTGTACCTGTGGATGTATTTCAAGGCCTACCTTCAAACTCAGTGCCACTTTGCTTGAGATCATAGGAAAATCTAAAGAAATCAGCCAAGACATCAAACAAAAAATAATATATACATAGACCTCCACAAGTCTGGTTCATCCTTGGGAGCAATTTCCAAACGCCTGAAGGTACCATGTTAATCTGTACAAACAATAGTACGCAAGTATAAACACCATGGGACCATTCAGCCATCATACCGCTCAAGAAGGAGATGCGTTCTGTCTCCTAGAGATGAATGTGCTTTGGTGCGAAATGTGCAAATCAATCCTAGAACAACAGCAAAGGACCTTGTGAAGATGCTGGAGGAAACAGTTACAAAAGTATCTATATCCACAGTAAAACGAGTCCTATATCGACAACCTGAATGGCCGCTCAGCAAGGAAGAAGCCACTGCTCCAAAACCGCCATAAAAAAGCCAGACTACGGTTTGCAACTGCACATGGGGACGAAGATCGTACTTTTTGGAAAAATGTCCTCTGGTCTGATGAAACAAAAATAGAACTGTTTAGCCGTAATGACTATCGTTATGTTTGGAAGAAAAAAGGGGGTTGCTTGCAAGCTGAAGAACACCATCCCAACCGTGAAGCACGGGGGTGGCAGCATTATGCTGTGGGGGTGCTTTGCTGCAGGAGGGACTGGTTCACTTCACAAAATAGATGGCACCATGAGGAAGGAAAATTATGTGGATATATTGAAGCAACATCTCAAGACATCAGTCAGGAAGTTAAAGCTTGGTCGCAAATGGGTCTTCCAGATGGACAATGACCCCAAGCATACTTCCAAAATTGTGGCAAAATGGCTTAAGGACAACAATGTCAAGGTATTTGAGTGGCCATCACAAAGCCCTGACCTCAATCCTATAGAACATTCGTGGGCAGAACTGAAAAAGTGTGTGTGAGCAAGGAGGCCTACAAACCTGACTCAGTTACACCAGCTCTGTCAGGAGGAATGGGCCAAAATTCACCCAACTTATTGTGGGAAGCTTGTGGAAGGCTACCCAAAACGTTTGACCCAAGTTAAGCAATTTAAAGGCAATGCTACCAAATACTAATTGAGTGTATGTAAACTTCTGACCCACTGGGAATGTGATGAAAGAAATAAAAGCAGAAAATAAATAATTCTCTCTACTATTATTCTGACATTTCACATTCTTAAATTAAAGTGGTGATCCTAACTGACATAAGACAGGGAATCTTTACTAGGATTAAATGTCAGGAATTGTGAAAAACTGAGTTTAAATGTATTTTGCTAAGGTGTATGTAAACTTCAGACTTCAACTGTATATACATATATCCTTTAAAAAAATATATTTCCCTTTATTACTTTCCAACCCCACCACCCCTTCCCTAATTGGAGTAAACTAGTGAACAACAACGCTTAGGCCTCTACTTCAAGCTTATACATGCTATATACATTTTATGGACATAGTCAATTTTACAATAATTCTATTTAGTTTGTTTTTACTCCTGAATTTCCTCTACCCTCAACCTCTCCTATCATTTTCATGATGTCCATCCGGTTTTCTTTTATATGCCATATTTTTCTAACTGTGCTCTTTCACAAAAGCTCTCAACCTATAACCCGTATACTTATTATGGACACAGTATGCTTTACATTAGTTATGTTGTTGTTATTAGTTGTTGTTAGTTGTTATTAGTCCCATCCTTCAGCTCCATTCAACACCTTCCATCTATCTCTTAACACCATCCATATTGGATTTCTATTTGCCATATATTTTTCAACTCTACTGTGATGTTTCACAGAGTTCTGAACCCTTAAAATCTCATCGTTTCTACCGATGGAATTTTTTTTAGTTTTTTTGTTGCTAAAAGTTTTTTTTAAATTATTGATCACCCAGTATCTGCAGGGTTAGCTCCAGGTAAATATTGCAATCCTTCAGCCATTCCTAGACCTGTGACCAAAAACAAGCTACAAATGTACAGTACCAAAACAAATGATCTAATGATTCTGTCTCTTCGCAGCAAAATCTGCTGAGCTGGGAAGATTGTATCCCCCATATAAATAACATTCTATTGGTAGCAAGAATTTTGTATAATAATTTTAATTGAAAAATTATAAGTTTTTAATCCGGCTTCGTTTTGCATATCAGTTCATAAACACTGTGCCATGGAATCGTTACGTCAAAAATCTCTTCCCAACTATTTTGCAATCTATATGGGACGGCTGTCATTCCTTTGATCCTTAAATTAAACTGGTATACTTTTTTATTTATCACAATTTTCTTTAACCAATTTTGTTCTTTAATGCAGGGCCGACAGACATGTTCCTTACTTTTTCCCCCTTCCACTTTCCTCTTCCAATTTTCAGTAATGCTGCTATTATTTGGTTGTAATTTTGGGTTTTGGGTTCTTTCCAGTATTAAATGCTGACCTTCTAGGCAGAGTTGCAAAGAAAAAGCCATATCTCAGACTGGCCAATAAAAATAAAATACTTTTTTTTAACTAGGCAAGTCAGTTAAGAACAATTTCTTATTTACAATGACGGCCTACACCGGCCAAACCGGGCGACGCTGGGCCAATTGTGCGCCGCCCTATGGGTCTCCCAATCACAGCCTGGAATCGAACCAGGGGGTATGTAGTGACGCCTCAAGCACTGAGATGCAGTGCCTTAGACCACTGCGCCACTCGGGAGTTTGCGCGGTTCTTTGAAGGGAGTAGTACACAGCGTTGTACGAGATATTCAGTTTCTTGGCAATTTCTCGCATGGAATAGCCTTCATTTCTCAGAACAAGAATAGACTGACGAATTTCAGAAGAAAGTTATTTGTTTCTGGCCATTTTGAGCCTGTAATCGAATCCACAATTGCTGATGCTCCTGATACTCAACTAGTCTCAAGAAGGCCAGTTTTATTGCTTCTTTAATCAGCACAACAGTTTTCAGCTGTGCTAATATAATTGCAAAAGGGTTTTCTAATGATCAGTTAGCCTTTTGAAATTAGAAACTTGGATTAGCAAACACAACGTGCCATTGGAACACAGGACTGATGGTTGCTGATATTGGGCCTCTGTACACCTATGTAGATATTCTATAAAAAATCTGCCGTTTCCAGCTACAATAGCCATTTACAACATTAACAATGTCTACACTGTATTTCGGATCAATTTTATGTTATTTTAATGGACAAAAAAAAATCATTTTCTTTCAAAAACAAGGACATTTCTACGTGACCTCAAACTTTTGAACGGTTGCGTATATATGTTTTATATTGATAACAGTCACTTATTAAATCATTACCTCATCCGTCTCATTCTGAACGTTGCGTAATCCTTGAACCTGCAAAAACCTTAACCTTATTGATGAATCAGCAATACACAAATTGGCTTAATTATTTATTTACTAACTAACTAAATAATAACACAGAATACAAACACACACACGGTATAGGTTACTGATTACTAACGTAAGACAATGAAAACAGGTCCCTAGTGGACTGGACTAACAATATTATGACTGCTTGGTTAGGGGAAGGAGGGGTCAATAGAAAGAGAGTGAAAGGGAGAGACAGAGATTCAACTTATCGTTGTTACGTTTGGAAACCACCGCTCATTCGGATAGGAAATGCAATGTATATTTACTCGTAGCTGTCCTTGATCGTCGTCTCTCTGTTGAACCACTTTCTCAAAAAGGGTTTGAGTGACCTATCCCACTTCGTTGAGACTTGGCTTGTCTTCGAGTGGAGTGTTCGTTAGAATAGATACTTCAGATGTACCAATGGTTGTCTGAGAGGGATTGTCCTTCCAGCCTTGTGTCTTTAGTCAAATGTTCTAGACTACTTTACATGCCAGCCGCAGACTTGTAATGCTACGGTCTAGTGAGTTTATTCTTCTTGTGTAGAGATTGAGAGTTGCAGAGTTTCTCACCGTTTCAAACGTGCAGTCGCCACTCTCACGTTTTCTGGTCTTTCTGGTCTAACCATTTTAAGCCATGTTGCCATAGCTCCACGCTTCCTGGTCTAAAGGTTTATTTGTTTTTCAAGGCTTTTTATTTCCTCTGGGTAAAAGGGGCTTTCCATCGTGATGACACAATCTCTGATGTCACTCGGGGCGTGGCTAGTCACTGTGCATAGTTTACATGAACAACTATTATCTCATTAGAAGACTAAAATCACATTCCTATATTCGCCAAAATACTCTCATACTTAATCATATATTGTATACAACATTTAGATGTAAAGTTGATAGATATACTATGTACACTTTCCGAGTTACAGTTATTTCTTGATACGATCCTTAATGACATCACAAAATAATAAACAATATGACATGATTATTCTTTAGATCCCCACTGACCATTCCACACATTTGGTGGTCAGGAATAATGTTCCAATGTCCAATATTTTGATGTTAGTTTTTAGGCGGCAAGAGTCTCTGTAACAAAGAGATTTATTCGTGTTCTCCAATCTCATAAAACATTTTAGAAAAAGGCTCTGTGCCATTATCCTCGCAAGGTGAGGTAATGAAAGGTATTAAAAAGAGGGGTGTCAATACATATATTTTTGAGAGAAAAAAAAATATTACTTGTTAAAATATATTCCTCTGAGCAATTGTATTAGTATATTAATATATAATTTTCCCACTTTTGAAGCATACAATATAGCTCAGTATTTTAATTATTTATTTTATACAGTCATTTTTGCTCATCTTTATCAAGGGTGTTAATAATTTCAAACCCCACTGTACATAACATTCTAGGACAAACACTTCCCATACAGAAATTAGCTAATACACAGCTCAGCACCACGATTAAAACTCTAGTTACTTTCCTGTTAAGTCAAACAGCAGTTACCTATCTTCCACCTCTGCACTACTTTTGTCAACTCAAGTCACGCTGTTCACTCACTGTTTTCCATAGTGCTAAAGCCAGCCAGCAAATCAAACATTATTTGTGCCCACTCCAAGGCATCCTTATGGTCCTAAAGCTAGACCCTTTATACCACCAGAACAAACCCACTGAACTAGATTGACAGTGCTCTGACCCAATGAGAATGGGGGGGCCACTAAGGCTGGCCAATCATATTTCATTTGGGGCCGGTGGCACTGCTGCCACCCCTCTGATAACGCCCCTGATTCACATGTAGTCCTACATTATCGGTCAATGCTTTCTATGTGGTTCGTGTGTAGGCTTGTATGTGTGGTCCTAAGGTTTAAGCCTACCTGTCACTGAAGGCACTATAACTATAATCCGTAACTCCTTGTCTGTCCATCCGGATTGTATAATGTGTGGATATCTGTAAAGAAACCGTCTGAACTTTTTTCCAAACCATGCTGGTTTGTATCTCCGACTGTGGTAGACTTTACTAGGCTACGCAGTAGCTCGTCTTGCGCACTGTCTACCACAGCTGGAGTTTGGTGCCGGTATTCACCAGATATGTTCCAGGCTTCGCATTCTAACAATCTAGGACGCAATTGCATTCATTGCACGGCATCCTATGTAGGGCTAGCCTTGCCATGCTGTATGCATCCAAGCCACAGTATAGGACTTACATCAGCAGAAGATGTAGCCTTGTAGTGTTTAGTATCTGAGTTAAATGAGATCTATACTGCCTGAGTTTTACATTTACTTGTGTAATCCCTCTTTGGTTGTGGTTTTCTAAACCTCTCTTATTGGGACTATACTATTGACAAGGAGGTTTTGTCGTGAGAGTGAAATGTATTGAATACTTTCATCTGGAAGTTATACCAAGGCCTTTTGGTAGTGTTTTATAATTAAACAATAAGGACCGTGGGGGTGTGGTACTGTATATGGCCAATATACCACGATGCAACGCGGAGTACCTGGACACAGCCCTTAACCGTGGTATATTGGCAATATACCACAAACCGCCGAGGTGCCTTATTTCTATAATAAACTGGTTACCAATGTAATTAGAGCAGTAAAAATAAATGTTTTGTCATACCCGTGGTATATGGTCTGATAAACCACGGCTGTCAGCCAATCAGCATTCAGGGCTTGAACCACCCGGTTTATAATCTCCCTCACAACATCTCAATGCAAGTCAGAAGACATGATGTGACACTGAGTTCATAATAAAGTGATGGAATTCAATTAAATGTGCAATACAACACACACAGAATGAGTATAGCTTAAGACAAAATCATTCCCTTTCATCCTCCTCCTTATACCCAGTGCACAGTGTGGGAGTTTGAGAAATCTGGACCGCACCAAAGGAGCTAGACAATTGATGCCAGGTCTTTAGTACATTACATAATTATGTGGCAAGCCTTCCAGTACGCCATCTTTAATGTCAGTAAGAGAAGAGGAGGCTCGAGGCATCTTACGATACAGTATTAATAAGGGAAACCAAAGAGTTTATAAAGGTCTGATAACTCATCAGAACCAGAGGCTATACATTAACCATTCTGATATGATGAAGTACTCCTTTAGATTTATGAATGTACAGTAGAAATTAGCATAGAGGATGATGGGTATGCAAAAAAAATACCTGAAAACACCAGTATGGAAGATGGCCTCACTCTACATATAGTGAAATGGTGCATTGTCTTTCTCTTCATCAAAATCCTATGCCAAATAGATATTCGAGAAAAAATGTATAGCCCACAGCATTGTGTGTTCTAATTGTCATGTGTGAGTAGTTTAAACTTGTGATTCATAGCCTCTTCATTATTACCCTGGGCTCATGCGAGGGAGGTGTGTGTGTGTGTGTGTGTGCGTATGCGTATGTTTGTTTGTGTGTGTGATAAAACACTAATTAAACAAGGTTGGAACACTCCCATGATTAACTAATGGTCCCCTCTCGTCTGGCGCATCCAGGCAACAGTGTTCCCTTAAGTGTGGGTTTTTCCTATTTTCTAGAAATATTTCACTAAAGCAGAAAGCGGATAGCTAGTCAGTTGCACAACTGAATGCATTCAACTGCAATGTGTCTTCCGCATTTAACCAAACCCCTCTGAATCAGAGAGGTGCGGGCAGCATCATCGGCACCCAGGGTGTAGTTGTTGTTGCCTTGCTCAAGGGCAGAACAGCATATTTTTCCACCTTGCCAGCTCAGGGATTCAAACCGGCAACCTTTCGATTACTGGCCAAACACTCTTAGGTGCTAGGCTACCTGCAATTATATGGAGGGGAAAAGCTTACAGTATATACAGGATATGACCTTGTGAGGTTACATATAGTCTCTTACTGTTAGAAATACACGCTCCAGGTTCAGAAGGGGATAGCGTTACGCACAATCCAAAAGTGACATTTTGCTAAATGTAAGGGAGCTTTCAGACAATCCCACAACATCAGACTTATCAGCTGGCAGATATGACTGTATTCATAATCTCAATGGACACCTCAGGGAAGCCATGCCAACAGTAGTTGATAAGACACTCATGGTCAGCGATGCCTGAAAGGATTTTACTCTGTCATGATGGGGAGACGGAGACGAGACAGTGTTTCAATTTCCCCAAACGTTGTTTTCCCTCAGATAAGGGTGGGTGAGATGCAGGGCTGTAATAACGTCTAGCCTCCTCGTTCTGGGACATTAGACTGTCTGGTGCTTCTCTGTCACTTGGAGTGGCCTGGAGTAGGAACAGGGGCATGGTACAGGGGCAGAGGCAGGGGCAGGAGATCAGAAGTTATGACTGACAGCAGGGGAAGGTTAATATAAACCTTTTAAAGTATTTAATAAAGATTCAAAAGATAATCCATAAGATGTTTAATATAGGTCCTTATAAACCATTTACTAATCATTAGTTAAAGGGATACTTCGGGATTTTGGCAATGAGGCCCTTTATCTACTTCACCAGAGTCAGATGAACTCATGGATACCATTTTTATGTCTCTGTGTCCAGTATGAAGGAAGTTACAGGTAGTTTCGCCAGCCAATGCAAAGCACCGCCGCAACGTTTTACCCTGAACACTGTAGCTGAAGCAGACTCTATCCTCCTCATCTCTTTTGTCCCCATGAGGCTTCAATACCTTGAGTTTTCCGGGGAAACGCCAGTGAAGCTGTGAAGCGAGCTGTAGCCTATTGCGTTGTTGTGTTCATGAGTCTGTTATTAAAGAATGTGTAACAATTGGTATTTCTCAGCTCCACACTCTCATGCTCCAAGTGCATTCTCCGACCACATTCTCTTGAGTATGTTCTTGTGAGGACGAGAGTGTGGAGAATGCATAAAACAATACATTTGAGAAGCACTCACACTCCCCCTATTGTATTACCTCACACTACCCATTCACTGAACCTTCTTCCAGCCAGGACAATGGCAACAAAGCAACAGTTTTATTTCCTAACTATCAGCTAGCTATATGTGAATCGTAATAATGTAGCTAACCAGATAGTTTAACAGGCAAAAATGACCTGAAACAAATATTACGCAAGATAGATGTCAATTCTTTGTGGGTAGCTAGCTAACAATTATTTTGGCTATCTGGCTAGCAAACAGTACTAGTAGCTAGCCAGTTAGCCCTATTGACTTATTATGGGCTTGTGATCTACAGTACGTAGACAGGTAAACATGCCAGAATTATCACAGCATATATTTATTAACGTATCAAGATAAAATATTGTAGTCAGGCAACATATGAGATGTGAATAGGCAACATTTCATTAGAAGTCGGAGTGTATTTTCTCTCGCTTCAGCTCAAATAATGTCCGCCATTTTTTTTTTTTTTGCGAATTGTTTACGGGGTTGCGTCATATTTATTTGCATACTTTCCATTGAAGCTTGCATCGATGCATGCTTCAAAATATGTACAAATGTACACATTCGAGAAGTGCCTTCCGTGCTCTGTTTCGCATACTTTGATTTGGATTCATACTCCGACCCTCCCATGCTTCAATTTGCATGCTCGGAGCATGGTAGAATGCATTTTGAGAAACACCCAAGGTGTATGTTTACTGCTTTTCATTAAATCACGAATGGCTATAAATATTGTACATTCATTCATAGGGGGGAAATATTGTATATATAGCCTACAGAAATTTGTTCAGTTATGGCCTAAAAAAATGTGTTCACATAGGCAGAATATTGTAGCCTATATACATTAGTTAATATGGGCAGAATATTTTATATACATTTGTTCACATGGTTATATAAAGGCTTGTCACGCCCTGGCTCTGGGGACTCTTATATGTTGAGCCAGGGTGTGTAGGGTCTATGTTTTGTGTTCTATGTTCAGTTTCTAGTTCATGTGTTTTCTAGGTTGGCCGGGGTGGTTCTCAATCAGAGGCAACGAGAATCAGCTGTTGCTTGTTGTCTCTGATTGGGAACCATACTTAGGCAGCCTGTTGTGCACTTGTGTTTTGTGGGATCTTGTTCCGTGTTGGTTTGTATTGTGATATCGAGGACTTCACGTTTCGTTTTGTTGTTTTGTATTTTTGTATTGTGTTGCTTGTACTCGTATGTCATTGGTGAGCGGATTTATTCCTCCCTGCGTGGAGGCTTCTTGTTTCTTTACGAGCTTTAGTAAAGTTACGTTTTTCCCTTGAGTTCTGTGTCCTGCGCCTGACTTCAGTCTACCGCATACACCGACATTGTGACAAGGCTGAAGGCTAAAAACAGCCTATACTATATCAAGGCCTATATCTAGTTTCTACAATGTGTTTTTGTTTAAAATAATGTATTTTCTCCCCAAATAGATGCAGGGAAGCCGGTCGGTTTCTTCCTGGGTCTCCAGGCTTCTCTCCTTCAGGCCATTCATCATCACCTTTCGGATCTGAATCCGAGCATTGTCCGGGATGTGGTTGTGTTATCCAGATAACTTAGAGATAACCCCATCAGTGAGGGTTATGCGACCTCGGCATTCGAAAACATCATATTTGTGGTCTGTCGTTTTTCCACACACAGAGGATAAATTCAGGTTCCATTGCAGCTTGTTCTGACCTCCTCTAAGAATAATGAATGCTGAGCATAGCAGTGCAATAACTTTTTAAGGAGAATATTTGGATTATTAGCTTTTATTCAGATCCGGCAGTGCAAAGAGGATAGTTTCAAAGGTAATCAGTTGGGCCTAAGTTAGCAGCATACATGTGCATTCATTCTCTTTAATCTCTTAAAATAGCCTATGCTCTTCTTGTGCAATGTATAGCCTACTGTACTGTTTGTCTGTCTGGACTGTCTGCCTGTCTTGGTGATAATCTTAAATTAATAAAATACAAAAATTGCCTTCTTTAGTTTGTGTGCCTATTATTATTTTACATTTAAGTATGACTTCCTAAAACTAGAACTGTGTTTTGGGCGTCATGGGAATGTAACATTTTAATACATTCTAATAACATTTTACTTGTCCAAAATCGTGTGACATTAAACGCTTTTCGTTCATTGTATTAATGTGTTGTTTGCCTATGAATATAATAAGCATTTATCTGTGAAATTAGACATTGAATTTAAACCCTGTTTCAACAATCATCAGCTGATTCAGATATCTTTTTTCTAGATTACAGTAAAGTTAACAGCTGTTGTGATAATAGTATGCAAGGTTTTTCTAAAATGTTTTGATGTCTCATATGTTTTGAAAAGGGTAGTCCAAACTATGCAGGCAAAAAATTTACGCCTATAGCATTTAAAAGCTGCAAAATCTAACTTTTTGGGCGACCTGACAAAATTCACATAGAAAGGTGAATTATAGATCTGTCATTCTCATTGAAAGCAAGTCTAAAAAGCAGTAGATCTGTTCAATGTGCGCTATTTCTATGCTTTCATTTTGCGTCTTTTCCTCTTTGGTTTTGTACACCAGCTTTAAACAGCTGAAAATACAATATTTTTGGTTATTGAAAATATATTTCACAGCGGTTTTGATGGTACAATGATTCTGTACACTTGTTTTGTCACAATCTTAAATTAGGCAAATTGTTATAATTATAGCAACCATGAAATGGTGGTGTGATTTCTGAATATTGCACCATTAAAAACACGTTCAAAAGCTAAAAAGCTTTATTTCCTTGTAATTAATTTTATTCAATGGCTTCACCTGAGTGTCCTCGCCAGCCAGGGTTGGGCAGCACTTTACAACATTCCAATTTTATAGTCTTATGAATCTCTTTATTGAAAATGGGAACAATGGGATAGATGGACAAATACTGATTTCAAAACAAAATGGACTACATTCTCATTCATATTATCAAGACATGAGGTGATTATCAAAATCGTTTTAAAAGATGCCCTTGCCTTAAAGTTGAACCTCAAATAGATATTTAGTATAATAGCCTATACAGTCAACTCAAAATATGGTATTCCGTTCTTTTGAAATAGCCTACATTTTCCGTATCATAATGAGACTAAATGAAACAACATAGGACAAATAGATTTTATGATGTCCTATATTATATTTATAGAAACATTGGATTTCTGTGGTCTGAATTTCATATTAATTAAATTTTTCAGAGTATTCCATTGGTAGGCCTACCCATGTGTCTCTCCTCACTCTGAAAACCTGCTCACTGATGTCAATACCAAAGTAGATAATTGTGACTTGATTGAATTGGAATGATGTTAATAATGATAATGATGATGAGAGCTCAGTACTGTATAGCCTAACCCTTTAATAATAGGCTATTGTTACTTTGTGTCTCTAAAATTACAATGTTTCCATTTCTATAGTCGTGACAGGATTTTTTTTTTGAAACGTCCAAATGTCGGCCTTTTTCCACATTAAATGTTTTATTTTCATAACTGATCAAAATTCAGTATGTTATAGCCTATAGATACTATTCTGCCCATATGAACATATTAATTTTAGGCCATATAAAGAACAGCTATGCGTGATTTAATGAAAAGCAGCAAACAGACACAACATTGTTTCACATTCTTTAATAAAAGACTCAGAAACAGAAACAGGCAATAGTATATACAGCTGGCTTCACAGTTTCTCTGCGAAATAGGCCTACAAGGAAACTCAACGTATCTCTACGAAGTTTAGTGCGCGAGGGGGTCTGTGCGCTGGGTAGTACCTTACACAAAAAAGTTTTGCTAGACAATGACTGGAAGTCTATGGGTATCTGCTAGCGTGTGCTAACGCTAGTTAGCATTTGCGCTGGTGCTAGTTAGCAACTTCCTTCCAACTGCACGCAGAGACATAAAAATGGAATCCACAAGTTCATCTGACTCTGGGGAAGTAGATAAAGGGCCTCATTGCCATAATCCAGAAGTATCCCTTTAAGTATTTTTGCATGGCCTCATGTAAAGTGTGGGCTATTTATACTTAATAAATACTTTCTAAAAAGCACCAGTGACTCGGTCAATTAAGAAGTGGTCAGATTACACAGATGCTAAGCTACAGAACTATTTTGCTAGCACAGACTCTAATATGTTCCGGGATTCTTCCGAATGAATTGAGGAGTACACCACATCAGTCACTGGCTTCATCAATATGTGCATCAATGACGTCGTCCCCACAGTGACCGTATGTACATACCCCAACCAGAAGCCAGGGATTACAGGCAACATCCGCACTGAGCTAAAGGGTAGAGCTGCCGCTTTCAAGGAGCGGGACTCTAACCCGGACACTTATAAGAAATCTCGCTATGCCTTCCAACGAACCATCAAACAGGCAAAGCATCAATACAGGACTAAGATTGAATCGTACTACACCGGCTCCAACACTCGTCAGATGTGGCAGGACTTGCAAACTATTACAGACTACAAAGGGAAGCACAGCCGCGAGCTGCCCAGTGACACGAGCATACCAGACGAACTGAATTACTTTGATGTTCGCTTCGAGGCAAGCAACACTGAAGCATGCATGAGACCATCAGCTGCTCCGGACAACTGTGTGATCACAGTAAGACCTTTAAACAGGTCAACATTCACAACACCTGACGAATTACCAGGACGTGTACTCCGAGCATGCGCTGACCAACTGGCAAGTGTCTTCACTGACATTTTCAACCTGTCCCTGACTGAGTCTGTAATACCAACATGTTTCAAGCATACCACCATAGTCCCTGTGCCCAAGAACACTAAGGTAACCTGCCTAAATGACTACAGACCTGTAGCACTCAAGTCTGTAGCCATGAAGTGCTTTGAAAGGCTGGTCATGGCTCACATCAACACCATTATCCCAGAAACCCTAGACCCACTCCAATTTGCATACCGCCCCAACAGATCCACAGATGATGCAATCTCTATTGCACTCCACACTGCCCTTTCCCACCTGGACAAAAGTAACACCTACGTGAGAATGCTATTCATTGACTACAGCTCAGCGTTCAACACCATAGTGCCCTCAAAGCTCATCACTAAGCTAAGGACCCTGGGACTAAACACCTCCCTCTGCAAATGGATCCTGGAATTCCTGATGAGCCGCCCCCAGGTGGTAAAGGTAGGTAACAACACATCTGCCACGCTGATCCTCAACACGGGGGGCCCTCAGGGGTACGTGCTCAGTCCCATCCTGTTGTGGTCCTCTGTAGCTCAATTGGTAGAGCATGGCGCTTGTAACGCCAGGGTAGTGGGTTCGATCCCCGGGACCACCCATACGTAAACATTTATGCACACATGACTGTAAGTCGCTTTGGATAAAAGTGTCTGCTAAATGGTATATTATATTATACTCCCTGTTCACCCATGACTGCATGGCCAGGCACGACCCCAACACCATCATTACGTTTTCCGACGACACAACAGTGGTAGTCCTATACGGAGGAGGTCAGAGACCTGGCCGTGTGGTGCCAGGATAAAAACCTCTCCCTCAAAATGATTAAGACAAAGGAGATAATTGTGGAATACAGGAAAAAGAGGACCGAGCACGCTCCCATTCTCATCGACGGGACTGTAGTGGAGCAGGTTGAGAGCTTCAAGTTCCTTGGTGTCCACATCACCAACAAATGATCATGGTCCAAACACACCAAGACAGTCATCAAGAGGGCATGACAAAGCCTATTCCCCCTCAGGAGACTGAAAAGAGTCCTCATATCCTCAAAAGGTTCTACAGCTGCACCATCGAGAGCATCCTGACTGGTTGCATCATTGCCTGGTATGGCAACTACTCAGCCTCCGACAGCAAGGCACTACAGAGGGTAGTGCATATGGCCCAGTACATCACTGGGGCCAAGCTTCCTGCCGTCCAGGACCTCTATACCAGGCGGTGTCAGAGGAAGGCCCTAAAAATTGAAGGATTACTTTATACTATTCCAGGTATTCCTTAAAGAGGTAGGGTTTCAAGTGTCTCCGGAAGGTGGTCAGGTGACTCCGCTGTCTTGGCGTCGTGGGGGGAGCTTGTTCCACCATTGGGGTGCCAGAGCAGCAAATAGCTTTGACTGGGCTGAGCGGGAACTGTGCTTCCGTAGAAGTAGGGGAGCTAGAAGGCCAGAGGTGGATGAACGCAGTGGGTGTAGGGTCTGATCGGAGCCTGAAGGTAAGGAGGTGCCGTTCCCCTCACAGCTCCGTAGGCAAGCACCATGGTCTTGTAATAGATGCGAGCCTCAACTGGAAGCCAGTGGAGTGTGCGGAGGAGCGGTGTGACATGAGAGAACTTGGGAAGGTCGAACACCAGACGGGCTGCAGCGTTCTGGATAAGTTCTAGGGGTTTAATGGCACAGGCAGGGAGCCCAGCCAACAGCGAGTTGCAGTAATCCAGACGGGAGATGACAAGTGCCTGGATTAGGACCTGTGCCGCTTTCTGTTTAAGGTAGGGTCGTACTCTGCGAATGTTGTAGAGCATGAACCTGCAGGATCGGGTCACCGCTTTGATGTTAGCGGAGAACGACAGGGTGTTGTCCAGTGTCGCGCCAAGGTTCTTTGCACTCTGGGAGGAGGACACAATGGAGTTGTCAACCGTGATGGCGAGACCATGGAGCGGGCAGTCCTTCCCTGGGAGGAAGAGCAGCTCCGTCATGCCGAGATTCAGCTTGAGGTGGTGATCCGACATCCACACTTATATGTCTGCCAGACATGCAGAGATGCGATTCGCCACCTGGTTATCAGAAGGGGGAAAGGAGAAAATGTATTGTGTGTTGTCTGCATAGCAATGATAGGAGAGACAATGTGAGGATATGACAGAGCCAAGTGACTTGGTGTATAGAGAGAATAGGAGATGGCCTAGAACTGAGCCCTGGGGGACACCAGTGGTGAGAGCACGTGGTGCGGAGACAGATTCTCGCCATACCACCTGGTAGGAGCGACCTGTCAGGTAGGACGCAATCCAAGAGTGAGCAGCGCCAGAGATGACCAACTCGGAGAGGGTGGAGAGGAGGATCTGATGGTTCACAGTATCAAAGGCAGAGGATAGGTCTAGAAGGATAAGAGCAGAGGAGAGAGAATGACCAGTCTTGAAACCTGACTGGTTTGAACCAAGAAGGTCATTCTGAGAGAGATAGCAGGAGAGTTGGCTAGAGACGGCACACTCAAGAGTTTTGGAGAGAAAATAAAGAAGGGATACTGGTCTGTAGTTGTTGACATCGGAGGGATCGAGTGTAGGTTTTTTGAGGAGGGGTGCAACTCTCGCTCTCTTGAAGACGGAAGGGACATGGCCAGCGGTCAAGGATGAGTTGATGAGCGAGGTGATGTAAGGGACAAGGTACCGGAAATGGTCTGGAGAAGAGAAGAGGGGATAGGGTCAAGCGGGCAGGTTGTTGGGCGGCCGGCCGTCAAGGGTCGCAAGATTTTATCTGGAGAGAGAGGGGAGAAAGAAGTCAAAGCATAGGGTAGGGCAGTGTGAGTAGGACCAGCGGAGTCATTTGACTTAATAAATAAACAAATAATACATTGTTTATATGGACCTATATTAAATATATTATGAATGAAGTAATGATTAATAAATTATGGATAAACTATTTACTAATCTATTAAATTGTTTATTATGTTACGAAAATGTAAATGTAATGTGGAGTTATTATAGAGTGCTACCGATATGTTGTATTTTCTTTATAGAAAAAAAGCTTTTCTGGCAGGGGTTTGTTGACATAATAACAGCTGAATTTTTCAGCGAAACATGACTAATAAAAAATGTGGTAAATATAAATGCAAGTTTACCATGGTTAAGAGGCATAGTCAAAATGATGCCAGCGATTCCTTGATTCAGTTGTTTTCTATCTTTAATTTTTTATGTATTTAACAGTCAACAATAACAAACTGCAAACATTTCAGCTTGTGCATTAAAGGGATACTTCAGGTTCCAGTATGAAGGAATTTAGAGGTAGTTTCGCGAGCGAACGCTTACTAGCGTTAGTATAATGACTGGAATGCTAGCATAATAACTGGTAGTCTATGGTATCTACTAGCATGCTAGCAGTTTCCATAGACTTCCAGTCATTGCGCTAATGCTAGTTAGCAATTGCGCTAACGCTAGTCAGCACCTCCTTCAAACTGCACACAGAGACATAAAATGGTATCCACAAGTTCATCTAACTCTGGGGAAGTAGATAAAGGGCTTCAATGCCAAAATCCTGAAGTATCGCTTTAATCAGTATGTGTATGGAACGCTCATGGGGATTGCAATTATACACCTTCCACCGGTTTTGTAATCATGTATGGTATTATACAGTATTGTATTGTACTTATGTACTGTTGTGGTCCTGTGTGGCTCAGTTAGTAAGAGCATGGCACTGGGGTCATGTACGGAAATGTATGGACTCACAGTTGTCACTTTGGAATGCATTACAGTTTTAAGGGCTCTACACAGTCAATGCAAAAGGAGCCGACAGAGGACTGTGTGCTTTGCGTTCCAAAAATTCAGCCGCACAAATATACGTAGAGAACGACGGAAAAGGACCTCCGTTGGCTCCGTTTGTGTAGACTGTGTAAACCCCTTTACAGTACTTTATTGGTCAATGCAATTTTATTAAAGCAGTGTGAAACCCCTTCCATCAAAATGATCCCAGCAATTACATTTTTTATACATTTGTACTGTATAGGCTGGGATGCATTTGTTACATATAGTACATCTCTGATCTTGTCAATATCAGACTGTGAAGTAAAATCCTAATAATCATCATAATAGTACATTACAGTATATATCATACTATATATTTATACTTTACAAACATACATTTTCATTATGTAGTTCTCAAAAAACACTTAGCAGCCAACCTGCTTGCACCAATCCCATGTAATTACAGTAAAATAATGTGAAATACAAAGTCCACCCATTTTACATTTTTACATTTTAGCAGACGCTCTTATCCAGAGCGACTTACAATTAGTGAGTGCATACACTCTTTTATTCTGGTCCCGCATGGGAAACAAACCCACAACCCTGGCGTTGCAAGCGCCATGCTCTACCAACTGAGCTACATGGGACACCCCTCAATGATTGTCATTCATTCATCCATGTATTCATTCATTCATTCTTTCTGATTACAGTAGCATTTCGTTTTTTGTACAGTATAATACAGTCAATTTGAGGGTATTGTACTGTGTCATTACACAGTACTTGCTTTGATACCGTATTCATATTACAGCAGGTGTAGTGTAATATACAGTGGGGAAAACAAGTATTTAGTCAGCCACCAATTGTGCAAGTTCTCCCACTTAAAAAGATGAGAGAGGCCTGTAATTTTCATCATAGGTACACGTCAACTATGACAGACAAAATGAGAAAAAATAATCCAGAAAATCACATTGTAGGAATTTTTATGAATTTATTTGCAAATTATGGTGGAAAATAAGTATTTGGTCAATAACAAAAGTTTCTCAATACTTTGTTATATACCCTTTGTTGGCAATGACACAGGTCAAACGTTTTCTGTAAGTCTTCACAAGGTTTTCACACACTGTTGCTGGTATTTTGGCCCATTCCTCCATGCAGATCTCCTCTAGAGCAGTGATGTTTTGGGGCTGTCGCTGGGCAACACAGACTTTCAACTCCCTCCAAAGATTTTCTATGGGGTTGAGATCTGGAGACTGGCTAGGCCACTCCAGGACCTTGAAATGCTTCTTACGAAGCCACTCCTTCGTTGCCCGGGCGGTGTGTTTGGGATCATTGTCATGCTGAAAGACCCAGCCACGTTTCATCTTCAATGCCCTTGCTGATGGAAGGAGGTTTTCACTCCAAATCTCACGATACATGGCCCCATTCATTCTTTCCTTTACACGGATCAGTCGTCCTGGTCCCTTTGCAGAAAAACAGCCCCAAAGCATGATGTTTCCACCCCCATGCTTCACAGTAGGTATGGTGTTCTTTGGATGCAACTCAGCATTCTTTGTCCTCCAAACACAACGAGTTGAGTTTTTACCAAAAAGTTCTATTTTGGTTTCATCTGACCATATGACATTCTCCCAATCCTCTTCTGGATCATCCAAATGCACTCTAGCAAACTTCAGACGGGCCTGGACATGTACTGGCTTAAGCAGGGGGACATGTCTGGCACGGCAGGATTTGAGTCCCTGGCGGCGTAGTGTGTTACTGATGGTAGGCTTTGTTACTTTGGTCCCAGCTCTGTGCAGGTCATTCACTATGTCCCCCCGTGTGGTTCTGGGATTTTTGCTCACCGTTCTTGTGATCATTTTGACCCCACGGGGTGAGATCTTGCGTGGAGCCAGAGATCGAGGGAGATTATCAGTGGTCTTGTATGTCTTCCATTTCCTAATAATTGCTCCCACAGTTGATTTCTTCAAACCAAGCTGCTTACCTATTGCAGATTCAGTCTTCCCAGCCTGGTGCAGGTCTACAATTTTGTTTCTGGTGTCCTTTGACAGCTCTTTGGTCTTGGCCATAGTGGAGTTTGGAGTGTGACTGTTTCAGGTTGTGGACAGGTGTCTTTTATACTGATAACAAGTTAAAACAGGTGCCATTAATACAGGTAACGAGTGGAGGACAGAGGAGCCTCTTAAAGAAGAAGTTACAGGTCTGTGAGAGCCAGAAATCTTGCTTGTTTGTAGGTGACCAAATACTTATTTTCCACCATAATTTGCAAATAAATTCATTAATAATCCTACAATGTGATTTTCTGGATTTATTTTTCTCAATTTGTCTGTCATAGTTGACGTGTACCTATGATGAAAATTACAGGCCTCTCTCATCTTTTTAAGTGGGAGAACTTGCACAATTGGTGGCTGACTAAATACTTTTTTCCCCCACTGTAAAATACAGAATTTTACTTGCCATGAGCTGCCTGTAAGCTACTGTCAAATTCACAGTAACCCCTTTACAGTGTAGGTTTACCAAATGGTTAAATTATTATAAATTAAGAGCAGTCGGATTAAGTAATGGTAAAATGTATTATAACAAATGAGAAGACAACCATATCAAAATGAATGTGAGCATTGCATTGTGAAAAGCAATTACTTAATATGAACATACTGTATATTGCAATGTGAAACGTATTTCTAGATGAAACTGATTAAGTTTGGTGAAAAATTGACTGTATGATTGTGTGTTGTACTCAGTCAATTGAAAATGTTTTGAAATAACTGCCTTTTTGATTATCTGTTTTGAGTTTTGTACTAAGCATTGTGAACATTTACCACATACAGTTGAAGTCGGAAGTTTACATACACCTTAGCCAACTACATTTAAACTCAGCTTTTCACAATTCCTGAAATTTAATCCTAGTAATAATTCCCTGTCTTAGGTGAGTTAGGATCACCACTTTATTTTAAGAATGTGAAATGTCAGAAATCTTGTCGAGAGAATGATTTATTTCAGCTTTTATTTCTTTAAATCACATTCCCAGTGGGTCAGAAGTTTACATACACTCAATAAGTATTTGGTAGCAATGCCTTTAAATTGTTTAACTTGGGTCAAACGTTTCGGGTAGCCTTCCACAAGCTTCCCACAATAAGTTGGGTGAATTTTGGTCCATTCCTCCTGACAGAGCTGGTGTAACTGAGTCAGGTTTGTAGGCCTACTTGCTCGCACACACTTTTTCAGTTCTGCCCACACATTTTTTATAGGATTGAGGTCAGAGCTTTGTGATGGCCACTCCAATATCTTGACTTTGTTGTCCTTAAGCCATTATGCCACAACTTTGGAAGTATGCTTTGGGTCATTGTCCATTTGGAAGACCCATTTGCGACCAAGCTTTAACTTCCTGACTGATGTCTTGACATGTTGCTTCAATATATCCACATAATTTTCCTTCCTCGTGATGCCATCTATTTTGTGAAGTGCACCAGTCCCTCCTGCAGCAAAGCACCCCCACAGCATGATTCTGCCATCCCCGTGCTTCACGGTTGGGATGGTGTTCTTCTGCTTGCAAGCAGCCCCCTTTTTCCTCCAAACATAACGATAGTCATTATGGCCAAACAGTTCTATTTTTGTTTCATCAGACCAGAGCACATTTCTCCAAAAAGTACGATTTTGGTCCCCATGTGCAGTTGCAAACCGTAGTCTGGCTTTTTTATGGCGGTTTTGGAGCAGTGGCTTCTTCTTTGCTTAGCGGCCTTTCAGGTTATGTCGATATAGGACTCGTTCCACTGTGGATATAGATACTTTTGTACCTGTTTCCTCCAGCATCTTCACAAGGTCCTTTGCTGTTGTTCTGGGATTGATTTGCACTTTTCACACCAAAGTACGTTCATCTCTAGGAGACAGAACACGTCTCCTTCCTGAGCGGTATGACGACCTGCGTAGTCCCATGGTGTTTATACTTGCGTACTATTGTTTGTACAGATGAACGTAGTACCTTCAAGCATTTGGAAATTGCTCCCAAGAATAAACCAGACTTGTGGAAGTCTACTTTTTTTCTGAGGTCTTGGCTGATTCCTTTTGATTTTCCCATGATGTCAAGCAAAGAGGCACTGAGTTTGAAGGTAGGCCTTGAAATACATCCACAGGTACACCTCTAATTGACTCAAATTATGTCAATTAGCCTATCAGAAGCTAAAGCCATGACATAATTTTCTGGAATATTCCAAGCTGTTTAAAGGCACAGTCATCTTAGTGTATGTAAACTTCTGACCCACTGGAACAGTGAATTATAAGTGGAATAATCTGTCTGTAAACAATTGTTGAAAAAATTGACTACAGCTCAGCGTTCAACACCATAGTGCCCTCAAAGATCATCACTAAGCTAAGGACCCTTACCGACCCTAACCGACTTGCCAAAACTATAGGTTGTTAACAAGAAATGTGTGGAGTGGTTGAAAAACGAATGTTAATGTTTCCAACCTAGGTGAATGTAAACTTCCGACTTCAACTGTACTTGTGAAAATTGCACCAAAGCGATTGAGAAAAATGGTTATATTGAGTTATCATGCATTATACAACAACGCATTCCAGTCGGTTTCTATTCCACAAGTTACCACCGGCTAAATCTATGACGTTAAAATGCCTATTTACTCTGTTCCATCTGATTTCACAATCCACTGTCTCATCAGCCCAGCCAGGCTATTTATAAACTTGATCTCCACTATAAAAAGCATCTAGACATTATCTCACATTTCTTTTAGACTAACATTTAGTTTTCAACAGCTGTGGTGATGTGATTTGAAGGAGGGTAAATCACAGAATAACAGGTTTATTCCGTTGACACCCACGGTACGCAGCAATGCGTCAAACACTACAAAATACAAGATCTCCACCGAGCTAAACTAACCTCCACAATAAACAATCACACACAAACACAAGGCGGCGGAGGGAACACTTATACAGGTACTGATGAGGGGAATTGAAACCAGGTGTGTGTAATAAACAAGACAAAACAAATGGAATGATGAGATGAGGAGCGGCAGTGGCTAGAAGACCAGTGACTACGAACACCAAAGCCTGCCCGAACAAGGAGAGGAGGAAGCTTTGGAGGAAGTCGTGAGAGTACCCCCACCCCTTGACGCGCAGCTCCAGCAGCGCGCAGACACCGGCCTCCTCCGGACCGTACCCCTCCCACTCCACGAGGTACTGAAGGCCCCCCACCCGACGCCTCGAATCCAGGATAGAACGGACGGTGTACGCCGGGGCCCCCTCGATGTCCAGAGGGGGCGGAGGGACCTCCCGCACCTCAGACTCCTGGAGCGGACCAGCCACCACCGGCCTGAGGAGAGACACATGAAACGAGGGGTTAATACGGTAATCAGGAGGGAGTAGTAACCTATACGTAACCTCATTTACTCTCCTCAGGACTTTGAACAGCCCCACAAACCGCGGGCTCAGCTTCCGGCAGGGAAGGCGGAGGGGCAGATTCCGGGTCGAGAGCCAGACCCGATCACCCAGTACAAAGGCCGGGGCCTCACTGCGGTGGCGGTCAGCATTGGCCTTCTGGCAACGCATGGCGTGCTGGAAGTGGACGTGAGCAGCGTTCCACATCTCTTCCGCGCGCTGAAACCAGTCATGCACACAGGAGCTTTGGTCTGGCTCTGATCCGACGGTGCCAGGACAGGCTGATAACCTAAAACATCATTTAAATGGAGATAGGTTAGTGGAGGAGAGAGTTCTGGGCATATTCGGTCCAAGACTACTCCCCCGGCCGGTCCTGGCAGTAGGACCGCAGGAACCTACCCACATCCTGATTCACCCGTTCCATCTGCCCATTAGACTCGGGGTGAAACCCAGAGGTCAGGCTGACGGAGACCCCCAGATGTTCCATGGATGCCTTCCAGACCCTGGATGTATACTGGGGACCCCGGTCAGACACTATGTCCTCTGGCACCCCGTAGTGCCGGAAGACGTGAGTAAATAGGGCTTCCGCAGTTTGCAAGGCCGTGGGGAGACCAGGCAGAGGAAGGAGGCGGCAGGCTTTAGAAAAGCGGTCCACAACAACCAGGATGGTGGTGTTACCCTTAGAGAGGGGAAGATCAGTGAAGAAGTCATTTGACAAGTGGGACCATGGCCGTTGTTGAACTTGTAAGGGATGTAACTTACCCGATGGGAGGTGCCTACATGCCTTACTCTGGGCGCACACCGAGCAGGAGGAGACATACACCCTCGTGTCCTTAGCCAAGGTAGGCCACCAGTACTTCCCAGTCAGGCAGCGCACTGTACGACCGATACCTGGGTGACCAGAGGAGGGGGACGTGTGTGCCCAATAGATAAGACGATCACGGACAAGAGACGGCACGTACCGCAGCCCAGCTGGGCACTAAGGTGGAGATGGCTCTGGGCATAACGCCCGCTCCATGTCCGCGTCCATCGCGGATGTACAGTGGGGAAAAAAAGTATTTAGTCAGCCACCAATTGTGCAAGTTCTCCCACTTAAAAAGATGAGAGAGGCCTGTAATTTTCAACATAGGTACACGTCAACTATGACAGACAAAATGAGAATTTTTTTCTCCAGAAAATCACATTGTAGGATTTTTAATGAATTTATTTGCAAATTATGGTGGAAAATAAGTATTTGGTCAATAACAAAAGTTTCTCAATAATTTGTTATATACCCTTTGTTGGCAATGACACAGGTCAAACGTTTTCTGTAAGTCTTCACAAGGTTTTCACACACTGTTGCTGGTATTTTGGCCCATTCCTCCATGCAGATCTCCTCTAGAGCAGTGATGTTTTGGGGCTGTCGCTGGGCAACACAGACTTTCAACTCCCTCCAAAGATTTTCTATGGGGTTGAGATCAGGAGACTGGCTAGGCCACTCCAGGACCTTGAAATGCTTCTTACGAAGCCACTCCTTCATTGCCCGGGCGGTGTGTTTGGGATCATTGTCATGCTGAAAGACCCAGCCACGTTTCATCTTCAATGCCCTTGCTGATGGAAGGAGGTTTTCACTCAAAATCTCACGATACATGGCCCCATTCATTCGTTCCTTTACACGGATCAGTCGTCCTGGTCCCTTTGCAGAAAATCAGCCCCAAAGCATGATGTTTCCACCCCCATACTTCACAGTAGGTATGGTGTTCTTTGGATGCAACTCAGCATTCTTTGTCCTCCAAACACGACGAGTTGAGTTTTTACCAAAAAGTTCTATTTTGTTTTCATCTGACCATATGACATTCTCCCAATCCTCTTCTGGATCATCCAAATGCACTCTAGCAAACTTCAGACAGGCCTGGACATGTACTGGCTTAAGCAGGCGGACACGTCTTGCACTGCAGGATTTGAGTCCCTGGCGGCGTAGTGTGTTACTGATGGTAGGCTTTGTTACTTTGGTCCCAGCTCTCTGCAGGTCATTCACTAGGTCCCCCCGTGTGGTTCTGGGATTTTTGCTCACCGTTCTTGTGATCATTTTGACCCTACGGGGTGAGATCTTGCGTGGAGCCCCAGATCGAGGGAGATTATCAGTGGTCTTGTATGTCTTCCATTTCCTAATAATTGCTCCCACAGTTGATTTATTCAAACCAAGCTGCTTACCTATTGCAGATTCAGTCTTCCCAGCCTGGTGCAGGTCTACAATTTTGTTTCTGGTGTCCTTTGTCAGCTCTTTGGTCTTGGCCATAGTGGAGTTTGGAGTGTGACTGTTTGAGGTTGTGGACAGGTGTCTTTTATACTGATAACAAGTTCAAACAGATGCCATTAATACAGGTAACGAGTGGAGGACAGAGGAGCCTCTTCAAGAAGAAGTTACATGTCTGTGAGAGCCAGAAATCTTGCTTGTTTGTAGGTGACCAAATACTTATTTTCCACCATAATTTGCAAATAAATTCATAAAAAATCCTACAATGTGATTTTCTGGATTTGTTTTTCTCAATTTGTCTTTCATAGTTGACGTGTACCTATGATGAAAATTACAGGCCTCTCTCATCTTTTTAAGTGGGAGAACTTGCACAAATAGTGGCTGACTAAATACTTTTTTCCCCACTGTACTTCAGGTTACAGTGGTCAGTCCAGAAGAGGAAAGGGTATTTCGCCCCCTCGAGCCAGTGCCTCCACGCGGTCAGTGTTCTGACAACATCCAACAGCTCCCGATCACCAACATCATAGTTCTGCTCCGCCGGGCTGAGCTTCTTAGAGAAGAAGTTACAGGGGTGGAGCTTGGGTGGCGTGCCCGCGCTTTGAGATAGAACAGCGCATATCCCTACCTCGGACGCATCCACCTCCACTACAAACGGCAATGAGGGATCTGGATGGACCAGTACCGGGGCTGAGGTGAACAGAGCCCTCAGGGTACTGAAAGCCCTGTCAGCCTCAGCAGACTAGCGGAGCTGGGACGGCCCACCCTTCAACAGAGAGGTGATGGGAGCTGCGACCTTGCCAAAGGCCCGAATAAACCTCCGATAGTAATTGGCAAAGCCAATAAAGCGCTGCACCTCCTTTACCGTGGTTGGAGTCGGCCAATTACGCATGGCTGAAATGCAGTCTCCCTCCATCTCCACACCTGAAGTGGTGATGTGGTATCCGAGGAAGGAGATGGACTGTTGGAAGAACAGCACTTTTCTACCTTGGCATAAAGGTCATGTTCCAACAGTCGGCCCAGCACTCTGCGAACCAGGGACACTTGCTCGGCGCGCGTAGCGGAATACACCAGAATGTCATCGATGTAGACCACCACACCACGACCAAGCATGTCCCGAAACACCTCGTTCACAAAGAACTGGAAGACTTATGGAGCATTCATCAACCCGTACGGCATCACTAGGTATTCGTAATGCCCCGTGGTTGTGCTGAATGCTGTCTTCCACTTGTCCCCTTCCCGGACAAGCACCAGGTTGTACGCACTCCAGAGATCTAATTTTGTGAAGAAGCGCGCCCCATGCATTGATTCAATAACAGAGGAGATGAGGGGTAGAGGTTAACTATAGCGAATGGTAGTTTGATTAAGTGCCCAGTAATTAATGCAAGGGCGCAGACCACCGTCTTTCTTCTTCATGAAAAATAAACTTGAGGAGGCGGGCGAAGTGGAGGAACGTATGAACCCCTGGCCCAGGGACTCGGAGACGTATGTCTCCATAGCCTCCGTTTCAGCCTGCAATAGGGGATAGACACAACTCCTGGTAGGCACAGCGTCTAACCAGAGGTTTATCGCGCAATCCCCCGCCCGATGAGGTGGTAATTTGGTTGCCTGAGTTTTGGAAAACGCGTGCGCCAAGTCGAGGTATTCGGGGGAATGCGCACGGTGGAGGTAGTGACTGGACTTTCCACCGTGGTTGCACCAACGGAAACAGCTAGACACCTACCCTGACACTCTCGCGACCACCCCGTGAGAACCCTCTGCGGCCATGAAAAGGTGGGGTCATGTAGTGCGAGCCAGGGAAGACCCAACACCACAGGGAAATCAGGGGACTCAATAATATAAAAGATGATGTGCTCCCTATGGGTCTCCTGCATAATCATTGTGACTGGTGCTGTAACCTCCCTAACAAAACCTGACCCTAATGGTTGACTTTCAATTGCTTTGATGGGCAATGGAATGGGTAGAGGAACCAATGTGATACATAACCTATTAGCTAAAGACCTGTCCATAAAGTTCCCAGCTGTGCCTTAATCGACCAGTGCCTTACACTGGGGAACTACCATGTGCTCAGGGAAGTTGACATGTATGGTGAAGTGTGCAGCAGAGGGCTCTGAACGAGTGTGGGTTTGCGCTACCTGGGGTGATGTGAGTGCCCTGGCTGCCGCCTCCAGACCCAGAAGAACTCTGACGACAGCGTGCAGCAGAATTTCCTCTCTTGCCACAAGAGTGACACTGGATCTGTCGTCCTCCATTCTCCCGGATTGCTGCACCACCCAGCTCCATTGGAACGTAATCCGGGTTACAGTGGGGTGAAACGGGCAGGCCCCTTCCAGGACGTCCTCTGGAAGCCAGTAGGTTGTCCAACCGGATGGCCATGTCCACCAGCTGGTTGAAAGTCAACGTGGTATCCTGGCAGGCTAGCTCCCTTCGGATGTCCTCCCGCAGGCTGCACCGGAAGTGATTGATGAGGGCCTGCTCGTTCCACCCGGACCCCGCTGCTAGAGTTCTAAACTCCAGGGCAAAGTCTTGCGTGGTCCTGGTTTATATATGTTTTTTTTCAGCAGAAACTAAACATTGTAAACAGTGTTGCATCTGTCCCTTATATAACTCCCAATATAACTGTTTGTGGAGAGATAGATAAGAAAGGTTTAGAGGGCCGCAGGGCTCTATTGACTTTCCATGCGGGGTCTAGCGTTACTGTAGAATATTGCACTAATATCTGTTTGTTTTTTGTGTTTTACTTAAGTATCCCAGGATGGTGTCTCAGCGTGTTGAGAGCAACACCTATCCCACTCCTATTTATAGAATTGATGATCAACTATGACACCAGTGCTAGAGCTAGCTAGTATTGGAATGAGCACTTAAAATCTATGGTGGAGAAGCATAAGGCACACACACACACACACTTTCCCTCTCTTTCTTTCTCTCTCTCATGTTCTCTGTCTCTCTCACTCACACTCAGAATGATTATGTCTATTCTGCTATCGCTGTAAAATGAAAACATAGCAACAACAAGCACAGCGGCTTTATCTTGTTCTATCCATTTGTCCATTATAATAAACATGAGAGCACTCGTGGCCCATATTATAGTTTTAATTTGCTGTCTTGAGGACTGTAAAAGCACAGAATGGTGTTTATTGTGTCCCATTTTAGAGTCACTCAGCGGCAGCAGAACTACTGAGGAATAACTGTATGATTTTCACCGCACTCAGCATTTAACACTTTCCAGTCCAGAAGTCTGTTTATAGCTGCCACTTTAATTTAAAGGCAGGATTAAACTCATTTCAATTAAACTGCTATGATTAAATAAATGATCTGGTACTTTTGTATGCTTTTTAGCCAGTAGTTCTGAAAGTAGTGCTCACGAGCCAAAAGTGGTCCCCGGTAATTGCCTACGTCACATATGGTCAGATATGTGCACCACGTAATTGCTCTCTCTCTCGCTCTGCTGTGTGTGCATAATGTTCCTCTTGCTAGCTGTCACTCAGATGGGGCTGAAGTGCATTGGTTGAACTCAAATTGCTAGGGGGCTGGCCCACGTGGTGTAAAATGTAGGGATAATGACTTTCAGAAAAACAGTCGCTTTCAAACTAGGGATGTTGTGGCTAATTGAGGTAATATAGTAATTCTGCTCATAGATTATGCATGTATGAACTACCCAATTGATGGTTCAATTAACCCATGTTTGATTAATCCAATTTACAACATTATTATTTAATTATTTTAACAAGGTGGTAAGTATCCCAACATTGGGATATGCATAGGCACTTAATGAACTCATACTATTGTGTAAACCTCATTAAAGCTACAAAAGTGTCAGTGCTCAACCTTAACATGTGTTGACAAGACACCAGAACAGATGAAACGGAATGACAGTTACTCTCACGGGTGACCAACAATTACTAGCTGAAAGCCATGCCTCTACTAAGCGACACCTCCAGTCTTTTGATCTGACCCGGTGGATCAAAGCTCATTAACACAGCATCAACAACCCAACTGGCTGGGTCAAAATAACCCAATGAGTGTTCTGTCCAATATATATATACCCAAATTGTTTTTAACCCAGCATTTTGTTAGAGTGTATTACATTGTTATTGCAGTATTACATTTGATTAGACAACTAGCTAAGTGAATCAAAGCACAATGAAAGAGTGCATTTTCACAGTGCAGGAAAAATGAGTATGTTTAACCAGTGACAGAAAAGCCCATCTACAGCCATTATTATTGTAAACGGACTGTAATGGAAGTTCTGTATACATGCTGATTAAACATACAGTGGGGAAAAAAAGTTTTTAGTCAGCAACCAATTGTGCAAGTTCTCCCACTTAAAAAGATGAGTGAGGCCTGTAATTTTCATCATAGGGACATGTCAACTATGACAGACAAATTGAGAAAAAGAAATCCAGAAAATCACATTGTAGGATTTTTAATGAATTTATTTGCAAACTATGGTGGAAAATAAGTATTTGGTCACCTACAAACAAGCAAGATTTCTGGCTCTCACAGACCTGTAACTTCTTCTTTAAGAGGCTCCTCTGTCCTCCACTCGTTACCTGTATTAATGGCATATGTTTGAACTTGTTATCAGTATAAAAGACACCTGTCCACAACCTCAAACAGTCACACTCCAAACTCCACTATGGCCAAGACCAAAGAGCTGTCAAAGGACACCAGAAACAAAATTGTAGACCTGCACCAGGCTGGGAAGACTGAATATGCAATAGGTAAGCAGCTTGGTTTGAAGAAATCAACTGTGGGAGCAATTATTAGGAAATGGAAGACATACAAGACCACTGATAATCTCCCTCGATCTTGGGCTCCACGCAAAATCTCACCCCGCGGGGTCAAAATGATCACAAGAACGGTGAGCAAAAATCCCAGAACCACACGGGGGGACCTAGTGAATGACCTGCAGAGAGCTGGGACCAAAGTAACAAAGCCTACCATCAGTAACACACTACGCCGCCAGGGACTCAAATCCTGCAGTGCCAGACGTGTCCCCCTGCTTAAGCCAGTACATGTCCAGGCCCGTCTGAAGTTTGCTAGAGTTCATTTGGATGATCAAGAAGAGGATTGGGAGAATGTCATATGGTCAGATGAAACCAAAATATAACTTTTTGGTAAAAACTCAACACGTCGTGTTTGGAGGAAAAATAATGCTGAGTTGAATCCAAAGAACACCATACCTACTGTGAAGCATGGGGGTGGAAACATCATGCTTTGGGGCTGTTTTTCTGCAAAGGGACCAGGACGACTGATCCGTGTAAAGGAAAGAATGAATGGGGCCATGTATCGTGAGATTTTGAGTGAAAACCTCCTTCAATCAGCAAGGGCATTGAAGATAAAACGTGTCTGGGTCTTTCAGCATGACAATGATCCCAAACACACCGCCCGGGCAACGAAGGAGTGGCTTCGTAAGAAGCATTTCAAGGTCCTGGAGTGGCCTAGCCAGTCTCCTGATCTCGACCCCATAGAAAATCTTTGGAGGGAGTTGAAAGTCTGTGTTGCCCAGCGACAGCCCCAAAACATCACTGCTCTAGAGGAGATCTGCATGGAGGAATGGGCCAAAATACCAGCAACAGTGTGTGAAAACCTTGTGAAGACTTACAGAAAATGTTTGACCTGTGTCATTGCCAACAAAGGGTATATAACAAAGTATTGAGAAACTTTTGTTATTGACCAAATACTTATTTTCCACCATAATTTGCAAATAAATTCATTAAAAATCCTACAATGTGATTTTATGGATATTTTTTCTCATTTTGTCTGTCATAGTTGATGTGTACCTATGATGAAAATTGCACAATTGGTGGCTGACTAAATACTTTTTTTCCCCACTGTACTCCTGATGGTGCAGTCGGTTTGTTTACGCCAGAATTGTTATCGTAAAAAGGGCTGCTTATAGACTGATTTATGGTACCATGTGTTGTTTTCTTGTACAGGTTTTATGACTTGCATATCTGCATGCATGATTGATTATGTGTGGTATGTCATTGTCATTAATTCACTTGATCAGTCAGGTGACACAGTACTGTAGAGTCTATCACTCACCATGCTATTGGGAAGAGCTTGTGATATAATTGTGTGTTTTAAACTGATCATTTTGCAATTCTTAATACCTGTCTCCAAGGGGACGAGTTTCAGATAAGATATAATAGAGGCAAACTTTCTGAGGAACGATACTGTTTAAGATTGTATATTAAACTCAAATTAACTGACTGAAACTCTGAGTGAGTTTACTTTAACATGGACAGTTAAGATACTGGTCAATCCTTTGAAGGATCATTAACAATGGTTTTCATCTCCTACCATTTTTCATTCTCAGAGGTTCTAGTATCCATCCCGGTGTCCTATTTAGGGACAGTCCCAGAAATGCCAGGCCAGGCCATCTTATACAAATGGGATTACATCAATGAAGCTGAATGGCTCAGCCAAGTATTCACATTTGTTCTGCAACATTGGAGGCCTGAATTTGTACCTACACTACCGGTCAAAAGTTTTAGAACACCTACTCATTCAAGTGTTTTTCTTTATTTTTACTATTTTCTACATCGTAGAATAATAGTGAAGACATCAAAACTATGAAATAACACATATGGAATCATGTAGTTACCAAAAAAGTGTTAAACAAATCAAAATATATTTTATATTTGATAATCTTCAAATAGCCACACGTGATGACAGCTTTGCACACTCTTGGCATTCTCTCAACCAGCTTCACCTGAAATGCTTTTCCAACACTCTTCAAGGAGTTCCCACATATGCTTAGCACTTGTTAGCTGCTTTTCCTTCACTCTGCGGTCCAACTCATCCCAAACCATCTCAATTTGGTTGAGGTCGGGTGATTGTGGAGGCCAGGTCATCTGATGCAGTACTCCATCACTCTCCTTCTTGGTAAAATATCCCTTACACAGCCTGGAGGTGTTGGGTCATTGTCCTGTTGAAAAACAAATGATAGTCCCACTAAGCCCAAACCAGATGGGATGGCGTAACGCTGCAGAATGCTGTGGTAACCATGCAGGTTAAGTGTGCCTTGAATTCTAAATAAATCACAGACAGTGTCACCAGCAAAGCCCCACTCCATAACACCTCCTCCTCCATGCTTCACAGTGGGAACTACACATGCGGAGATCATCCGTTCACCCACACTGCGTCTCACAAAGACACGGCGGTTGGAACCAAACATCTCAAATTTGTCCATTGCAATTAATGTCCATTGCTTGTGTTTCTTGGCCCAAGCAAGTCTCTTCATCTTATTGGTGTCCTTTAGTAGTGGGTTCTTTGCAGCAATTTGACCATGGAGGGCTGATTCACACAGTCTCCTCTGAACAGTTGATGTTAAGATGTGTCTGTTACTTGAACTCTGTGAAGCATTTATTTGGGCTGCAATTTCTGAGGTGCAGTTAACTCTAATGATCTCATCCTCTGCAGCAGAGGTAACTCTGGGTCTGCCATTCCTGTGGCGGTCCTCATGAGAGCAAGTTTCATCATAGCGCTTGATGGTTTATGCGACTGCACTTGAAGAATCTTCAAAGTTCTTGACATTTTCCGTATTGACTGACCTTCATGTCTTAAAGTAATGATGGACTGTCATTTTACTTTGCTTATTTGAGCTTGTCACAACACAACAGATTGGCTCAAACGCATTAAGACGGAAATAAATTCCACAAATTAACTTTCAACAAGGAACACCTGTTAATTTAAACACATTCCAGGTGACTACCTCATGAAGCTGGTTGAGAGAATGCCAAGAGTGTGCAAAGCTATCATCAAGGCAAAGGGTGGCTATTTGAAGAATCTCAAATCTTAAATATATTTTGATTTGTTTAACACTTTTTTGGTTACTACATGATTCCATATGTGTTATTATACTTGCCCTGGCACCGTATGGTTTAGAAGCCCATTTTCCAGCTTATCTCCTTCCCCCAGAATAAGCTGACTGAGGAAGTTGTGACTCAAAATACCCTTGACAGATAAAAGCAAAAACACTTATATTCTTCTATGAGACAACTTGCCTCTGTATAGGGAAATACATGTATGTTCTGAGTACTGTGCAATTCAATCACATAGGCTACATACAGTGACAAGAACACACACTAGGTGGTCTACTGTGATAGTAGATGTCTACAGTGAGTACTTGAATAGATGCATTTACAATATCTACAATTTACTGTGTTGGGATAATGTGATGTCTACCGAATTCACTCATGGTGACATACCCATGGGAACTTTACACATATAATGTGAGCAGCATGCACATTGCCTGCAAATGTGTCCCTGAATGAGCACAATGGCTCAGTAACAACCTTGGGTGTTCTGTACGATGTATGTGTGTGTGTGAGTGTGTGCGTGCATGTCTGTGTCTGTGTGTCTCTGTGCGCCTGCCAGTGTGTGTGTGTACAGTATGTGTGTGTGCACACTGGCAGGTGTGTGTTGGATAGGGGTGTGCTGGACAGGGACATCTGGGCTGAAATTATCTCTGGCCCGTAAATTAAAAGTGTCTCTCTTTTCTTCCCGTCCAGGTGGGCAAGCAATAACGTTTGACAGAAAATGCGACGGAGGTCGTGTCTCTTCAGATGGCTGGGGATAGGCATGGTGCTTCTCTGTCTGGCCACCTACAGCTGGGCCCAAGACACAGAAGGTACAGTAGATCAGTGGCGACCTGTCATTCAGGGCAGGTGGGGCAGGTGGGGTTGCCTGTTTTGCATGTTATTTTGGCATTAATACGTGTCACATATCAGTTTGCAAACAATGTAAAAAAACTAAACAAAAAACATTGAGATAGTAAAGCCTATCTCTAGTTGCGCTGTGATTTGCTCAGTGTTCTGTCACTCATGGGGACACTACTTCACTGCCGAATCTAAGGGTAGAGCTCGAAAATTCAAGCCCCTTGGGTGCTGCCATAGAGTTACATTAGAAGTGCCGATCCAAGAAGGCTCAAGGTCATTGGCCACAGATAAAATGACGTCAAATCACGTTATTTCTACAGTAGCTTTGATTGGACTGATCATGTCAACATCCAGTGGTGGAAAAAGTACCCAATTGTCATACTTGAGTAAAAGTAAAGATACCTTAATAGAAAATGACTCAAGTAAAAGTGAATGTCATCCAGTAAAATACTACTTGAGTAAAAGTCTAAAAGTATTTGATTTTAAATATACTTAAGTATCAAAAGTAAAAGTAAAAGTATAAATAATTTCAAATTACTTATATTAAGCAAACCAGACGGCACCATTTTGTAATTATTTATTTACGAATAGCCAGCGGTATACTCCAACACTGAGACATAATTTACAAACAAAACATTTGTGTTTAGTGAGTCCGTCAGATCAGAGGCAGTAGAGATGCCAGGGATGTTCTCTTGATAAGTGCGTGAATTGGACCATGTTCCTGTGCTGCTAAGCATTCAAAATGTAACAAGTACTTTTGGGTGTCAGGGAAAATGTATGGAGTAAAAACTACATTATTTTCTTTCGGGATGTAGTGAAGTGAAAGTAAAGTTGTAAAAAATAGAAATAGTAAAGTAAAGTACAGACACCCAAAAAAACACCTTAAGTAAAAATACTTAAAAAATACTACACTGTCAACATCATACTTTTAAAATCTTAGCTAGCTGTCATCATCATGAATCAAGTCGACAATCTACTGGCAAATGCTTTTTAATCCTTGCCATATGAAGAGAAATAATGAAGAGAAATTAAACAAACATTACACAACACGTTGGAAATCACAAATTCAACAATGAGTGGTTTGGAAGGAATCAGTGGCTAACTGCAAGCATTGCAAAGCAATCACTAGTCTGCTATTCAGTGGAGTGGGTGTGTTGTCCCAATTCTGGGTTTAAGGGTATCTTTTTCAAGCTTAAAATTATAAACATTCAACATTGACCATGCTGTCAATCCAGCATGACTTCTGCCGCGCTCAAAACAACTGTTAACTCGGAACTGGGAAATCTGACATAAGTGAGTTCAAGACAACTGGGAACTCAGGAAAAAAAAAACAGCTCCGACTGGCAAAATAAGTTTTGAACGTTCATCCAACTCGGAATTGTAAGTCGGGAACTCGGGCCTCTTTCTAGAGCTCCGACCTGAAGATCACTGATGTCATCATGATTCAAACTTTTCCGAGTTCCCAGTTGTCTTGAAAGCACCATAAATCCAGAGAATGCAAGACTTTGATGACAAAGTTTGATGACAAAATTTGGCAACGAAGGACCGCCGTACCACCTTCCTGTTCAAGTGAGCACAGCACAACAAGGTGAGTCCAAAAATGTATTGTATGCTGCTGCATAAATTAAGTAATATGCCAGGGAGATATGTATACTGTAGCTAAGAAAGTAATACTAAGTGTATGTTGTGTAGTAAGCTGTTAGTAGCCCATGTGCCTCACCTTAATCATTTGGTCTATTTTCCCTTCTTAATTTCATCTTCTGTTCTGACTTGGTGGTGCACATGTAGCCTATAACCTGTTTTAGATAAATGTAATCATCGAATATTGTAGGAGCTTTCATTGTCTGCTTATATGCCCCCTTCATTTATCCTACGGTTCTGACTTGGTGTACAGGGAGAACACTGTAAGAACGGCCCATGTTCTGAATTCTGTCACTGTACATTTCAAAAGTGCTGAACAAATAAATCAAATCAAATTGTATTTGCCACATGCGCCGAATATAACAGGTGTAGACATAACAGTGAAATGCTTACTTACAAGCCCTTAACCAACAATGCAATTTTTTAAAGAAAAATGTAAACTAAAGTGTTAATTAATAAAAAAAATATTTAAAAAAGCAAATAGCTAAAGAGCAGCAGTAAAATAAAATAGCAGTAGGGAGGCTATATACAGGGGGGTACCGGTACAGAGTCAATGTGCGGGGGCACCGGCTAGTCAAGGTAGGGGAGGGGGGGGGGGGGTGCAAATAGTCCGGGTAGCCATGATTAGCTGTTCAGGAGTCTTATGGCTTGGGGGTAGAAGCTGTTGAGAAGCCTTTTGAACCTAGACTTGGCGCTCCGGTACCGCTTGCCGTGCGGAAGCAGAGAGAACAGTCTATGACTAGGGTGGCTTGAGTCTTAGACCATTTTTAGGGACTTCCTCTGACACCACCTGGTATAGAGGTCCTGGATGGCAGGAAGCTTGACCCCAGTGATGTACTGGTCCGTACTCACTACCCTCTGTAGTGCCTTGCAGTCGGAGGCCGAGCAGTTGCCATACCAGGCGGTGATGCAACCAGTCAGGATGCTCTCGATGGTGCAGCAGTAGAACCTTTTGAGGATCTGAGGACCCATGCCAAATCTTTTCAGTCTCCTGAGGGGGAATAGGTTTTGTCGTGCCCTCTTCACGACTGTCTTGGTGTGTTTGGACCATGATAGTTCTTTGGTGATGTGGACACCATGGAACCTGAAGCTCTCAACCTGTTCCACTACAACCCCGTCGATGAGAATGGGGGCGTGCTCAGTCCTCTTTTTTTCCCTGTAGTCCACAATCATCTCCTTTGTCTTGATCACGTTGAGGGAGAGGTTGTTGTCCTGGCACCACACGGCCAGGTCTCTGATCTCCTCCCTATAGGCTGTCTCATCGTTGTCGGTGATCAGTCCTACCACTGTTGTGTCGTCAGCAAACTTAATGATGGTGTTGGAGTCGTGCCTGGCCATGCAGTCATGGGTGAACAGGGAGTACAGGAGGGGACTGAGCATGCACCCCTGAGGGGCCCCCATGTTGAGGATCAGCGTGGCAGACGTGTTGTTACCTACCCTTAACACCTGGTAAGGGTAGGTAATACTTATATTGACTACGTCTGTTCTCGCTTACGTCTTAATAGAAATTACGGATTGCCTCTTATCTGCTTGTCGTCCCCTTATGCATTGTTTGTGCACATCAATTCTCAGTAGAAACCACATTTGTTTAAGCAAGTCAGCCATATCAGCAATGTTTTTTTTAAAGGCAGCAAATGAGGCTATATGAACTGTTTCGCTGCCAGACAAGGCTCTGCTGATAGCCAGGTGTAGCAGTGGTAAGGTGTTGGGACTGCTGTTGGGACTCTGGTGTTGAGACAGCTTTATGTAGACCCTAACAGTTTGTGGGCACCGTTTGTCACCGCTATAGTTCAATTAATGTATTGTTTTTGTTTTGTGTTGTGTTGTGTTGTGTAGTGGCTTTGCTGGCATGCATCCCCCCCCCCCCCCAAAAAAAAATGGTTTGCCCCACCAAGATTGACATGCTAAAATTGCCACTGTAGTAGATGGACAGGCCTTAAAGTGCAATTCCACCACTTTTCAACCTCATATTCATTATCTCCAGCACTAAACCAGTGTCTACATATGTGAAAACATATGTCTCTATGATCAGTGGTTAAAAAGATAAGAAGGTCCTAAAAAAATGCCTCTCTGTGACATAACAGGGTACCCGAAGGGAAGGTATTGTCTTGCTCCCCACACCACTGCAAATCTGATAGTGCTTGAAAATCCATCTTTTAAAATGTTTTTACTTTTGATGATGTCATCAGGTAGAACTTTTTAACTTAATATTTTGTTCTACAAAATGTAGAAATGTGCCGTTTTCATAAATGTTGAGACTGGTATTGCGCTGGAGATAATGAAAATGAGGTTGAAAAGTGATGGAGTTGCCCTTTAACGGCATGTGTGAATTTGGGTATTGTGACAGCAAATCAATAAATGTTCGTAAAATGTACAATTAAGTGTCTGTTCTATTCTATTTAGGATACATGGGCTCCGATACGATGCAGGAACAATTCGGTGCAGTTTGATTTATTTGCTATTTGTCTCCCCCCCACACATACACACTTTTGATCTGAAATCACCCTCACCCACTAATGAATTAGTCATTTTTACAGATTAAAAGTTTTAGCTAGTAATGTACTGTATCAATATTTATCTTTAACAATTAGTTATGACGTAGCCGATGAATATACAGCACAACATCGAAATTCACCCTGTGTCATAATCAAATGGTTTAGACCGTTTGGAAGTTGACAGACTCACTGTGAGCTTCTCTTCTTCTCCGCTTTGACCATGTAGTGCGGGTAGCAAAAGTGATTGCTGTCCCTGTTATGAAATTATCAACTTTAACCTGTATATCTAAAAATGTATATACACTGACAATATATACTGATTGTTTCAAGCAAAACTACCAAAACTATTGCTGATGGTGAACCTGAACAATCAAAATAAAATCTAATGTAAGCTCTGATCAGCATGCACCTATAGCCAGATGAGATTTGTGTCTCCGGCGGTAGCTTAGGCTACTTTTATTCAGGTAAAACACAATTTTCAACATTGCATTTGGTAAAAGTAAAGCCTAATAATGTGCAAGCCATTTTACAAACATTTAAATGCTGAAGGTGATGCACAGATGTGCCAGATCAGGTCGCAGTTGTAAATGAGAACTTGTTCTCAACTGGCTTACCTGGTTAAATAAAGGTGAAATAAAAAATAAAATAAAAATAAAAAATAGTCCTACCTCTTGTTGGTCAGAGAGTGTGGCGCACAGTTTGACTAGACTACTGGTATTGCCTGGGGTTGTTCGGCATGCAAAATAACTTGGAGATCAATGACTGTCAACATAATTACATGCTTAGTTCGACACTGAAGGAGAGGACACAGTTGTCACAAAACATGAGAGGTATTTTCGGAAGGTAGAAAGAAAGTAATTTGAGCAACAACAAAAAATTTTAACAGGCGATTCATCAGGTTTTAATCGACTTTCTGACCGATGCATGCTACATTTGGATCGGTTTGGGGTCCCGCAGCTGATGGACTTATATCTTAAACATTTCAACCTGGGACCGATGGTTATCGGTGAATCGTTATATCCCTACTTCTATTATATTCTATTATATGTGCTGAGTAAAAACATGTATACTGTTTAAATAAGGTTCACAGGAGGGGGTGGGTGTGAGCTTATTCAAAAATGCTCTAAACTGCGCGCCACGTTTAAGATAGTTTTGGTGAGGACAAATTCTCTTTGTTTAAGCTGGGGACAAAAGAAGAGCAGAGCAGTAGCGAATTACTTTCTTGGATGGATTTTATAGATATGCTCTATATTGCTTAATCACCTAACCCTAAATAAGTTTGAGTAGAAATGTGCTTAACAAGTTACATAATAAGTTGCATGGACTCACTCTGTTTGCAATAATAGTGTTTAACATGATTTTTGAATGACTACCTCATCTCTGTACCACACACATACAATTATCTGTAAGGTCCCTCAGTGGAGCAGTGAATTTCAAATACAGATTCAACCACAAAGACTAGGGAGGTTTTCCTATGCTTTGCAAAGAATGGCACCCATTGGTAGATGGGTCAACAAAAAAAAAGCAGAAATTGAATATCTCTTTGAGCATGGTGAAGTTATTAATTACACTTTGGAGGGTGTATTAATACACCCAGTCACTACAAATATACAGTCATCCTTCCTAACTCAGTTGCCGGAGAGGAAGGAAACCACACAGAGATTTGGTGACTTCATAACAGTTACAGAGTTTAATGGCTGTGATAGGAAAAAACTGAAGATGGATTAACAACATTGTAGTTACTCCACAATACTAACCTAAATTATAGAGGGAAAAGAAGCAAGCCTGTACAGCAGGGTTTCCCAAACTCGGTCCGCAGGTTTTTTGCCCTAGCACTACACAGGTGATTCAAATAATCAACTAATCACCAAGATAATATGAATTGGCTGTGTAGTGTTAGGGCAAAAAACAAAACATTCACCCCTTGGGATCCTTAGGACCGAATTTGGGAAACGCTGCTGTACAGAATAAAAATATTCCAAAACATGAATCCTGTTGGTAATACGGCACTAAATATACTTATTTTCCACCATAATTTGCAAATAAATTCATAAAAAATCCTACAATGTGATTTTCTCGATTTTTTTCCCTCATTTTGTCTGTCATAGTTGACGTGTACCTATGATGAAAATTACAGGCCTCTCTCATCTTTTTCAGTGGGAGAACTTGCACAATTGGTGGCTGACTAAATACTTTTTTTCCCCCACTGTATGTAAATTAGAGCTTTCTGTATTTCTTTTTCAATAAATAAACCATTTTGAATTCAGGCTGTAACACAACAAAATGTGGAATAAGTCATGGGGTATGAATAATTTCTGAAGGAACTGTAGCTTTGTTTAAATAAGTATCCTTATTTCCTTCTTTTCTTTCTTCCTTCCTTCCTCCTTTCCTTGCTTCCCTCCCTCCTTCTTTCCTTCATACTGTATTTATATAGCATGATACTTGCACAGAAATGGAATGGAATGCCTCCTTCTGAAGGTGAAAACAAAGCCTTGTGGGTTCCTTGTGGAAACTGTCTGTCAAGCCCCAACTAACACACCTGACTGCAATAATTAACTAATCATGATCTTCAGTGTGGAATGCAATTAGTTTAATCAGCTGTGTTTGCTAGGGATGGAGAAAAAGTGTGACACCACTCCGGCCCCCGAGGACTGGAGTTGCTCATCCCTGGTCTAGACGCATAAACAGCCAAGCATCTACCCCTGTTGAGTGAGGAAAGCACTGACCTTTGAATTACCCCTACAATATGGATTTATCTGTACCATTTTACAACTACTGGAGAGTTAGTCTCCTTTAGTACATGGCTTACCTTGGAGAAACTACTGTAGGTAATGCCTTTAAATAAGCTATTTTCACAGCTATATAGAGTTTTGGCTGGCACACACAACAGCTCATTAATTTCCTCCAGTCACCTTGGAGAAAAGTTAAGTCCTGCTTAAAGAAACTTGATCTGCTCTTTTGCTTGAGATAAGAACAACTCTGTGTATGCTTATGTTTGTGTATTTTTTCAGTTTTGAGAGCTTATATGTGCTTGTGTGTGAGTGCGTGTTGGAGTGTGTTTTTTCTGTGTGTATGTTCTGTGCATGTGTGTTTGTGTGTATGTGTGTGTGTAGCCTATGTACTGTATGTGGCCGTTGTAGCAGGCCGCCAGTGTCCGGTCTGTAGCATGAAGTCATGAGCTCTAATGTTTGGCTACTGCGTAGCAACCTAGTGGTGCCAAAAGCCCTGGTCTGCACTAGAAAGCCTATGTAAATCACATTCGCCAGAATGGCCAAACCAATTTTTTTACACTGCCGTTTAGAGCTCTAAAATTAGTTTATTATGTTCAATCCCCACAGTGAATTATTAAATAGTGATCCATTCTGACTACTACATTTGTTGTCACACAGCACCACGTGCTGACACAGACCAATCACGGGCCGACAGGCTACGAGGAAGCTCGCGCCCTCATGCCACAGACATTAAGGTTGACTCTCTCAGGCAGGTTGAAAACCACTACATCGACCATGATCCTTTGCTAGTTATGGCCACTTTCACCATGATCCTTAGATTTTTTGGTGCCAATCAGCCCCATTCATCAATATGGCATGCTTCAAATTGAAATACTTAATGTGCCAACGGGAGTTTTCCATAGGAATACGTGGATGAAGTCAGTGCTATCACTATCTACTGGTTTTAATGTCTATGGGTTGTAGCCTGTAATTGGATTGAGTGTTTGTATTACGTACGTCCATGTGTATGTTTGTGCTGTTCTTGCGTCCATATTTGGAGTAGGCTTAGCTAAGAGAAGCACTAATGGCTGGCTTTTACCTAAACACATTCTATCTCTTAAATATGGTTCATTGAGTCTAGGCGAGTCCTGACAATTAGACATATTTTCACTAGCCCATGTCAAGTATTTGATGTGTCATTTTATGTAACATAAAAGTCAATGTCAGAGTGTGGTAGCTAATGTTGCTTTGAAATAGTGTTTCAGAAAAGGTACCCTCATTCAGAGTTGTTGCACTTACATTTACACACACATACAGTGCCTTCAGAAAGTATTCACAGCTCAAGAATTTTCCCACAATTTGTTGTGGTACAAAGTGGTTTTGTCAACCATCTACACAAAATACTCTGTAATGTCAACTTTTTTTTTTCATGGTTTGGGATAGGCCCTTTATTTCCGTGAAGGGAAATCTTAACGCTACAGCATACGATGACATTCTAGACGATTCTGTGCTTCCAACTTTGTGGCAACAGTTTGGGGAAGGCCCTTTCCTGGTTCAGCATGACAATGCACCCATGCACAAAGCGAGGTCCATACAGAAATGTTTTGTCGAGATCGGTGTGGAAGAACTTGACTGGTCTGCACAGAGCCCTGACCTCAACCCCATCAAACACCTTTGGAATGAATTGGAATTCTGACAGCGGGCCAGGCCTAATCGCCCAACATCAGAGCCCGACCTCACTAATGCTGTTGTGGCTGAATGGAAGCAAGTCCCCGCAGCAATGTTCCAACATCTGTTATCAAGTAAATCAAAACAAATTATAATTGTCACATGCGCCAAATACAACAGGTGTAGACCTTACTGTGAAATGCTTACTTACAAACCCTTAACCAACAATGCAGTTTTAAGAAAATAGAGTTAAGAAAATATTTACATAATAAACTAAATAAAATTTTAATTAAAAGTTACACAATAAAATAACAATAATGAGGCTACCGGTACTGAGTCAATGTGCAGGGGTACAGGTTAGTCTATGTAATTTCTACATGTACACTACCGGGGGAGGTGTCAATTAAAATACAGTGCCTTGCAAAAGTATTCATCCCCCTTGGCATTTTTCCTATTTTGTTGCATTACAACCTGTAATTTAAATTGATTTTTATTTGGATGTCATGTAATGGGCATACAAAATAGTCAAAAATTGGTGAAGTGGAATGAAAAAAATAACTTGTTTCAAATAATTCGAAAAAATTAATAACGGAAAAGTGGTGCGTGCATATGTATTCACCCCATTTGCTATGAAGCCCCTAAATAAGATCTGGTGCAAACAATTACCTTCAAAAGTAACATAATTAGTTAAATAAAGTCCACCTGTGTGCAATCTAAGTGTCACATGATCTGTCACATGATCTCAGTATATATACACCTGTTCTGAAAGGCCCCAGAGTCTGCAACACCACTAAGCAAGGGGCCCCACCAAGCAAGCGGCACCATGAAGACCAAGGAGCTCTCCAAACAGGTCAGGGACAAAGTTGTGGAGAAGTACAGATCAGGGTTGGGTTATACAAAAATATCAGAAACTTTGAACATCCCACGGAGCACCATTAAATCCATTATTAAAATATGGAAAGAATATGGCACCACAACAAACCTGCCAAGAGAGGGCCGCCCACCAAAACTCACCAACCAGGCAAGGAGGGTATTAATCAGAGAGACCAAAGATAACCCTGAGTATCTGTCCATAGGACCACTTTAAGCCGTACACTCCACAGAGCTGGGCTTTATGGAAGAGTGGCCAGAAAAAAGCCATTGCTTAAAGAAAATAATAAGCAAACCCGTTTGGTGTTCGCCAAAAGGCATGTGGGATACTCCCCAAACACATGGAAGAAGGTACTCTGGTCAGATGAGACAAAAATGTAGCTTTTTGGCCATCAAGGAAAACGCTATGTCTGGCGCAAACCCAACACCTCTCATCACCCCAAGAACACCATCCCCACAGTGAAGCATGGTGGTGGCAGCGTCATGCTGTGGGGATGTTTTTCATTGACAGGGACTGGGAAACTGGTAAGAATTGAAGGAATGATGGATGGCGCTAAATACAGGGAAATTATTGAGGGAAACCTGTTTCAGTCTTCCAGAGATTTGAGACTGGGACGGAGCTTTACCTTCCAGCAGGACAATGACACTAAGCATACTGCTAAAGCAACACTTGAGTGGTTTAAGGGAAAACATGTAAATGTCTTGGAATGGCCTAGTCAAAGCCCATAACTCAATACAATTGAGAATCTGTGGTATGACTTAAAGATTGCTGTACACCAGCGGAACCCATCCAACTTGAAGGAGCTGGAGCGGTTTTGCCTTGAAGAATGGGCAAAAATCCCAGTGGCTAGATGTGCCAAGCTTATAGAGACATACCCCATGAGACTTGCAGCTGTTATTGCTGCAAAAGGTGGCTCTACAAAGTATTGACTTTGGGGGGGGTGAATAGTAATGCATGCTCAAGTTTTCTAATCTAATTTAATTCCAGGTTGTAAGGCAACAAAATAGGAAAAATGCCAAGGGGGGTGAATACTTTTGCAAGCCACTGTAGTCCGGGTGGTGATTTGATTAATTGTTCATCAGTCTTATGGCTTGGGGGTAGAAGCTGTTAAGGAGCCTTTTGGCGCACCGGTACTGCTTGCCATGCGGTAGCAGAGAGAACAATCTATGACTTGGGTGACTGGAGTCTTTGTCAATTTTTTGGGCCTTCCTCTGACACCGCCTGGTATAGAGGTCCTGGATGGCAGGAAGCTTGGCCCCAGTGATGTACTGGGCCATACGCACTACCCTCTGTAGCGCCTTACGGTCGGATGCCGAGCAGTTGCCATACCAGGCGGTGATGCAACCAGTCAGGATGCTCTCAATGGTGCAGCTGTATAACTTTTTGAGGATCTGGGGACCCATGTCAAATCTTTTCAGTCTCCTGAGGGGGAAAAGGCGTTGTCGTTCCCTCTTCACAACTTTCTTGGTGTGTTTGGACCATGATAGTTTGTTGGTGATGTGGATACCAAGGAACTTGAAACTCTCGACCCGCTCCACTACAGCCCCGTAGATGTGAATGGGGGCGTCTTCGGCCCTGCTTTTCCTGTAGTCCATGATCACCTCCTTTGTCTTGCTCACGTTGAGTGAGAGGTTGCTGTCCTGGCAGGCACCACACTGTCTCATCATTGTCGGTGATCAGGTCCAACATACCCATAACATCTCATTGTTATAGCAGCAAATGGGGGACCAACTACATATTAATACCCACAATTTTGAAATCAGATGTTCAATGAGCATGTAGTGTTTTAGAATCACCTTTGGCGGCCTCCCGAGTGACCTAGCGGTCTAAGGCACTGCATAGACATGCTTGAGGCGTCAATACAGAACTAGGTTCGATCCCTGAGCTGTGTCACAACCGGCCGTGAACCGGAGTCCCATAGGGTGGCGCACAATTGGCTCAGCTTCGTCCGGGTTAGGGGAAGGTTTGGGCAGAGGGGCTTTACTTAGCTCATCGCGCTCTAGCGACTTTTTGTGGCGGGCCGGGCACCTGTAGGCTAAGTTCGGTCATCAGTTGAACAGTGTTTCCTCTGACACATAGGTGCGGCTGGCTTCCTGGTTAAGCGGATGGGTGTTAAGGAGCGCAGTTTGGCTGGTCATGTTTCGGAGGACGCATTACTCGACCGTCGCCTCTCCGAGCCCATTTGTGAGTTGCAGCGATGAGACAAGATCGAAGTTGGGGATAAAAAGGAGGGAAAAAAGATTCACCTTTGGCAGTAATTACAGCTGTGAGTCTTTCTGGGTCAGTTTCTAAGAGCTTTGCACACATGGATTGTAAAATATCTGGCCATTATTCTTAGAAAAATTATTCAAGCTCTGTCAAGTTGGTTGTTGATCATTGCTAGACAGCCATTTTCAAGTCTTGCTATAGATTTTCAAGCTGATTTAAGTCAAAACTGTAACTATGCCACTCAGGAACATTCAATGTTGTCTTGGTAAGCAATTCCAGTATATATTTGGCCTTGTTTTTTAGGTAATTATCCTGCTGAAAGGTGAATTTGTCTCCCAGTGTCTGTTGGAAAGCAGACTGAACAAAGTTTTCCTCTAGGATTTAGCCTGTGCTCTATTACATTTATTTTTTATTGCCCCAAGAAATCTTCCTAGTCCTTGCCGATGACAAGCATACCCATAACATGATGCAGCCACCACCATGCTTGAAAATACAAAGAGTGGTGCTGAGTGATGTGTTGTGTTGGATTTTCCCCAAACATATATCTTTGTATTCAGGACAAAATGTTATTTTTTTGGCCAAATTCTTTGCAGTATTACTTTAGTGCCTTGTTGCAAACAGGATGCATGTTTTGAATATTTATATTCTGTACAGGCTTCCTTTTCTTCACTTTGTCATTTATCTTAGTATTGTGGAGTAACTACAATGTTGTTGATCCATCCACAGTTTTCTCCTATCAGAACCTGTCTCTTTGTAGTGACTGTTTGTATTGATACAACTTCCAAAGTGTGATTAATAACTGCACCATGCTCAAAGGGATATTCAATTCAAAGTCTGTTTTAGTTATTTTTACCCATCTACCAATAGGTGCCCTTCTTTGAGAACCTTTGGAAAACCTCCCTTGTCTTTGTGGTTGAATCTGTGTTTTGAAATTCACTGCTCGACTGAGGGACCTTACAGATAATTGTATATGTGGGGTACAGAGATGGGGTAGTCATTTAAAAATCATGTTAAAAACTATTATTGCACACAGAGTGAGTCCATGCAACTTATTATGTGACTGGTTAAGCACATTTTTACTCCTGAACATATTTAGATTTGCCATAACACAATAGTTGAATACTTATCGACTCAAGACATTTCAGCTTCTCAATTATAATTAATTTGCAAACATTTCTAAAAACATAATTCCACTTTGACATTATGGGGTATTGTGTCTAGATCACTGACAAAAAAATCTAAATTTAATCAATTTTAAATTCAGGCTGTAACACAACAAAATGTGAAAAAGGTCAAGGGGTGTGAGTACTTTCTGATGGCACGGTCTCTCTTACGTATCTACTCTATGGATGGATACAGAGTAAGTGACCGGACTCAATGTGGCATGTGATTATATATTTCCTGTTCTTGTCCTCCTTGTCTCTGTGTGTTATCTGTATTTTTCTCACGGTGACCTGTTCCTCAGTCTAGCAGTGGCGCTCCAGCCCAGTGATTATAACTGGGGCCACAGCCTGTAATTTGAACGAATGCAGACGGGATAATTACACAGGGAGCAGGGAGGAATTTGAGGTAGTTAGACCACTCACAAATGAGGGCTGATTGGCTCTCTGTGTGGAAACACAGGCATTTGCTGAAGCATGAGAAGAACAGTGTCTGTGGTGTGTGTGTGTGTGTGTGTTCGTTTGTGTGTGTGTGTGTGTGTGCCTTTTGTAGGCCATTTCCAACCATAAATCTTCCTGCTCTGTCTGTCTGTCGGTCAGTGCCCTCTAGTCTCACTGTCTGTTTGTTGTCTGTCTGTCAGCGTCCAAAGGTACCACAATGTTGTTACAGTATATACACTGCTCAAAAAAATGGGAACACTTAAACAACACAATGTAACTCCAAGTCAATCACACTTCTGTGAAATCAAACTGTCCACTTAGGAAGCAACACTGATTGACAATACATTTCACATGCTGTTGTGCAAATGGAATAGACAACAGGTGGAAATTATAGGCAATTAGCAAGACACCCCCAAAAAAGAAGTGGTTCTGCAGGTGGTGACCACAGACCACTTCTCAGTTCCTATGCTTCCTGGCTGATGTTTTGGTCACTTTTGAATGCTGGCGGTGCTTTCACTCTAGTGGTAGCATGAGACGGAGTCTACAACCCACACAAGTGGCTCAGGTAGTGCTGCTCATCCAGGATGACACATCACTGCGAGCTGTGGCAAGAAGGTTTGCTGTGTCTGTCAGTGTAGTGTCCAGAGCATGGAGGCGCTACCAAGAGACAGGCCAGTACATCAGGAGACGTGGAGGAGGCCGTTGGAGGGCAACAACCTAGCAGCAGGACCGCTACCTCCGCCTTTGTGCAAGGAGGAGCAGGAGGAGCACTGCCAGAGCCCTGCAAAATGACCTCCAGCAGGCCACAAATGTGCATGTGTCTGCTCAAACAGTCAGAAACAGACTCCATGAGGGTGGTATGAGGGCCCGACGTCCACAGGTGGGGTTTGTGCTTACAGCCCAACACCGTGCAGGACGTTTGGCATTTGCCAGAGAACACCAAGATTGGCAAATTCGCCACTGGCGCCCTGTGCTCTTCACAGATGAAAGCAGGTTCACACTGATCACATGTGACAGACGTGACAGAGTCTGGAGACGCCATGGAGAACGTTCTGCTGCCTGCAACATCCTCCAGCATGACCGGTTTGGCGGTGGGTCAGTCATGGTGTGGGGTGGCATTTCTTTAGGGGGCCACACAGCCCTCCATGTGCTCGCCAGAGGTAGCCTGACTGCCATTAGGTACCGAGATGAGATCCTCAGACCCCTTGTGAGACCATATGCTGGTGCGGTTGGCCCTGGGTTCCTCCTAATGCAAGACAATGCTAGACCTCATGTGGCTGGAGTGTGTCAGCAGTTCCTGCAAGAGGAAGGCATTGATGCTATGGACTGGCCCACCCGTTCCCCAGACCTGAATCCAATTGAGCACATCTGGGACATCATGTCTCGCTCCATCCACCAACGCCACGTTTCACCACAGACTGTCCAGGAGTTGGCGGATGCTTTAGTCCAGGTCTGGGAGGAGATCCCTCAGGAGATCATCCGCCACCTCATCAGGAGCATGCCCAGGCGTTGTAGGGAGGTCATACAGGCATGTGGAGGCCACACACACTACTGAGCCTCATTTTGACTTGTTTTAAGGACATTACATCAAAGTTGGATCAGCCTGTAGTGTGGTTTTCCACTTAAATTTTGAGGGTGACTCCAAATCCAGACCTCCATGGGTTGATACATTTGATATTCATTGATAATTTTTGTGTGATTTTGTTGTCAGGCACATTCAACTATGTAAAGAAAAAAGTATTTAATACGATTATTTCATTCATTCAGATCTAGGATGTGTTGTTTAAGTGTTCCCTTCATTTTTTTTTAGCAATGTAAGTTAGACTGATAATCAAAAACATGCAACAATCTATCATTAAACCCTACATCAAAACATGGAAATAAAATGGAAACATAAAAACCAATAACAGATGAGAGAAGTAGTTATCACACAGCTCTTTCTCTCTCAGCCTTTCTATGTATCCCATATCTCTCTCTAATATTCTCTTTCCTAGAGCTCTTTCTTCACCTTCTCATTTTCCTCTTTACCTCATATGCTTTAACAGTCTCATATCTCTGACAGTCAGTTTGTACTGTGAGTCTGTCTGAACAGTGTGGCATAGCATTATGCAGTGCAGTATTCCCATCATGCATATCCACTCTGTGTCCATCAGTGCTATCTGTCTCTGAGGATCCGCGATCAGCAGGCCCCACAGTTTAGGAAAGGTTAGTGAAAGGTCAAGCCTCAATCTGGATGACAATGCACAGACCTTTCTCATCCCTCTCTTTACCTCTCAATACAATCACTCCAAATCTCCTGATCTTTAGTGTGTGTATGTGTGTGTGTGTGTGTGTGTGTGTGTTTGTGTGTGTGTGTGTGATTTTGTGTGTAATGACAGCCATGTGTCCTCCCCTCACATTCCATCTATCCTTCTCTCATTCTATTCCTCTCTCTCTCTCTCTCTCTCTCTCGCTCTCTCTCTCTCTCCGTCTCTCTATATTCCTCTCTCCATCGCCCCTCCCTTGTCTTTGTCTGACATTGTTACGCTATTTTGGAGATTGTCTGATTAGAGGCCAGATGTGCAGACTGTGTCTGGCGGTAGCAGCCCCTAGCTGTGGGGGCATTGGAGCGGCTGTGTGGATGGATGTTTTAATTTGGCAGCCAGCAGGCTGTAATCAGGCTCAGTTTGGCCCAGGAGGGTGGGGGCTTGCTGGGTTTGGCTGGGCCTGAACATGGCCTCTCCTGGAGCTCAGACTGGTCCTTGTGCAGGATCACCTCAAAGCAGTTCACTGGGATTGTGATTGCAACGCTCGCCCCTATGGCAGTCCAGCTCACCTCAGGTAGGGAGAAGTGCCGGAATGAAAGGGTAAGAGGGGGAGCAGGGAGGGATATAAGAAGGAGAGAGTGTGAAGGTTTACTCAAGTCCAGTAAAACGTACTTATTACTTTCTTTCACTATTACTCTTTCTATCGTTCATTCTCTTTCTCTCTTTCAGATACATATAAGGAATATAAGGGAGACATAAAGGTGCAGAATGATTGTCATAAAGCACAGTCCTTCTCAACATCGATCTAGCTTTTTCCCCTTAAGTGAAGGAGAATGGCTGTTTGTGATGCTGAGTACCAACAAAAAAAACACAATGTACCATGATTTATGTGTTAATATGGTGTGCTGAAAATGTTGACTCAATAGTGCACTTTGTGATAAAAGCACCAAATTTGGCACAGAGGTAGATATAATTTATGTACCCTGAAAAGATATAGATATGGAGCCACCCCAGAACTGGCACCTGATGGGTGTGGCAGCTACTTGAAAAAAAAATATATAATTCAAACATTCTAATACATATTTAGCTTCCAGTCAATGTCTCTATACCACATTGAGAGTATTGTCTTTCAAATGCAATTGGGACTGAGTTGATAGCCCATTGCATTCCAAAGTTAGAGCTAAAAGTCTGATGACACCGGCGCCAATATCGCCAGCCGTCTTAGGTTGTACCGTTATGTCAGATTAGCTCAATCACCAATTTCTCAGCCTCTGAGTATGACAGAAACATGACAAGTTGCTATGGATGAAATGTATCAAAATAACTGTTAAAAACATGAAAAACATACAAAAACTTTTTTCAACACCTAATTTGACTATAAATGTGTGAACATTTAAAAATATATGCTTATTTTGAGGGAATTAAAACCATTTAATTGTGTTACAAAAGGTTTATAAAATAAATAAAAAGTATTACTGCTTGACAGAGTCTCTTTGCAATCATTACCAATTTGGGGTGAAAAAAATTGGTTATAAAATGTGTTATAAATATGTTGCTGCTTTTAGGGTTAACCATGTTACAAACAATGGAGTAAAACAAGCTTGTATTTGGGGTTTTGATGGGGTACGACAGTTGAACAAAGCTTATGAGGCATTTATAAGTTAAAGTGCCCCACCAAAGGGAAGTAAAATGATAGGTTACAATGACTTTGCTCATGATGCCCGCCACAAATGATATGTAAAAACACCACATATCGGACACAAAACAAAAATACAAATGTAAAAACAGCACAACAAAATAGATAAGCAAGTTTAATTTTGTTTTGCGAGTGCCTTTTCATTATAGGATAGACACTTGTGGTTTGTAGTTGCACCAATCAAAGAAGTGAAGTGAAGCAAATCCATTAGCGACGGGGGAAGTGGGGTTGCAAAATGCAATTGTATCACGTAATTATATAATTTATAAAATGGTCATATTTTTTTTTTTAAACAGACTAGCTCAAATATAAGTGAAACTTCACAAATTATCCAATGGATTATGAAAATTTCTGTTTGCACCACCTATTTTAATTTGCTCCATGGCTCAGGCTGTTTGGCTCAGCTCATTCGTGACTTGTGAAGATGAAGAACTTTGCAGGTTTTTCTGATTAATAAACAATGCCATGTTGGTGGGTGGACGTCATCTCATATGAAAAGACACAGCATTGACACAGATTTTTCTCATTTCGACGCCAAACCCACCATTGCTATGCATGGCCAAAGAGCTCTACTTTCATGTAATCCAACAAATACATTGGCACTTGGATTGGAACCGGTGATTGGTCAGATGGCATGAAAATAGAGCTCTTTGGACAAATCAAATCAAATGTTATTGGTCACATACACATATTTAGCAGAGTTTATTGCGGGTGTAGCGAAATGCTTGTGTTCCTAGCTCCAACAGTGCAGTAGTATCTAAGAATTCACAACAATACACAAATCTAAAAGTAAAAGAATGGAATAAATAAATATTAGGACGAACAATGTCGGAGTGGCATTGACTAAAATACAGTAGAATAGAATACAGTACATACAGTGCACTCAGAAAGTATTCAGACCCCTGGACTTTTTCCACATTTTGTTAGGTTACAGCCTCATGCTAAAATTGATTAAATCGTTTTTCCCCCCCCTCATCAATCTGCACACAATACCCCATAATGACGAAGCAAAAGCTGGTTTTTAGACATTTTTGCAAATGTATTAAAAATAAAACACTGAAAAATCACATTTACATAAGTATTAAGACCATTTACTCAGTACTTTGGTGAAGCACCTTTGGCAGCGATTACAGCCTCAAGTCTTCTTGGGTATGACGCTAAAAGCTTGGCACACCTGTATTTGGGGCGTTTCTCCCATTTTTCTCTGCAGATCCTCTCAAGCTCTGTCAGGTTGGATAGGGAGCATTGCTACACAACTATTTTCAGGTCTCTCCAGAGATGTTAGATCGGGTTCAAGTCCGGACTCTGGCTGGGCCACTCAAGGACATTCAGAGACTTGTCCTGAACCCACTCCTGCATTGTCTTGGCTGTGTGCAAGGCCCTTCACACCCGATTGCTCAGTTTGGCTAGGCGACCAGCTCTAGGAAGAGTCTTGGTGGTTCTAAACTTCTTTCATTTAAGAATGATGGAGGCCACTGTGATCTTGGGGACCTTCAATGCTGCAGAAATGTTTTGGTACCCTTCCCCAGATCTGTGTCTCGACACAAACCTGTCTCGGAGCTCTACGGAAAATTCCATCGACCTCATGATTTGGTTCTTGCTCTGACAAGCACTGTCAACTGTGGGACCTTAAATAGACAGGTGTGTGTCTTTCCAAATCATGTCCAATCAATTGAATTTACCACAGGTGGACTCCTATCAAGTTGTAGAAAAATGTCAAGGATGATCAATGGAAACAGTATGCACCTGAGCTCAATTTAGAGTCTCATACCAAAGGGTCTGAATACTTATGTAAATAAGGTATCTGTCAATGCTGCCATCTATCCACGGTTTCTGGTTTGGGTAGGTTTTAATAGTCACCTTCGGAACAACATCCCCTATACACTTCCTGATGAAGTCAGTCACCGTGTCCGTGTAAACATCAATGTTATTCTAAGAGGCTACCCGGAACATATCCCAGTCCGTGTGATCAAAACAGTCTTGAAGCATGGATTCCGATTCGTCAGACCAGCGTTGAATAGACCTTAGCACAGGTACTTGCTGTTTGAGTTTCTGCCTATAGGAAGGGAGGAGCCAAATTGAGTCGTGATCGGAGGGCAGGGGAAGGCCTTGTAGGCATCTCGAAAATGCGAGTAGCAGTGGTGTAGTGTTTTTCCTAAGCGAGTACTACAGTCAATGTGTTGATAGCACTTCGGTAGCGTTTTCCTCAAATTTGCTTTGTTAAAATCCCCAGCTACAATAAATGCGGCCTCAGGACATGTGGTTATAAGTTTGCATAAAGTCGAGTGTAGTTCGTTGAGGGCCGTCATGGTATCGGCTTTAAGGGAAATATACACGGCTGTGACTATAACCGAAGAGAATTCTCTTGGGAGGTAATACGGTCGGCATTTGATTGTGAGGTACTCTAGGTCGGTTGAACAAAAGGACTTGAGTTTCTGTATGTTATCACAATCACACCATTAGTAGTTAATCATTAAACACACACTCCTGCCTTTCTTCTTCCTGGAGAGTTATTTATTCCTCTCTGCGCGATGAACTGAGAACCCAGCTGGTTGTATGGACAGGGACAGTATATCCCGAGAGGAATATGTGAAACTGAGTATGTTACATTCCCTGATGTCTCTCTGGAAGGAGATCCTCGTCCAGAGACTGAACATTCGCGAGTAATATACTCGGAAGAGGTGCATGGTGTGCCCGCCTCCTGAGTCGGACTAGAAGTCCACTCCGAATACCTCTTCTCTGCCGGCGGCATCTTGGAGCAGCCTCTGGGATAAGTTCAATTGCTTAGGAGCTAGAAGCAGAGCTTCCATGTCTGTCGACGCCATCAGTTTGGTGTCGAAATGAGGATGCATGAGCACGAAAGAACCCAATACCTGGATCTTTGATGTTATGGGGCTATTTTGCTTCCACTGCATTATGAACTTTACCCAGTACCAGGATATTTTAGCCAAAAACCTTGTTGCCTCTGCAGTGGTGTGTATTCATGGATGCCAAGGGAAGCCAGCCTTCCCCCCAAAAATGACCCAAAAAAAAACATAAAATAATTCAGCTTTTGTCTCTCTGTGTTTCATACTTTTCTTTCAATTCGCAAGAGGCTGAATGTATCGGACCGGAGAAAGCATCTGAACGAGCGAAACAGCACCCCTCTGTTCCTGTATGTGTAGGCCATCTATCCGATGCTGTCTGGTCAAAAAGAGTATGACATTGTTGCCGCCCAAGGGAAGCCAGCGAGCATTTGGCCTACTTTGATGAAAAAAGTGTAAAATAATAGCCAATCAGCGTTGAGCTAAACTGAGTGAGCTCAACTGTGAATGGTCCTGGCGCACCAAAAAAAAAAGTGTGAAGCGAAGCCAGTTTGGATTTGGCTTCACTCCTATAACATCGCATCGAGAGCATACATCATTGACAGAAACAACTTGAATTGTTGCATCTCGTTGTGTTAGCTAGCTAGCTAAAATTGGCCCTTTCCTAAATTAGCCATGGATGGAGATAGGGATGTGGACTTGTGGTCTTCCTTAATTCTCCGTACTGGCCAATGATTATAATGGCAATTCAAATCCAACCATAAATTCATACATTGTGCCCCTGGCCTGAGAGGATGGAAGTTCAATATATAGCTAGATGCTAATGAGAACTAGTTAACGTTGGCCGTGAAAGGCCACCTCCCGAGTGGCGCAGTGGTCTAAGGCACTGCATCACAGTGCTAGCTGTGCCACTAGAGATCCTGGTTCGAATCCAGGCTCTGTCGTAGCCGTCCTTGACCGGAAGACCCATGTGGCGGCGCACAATTGGCCCAGCATCGTCCAGGGTAGGGGAGGGAATGGCCGGCAGGCATGTAGCTCAGTTGGTAGAGCATGGCGTTTGCAATGCCAGGGTTGTGGGTTTGATTCCCACGGGGGGCCAGTATGAAAATTTAAAAATAATGTATGCACTCACTAACTGTAAGTCGCTCTGGATAAGAGCGTCTGCTAAATGATGTAAATGTAAAGGAAGTTAGGCTAACGAGCAAGCATTTTAACCAGGTAGCCTAGGGCAACAGAAAATAAAAGTGCACTGTATGACGGAGTCATAGACCGTTTCGTCAACATGAAAGAGAGGAGGATGGCATTGGCGTTTCTCTACAAGTAGGGTGAGTTAACATGTTTTTTCTACTTGCACACACACACACACACACACACACACACACACACACACACACACACACACACACAAACAGAGAAATCAACACCATGGACAGCCATATCATATTTAGCTTACAATGATTGGACTAAATTGTTTTCTGTCAACTATAGTTGTCACTGTATTAGAGTAAGCATAGGTGATTTGATTATGTTGACATGTTGAAAATGTTGAAGTTGAAATGGTGCTGGAATAGTAGAGGCATCTCCTGTTTTCTTTGAGACTTGCGATAACTCTGTGGTTCTAAATTAAAAGTTGTTTAGTAGTTCAAAAATGTCAGAAACATTAACTTGCTTGACCATGCTGTAGGTCATGTAACTGTTTATGCTTTGTGGACTTCACCGGAAAGAGGTTGCTCTCCGGTTTTGTGATGAAACAAAGGTGTGATTGAATTTATTCTGCCACTGTATCTTCTTATGGTCTTGACCTTAGGCCTATATATATCACAGTCGCAAGGCATATGAACTAACAGGTTATACTGTAGAGCAAACAATGCAATTATCACAACACATAGGTTGTAATATGGCAATTTTTTCTGGCTTGGCTTCCCCAGTGATTTTACCCATGCACCGCTACTGTGCCTGAAACGTATCAGCAAGTGGATCTTCCAGCAAGACAATAACCCCAAGCATACATCAATATCCACAAATAAATAGTAAATTGGCTACATGTGTTAGTATAAAATAATATAATTACCCTTTTTTTGGCATACAATATAGCACAGTATTTCAATTATTTATTTTATACAGGACATTTTGCTCATCTTTATCAATGGTGTCATTCATTTCAGACCCCATTGTACTTATCATTAATAAATCCAGCACTATTTTCTTTAGAACTTGACTTCATTCCCTCATAATTCCACAATCTTTACCATGAGTAAAGTCGAGCGAACGTGCCAGTTCCAAGTGGAAAAAGCATCTAATTTATTTTTCCCAATAGAAATACTAGCATTCTCCATACACTGTAATTTATGAATTGATAAGAGCTATTGATAAAAGCTAGGTGAATTAGTAATCCGTTTGGAGAATGGGATTGTAAATACACATATCAATTGTTTTAGATTATTTTTCCTTATGATCCCTGGAGGAATGTGAAACCAGTCATATGCAAGCAAACTGAAAATCATATAAAAATGACATGTATTGAGGCCCCTTTTCCACGGTAACTAGGCTATAAATAGCTGTGCTGTTATTACACATTTTTATTGTATGCCCTCATAATTTGTGTGGATGAAATTTGGAGACACAAGCTATAGGCTTCTGTAGGGCCGAACCTGCAGAGTTGATGTATGCGCTTTAGAATGTATTAATTATATGCCCGGGTTTATCTCAGTTATATTTTTAAATGTATATCATGTTACATATTAGCCACTATCGGGAGCCACCATCAGTATTACCCACAAACATTTATAACTGTCACTTTAGTGTTAGCTTCCTTCAATTTGTAGCCTACTGTCACGACTTCCTCCAAAGCTGCCTCCTCTCCTGGTTCGGGCAGGCTTCGGCGTTCGTCGTCACTGGCCTTCTAGCCACTGCCGCTCCTCATCTCATCATTCCATTTCTTTTGTCTTGTTTATTACACACACCTAGTTCAAATCAAATCAAATCAAATTGTATTGGCCACATGCGCCGAATACAACAGGTGCAGACATTACAGTGAAATGCTTACTTACAGCCCTTAACCAACAGTGCAATTATTTTTAATAAAAAAGTAAAATAAAACAACAAAAAAGTGTTGAGAAAAAAAGAGCAGAAGTAAAATAAAATAACAGTAGGGAGGCTATATATACAGGGGGGTACCGGTGCAGAGTCAATGTGCGGGGGCACCGGCTAGTTGAGGTAGTTGAAGTAATATGTACATGTGGGTAGAGTTAAAGTAACTGTGCATAAATAATTAACAGAGTAGCAGCAGCGTAAAAATATGGGGGGGGGGGCAGTGCAAATAGTCCGGGTAGCCATGATTAGCTGTTCAGGAGTCTTATGGCTTGGGGGTAGAAGCTGTTGAGAAGTATTTTGGACCTAGACTTGGCACTCTGGTACCACTTGCCGTGCGGTAGCAGAGAGAACAGTCTATGACTAGTGTGGCTGGAGTCTTTGACAATTTTGAGGGCCTTCCTCTGACACCGCCTGGTAAAGAGGTCCTGGATGGCAGGAAGTTTGGCCCCAGTGATGTACTGGGCCGTACGCACTACCCTCTGTAGTGCCTTGCGGTCGGAGGCCAAGCAGTTGCTATACCAGGCGGTGATGCAACCAGTCAGGATGCTCTCGATGGTGCAGCTGTAGAATGTTTTGAGGATCTGAGGACCCATGCCAAATATTTTCAGTCTCTTGAGGGGGAATAGGCTTTGTCGTGCCCTCTTCACGACGGTCTTGGTGTGTTTGGACCATGATAGTTTGTTGGTGTTGTGGACACCAAGGAACTTGAAGCTCTCAACCTGTTCCACTACAGCCCGGTCGATTAGAATGGGGGCGTGCTCAGTCCCCTTTTTTTTCCTGTAGTCCACAATCATATCCTTTGTCTTGGTCACGTTGAGGGAGAGGTTGTTATCCTGGCACCACACGGCCAGGTCTCTGACCTCCTCCCTATAGGCTGTCTCATCGTTGTCGGTGATCAGGCCTACCACTGCTGTGTCGTCGGAAAACTTAATGATGGTGTTGGAGTCGTGCCTGGCCATGCAGTCATGGGTGAACAGGGAGTACAGGAGGGGACTGAGCACGCACCCTTGAGGGGCCCCCGTGTTGAGGATCAGTGTGGCAGATGTGTTGTTACCTACCCTTACCACCTGTGGGTGGCCCGTCAGGAAGTCCAGGATCCAGTTCCAGAGGGAGGTGTTTAGTCCCAGGATCCTTAGCTTAGTGATGAGCTTTGAGGGCACTATGGTGTTGAATGCTGAGCTGTAGTCAATTAATAGCATTCTCACGTAGGTGTTCCTCTTGTCCAGGTAGGAAAGGGCAGTGTGGAGTGCAATAGAGATTGCATCATCTGTGGATCTGTTGGGGCAGTATGCAAATTGGAGTGGGTCTAGAGTTTCTGGGATAATGGTGTTGATGTGAGCCATGACCAGCCTTTCAAAGCACTTCATGGCTACAGACGTCAGTGCTACGGGTCGGTAGTCATTTAAGCAGGTTATCTTAGAGTCCTTGGGCACGGGGACTATGGTGGTCTGCTTGAAACATGTTGGTATTACAGACTTAGTCAGGGACATGTTGAAAATGTCAGTGAAGACACTTGCCAGTTGGTCAGCACATGCTCGGACTGCACGTCCTGGTAATCCGTCTGGCCCTGCAGCCTTGTGAATGTTGACCTGCTTAAAAGTCTTACTCACATCGGCTACGGAGAGCGTGATCACATAGTCATCCGGAACAGCTGGTGTTCTCATGCATGTTTCAGTGTTGCTTGCCTCGAATCGAGCATAGAAGTGGTGTAGCTCGTCTGGAAGTCTTGTGTCACTGGGCAGCTCGCGGCTGTGCTTCCCTTTGTAGTCTGTAATAGTTTTCAAGCCCTGCCACATCCGATGAGCGTCAGAGCCGGTGTAGTACGATTCAATCTTAGTCCTGTATTGACTCTTTGCCTGTTTGCTGGTTCGTCGGAGGGCATAGCGGGATTTCTTATAAGCGTCCGGGTTAGAGTCCCGCTCCTTGAAAGCGGCAGCTCTACCCTTTAGCTCAGTGCGGATGTTTCCTATAATCCTGATGTGGTTTACTCCTCAATGCTATCTGAAGAATCCCGGAACATGTTCCAGTCTTTGCTAGCAAAACAGTCCTGTAGCTTAGCATCTGCGTCATCTGACCACTTTTTTATTAACCGAGTCACAGGTGCTTCCTGCTTTAGTTTTTGCTTATAAGCAGGAATCAGGAGGATAGAGTTATGGTCAGATTTGCCAAATGGAGGGCGAGGGAGAGCTTTGTATGCGTCTCTGTGTGTGGAGTAAAGGTGGTCTAGAGATTTTTGTTTTTCCTCTGGTTGCACATTTACCATGCTGGTAGAAATTAGGTAGAACGGATTTAAGTTTCCCTGCATTAAAGTCCCCGGCCACTAGGAGCGCTGCCTCTGGATGAGCGTTTTCCTGTTGACTTATGGCCTTATACAGCTTATTCAGTGCAATCTTAATGCCAGCATTGGCTTGTGGTGGTAAATAGACAGCTATGAAAAATATAGATGAAAACTCTCTTGGTAAATAGTGTGGTCTACAGCTTATCATAAGATTCTCTACCTCAGGCGAGCAAAACCTCGAGACTTCCTTAGTATTTGATTTTGTGCACCAGCTGTTGTTTACAAATATACACCGCCACCCCTTGTCTTACCGGAGTCAGCCGTTCTATCTTGCCGATGTAGCGTATAGCCCGCTAGCTGTATGTTGTCCATGTCGTCGTTCAGCCACGACTCGGTGAAACATAAGATATTACAGTTTTTAATGTCCTGTTGGTAGGATAACCGTAATCTTAGGTCATCCAATTTATTCTCAAATGATTGAAGATTGGCTAATATGATTGATGGGAGCAGAAGTTGACTCGCTCGCCGTCGGATCCTTACAAGGCACCCCGACCTACGTCCACGATATCTCTGTCTCTTCCTCATGCAAATGACAGGGATTTGGGCCTTGTCGGGTGTCTGTAGGATATCCTTCGCGGCCACCTCGTTGAAGAAAAAATCTTCGTCCAATACGAGGTGAGTAATCGCTGTCCTGATATCCAGAAGCTCTTTTTGGTTATAAGACACGATGGCAGAAACATTATGTACAAAATAAATTACAAATAACACATAATAGTACAATTGGTTAGAGGGCTGTAAAACGGCAGCCATCTTCTCCGGCGCCATTATAAGTATTCCCTCTGCCCCCCTTGTCTTTGTGTGTGATTGTTTATTGTGGAGGTTACTATAGCTCGGTGGAGCTATATTGTATTGTGTATCGCCAAGATATTCATCCGTGTGCCTTGTTTCCCCCCAGTGCACTGTTTTACCGCACTGGAGTGTTTTACGCATTGCTGCGTAACTCTGTATTCCGGAATAAATCCTGTTATTCTGTGATTTACCCTCCTGCGCCTGACTCCTTCAAATCACCCATCACAGAATCACACACCGCCATGGAGTCAGCAGGAGAGGAGCACATGCCTGGAGTCATGGCACGGGTCCGGGAGCATTCGACGATGCTAGCCAGCTTGGGAGAAGCGATGGATCGGGTTCTCCAGGTTGTCCAACGCCTGGAGAGGAGAGGACCCAATCTGTCGGGACCAGCTGGGCAACCGGATCCAGCCACCCACACCCCAGCACCCAGAGGGATCCATATATCCTGACCACGGGATATCGACGGGACAACTGCTCTCTGCCAGGGATTCCTCCTCCAACTGGAGCTTTACTATTCAAGCATCAACCCGGCCCCATCAGAGCGGGAGAAGTCCTCCCTCGTCTCCTGCCTCTCTGGGAAAGCCCTGGAGTGGGCCAACATGGTCTGGAATGAAGGAGGAGCCGCATTAGACAACTATGGGGAGTTCGCTCGCCTCTTTTGGGCTGTCTTCGATCACCCGCCGAGGGTAGAGTGGCGGGCGAGCCGCTGGTCCACCTGAGGCAGGGGACGAGGGCCGCGCGTTCGTTGTCACCGGCCTTCTAGCCACTGCCGCTCCTCATCTCATCATTCCATTTGTTTTGTCTTGTTTATTACACACACCTGGTTCATATCCCCTCATCAGTACCTGTATAAGTGTTCCCTCTGCCCCCTTGTCTTTGTGTGTGATTGTTTATTGTGAGGAGAGTGAAGCTCGGTTGAGCTCCTTGTATTTTGTATTGCTGGGTTATTTTCCCTGTTTGCCTTGTTAGTTCCAGTGTGCCTGTTTTGTGCACTGGACTGTTATGACGCATTACTGCGTAACTCTGTATTCCGGAATAAATCCTGTTATTCTGTGATTTACCCTCCTGCGCCTGACTCCTTCAAATCACCCACCACACCTACAGTTTGCATCATACCATTCCATTCTTTCTTTCCTCTGTCACGTCCGTGTTGTTGTTCCTGAGGGTCGCTAGTATTAGTGGATCATATTAGGCTAGCCTATTTGAATCATTTTGGAACTCAGACCACACGTAGCAGTTTAAACCTGGAGCCTGGCCCACGGATCACGACGACTGGACCGTTGCCATACAGTTCCATGAACAGTGAGGATTAAGGTAGATTTATAGGACTATTTTTCAACCCCTATTATACACTTTTTTCCACCTTCCAATATTTCATATAAATAATTTGAATATGGAAACTTTCAGGATGAATCAAACCACTGTATTGTTTATTCATCAATATATTTAGTGCGTAAAGGCTCTCCAAACCAGTTTTTTATGATTCATCCATACTTTCCTAAAATGTGCCTACGTAATCTACAAGATCAAAGCATTTTTTTGATCTACCAGTTGGTGCTGAAACGGAGACGAATATTCATATATTTAGATAGCTTTCGTTCATGTCAAAGGCGAAGTGTATGCGGTGAGCGAAGTCAAGCGCAGGACACAGAGCTACTGGCAGACGTACTTTACTAACCAGTAAACGAAACATACAAAACAAAACCTCCTAACAGGGAGGAAACAAATACATGCATGCGAAACAGCAATGCCGACCTTACGGGAAACAAAGCAATAACACACAATTACCAAACGAGAGACAGGGGTAAATATAGGGACTACAATCAAACATAATAGCGAACAGGTGTAAACACTCAAGACTAAACAAGACAAACACCGAAACATCGATCGGCAGCAGCTAGTACTCCGGGGACGACGAACGCCGAAGCCTGCCCGAGCAAGGAGGAGGAGCATCCTCGGCAGAATCCGTGACAGTTCATTGATCCCTATGTTCTGAACCCGTTCTCTCGATGTATTCTAGTAAGTGTCGACCAAATTCTAATTAAAGGTACACTGTATTTAAAGGGATGGCTTAAGATAAATGTACTGCAAACCCTATTGAATGAAAACTCTTTGAGAAAACCTGTTGGCCAGCAATTGGGAGGCTTTTCTGTAGTTGAATTGAATTTATTCAGTGCGCTCAAGGTAGCCACACCTTTAGAGCGCATTACGCACCTGCATGAGGTACGTCTGAATACCAACTACTGAGAAGTGTGTAGGAAAGACTTACTTTTCCTAAGTCTGGAATCTGGCCCATAGTACTTCTCTTCTTCTGTTTTGTGGTTGCCATTGCCATGACCTCCCATTAACTGGCGTTGGACAAATGCCCTCCCTGTCTCTCTCAGCCCTGCGCTAGGCCAGCTACTGCTGGACCCAGACCAATGGTGCTGCCCTTCTGGATGCCACTCTATACAAGCAGACTACACTGAGCCTCTGGGACTGGCAGGGTCGTAAATGTAATCTTTGACCTGTTTAAGCTGATGACGATGATCAGTGACAATGAGGTTGGGCGATCTTCCCATCGTCTCACTGTGTGGCCAGTTGAGGTGTGGCGAGCGATCTGGGTTGGTTCGCTCATTGAGATTCCACTGCTTTCGCCTGGAGAGGTGACATTGGACAGGGACTCCCGGACAATTCCTCTCCGTTGTCAAGGCCTAATATTTATTTAAAGGGCAGGAGTATTTATGAGTGCATATGGAGGTATTAAAGGCTTTATGAGATAAATGGCCTTGTGTGGAGCTGCCTGGAAGAAAGACAATCTGCCAGATAAGTGATCTCTCGCTCTCTTCATTCTCTATGATGGGAAGAGGCTGTCCATGGCTGGAGAAGTCTTTGTCTATTCTGACCATCAATATGGAAGTCTGTGTACGTGTGTGTATGCGTGCATTCGTTACTAGTTAGTTGGAAAGATGGCCCAGGTGTCCATCGGTGGTGTGAGACGATGTGTTACTGTTCCGTATGGCGACAACTCCCATAAGAGAAGTTTGAACACTCTGAATTCACAATCAGCTAAAATGTGTTTTTAAGAACGTAGCTTTGAGTGAGGCGTGGTCATTTGATTTAGTGGCTGCTATAGTTCTTGAAGTTGTGAAAAAGCAGAGGGCATTTAATTATTTACATTACCAGAGCACTCAGACAAGACACCAATGAGATACCACTGCCTACTGACTTTTTCCCCCCAGAAACATTTTTATCTGCCTCTGAATTCAAGGGGCAGTGCAGTCAAAAACATGATTTCCCTGTTTTTTTAAATGATATTTCCACACTATGAGGTCGAAATAACACTCTGAGATCTAAATTTGGAAAATGATGATAACGCCCTTATAGTGTAAGAGCCCAAAAACAAAAAAAAATGAAACGCCTGGAATTTCAGCCTGTTCAGGTGGGATGGAGTTTTTGGTCCACGGCATGACATCACAATATGATCTGATTGTTCTGACCAATGACCAGTCATATTTTATTTGCATTTATACCATGGCATTGTTGAATACTCATTTCTGATTGGCTTGAAGGGCATTCTAGAGCGTGCCTTATGTCCCTATAACACATAGCATATCAGCACGGTAGAATTCAATGGCTTTAGTTCATTCTTACATGTTCTATGTTTGAGCTGCTTTTGAAAGCAACATTTGAATTGAAAACATTACTGGCATTTCTGAATTTGATTTTCATAATAGCAAGCTAGGACTGATGGCTTGGTTAGCTAAACTAGCAAGTCTATTTGTTTGGTTACCAAGGCAACTACTGTAGCTATCTAGTAAACTTGCAAGCTACTTCAGTGGATGTTGTACACATTTCTAGGTGCAAATGTGTTAAATTATAGCCATGGTATAAAAGGGATAATCAACTCGGGGCTCTATGCATTTTCTGGAAAATAATGCAACTCTGTGGAAGATTAGTTCCACTCCGCTAGCACGTGTGTTCCACGTCATTCATTATCCCTTACATGTATCTACCTACTTTGAAGGGGTAAGCGGGGTAGGCTCTAGAGCAGAGGGGTATCCTACGAAGCAAGCTAGATCTACTCAGGGTTTTCTAAAGCTAACCAGCTCAGGTTTCATCCGTAATACAATGGTGGATGTTGCTCGTCCACCTGCCACTCACTCTAGCAGGCTTGTAACTGTCGCACATGGCTAGTCGAACGCCGAACTCTTCATTGAGACAATGCTGAAATATCAATCCATGGGCGAGTCAGTGCCAGAGCGAAAATTGTACTGTAAGTGCTATGGATTTATTGTTACAGGGAAACTCTTGGAAGAATAAAAGCAGGGTTGAAACTATGTTCATGAAGTCATTGTAAACCAATCTCCTGGTGTAGCATTCCATTACACTATAGTGTGTTCCTACACTTAGCCTATAGACTTTTAGATATTTTGTATCTTTTGACATTGAAGACTTCTCGTATGTACCATTTGATAATTGTATTCTTATTGCATAACTGTAATACATCTGATTACTTTTAAATGGATACGAATAATAGTCCTCATATTTCTGAGTAATATTCCTTGAATTATTATTTGGTGAATGGTCTAATGGTAAATGTTATTTACACTACACATAGTACAATGAGGGAAAAAAGTATTTGATCCCCTGCTGATTTTGTAAGTTTGCCCACTGACAAAGACATGATTAGTCTATAATTTTAATGGTAGGTTTATTTGAACAGTGAGAGACATAATAACAACAAAAAAATCCAGAAAAACGCATGTCAAAAATAAATTGATTTGCAGTTTAATGAGGGAAATAAGTATTTGACCCCTCTGACTTAGTACTTGGTGGCAAAACCCTTGTTGGCAATCACAGAGGTAAGACGTTTCTTGTAGTTGGCCACCAGGTTTGCACACATCTCAGGAGGAATTTTGTTCCACTCCTCTTTGCAGATCTTCTCCAAGTCATTAAGGTTTCGAGGCTGACGTTTGGCAACTCAAACCTTCAGCTCCCTCCACATATTTTATATGGGATTAAGGTCTGGAGACTGGCTAGGCTACTCCAGGACCTTAATGTGCTTCTTCTTGAGCCACTCCTTTGTTGCCTTTGCCGTGTGTTTTGGATCATTGTCATGCTGGAATATCCATTCACGACCCATTTTCAATGCCCTGGCTGAGGGAAGGAGGTTCTCACCCAAGATTTGACGGTACATGGCCCCGTCCATCGTCCCTCTGATGCGGTGAAGTTGTCCTGTCCCCTTAGCAGAAAAACACCCCCAAAGCATAATGTTTCCACCTCCATGTTTGATGGTGGGGATGGTGTTCTTATGGTCATAGGCAGCATTCCTCCTCTTCCAAACACGGCGAGTTGAGTTGATGCCAAAGAGCTCGATTTTGGTCTCATCTGACCACAACACGTTCACCCAGTTCTCCTCTGAATCATTCAGATGTTCATTGGCAAACTTCAGACGGCCCTGTATATGTGCTTTCTTGAGCAGGGGGACCTTGCGGGCACTGCAGGATTTCAGTCCTTCACGGCGTAGTGTGTTAGCAAATTGTTTTCTTGGTGACTATGGTCCCAGCTGCCTTGAGATCATTGACAAGATCCTCCCGTGTAGTTCTGGGCTGATTCCTAACCGTTCTCATGATCATTGCAATTCCATGAGGTGAGATCTTGCATGGAGCCCCAGGCCGAGGGAGATTGACAGTTCTTTTGTGTTTCTTCCATTTGTGAATAATCGCACTAACTGTTGTCACCTTCTCACCAAGCTGCTTGGCGATGGTCTTGTAGCCCATTCCAGCCTTGTGTAGGTCTACAATATTGTCCCTGACACCCTTGGAGAGCTCTTTGGTCTTGGCCATGGTGGAGAGTTTTGGAATCTGATTGATGTATTGCTTCTGTGGACAGGTGTCTTTTATACAGGTAACAAGCTGAGATTAGGAGCACTCCCTTTAAGAGTGTGCTCCTAATATAAAATACCTGTATAAAAGACACCAGGGAGCCAGAAATCTTTCTGATTGAGAGGGGGTCAAATACTTAATTCCCTCATTAAAATGCAAATCAATTGATAACATTTCTGACTTGCGTTTTTCTGGATTTTGTTGTTGTTATTCTGTCTCTCACTGTTCAAATAAACCTACCATTAAAATTATAGACAGATCATTTCTTTGTTAGTGGACAAACTTACAAAATCTACAGGGGATCAAATACGTTTTTCCCTCACTGTATATGCTTGGCCTCTAACTGTGCAGATCTGTGCTAAGGTTAACGCAATCATTTAATGCTAGGCGATTGTTTGCAAGATGTTAGCTCCTTGTCCCGCAGCTTCTTAATAATTGCATAATGGTTACCTTGGACACATTCAGAAAGTATTCAGACCCCTTGACTTTTTCCACATTTTGTTGCGTTACAGCCTTATTCTAAAATGAATTAAACACATTTGTTTCCTCATCAATCTACAGTCGTGGTCAAAAGTTTTGAGAATGACACAAGTATTGGTCTTCATAAAGTTTGCTGCTTCAGTGTTTTTAGATATTTTTGTCAGATGTTACTATGGTATACTGAAGTATAATTACAATCATTCCATAAGTGTCAAAGGCTTTTATTGACAATTACATTAAGTTTATGCAAAGAGTCAATATTTGCAGTGTTGACCCTTCTTTTTCAAGAACTCTGCAATCCGCCCTGGCATGCTGCCAATTAACTTCTGGGCCACACCCTGACTGATGGCAGCCCATTCTTGCATAATCAATGCTTGGAGTTTGTCAGAATTTGTGGGGTTTTGTTTGTCCACCCGCCTCTTGAGGATTGACCACAAGTTCTCAATGGGATTAAGGTCTGGGGAGTTTCCTGGCCATGGACCCAAAATGTCGATGTTTTGTTCCCCGAACCACTTAGTTATCACTTTTGCTTTATGGCAAGGTGCTCCATCATGCTGGAAAAGGCCTTGTTCGTCACCAAACTGTTCTTGGATGGTTGGGAGAAGTTGCTCTCGGAGGATGTGTTGGTACCATTCTTTATTCATGGCTGTGTTATTAGGCAAAATTGTGAGTGAGCCCACTCCCTTGGCTGAGAAGCAACCCCACACATGAATGGTCTCAGGATACTTTACTGTTGGCATGACACAGGACTGATGGTAGCGCTCACCCTGTCTTCTCCGGACAAGCTTTTTTCCGGATGCCCCAAACAATCGGAAAGGGGAGTCATCAGAGAAAATGACTTTACCCCAGTCCTCAGCAGTCCAATCCCTGTACCTTTTGCAGAATATCAGTCTGTCCCTGATGTTTTTCCTTCGAGAGAAGTGGCTTCCTCGCTGCCCTTCTTGACACCAGGCCATCCTCCAAAAGTCTTCGCCTCACTGTGCGTGCAGATGCACTCACACCTGCCTGCTGCCATTCCTGAGCAAGCTCTGCACTGGTGGTGCCCCGATCCTGCAGCTGAATCAACTTTAGGAGATGGTCCTGGCGCATGCTGGACTTTCTTGGGTGCCCTGGCGCCTTCTTCACAACAATTGAACCTCTCTCCTTTAAGTTCTTGATGATTCGATAAATGATTAATTTAGGTGCAATCTTACTATCAGCAATATCCATGCCTGTGAAGCCCTTTTTGTGCAAAGCAATGATGATGGCACATGTTTCCTTGCAGGTAACCATGGTTAACAGAGGAAGAAACAATGATTTCAAGTACCACCCTCCTTTTAAAACTTCTAGTCTGTTATTCTAACTCAATCAGCATGGCATAGTGATCTCCAGCCTTGTCCTCGTTGTCACGATCGTCCTGAGAAGAAGTGGACCAATGCGCAGCGTGATGATTGAACATACTTATTTATTTTAATACCACACGAACAAAACAACAAAACAATACGTGACGTCCTTGGTCACAGACACAAACCATACGGAACAAGATCCCACAACACACTGTGGAAAACAGGCTGCCTAAGTATGGTTCCCAATCAGAGACAACAAGCAACAGCTGATTCATGTTGCCTCTGATTGAGAACCACACCGGCCAACATAGAAACAAATGAACTAGATACTCAACCTAGCACACAAAAACACATAGAACCAACACACCCTGGCTCAACATAACAGAGTCCCAGAGCCAGGGCGTGACAGTACCCCCCCCCCCCCCCAAAGGCGCGCCAAACATAAACCGAACAGGGGAGGGCCGGGTGGGCGTTTCCGGCGGTTCCGGCTCCGGGCTTGACCCCCACCCTCCAACAAACCCCCCATAGCGCCCCTGGTCCGGTCTGGCTCTGCTGGCTGGATCAGGACTGGACATCGGTGGAGCGGATCGCTCAGGCTCCGATGTGGAGCATCTGACCGGTACCTGACCAGGCACCGGTGACCCAGGCATGGGCTGTGCCGGACTGACGACGCGCACCACAGGCTTGGTGCGGGGAGCAGGAACGGGCCGGACCGGGCTGATGACGCACACCACAGGCTTGGTGCGGGGAGCAGGAACGGGCCGGACCGGGCTGACGACGCGCACCCCAGGCTTGGTGCGGGGAGCAGGGACTGGCCGAACCGGGCTGACGAAGCGCACAACAGACTTGGTGCGGGGAGCAGGGACGGGCCGGACCGGGCTGACGATGCGCACCCCAGGCTTGGTGCAGGGAGCAGGGACGGGCCGAACCGGGCTGACGAAGCGCACAACAGACTTGGTGCGGGGAGCAGGGACGGGCCGGACTGGGCTGACGACGCGCACCACAGGCTTGGTGCGGGGAGCAGGAACGGGCCGGACCGGCCTGACGACACGCACCACAGGCTTGGTGCGGGGAGCAGGGACGGGCCGGACTGGGCTGACGATGCGCACCACAGGCTTGGTGCGGGGAGCAGGAACAGGCCGAGCCGGGCTGGCGACGCGCACCGTAGGCTTGGTGCGAGTGGCAGGAACAGGCCGGGCCGAGCTGGCGACGCGCACCCTTGGCTTGGTGCGGGGAGCAGGAACAGGCCGGGCCGGGCTGGCGACGCGCACCACAGGCTTGGTGCGAGGGACAGGAACAGGCCGGACCGAACTGGGAACACACACCACTGGCCTTACATGGGGATCAGGAACGGGCCGGACCGGACTGGCTCCACACCTCAGTACCTCTCGCCGTGCCTCTACATATTCCTTCCCTTACTCGCCAATGGCTCCCGTAACCCGGTGGCCTTCTCTCCTCGTCCACTAACTCGCCCCTTATCTGCCTCCAGCAGTCCCGTCGTCCACGGTGTGAGCCCCCCCCCTAAAACATTTCTGGGCGTCTCTCCTCCCCGTGGACCAGGCCTCCATGGCTCTCGCCAGACTCTCCCTCTTCTGCTCCCAAGTCCAACCTCTCTCCTCCTCCCGCGGCTTGACCCAGTCGAGGTTGATATCCTTAAGAGCCCTCTCTGGCGTTGGCTCCTGGACACGCTGCTTGGTCCAGTTATGGTGGGATCTTCTGTCACGATTGTCCTGAGAAGAAGTGGACCAATGCGCAGCGTGATGATTGAACATATTTATTTATTTTAATACCACACGAACAAAACAACAAAACGATACGTGACGTCCTTGGTCACAGACACAAACCATACGGAACAAGATCCCACAACACACTGTGGAAAACAGGCTGCCTAAGTATGGTTCCCAATCAGAGACAACAAGCAACAGCTGATTCACGTTGCCTCTGATTGAGAACCACACCGGCCAACATAGAAACAAATTAACTAGATACTCAACCTAGCACACAAAAACACATAGAACCATCACACCCTGGCTCAACATAACAGAGTCCCAGAGCCAGGGCGTGACACTCGTCAACACTCTCACATGTGTTAACGAGAGAATCACTTACATGATGTCAGCTGGTCCTTTTGTGGCAGGGCTGAAATGCAGTGGAAATGTTTTTGGGGGATTAAGTTCATTTTCATGGCAAAGAGGGACTTTGCAATTAATTGCAATTCATCTGATCACTCTTCATAACATTCTGGAGTATATGCAAATTGCCATCATAAAAACTGAGGCAGCAGACTTTGTGAAAATTAATACGAGAAAACTGGTTTTTAGAAATGTTACTAATACAAAACAGAAATACCTTATTTACATAAGTATTCAGACCCTTTGCAATGAGACTCGAAATTGAGCTCAGGTGCACCCTGTTTCCATTGATCATCCTTGAGATGTTTCTACAACGTGGTTGGAGTCCACCTGTGGTAAATTCAATTGATTGGACATGATTTGGAAAAACACACCTGTCTATATAGTTGACAGTGCATGTCAGAGCAAAAACCAAGCCATGAGGTCGAATGAATTGTCAGTAGAGCTCCGAGGCAGGATTGTGTCGAGGCACAGATCTGGGGAAGCGCACCAAAACAATTCTGCAGCGTTGAAGGTCACCAAGAACACAGTGGCCTCCATCATTCTTAAATGGAAGAAGATTGGAACAACCAAGACTCTTCCTAGAGCTGGCCGCCCGGCCAAACTGAGCAATTGGGGGAGAAGGGCCTTGGTAAAGTAGGTGACCAAGAACCCGATGGTCACTCTGACTGAGCTCAAGAGTTCCTCTGTGGAGATGGGAGAACATTCCAGAAGGATAACAATCTCTGCGGCACTCCACCAATCAGGCCTTTATGGTAGAGTGACCAGACAGAAGCCTCTCCTCAGTAAAAGGCACATGACAGCCCACTTGGAGTTTGCCAAAAGGCACCTAAAGGACTCGCAAACTATGAGAAACAAGATTCTCTGGTCTGATGAAAACAAGATTGAACTATTTGGCCTGAGTTCCAAGTGTTACGTTTGGAGGAAGCCTGGCAACATCCCTACGGTGAAGCATGGTGGTGGCAGCATCATGCTGTGGTGTTTTCTTTTCAGCGGCAGGGACTGGGAGACTAGTCAGGATCGAGGGAAAGGTGAACAGAGCAAAGTACAGAGAGATCCTTGATGAAAAACCTGCTCCAGAGCGCTCAGGACCTCAGACTGGGGCGTAGGTTCACCTTCTAACAGGACAACGACCCTAAGCACACAGCCAAGACAATGCAGGAGTGGCTTCGGGACAAGTCTCTGAATGTCCTTGACTGGCCCAGCCAGAGCCCGGACTTGAACCCAATCTAACATCTCTGGAGAGACCTGAAAATAGCTGTGCAGCGAAGCTCCCCATCCAACCTGACAAAGCTTGAGAGGATCTGCAGAGAAGAATGAGAGAAACTCCCCAAATACAGTTGTGCCAAGATGTAGTGTCATACCTAAGAAGACTCGAGGCTGTAATCGCTGACAAAGAGGCTTCAACAAAGTACTGAGTAAAGGGTCTGAATACTTATGCAAATGTCATTTTCCAGTTTTTTATTTTTAATAAATTTGCAAAAAATTCTAAAACCTGTTTTTGTTTTGTCATTGTGGGTTATTGTGTGTAGATTGATGAGGGGAAAAAACAATTTAATCAATTTTAGAATAAGGATGTAACAAAATGTGAAAAAAGTCAAGGGGTCTGAATACTTTCCGAATGCACTGTAAATTATAGTATTCCAAGTGGTGATGCAAGGCTCGCTACCTTGACTAAACTCATTGGATACGCTTATGGGCATGTAGCATTCATATGGTAATGAAGTCTGATTGAAGATTGTATTATGGTCAAATATCCTCCTACACAAGTTATCTGTCATCCTCAGGCAAAGTGGATTTCCACTAATCTACACACAAACAGCTCTAAGTACTGTTAAAGCTTTAGGCATTCTAAGTGAGTGTGACTATAGGAAAAAATTACTGGCTCTATGGATACAAAGAACAAAGAGCTTTTAAACTTGTCCAACAATGTTATGAAAACACTAACAATCTGTACTGTTCAGATAACTTTCGAACACATAGGCCCTCCCTCCCATGCCCTCTCTCTCTCACACACATGCACACACACACACACGCACACACACACACACACACACACGCACACACACACACACACAATCATACACACCCCATTCTTGCATTTTCAGCCTACCTTTAAAGCATGTATTTGAGTAGTTCTTCCTGTGCCATCCAAATTTGTGCATAGCCTAGTCAGTGGTCAAGTTATCAGGTTGCTAGCTAGCTAGGTAACATGACTAGCTAGCTAAATAATGTTGTTTGTTATCAAACCAAAAAATAGCAGGTCGTGAGCAGTTTAAAACGGCCCGCAACATGTCCAAGGCAGAAAGAAAAAACATAGCTCCGGTAATATTGGGCATAACTTTTACATTATTTTGGCTAGAGGCACACAGTCGTCAGCAATGTAAGCATTGATTGTAGCTGTGTTCCGTGTTGTGTTCTGCGCTTAAAAGGGTCTATGAGGAAACACTTGTGCTTAAAAGGTTCCGTGCGGTGAAGAAATGGAGACGCAATTAACGGCATAGAAAATTCACACCGATAAACATGTCAAGCGTTAACTCGTTATTAGTGTGTTAACTTTGACAGCCCTATAAATAATATATTTGGAGTTATTTTCATGAAATAAACACACAGTGATTTATTAGACATACAGAGGTGATTTAAAAGGGCTATAAATGTAAGACTGCTTTTACTGAAAATACCTTGAAATCAATTATCATGTTTTGCAGCTTTTATATCCCAGTCATTGAAAAAAGTGAGATCTTGCACAAAAACAACCACATCAAATTTGAAAAAAGTTACTTGTGTCTCCATCCATCTCTGGCCCTGGTTCTTTTGTGAGAAAAAGTATAAACGTTTGGTAATTGAAGTTTTGTAGCTCGAGGGGGAGTTGGCCTGTTAATTAGTGCAGGATATTATCTTCTCAAATTAAAGCAAATTACCACGAGGTTCAATTTTGAATATGTTGATTGTCATTGGAGTAAGCTGCTGGAGTGTATAGTGCCTTGATTACCAATTACTGATCGAGTACTGCCTCTTTAACATTTCCAGTTTTTCCTTCTCTACTTCCACTCATTGTATTGGGAAAAAGAGATATCCATTAAAGCAATGTTCCATTAGATTAACAGACAGAGCCTCTCTGTGTATTATGAGTTGGCTAATGAAACATTAGTCTAGCTGCTGCACTGCTTGTTGATCAGATGAGTGACTCTCTGCTTTGGTAATCCTTATTGTGGGTAGACGTTTGTTGTTGAATTCATTATTATTAGATGGCTAATGCACTTTGCATTGTATGGATGTACCTAGGTGTAGTTGCTGCAGTGCTTGTTGATCAGATGAGTGTCCCTCAGCTTTTGTGATCCTGTCAATTTTGTCAGACAATTGTACCCTAATCCACTTTTGTCCTGGTGTCAATTATTATATGATTGTCTCAAATATAGGCTACTTTGTATGGACCCACTCTACACTGTAAAAATAGAAAGTCTCAAAACACCATGATTGTGTAATGAAACCATGAGAAGTAGTGCATCTAAGCTAAGATCTGGTGTTTGGAGGTTGTTTGAACGTAAACCCAATGCATGTGTTTTAATACACCGAATGTATTTTAAAACAGAAATGTAGTACTCTGAAAGGCCCAAAGTGGTTCTTCAAACTGAATATTAGTGTTTTAAAGAAATATGTTGTGAAAACAGTTTTTGGTGCATGTAAAAAGCAGCATCAAAACACAAAAACTGTGTTTCTCATACAAGCAGTGGTTTAGAAATGCAAATGGATTATATAGCCTAAATATTGATTGATGATAAGGGCCTATGGAGAATATTTATTGTGGAATTCCACCGTAATTCTTTTTAATGCTTTATTTTGACCGATTAGAAACAGGAAGGGCAGTAAGATGGTCCATTTCGTTGACATTTTACCCACTCAACCACACAGCCAAACTGGACAAAATTATTCTGGGGTGAATTGAAATTAACAACAAAATCAAACCAACATATACTTAATAAACATGTATGCAAGTCGTGCAGAGCTTGTGGTCTAGCGATAACGCATCTGGCTTAGACAGGTCACCCCTCTCCCCATCGAAGACCGGGGTTAAATTCCCCGCTCCAACCCTTAAATCTGTTTCTCCCACCTATCTATATCCCCTCTGTCATTTCATAACTGTGTCAATAAAATGTAAAAATACCCAAAAAATATGTTTCTAAAATTCATGCAAGTCGTTTCAATGATTTGTTAATTTCATTTTACTAAAATAATGTAAATCCAACTTAATACAGTATGTTGTTCAAAATGTAATTATCTTTCATGAGGATATCCAAAGAGAGAGACAATAGAGTGAACTCATTAGAAGTCTTGTTTGAATCTCCTTCCATTTCTTATCTTGCCATGTGACTGTTTTTAGAGGATTGTGGGTAATTCCATATTTTTTTACCATATGATTCTTTCACACAATATTGTTGTCATGTTTGAAGAAAGAAAATAGTATTTCTGTATTAACATTAAGCTTTTGTGCCGTGAGGTGTAATAGATCACAGGCTACACAAACGCCTCACACCGCGTGGCTGCTGCCTCTCTAACCTGGTGGTCCCTGCACGCACCCCACACCTGGAGTTCCAGGTCTCAGGCAGCCTCTGGAACTGCCGTTCTGCTGCCAACAAAGCTGACTTCATCCCAGCCTATGCTAACCTCCAGTCCCTCGACTTCCTGGCGCTGACGGAAACATGGATTACCACTGAAAACACTGCTACTCCTACTGCTCTCTCCTCGTCTGACCATGTGTTCTCGCATACCCCGAGAGCATCTGGTCAGAGGGGTGGTGGCACAGGAATCCTCATCTCTCCCAAGTGGACATTCTCAATTTTTCCCCTAACCCACCTGTCTATCTCCTCATTTGAATTCCATGCTGTCACAGTCACTAGCCCATTTAAGCTTAATATCCTTGTCATCTATCGCCCTCCAGGTTCCCTTGGAGAGTTCATCAATGAGCTTGACGCCTTGATAAGTTCCTTTCCTGAGGATGGCTCACCCCTCACAGTTTTGGGGGATTTCAACCTCCCTATGTCCACATTTGACTCATTTCTCTCTGCCTCCTTCTTTCCACTCCTCTCCTCTTTTGACCTCACCCTCTCACCGTCCCCCCCTACTCACAAGGCAGGCAATACGCTTGACCTCATCTTTACTAGATGCTGCTCTTCTACTAATCTCACTGCAACTCCCCTCCATGTCTCCGACCACTACTTTGTTTCCTTTTCTCTCTCGCTCTCCTCCAACACTACTCACTCTGCCCCTACACATATGGTAATGCGCCGCCGCAACCTTCGCTCTCTCTCTCCCACTACTCTCTCCTCTTCCATCCTATCATCTCTTCCCTCTGCTCAATCCTTCTCCCTCCAATCTCCTGATTCTGCCTCCTCAACCCTCCTCTCCTCCCTTTCTGCATCCTTTGACTCTCTGTGTCCCCTATCCTCCCGGCCGGCTCGGTCCTCCCCTCCAGCTCCGTGGCTTGATGACTCATTGCGAGCTCACAGAACAGAGCTCCGGGCAGCGGAGCGGAAATGGAAGAAAACTAAACTCCCTGCCGACCTGGCATCTTTTCACTCCCTCCTCTCTACATTTTCTTCATCTGTTTCTGCTGCTAAGGCCACTTTCTACCACTCTAAATTCCAAGCATCTGCCTCTAACCCTAGGAAGCTCTTTGCCACATTTTCCTCCCTGCTGAATCCCCCCCCCCCCTCCTCTCTCTCTGTGGATGACTTCGTCAACCACTTTGCAAAGAAGGTTGACGACATCCGATCCTCGTTTGTTAAGTCTAATGACACTGCTGGTCCTACTCACACTGCCCTACCCTATGCTTTGACTTCTTTCTCCCCTCTCTCTCCAGATAAAATCCTGCGACTTGTGACTGCAGGCTGCCCAACAACCTGCCCGCTTGACCCCATCCCCTCCTCTCTTCTCCAGACCATCTCCGGTGACCTTCTCCCCTACCTCACCTCGCTGATCAACTCATCCTTGACCGCTGGCCATGTCCCTTCCGTCTTCAAGAGAGCGAGAGTTGCTCCCCTTCTCAAAAAACCAACACTCGATCCCACTGATGTCAACAACTACAGACCAGTATCCCTTCTTTCTTTTCTTTCCAAAACTATTGAGCGTGCCGTCTTTAGCCAACTCTCTTGCTATCTCTCTCAGAATGACCTTCTTGATCCAAACCAGTCAGGTTTCAGGACTGGTCATTCAACTGAGACTGCTCTTCTCTGTGTCACGGAGGCTCTCCGCACTGCTAAAGCTAACTCTCTCTCCTCTGCTCTTGTCCTTCTAGACCTGTCTGCTGCCTTTGATACTGTGAACCATCAGATCCTCCTCTCCACCCTCTCCGAGCTGGGCATCTCCGGCGCGGCTCACTCCTGGATTGCGTCCTACCTGACCGGTCGCTCCTACCAAGTGGCGTGGCGAGAAGCTGTCTTTGCACCACGTGCTCTCACCACTGGTGTCCCCCAGGGCTCAGTTCTAGGCCCTCTCCTTTTCTCCCTATACACCAAGTCACTTGGCTCTGTCATATCCTCACATGGCCTCTCCTATCATTGCTACGCTGACGATACACAACTAATCTTCTCCTTTCCCCCTTCTGATAACCAGGTGGCGAATCGCATCTCTGCATGTCTGGCAGACATATCAGTATGGATGATGGATCACCACCTCAAGCTGAACCCTGGCAAGATGGAGCTGCTCTTCCTCCCGGGGAAGGACTGCCCGTTCCATGATCTCGCCATCACGGTTGACAACTCCGTTGTGTCCTCCTCCCAGAGTGCGAAGAGCCTTGGCGTGACCCTGGACAACACCCTGTCGTTCTCCGCTAACATCAAGGCGGTGACCCGCTCCTGCAGGTTCATGCTCTACAACATTCGGAGAGTACGACCCTGCCTTACACAGGAAGCGGCACAGGTCCTAATCCAGGCACTTGTCATCTCCCGTCTGGATTACTGCAACTCGCTGTTGGCTGGCCTCCCTGCCTGTGCCATTAAACCCCTACAACTCATCCAGAATGCCGCAGCCCGTCTGGTGTTCAACCTTCCCAAGTTCTCTCACGTCACCCCCCTCCTCCGCACACTCCACTTGCTTCCAGTTGAAGCTCGCATCCGTTACAAGACCATGGTGCTTGCCTATGGAGCAGTGAGGGGAATGGCACCTCTGTACCTTCGGGCTCTGATCAGTCCCTACACCCAAACGAGGGCATTGCGTTCATCCACCTCTGGCCTGCTGGCTCCCCTTCCTCTGCGGAAGCATAGTTCCCGCTCAGCCCAGTCAAAACTGTTCGCTGCTCTGGCACCCCAATGGTGGAACAAGCTCCCTCACGACGCCAGGACAGCGGAGTCACTCACCACCTTCCGGAGACATTTGAAACCCCACCTCTTTAAGGAATACCTGGGATAGGATAAAGTCATCCTTCTACCCCCCCCCCCCCCCCCCCAAAAAAAAATAATTGTAAAGTGGTTATCCCACTGGCTATAGGGTGAATGCACCAATTTGTGAGTCGCTCTGGATAAGAGCGTCTGCTAAATGACGTAAATGTGCCCTTGAGCAAGGCACTTAACCCTACTTGCTCCTGTAAGTCGCTCTGGATAAGAGCGTCTGCTAAATGACTAAAATGTAAATGTAAATGTATATCAAAACCATAAGGCAAATTGCCATTCAATGAGGACAGCACCCATTCCCACATTTGTTATTGTCAATGAATCAGGAAAGTGTAGAATCTTCAATTCTTGCAGTTTAACCTCCAGTTAGTGATGTTACATTTGATACTCCGATGCATGCTTTGAAATCGCAAAGCAGCTAACTTTGAAGTAGTGTGCTGATGCGTTAATCGCTTTATCAGAAGTACATCATCAATGATGTCAGAAGCTTCGTTTGATCACATGCTTTTTCTAACTGATCCCACTGAATTCACTGTGTTCCAGTGCTTTCTTCGATTCCAAGCTGCTTTCAAACGGGACACCGTACACCGTACTTACAAATCTAGTTAGGATTTTGTACATGTAGTTGTAAATGAGAACTTGTTGTCAACTGGCTTACCTGGTTAAATAAAGGTGAAATAAATAAATAAATACAAATCTGACAGGTAGCTTAGCAGGTAGAATAGGGAACTATGGAACATTCAGGGATGTGAGTGTATGAGGTCGAAAACCGTTGAAGAAATACTATTTAGATAAAATATTATGATCTTGTCTCATCGCTGCAACTCCCCATCGGGCTCAGGAGAGGCAAAGGTCAAGTCATGCGTCCTCCGAAACATGACCCCCAAACCGCGCTTCTTAACACCAGCTCGCTTAACCCGGAAGCCAGCCGCACCAATGTGTCGGTAGGAACACCGTTCAATTGACGACCAAGGTCAGCCTGCAGGCACCCTGCCCGCCAAAAGGAGTCGCTAGAGCGCGATGAGCCAAGTAAAGCCCCCCCCCCCGGCCAAAGCCTCCCGACGCTGGGCCAATTGTGTGCGGCCCTATGGGACTCCCGGTCACGGCCGGTAATGGGATCGAACCCCAGGCTGTAGTGGCACCGCAACACTGCGATGCAGTGCCTTAGACCGCTGCGCCCCTCGGGATGCCTACTATATAGAATTTCTTAAAAAAGTGAAACCACACTTTCTGCACTACTGTTCAAATAATTTATTTGATTTAGTATAGTATACATTTCTGTCTTAAGCATCATAAATAATGCCATAGATTACATTTTTGAAAAATAGTAAACTTGAAGGCAAAGAAAGGGAAGCATGATGTAAGATGCAAACCTGGTTTTCCAACTGATTATAGGCTACTAAAGCCAACAACTTACGGCTGTGTCACTGAATTTTAATGAAAGCAGTGGAGAACAAAACGTCTATCTGATAATCACATGCTGCTATTTATTCATTGTGAACAGATAATGAATCTCTGAGTAATGAGCCGTTTTCTGGCACAATTTGGTGAAAGCAGCGAAACCTTCAGAAAGTCTTGGTTTCCCACCACTGCTGGTGGTTTGAACCCTGTGCTTGACAATGCCTGCCAAAATTGTATATAATGGAAAATTATTAAATACATAGAACAATGTTAAACATTAAGACACGTCAGAAAAAGGGATTGAATACTGCACTGGACAGGATTCAAAACATCATAATGGTGTTTAGAAGCTTTAAAGAAAGGAAACCACACCAAACGACAAGGTATCTAATTCTGCACTAAACAGGACTCGAAACTCTAAAATAGTATTTTCAACCTTGTGTCTAGTCATGGAGGAAGGGATCACTGTGATGTTCAACATGGCTCTATGTAAACAATGACCTTACATTCTAGGTCACATTGAATTGGACATGGGCTGTGTAGTCCTGGTCGATACCCAGCCTCTGGTTACAGAGAGACAGTACTGACAATGTGGCCAGTCATGTGTCTGATGCAGAAGATACAGTATCTCAGCACGTTTGAGCTCAATTTTCTCAACAGGCCTAAGTGGACTGAACGTGAGGGTGCAGTTTAGTTTTAGTTCTATACACTATGGGGTTTTCTCCAGCCTCCACTGCCCTTGCTCAGTTTGTATTGATTTTCACTGGTAATCATTCTCTATAAAATCGGTCCAACTCTCATTATGTATTTGTGTTTGTGTGTGCGTGCGAGCGAGCGAGCGAGCGAGAGGGAGAGAGAGAGAGAGAGAGAGTCCATCCCTCTCCTGTCTCTTTCTTTCTTTCTTTCTTTCTTTCTTTCTTTCTTTCTTTCTTTCTTTCTTTCTTTCTTTCTTTCTTTCTTTCTTTCTTTCTTTCTTTCTTTCTTTCTTTCTTTCTTTCTTTCTTTCTTTCTTTCTTTCTTTTTTTTTTTGGGGGGGGGGTGATGGATAAGCTTAATATTGCAGATAGATTGTATCTTCTATCAATGTAATTGTCTGCATCACTTCCAATCCCCCATGTTTTATATATATATATACTCCCCTTTATTACTTTTCATCCCCACCATCCTTTCCCTTCTTGGAGTAAATTAGTGAACAACAATGCCCAGGCCTCTACTTCCGGTCTATACTTACTATCTACACCTTATGGACAGAGTTAATTTTACAATAATTCAATTATATATATATATATATATATATATATATATATATATATATATATATATATATATATATATATATATATATATATTGGCTCCTGAACTTCTTCTACTCTGAACCTCTCCGATCAGTTTCATGATGTCCATCCGGTTTGCTTCTAAATGCCATATCTTTCTAACTGTGCTCTTTCCCAAAAGCTCCCAACATACAACCTATATACTTATTATGGACACAGTATGCTTACATTATTAGCTATCTTTGTTATTATTTGTTGTTATTTGTTATTAGTCCCATCCTTCAACTCTATTCAATACCTCCCATCTATCTCTTAACACCATCCATATAGGATTTCTATTTGCCATATATATTTCAACCGTAATGTGATGTTTTACAAAAGTTCTGAACCTTTCTATTCTCATTGCTTCTACAGATTGTGAATTAAAAATAAACATTTTTGGTAAAAGTATTATTATATTATTGATTGATTGACTATGACTTTTCAGATCACCCAGTAATGCTATCTGCAAGGTTAGCTCCAGGTAAATATTGCAATCCTTTAGCCATTCCTGGACCTGTGTCCAAAAACAAGCTACAAATGGACAGAACCAAAACAAATGATCTAATTATTCTGTCTCTTCACAGCAAAATCTGCAGAGCTGGGAAGATTGTATCCCCCATATAAATAACATTCTATTGGTAGCAAGAATTTTATATAATAATTTAAATTGAAAGATTCAAATTTTTGAATCCGGTGTCGTTTTGCGTGTCAGTTCATAAACACTATGCCATGGGATCGGTACTTCAAAGATCTCTTCCCAACTATTTTGCAATCTATATGGGACGGCTGTCAATCCTTTGGTCCTTAAGTGAAACTGATATACTTTTTTATTCATCACAGTTTTCCTTAACCAATTATGTTCTTTAATGCAAGGCCGACAGACAAGTTCCTTACTTTCTCCCCCTTCCACTTTCCTCTTCCACTTTTGCGGTAAGGCTGCAATTATTTGGTTGTAATGTTGGGTAGAGCAGACATTTCCATGTGTTTTTGTTAGCTGCATGTGCAACATAACTCCACCAGTCCTACCGATGATATCATTTACGAAGATTATACCTTTTTTAAACATTCTGTCAAAAAATAAAGGTTTTTTGTCAATTAGTATATTTGAATTTAACCACAATATTTGTTGCATTATTTGTTCTGTCGTTTCTGGAGGATTACATTGAAATTGCAACCAACTTTCTATGGCTTGTTTTAGAAATAGTGATATTTGGGAGATTATTTCCTTTTCAAATAACTGAAAGTGAGAAGTTGTAATCTGAATAAAGGGAAAAAGGCCTTTCTTGAACATTGGGTGAGACAATCTTACTAATTAGCTTGAGAACCAGTTCGGATTTAAGTATAACTTTTGTATGATTGAAGCTTTTAGTGATAGGTCTAATGCTTTAATATTTAATAATTTCTGTCCTCCGAATTCATATTCATTATATAAGTATGCCCTTTTAATTTTGTCTGGCTTGCCGTTCCAAATAAAATATAATATTTTTTTCTCATTTAATTTAAAAAACTGTTTGCTAGGCGTAGGCAAGACCATAAGCAAATAGGTAAACTGGGATAATACTAAAGAGTTAATCAGGGTGATTTTTCCACAAATTGACAGGTATTTTCCTTTCCATGGTAGCAAGATCTTATCTATTTTTGCTAAATTTCTATTAAAATTTATTAAAGTGAGATAATTTATTTCCTTTGGGATATGTATTCCGAGTATATCCACATCCCCATCAGACCATTTTATTGGTAAACTACATGGTAATGTAAAAATTGTATTTTTTTGTGATCCAATATGTAATATAGTACATTTGTCATAATTTGGTTGTAATCCAGAGAGGTTAGAACATGTATCTAGATCCTCTATGAGGCTGTGGAGGGATTCTAGTTGTGGATTTTAAAGAAAACATGAATCATTAGCGTACAATGACACCTTTGTTTTTAAGCCCTGTATTTCTAATCCTCTGATATTATTATTGGATCTGATTTTAATAGCTAACATCTTGATGGCCACAATAAATAGATATGCCGATAGTGGACAACCTGGTTTCACTCCTCTTGACAGTTTAAAACTTTCTGAGAAATAGCCATTATTTACTATTTTACACCTAGGGTTACTATACATGATTTTGACCCTTTTTATAAGAGTTTCTCCAAAATTGAAATGCTCCAAGCATTTATATATAAACCCCAGTCGAACTTTATCAAATGCCTTTTCGAAGTCTGCTATGAATAGCAGGCCTGGTTTCCCATATTTTCCATAATGTTCTATTGTTTCCAATACTTGCCTTATATTATCTCCAATGTACCTTCCATGTAAAAAAACTGTCTGATTAGAATGAATAATATCCGACAATACCTTTTTAATTCTATGCGCTATACATTTTTGCTAGGATTTTTGCATCACAACACTGAAGTGTAAGGGGCCTCCAATTTTGTAAATGGACTGGATCTTTATATTTTCCACTTGTATCCTGTTTCAGTAATAATGAGATCAGACCTTCTTCTTGAGTGTCAGATAATCTACCATTTACATAGGAGTGGTTAAAACATGCTAATAACGGTCCTCTTAGTCTATCAAAAAAGGTTTGGTATACCTCGACTGGTATGCCATCCAACCCTGGAGTTTTCCCTTACTTAAAGTCTTTAATTGCTCTGTAATTTCACCTTCACATGAGTCTTTCTGTGTGGCTGTTAATTTGACATTATCAATAGAAAAAAAATCTCTACAATTAGCTCAGTTAGAGGAGATAGAGGTGACTGAAAAGAAAACATATGCTTAAAGTACTTTGTTTCTTCCTTCAAAATATCATTTGGTGAATTATGGGTGACTCCGTCAATTGTAACCAGTTTCATTAAGTTATTTTTGGTAGCATTCCTATGTTGAAGATTAAAAAATAATTTTGTGCATTTCTCCCCATATTACATCCAGTTTGCTTTATTTTTATAATATATTACACTTGATCTTTCTTGAATAAGTTTCTCCATTTCTTTTTGGTTTTCCTCTAATTTATTCTGAGCCTCTATGTTACAGTTTTTATTGCCATCTATCTGTTCTGTTAGACTTTCTATATCCTTTCTTTGTATAAACTCTTTTGACCTAAATTGCTTTTGTTTTCGAGATGAGTACTGAATTGCATGGCCTCTAAAGGCACATTTAAAGGTGTCCCATACAATAAGGGGATTCGCTGTACCTATGTTATGTTGGAAAAAGTCAGTTATAAATTCCTTTGTTGTAATTATAAATAAATTATCATCCAATAGGCTTTGATTAAATTTCCAATATCCTCGCCCACGTGGAAATTCAGTAAGAGTAATGTATATGCCTATTATATGATGGTCCGACCGCATTCTGTCCCCTATCAACACTTGTTTTTACTTTTGGTGCCAACGAGAATGAGATAAGAAAGAAGTCAAGACGACTAGCTTGATTCAGTCTCCGCCATGTATATCTCACTAGATCAGTATATTTAAGCCTCCATATATCTACTAGTTCTAATGTATCCATGACATTCACCATTTCCTTAAGAGCATGTGGGTGATTGTTTGTGGTGTGATTTCCTTTACGGTCCATTGAGCTATTTAAAACAGTATTATAATCCCCCACCATAATAATATTGTCTTGAGTTGCTTGCAGGCTTGATAATTTATTATATATATTGTCAAATAATTGTGGATCATCATTATTTGGTCCATAAAGGTTAATGAGCCATATCTGTTTATGGTCCAATAACATATTTAAAATAATCCATCTACCTTGCGTATCTATTTGGACAATTTGCACATTCTGATCGAAATTATTATTAATTAATATCATCACCCCTTTTGAATTTCTTTGCCCATGGGAGAAGTATATCCCCCCACCCCCCCGCCCCATTCTTTTTTCCACAAATGAGTTTCCTGTATACAATAGATATTATATTCCTTCTCTTTGAGCCATGTAAATATTGTTCTTCTTTTGTTATTATCAGCTAAGCCATTACAATTATAACTGGCTATACTTATTCCACCATACACCATAATGAGATACAAGTTTCAAGTATATTTATCATTATACAGTGGGGAAAAAAAGTATTTAGTCAGCCACCAATTGTGCAAGTTCTCCCACTTAAAAAGATGAGAGAGGCCTGTAATTTTCATCATAGGTACACGTCAACTATGACAGACAAATTGAGAAAAAAAATCCAGAAAATCACATTGTAGGATTTTTAATGAATTTATTTGCAAATTATGGTGGAAAATAAGTATTTGGTCACCTACAAACAAGCAATATTTCTGGCTCTCACAGACCTGTAACTTCTTCTTTAAGAGGCTCCTCTGTCCTCCACTCGTTACCTGTATTAATGGAAGCCATGTTTGAACTTGTTATCAGTATAAAAGACACCTCTCCACAACCTCAAACAGTCACACTCCAAACTCCACTATGGCCAAGACCAAAGAGCTGTCAAAGGACACCAGAAACAAAATTGTAGACCTGCACCAGGCTGGGAAGACTGAATCTGCAATAGGTAAGCAGCTTGGTTTGAAGAAATCAACTGTGGGAGCAATTATTAGGAAACGGAAGACATACAAGACCACTGATAATCTCCCTCGATCTGGGGCTCCACGCAAGATCTCACCCCGTGGGGTCAAAATGATCACAAGAACGGTGAGCAAAAATCCCAGAACCACACGGGGGGACCTAGTGAATGACCTGCAGAGAGCTGGGACCAAAGTAACAAAGCCTACCATTAGTAACACACTACGCCACCAGGGACTCAAATCCTGCAGTGCCAGACGTGTCCCCCTGCTTAAGCCAGTACATGTCCAGGCCCATCTGAAGTTTGCTAGAGTGCATTTGGATGATCCAGAAGAGGATTGGGAGAATGTCATATGGTCAGATGAAACCAAAATATAACTTTTTGGTAAAAACTCAACTCGTCGTGTTTGGAGGACAAAGAATGCTGAGTTGCATCCAAAGAACACCATACCTACTGTGAAGCATGGGTGTGGAAACATCATGCTTTGGGGCTGTTTTTCTGCAAAGGGAACAGGACGACTGATCCGTGTAAAGGAAAGAATGAATGGGGCCATGTATCGTGAGATTTTGAGTGAAAACCTCCTTCCATCAGCAAGGGCATTGAAGATGAAACATGGCTGGGTCTTTCAGCATGACAATGATCCCAAACACACCGCCCGGGCAACAAAGGAGTGGCTTCGTAAGAAGCATTTCAAGGTCCTGGAGTGGCCTAGCCAGTCTCCAGATCTCATCTCCATAGAAAATCCTTGGAGGGAGTTGAAAGTCCGTGTTGCCCAGCGACAGCCCCAAAACATCACTGCTCTAGAGGAGATCTGCATGGAGGAATGGGCCAAAATACCAGCAACAGTGTGTGAAAACCTTGTGAAGACTTACAGAAAACGTTTGACCTGTGTCATTGCCAACAAAGGGTATATAACAAAGTATTGAGAAACTTTAGTTATTGACCAAAGACTTATTTTCCACCATAATTTGCAAATAAATTCATTAAAAATCCTACAATGTGATTTTCTGATTTTTTTTTTCTCATTTTGTCTGTCATAGTTGACGTGTACCTATGATGAAAATTACAGGCCTCTCTTATCTTTTTAAGTGGGAGAACTTGCACAATTGGTGGCTGACTAAATACTTTTTTCCCCCACTGTAGCTGTACCGTGATATTTGCATTGCTACGGAGTAACCCTTCAATTGTTCTCCACTAATTCCCCCGCTAAAGCCCCTCCCCATCCCAAGTTGAGCCGTCATCCCAGTGATCAGCATCCCACCCACGTCCCTCCGTATCCCTAAGGCCCCGAGAGGCCAGGACCCATCCATCGAAAATAGCACACAGTGCCACCCACAAAACAGAAGCAGATTAACCGCCAAAAGCATTTCCAATGCTTTCACCTCTATATATATATCTATATAACTGTATATATATATATACCATATCCTATTTTCCATCATTATCAATTAATATGCGTAATAATGTCGGCAGTTCACGCGTAGGATTCTAACATATAACCCATGGTCCATCCCATACCCCCCCCCCCCCCCCCCCCCCCCCCCCCAACCTCCCCACCCCCCCACAACAGATGCCAGACAAGCACACACGCACATACTCACATACTCCAACACACTCAACCCCCCTCCTCCACAATCCACCATAAAATCAGATACTCAACGGCTGTTATATCCCAGAGCCCAGCTCGAGAAATAACTTGATTTACGAGTGCACATACAGTTAAAGCTGATTGAGAAAGCATGCAGATTGAGCAGACCTTGATAACAATGTGAGATTTGATTAATCTACTTAATCTATGTCAAGTCCTAGGTGATGGAGATCAGATCCACCCTCTTCACCTGAGACACAAACACTCTGATCCCCTGTTGTAACCATTTTCCCAAGCATCTCCATGCGGTCAGACCTTTGATTATACATTTACATTTACATTTTAGTCATTTAGCAGACGCTCTTATCCAGAGCGACTTACAGGAGCAATTAGGGTTAAGTGCCTTGCTCAAGGGCACAGTTACGTCATTATCCCAGGTATTCCTTAAAGAGGTGGGGTTTCAAATGTCTCCGGAAGGTGGTGAGTGACTCCGCTGTCCTGGCGTCGTGAGGGAGCTTGTTCCAGCATTGGGGTGCCAGAGCAGCGAACAGTTTTGACTGGGCTGAGCGGGAACTATGCTTCCGCAGAGGAAGGGGAGCCAGCAGGCCAGAGGTGGATGAACGCAATGCCCTCATTTGGGTGTAGGGACTGATCAGAGCCCGAAGGTACTGAGGTGCCGTTCCCCTCACTGCTCCATAGGCAAGCACCATGGTCTTGTAACGGATGCGAGCTTCAACTGGAAGCCAGTGGAGTGTGCGGAGGAGGGGGGTGACGTGAGAGAACTTGGGAAGGTTGAACACCAGACGGGCTGCGGCATTCTGGATGAGTTGTAGGGGTTTAATGGCACAGGCAGGGAGGCCAGCCAACAGCGAGTTGCAGTAATCCAGACGGGAGATGACAAGTGCCTGGATTAGGACCTGTGCCACTTCCTGTGTAAGGCAGGGTCGTACTCTCCGAATGTTGTAGAGCATGAACCTGCAGGATTGGGTCACCGCCTTGATGTTAGCGGAGAACGACAGGGTGTTGTCCAGGGTCACGCCAAGGCTCTTCGCACTCTGGGAGGAGGACACAACGGAGTTGTCAACCGTGATGGCGAGATCATGGAACGGGCAGTCCTTCCCCGGGAGGAAGAGCAGCTCTGTCTTGCCAGGGTTCAGCTTGAGGTGGTGATCCGTCATCCATACTGATATGTCTGCCAGACATGCAGAGATGCGATTCGCCACCTGGTTATCAGAAGGGGGAAAGAAGATTAGTTGTGTATCGTCAGCGTAGCAATGATAGGAGAGGCCATGTGAGGATATGACAGAGCCAAGTGACTTGGTGTATAGGGAGAATAGGAGAGGGCCTAGAACTGAGCCCTGGGGACACCAGTGGTGAGAGCACGTGGTGCGGAGACAGCTTCTCGCCACGCCACTTGGTAGGAGCGACCGGTCAGGTAGGACGCAATCCAGGAGTGAGCCGCGCCGGAGATGCCCAGCTCGGAGAGTGTGGAGAGGAGGATCTGATGGTTCACAGTATCAAAGGCAGCAGACAGGTCTAGAAGGACACAGGTCTGGGCCACAATGATAAACCCCCTCTCTGATTGTCCGAGTGTGACCCCCTCCCCATGGGTTACTGCAGCCAGTGTTGCCAGCACTGCCACTACCTGGGTGAGGGGCGTACCCCACCGGAATCCCCACCGGCTAGGTAAAAGGTCATCAAGGTTCTCATTAGCAGCTTTGAGATTTTCCTTGTATATTATGCTCTCCCATCAGGGGCTCTGGCTTTGTAGGACCAACCCTGCCAGGCAGGCTCAGAATCTTGAGGGGGCGGTGCTGCTCAAGTAGGTCCTCTGACCGCATTTATTCTCTGTTTAGGCTGCATATTCACAGCAGGTCCATAAAAGAGATGGGAACTTCTCTTTGGTGTATGGGTCGCTCAGGTGGGTGTCCAGGGTTATAGGGTTCTTTCTTTCTTTCTTCTTTCTTTCTTTCTTTCTTCTTTCTTTCTTTCTTTCTTTCTTTCTTTCTTTCTTTCTTTCTTTCTTTCTTTCTTTCTTTCTTTTCTTTCTTTCTTTCTTTCTTTCTTTCTTTCTTTCTTTCTTTCTTTCTTTCTTTCTTTCTTTCTTTCTCTCTTTCTTTCTTTCTCTCGCTCTCTTATCCCTTTCTCTCCAATTCCATTTTCATCCTCTCTGTCCATCTTCTCCTGTGTGTCAAAGATATCCTCAAAATATTATGATAAGTTGTGTTCTCTTCCAAATAGCTTTGCTTTGGTGCTTGCTGGTTGGACAATGTAGCCCTCATCATTTTGGCTCTCGTACCCCTTTCCCAATTGAACCAAGTTAACTCGCTACACAACTCCTGACTTCTTCACAATTTAGCTTTTTAGAATTTGCCCGGCCAGATAAGTGGATAAATCTATAAGCAGCTTTGCTGTGGTGTGTGTATATGTCTATACCAACTTCAACAGTAGGTTTCACACCGCATTACCAATCTGAGGACCATTACAGGCTGTGGTATTTAGGAATTTCAGCATGACTAAGCAATGTTTAGTTGTATGAATACAGAACTCATATGAATACATAATTCCAGGAGTGAGGCAGTGATCAGGAAGCATCTCTGATATTATTTTCTAACCCCGGGAGGCTACTCAAGAGGGAAGAGTCACAGACGGAGAATGTTGGAAAACAAACATACAAACACCAACACCCTGGAAAAGATGTCAACACGAAATGAAATATGGTGTTCTCTTTGGATCATTTCCAAGCTACAATTGTATGTAGAAAATAGGCTAACTATGTTGTGATGAATGTATCTTTATAATTCTTTCCTACTCCCATGCCAAATGACATCCATCCAAAGATTTCTTAAGTTGTAGTTGTTAGTTATTATGATTAACTTACTCTCTATTCCTTCACTACCCTCCCCCTTTCCTATACTCTAATGTTTTTTTTCTCTCCTCTAACATCAAACCTCTTCTCAAAACCAACAATTTCATGCTATTCTTTTCTCCCATGGTTCTTTTGTGCTTTCCTTTTGGCACCACTAACCCTGATCTCTACAGACTGGCAGTACGAGGGTAAGAGGGTAAACCTTTACTTTTCCTCTCTCTCTCTCTGTTTATCTATCCTATTTCATTCTCTCTGTGTACTCAGAGTAATTTCCATCTGTGCACCTCCCTGTAGTAAACACTGTGCTCATGTTGTCCCCCACATGGTTGTCATGTATTGTAGTGAGTTGGTCATCACTGTGGTTTTGTGTCAATGTCCTTCAACCCATCAATGTGCTTCAACAGTAATAGAAAGGATGAAACCATTCATAACCAGTTATGACAGTTGAAATCAGCTTATCACATAAGGCTCCTTGTGGTATTGATGTATTTTATTGCCTTCTCTCTCCACCATACAGAATGTAAACTGTCCCGGTCAGGCCCCCCTGCTACCATAGTGACCATCGATGAAGAGAGCCCCAATGGTATGTACTGCCTTTGTTTTCTCTGAACCTGCTAGGCTGTTCAATATATGCCATTCATAACATACATTTCAACATACTATAAGCTCTACTGACTCAGGTCTGAGTCAAAGAACACAATATGTCTCAAGTACCAGTACTTGTATTTCTAAGTAAATAATCAATTTGCTTGAGGAAAAGCAACTTGCTGTAGGCACTTGTTGTGTACTGTGTGGGTGTGTGCGTCCGTGTGTGTGTGCATGTGTGTAGGCCTCCCCAGGCAGGGGAAGTGTGTGTTTAGTACAGATGGTGTTTGTCGTGGTGGCGCCTTGTGGGGCTCAATTAGCAATTATACAATGGGTGGGTCTAATCCTGAATGCTGATTGGTTAAAACTGCATTCCAGCTGGTGTCTATTTCACAAGTTACCACCGGCTAAATCTATGATGTTGAAATGCCTATTTACTCTGTTCCATCTGACTGCGTAATCCACTCTCTCATCAACCCTGCCAGGAGATGTACAAACTTGATCTCCACTATAAAAAGCATTTAGACGTTATCTCCCATTTCTTTTAGACTAGCATTTGGTTTTCAAAAGCAGAGATTTGTATAAACCTTGCTGTCTGTCTCTCCGACATTTCAATATTGTTTTAATATTAAATTGCAATCTCCACCATCCCATATAAAGTGTCCGAACGAGACAGACAGCAAATTGAGCTGGTTGTCATAGCAACATACAACACTTTTTTTCAGTTGACTGGCTAAATCAATACTTTGTTGCGAAACTAAAATGGATGAGTTGAACATTTATTTTGTTATTTTCGGCGGCATGACTATGGATGAATGGGAAAAAGAGAAGGCTATAATACCCAGGCATGCAGATTTGGGGGATACTGCATTGAATGACAGAGAGAAAAGCCGGTGTTTGTTGGATATATTGGCACGATTTGTCGACTTCGTCTCAGGCCTAACAACACCCGTGCCAATATATCCAAGAAACACCGGCTTCTCTGGCATTATCACTTAAATAGACCGCTCCCAACCGAGGACGACTCGGCTATGACTGGTGACGACTACAGCTCTGAATGTGTTCGAGGACTCAGGAATGTCGCTGAACAGATGCACACACGTTTTTGGGGTGCTGAAATGATTTTCCAGTTTCCTCATTATGATCTTCCTCCACATTGTGCCTCTCTTCCTCTTTCTTCTCTTCCTCCAGTATGTCTGTTGTTTTTGCTGGATAGGTGAGATGCACTGTGCAGATGAATTGTGTTGTTATTAACTGGTAAAAGGAAGGTGGGTAAGAGGGAAGTAGCTTCCAGCTGAGAAACAAGTGTGCCTGCCTCAGAGTGTCTCCCTGTAGGTATTACCTCTGCAGGTTAACACAGTTTAATGAGCAGTTTTCAGTGAACACACATTTTGGGGGCTGTTTATATAATCAATTTATTATTTCACACATGCTTCACTGGGCTGTCACATCATACTGCAGTTGCCTCTCACAGGTGGCTGTGTGTGTGTGTGTGTGTGTGTGTGTGTGTGTGTGTGTGTGTGTGTGTGTGTGTGTGTGTGTGTGTGTGTGTGTGTGTGTGTGTGTGTGTGTGTGTGTGTGTGTGTATGTGTGTGTGTGTGTGTGTGTGTGTGTGTGTGTGTGTGTGTGTGTGTGTGTGTGTGTGTGTGTGCTCTTGTGCGTGTGACTGTGTCCGTGCGTCTATGCCTATGTGCCTGTGTTGTTGTTGTGTTGTTCTGTATGATAAAACATTTGAGAGCTGTTGTTTGTCTGTCATGTTTTGGGCGGGCTTTACAAAAGACAAACGGCTCAACAACCAGACCCCTATAATGGATGTCACACTGTCCTTCCCAGCCCTAGCTGTGACCGTGATATGGCTTTGATAGATTGTCTAGGGCAGGGGTATTCAACTCTTACCCTACTAGGTCTGGAGCCTGCTGGTTTCGGTTCTACCTGATAATTAATTACACCCACCTAGTGTCCCAGGTCTAAATCAGTCCCTGATTAGAGGGGAACAATGAAAAAACGCAGTGGAACTGGCTTCGAGGTCCAGAGTTGAGTTTGAGGGGTCTAGGGAATGTGTTGGACGGAGGTTGCCATGCTATCAGTCCTGCATTAGAAAGCCCCTCTCGTATCAACGTGTGCTATTCTAACGCACCATGTCATAGAGATCTGGGCCTAATCCCCCTCATAAAACACTAATTTACCTGGTATATGAATCTCTTCTGGCCCCTGTCCTTTTATTTATCTGGCTGTGATGAAAGTCCCCAGGCCTGGTGCTCCTATAATGGAATGTAAAACCGGCAACCCGTCATTATTGACCAGTGCAATTATCAATCTAAATGTGCTCCATCTCTTCCTCCTGTCACACACATGCAATACAAATGATACATATTAAGATTCCATCTCCCCTGCATTCCCTTTTATATTTGTTTACGTCGGTCACCGGAAAAACAAACAGAATAATCACCAATTCTTCACCAATTGCTTTGTCTGCAGGGTTCACATAAATGTTTTCTATTCTCTCTATCTTTGTTTTATAATGGCTTTTACATCACTCGATGGATAGGGAGATAGGTCGAGCAGTGTAAAAGATGGCTAGGAGGACATAGTGGAACATAGTATGTTTAATTTATCCCAACTGCTAGCTGTCCAGTTACTTTGACAGGAGCCAGACAGACTCAATGTATCAACTCACCATTTAAAGCTGATTTTTATCGTAAAGACAAAGATTTTTTATTTTCTAATTTTTTTGCTGTTTCAATGTATGAGAAAACAAATGTGTTATTCCGTGGGTTCCAACTGCAGTTAATCGGATTGAAGATAATTCTATCTAGGGGATAATTAAAGAAGAGGGAGCGGAAGTGGAGAGAGAGAGAAAGGATAGAGAGAAAGAGAGATAGAGATGCACTCAGTAGAAAAGGTTTAGATTTGTTCTTAAAGGTGTACAAATGCGTGCCACTGTAGTGGTACCCTGTAAGGTACGTCCTTTGTACCTGTAGTTATAGGTACATAATTGCACCCTTGCAATTCGTTCTTAAAATATCCAATACTGCACCTTAGGGAAGTGGTTCCCAACCTTTTTTTTTTACTGTTACACACCTTAATGGGATATTAAATTCTGCGGCACATAAAACATTTCCCTATTCATTTATTTAGTTGTGATGACCTCCATTTAATCTGATCCATACTGCAAATCATCTGTTTTCTGTGACAAACTTTTTAAATACATAAAAAATGTTTATATTTTCATAGTTCCTTAATCATGATGGTTAATTTGTTTGTACCCCTTTAAGAGCGTCCCACGAATCTGAAGCAAAAATAATAATAATGTAGCTCCGGTAAAATAGGTCTTAAGTTTTGAACAGTTTGGACTAGAGATGAATGGTTTTCTGCATTGTAAAGGTGCAACCACAGACAGAAGGCCATGCTCCATGTGTTTCTATGGCAGAGGCTGTGGTACAGCTAAGACCAGATCTATATATTAAGACATACTTCACTCTGGCTAAGCCTAATTAGACTTGCCTGTGCTAATAGTTTTCACAGACACTGTAGAATTATACAAATGACTTTGCTCCTGATGCGTGCCACTCAATGGTACAAATGTAAAAACAGCCTGAGCACACTGGACATGAAACAATGATACATGTCACCTGTTCAAGTGTGTACTCCTGTATTTCTCATCACTTGTTCAAGTGTGTATCCCAGTATTTCAGACCCTTGACTCCAAGTCTCTCCACACTCCAATCATTTTCATGAACCCCATATGTATCTGCTCCCTATCCACCTGTCAGTGATGGCACCCACACAATACATGTAACTATGTGCCATTTAATGTATTATCTGACCGGCACTAGTGCTCCCAAGTCAAAATTCCATGTGCATGCCACAGTTCACATTTATAAGTTTGTGTTCAAAAGAATAATCAAGATTAGGAAAAATAATTGAACATTGTACACCCAGTGTAGGCTACTGCCCCCTTTAAGAGCTATAATATAATGTTGTGATTCTCACCAAATGTGTTGTCATCTTCTAACACTATTCAAACCCCTCAATCGAATAAACAGCTTATGAAGCTCTCTTAGCCTATAGATCATAAATTGCAAACAAATAATCGGAACTAAAAACTGTCCTAGATCCTCACTAATCCTAGACAATCACTAATCAATGTCCAAAAACAGCACACGTTTTTTTCCACGAACCTGCACATCATAATTTTCTCTCTTTTGTGGCACCAATGTGAGGGGCTACGGCACGGGAAACGGTGTTGCAGTAATCTAGTGTGTGGTGCCGGAATAATGACAAGCAAACCTCAGCTTTGTGTTCACAAAAAAAGGGAACCGGACTGCAGAATTCAAGAGAACCGAACTCAGACCACCTCCCGAGATGGTCTGAATTCGGATCGCTTCGGGGGCTCTTGAGGGGTCTGAGTTCCTTTGGAACTTCACAGATGAAAGCAGTGTGAACCTGCTTTCATCTGTGAAGAGGACAGGGTGCCCGACCGATGATTGCTAATTTGTAGACACACCAATCAGGTTTAAGCACTATAAAAATGCAGCTGGTATGTTCACCTGCCTTCAACCAAAATGGAAGGAGTCAGAAGAAGAGTGAGGGTGAGAGAAGGAGTACACAGATGAGGAGAAGGAGGTAGAGGAAGAGGCAGAGGCCGAGCCAGAGGTTGAGGAAGACCTGAAGCAGGAGGAGAACGTGCACAAAGAAGAAGAGGACCAAACTTATCAAATGACATTCGTGCAACACTAGTGGACCATGTTGTGAACCACGGATTGACGCTGAGGGAGGCTGGACTGAGAGTTCAGCCAAATCTTAGCAGATATACAGTGTCATCTGTCATAAGGACTTTTCGACAGGAAAACAGGTAAAAGAAGATCTGTCTACAGTTACAGTAATCAGCCGCTTATTGTATGCACCATATCAGCACTTGTGATACCCCTTCCTGTGACATTGTACAGTAAGTTACATGTATTGTTCTCTACATAGGATTGAGGGTCGGGAACGACAAGGAGGAAGGGGGCCCATATTCACGCAAGAACAAGAGAGAGAGATAATAAACATGGTTTTGGCCAATAATTCTATCAGGCTCAGAGAACTACAAGCCAACATTATCGGTGACCATGCCATTTTCAATAATGTCTCTTAGTCAACACTGGCATGCATCCTGAACATACATCAGGGTCAAATGAAACAACTTTATCGAGTGCCTTTTGAGCGGAATTCAGAGAGGGTCAAACGGCTGCGACATGAGTATGTGAAGGTTTGTATTGTTCACGTTAGCACTGGGATGTTGCATACTGCACAAATGACTTTTTTTTACATTGATTGTATACTAGACCTATCCTGAACTACACAATCTTGTCTTTCACTGTTTTCAGAGAGTTTTGCAGATGGATGCTGAGGAAATCCTGCATGAATTCATATACAGTGAGGGAAAAAAGTATTTGATCCCCTGCTGATTTTGTACGTTTGCCCACTGACAAAGAAATGATCAGTCTATAATTTTAATGGTAGGTTTATTTGAACAGTGAGAGACAGAATAACAACAACAAAATCAAGAAAGACGCATGTCAAAATATTTATAAATTGATTTGCATTTTAATGAGGGAAATAAGTATTTGACCCCCTCTCAATCAGAAAGATTTCTGGCTCCCAGGTGTCTATTATACAGGTAACGAGCTGAGATTAGGAGCACACTCTTAAAGGGAGTGCCCCTAATCTCAGCTTGTTACCTGTATAAAAGACACCTGTCCACAGACGCAATCAATCAATCAGATTCCAAACTCTCCTCCATCGCCAAGAACAAAGAGCTCTCCAAGGATGTCAGGGACAAGATTGTAGACCTACACAAGGCTGGAATGGGCTACAAGACCATCGCCAAGCAGCTTGGTGAGAAGGGGACAACAGTTGGTGCGATTATTCACAAATGGAAGAAACACAAAATAACTGTCAATCTCCCTCTGCCTGGGGCTCCATGCAAGATCTCACCTCGTGGAGTTGCAGTGATCATGAGAAAAGTGAGGAATCAGCCCAGAACTACACGGGAGGATCTTGTCAATGATCTCAAGGCAGCTGGGACCATAGTCACCAAGAAAACAGGTAACACACTATGCCGTGAAGGACTGAAATCCTGCAGCGCCCGCAAGGTCCCCCTGCTCAAGAAAGCACATATACATACCTGTCTGAAGTTTGCCAATGAACATCTGAATGATTCAGAGGAGAACTGGGTGAAAGTGTTGTGGTCAGATGAGACCAAAATGGAGCTCTTTGGCATCAACTCAACTCGCTGTGTTTGGAGGAGGAGGAATGCTGCCTATGACCCCAAGAACACCATGCCCACCGTCAAACATGGAGGTGGAAACATTATGCTTTGGGGGTGTTTTTCTGCTAAGGGGACAGGACAACTTCACCGCATCAAAGGGACGATGGACGGGGCCATGTACCGTCAAATCTTGGGTGAGAACCTCTTTCCCTCAGCCAGGGCATTTAAAATGTGTCGTGGATGGGTATTCCAGCATGACAATGACCCAAAACACACGATCAAGGCAACAAAGGAGTGGCTCATGAAGAAGCACATTAAGGTCCTGGAGTGGCCTAGCCAGTCTCCAGACCTTAATCCCATAAGGCCTTAATCCCTGCAAAGAGGAGTGGGACAAAATCCCTCCTGAGATGTGTGCAAACCTGGTGGCCAACTACAAGAAACGTCTGACCACTGTGATTGCCAACCAGGGTTTTGCCACCAAGTACTAAGTAATGTTTTGCAGAGGGGTCAAACACTTATTTCCCTCATTAAAATCTAATCAATTTATAACACTTTTGACATGCGTTTTTCTGGATTTTTCTGTTGTTATTCTGTCCCTCACTGTTCAAATAAACCTACAATTAAAATTATAGACTGATCATTTCTTTGTCAGTGGGCAAACATACAAAATCAGCAGGGGATCAAATACTTTTTTTCCCTCACTGTATATTGATGAGGCAAGGTTCAACCTCACAAAAGAAAGAAGGAGAGGCAGAAATATCATTGGCCACAGGGCTATAATCAATGTCCCAGGGCAACGTGGGGGTAACATCACCCTTTGCGCTGCCATTTCACAGCATGGGGTTCTCCTCCGTCATGCCAAAATGGGCCCTTACAACACACCTCACATTCTCGCATGTTTGGACCGATTGCACCACATCATCACAGCAGGTAATGAATTGCATCAGATGCAATACACTGTCATCTGGGACAATGTGTCATTCCACCGCTCTGCTTTGGTCCAGAACTGGTTTCAACACCATCCACTGTTGACAGTACTATACCTTCCACCATACTCTCAGTTTCTAGACCCTATTGAAGAGTTTTTCTCTGCATGGCGGTGGAAGGTTTACGATCTCCAGCCCCAGGCTCAGGTACCCCTCATTCAGGCCATGGAGGACGCCTGTGACCAAGTCGACGCCGCAGCTGTGCAAGGATGGATTCGACATTCAAGACGGTTCTTCTCGCGTTGTCTTTCTAATGAGGATATTGCTTGTGATGTTGATGAAATTCTCTGGCCAGATCCAGCTAGGCGAAGAGATAATGTATAGTATGTTTACTGTAGTATTTTCTGTACAATATTGTCAGTTTTTTTCAGATAATTTTTTATGTTTGTTGTTGTTGTTATTTACTGTAATTGTAACCTGTACTGGATACAGTATTTTTTACGTTTGTCTGTTGTTTGCTGAGCTAACAGTGTTATGCACACAACTGTAGTAGCATGAAAACTGGGACATGTTTCGTTGTGATTCTCCATGTTGACATGTTGACTGATTTGGGTATATGGAGAGAAATAAATGATATTTTCCTCAGTCTGCAGCATTGGTCTTGTGTAGTGTTTGTATAATTGCACTTTCTCTGTGTACTTCATTTACAGTACTCTAATCACTGAGAATTAGACTTGATAAAAGTGTTTTAGGTTAGCAACAGCAGTGTGTAACTGGTTCAAAAAGATTGAAGTCATATTTACATTTACATTTTAGTCATTTAGCAGACGCTCTTATCCAGAGCGACTTACAGTTAGTGAATACATATATATATCTTTTTTTTTATACTGGCCCCTCGTGGGAATCGAACCCACAACCCTGGCGTTGCAAACGCCATGCTCTATCAACTGAGCTACATCCCTGCCGGCCATTTCCTCCCCTACCCTGGACGACGCTGGGCCAATTGTGCGCCGCCCATGAGTCATATGAAATGAGTGTGTTTTGTATGGTAACAAAATATAGTTTTTATGAAGTCGTGTATAGTTTTGACAAAAGTGTTCCATTTTGCAAATTATCTGAAGTGTTGTGCTACTTTGGTGTAGGGTTGTGCTAATTGTGTGTAGTGTTTTGACAAACCGGGCCCTGTTTTCAAAATTGTGCTTAAACAATTAAAAAAACTGTAACTCTCTAAGCTCTAGTCTACTAATTAGTCATACATTATTAGTTTAACTGAGGGTGTGACATTTTAGTCATATCTTACTCACACATTTCTTTATCATATAGATCTTACAGTGAAATGCTTACTTACAAGCCCTTAACCAACAATGCAGTTTTAAGAAAGAATACCATAAAGAAAATAACACAAAAAATAAAATATAACATAATACTAAATAAAAGTAACATAATTTAAGAGAAGCAGTAAAAATAACAATAGCGAGGCTATATAAAGGGGGTACCGGTACCGAGTCAATGTGCGGGGGCACTGGTTAGTCGAGGTAATTGGGGTAATATGTACATGTAGGTAGAGTTATTAAAGTGACTATGCATAGATAATAAACTAAGAGTACCAGCAGCGTAAAAGAGGGGTGGGGGGCAATGCAAATAGTCTGGGTAGCCATTTGATTAGATGTTAAGGAATCTTATGGCTTGGTAGAATGTGTTTTGAAGCCTCTTGGACCTAGACTTGGCGCCCCGGTACCGCTTGCCGTGTGGTACCAGAGAGAACAGTCTATGACTAGGGTGGCTGGAGTCTTTGACAATTTTTAGGGCCTTCCTCTGACACCGCCTGCTATAGAGGTCCTGGATGGCAGGAAGCTTGTCCCCAGTGATGTACTGGGCCGTATGCACTGCCCTCTGTAGTGCCTTGCGGTCGGAGGCCGAGCAGTTGCCATACCAGGCAGTGATGCAACCAATCAGGATGCTCTCGATGGTGCAGCTGTAGAACCTTTTGAGGATCTGAGGACCATGCCAAATCTTTTCAGTCTCCTTAGGGGGAATAGGTTTTGTCGTGCCCTCTTCATGACTGTCTTGGTGTGCTTGGACCATGTTAGGTTGTTGGTGATGTGGACACCAAGGAACTTGAAGCTCTCAACCTGCTCCACTACAGCTCCATCGATGAGAATGGGGGCATTGAGGGAGAGGTTGTTGTCCTGGCACCACATGGCCAGGTCTCTGACCTCCTCGCTATAGGCTGTCTCATCGTTGTCGGTGATCAGGCCTACCACTGTTGTGTCATCGGCAAACTTAATGATGGTGTTGGAGTCGTGCTTGGCCATGCAGTCATGTGTGAACAGGGATTACAGGAGTGGACTGAGCACGCACCCCTGAGGGGCCCCCGTATTGAGGATCAGCATGGCAGTTGTGTTGTTACCTACACTTACCACCTGGGGGCGGTCCGTCAGGAAGTCCAGGATCCAGTTGCAGATGGGGGTGTTTAGTCCCAGGTTCCTTAGCTTAGTGATGAGCTTTGAGGGCACTATGGTGTTGAACGCTAAGCTGTAGTCAATGAATAGCATTCTCGCATAGGTGTTCCTTTTGTCCAGGTGTGAAAGGGCAGTGTGGAGCACAATAGAGATTGCATCATCTGTGGATATGTTGGGGTGATATGCAAATTGGAGTGGGTCTAGGGTTTCTGGGATAATGGTGTTGATGTGAGCCATGACCAGCCTTTTAAAGCACTTCATGCCTACAGAAGTGAGTGCTACGGGTCGGTAGTCATTTAGGCAGGTTACCTTAGTGTTCTTGGGCACAGGGACTATGGTGGTCTGCTGGAAACATGTTGGTATTACATACTCAGACAGGGAGAGGTTGAAGATGTCAGTGAAGACACTTGCCAGTTGGTCAGCGCATGCTCAGAGTACACGTCCTGGTAATCCGTCTGGCCCTGCGGCCTTGTGAATGTTGAGCTGTTTAAAGGTCTTACTCACATCGGCTACGGAGAGCGTGATCACACAGTCGTCCGGAACAGCTGATGCTCTCATGCATGTTTCAGTGTTACTTGCCTCGAAGCGAGCACAGAAGTAATTTAACTCATCTGGTAGGCTCTTGTCACTGGGCAGCTCGCGGCTGTGCTTCCCTTTGTAGTCTGTAATAGTTTGCAAGCCCTGCCATATCCGACGAGCATCGGAGCCGGTGTAGTACGATTCGGTCTTAGTCCTGAATTGACGCTTTGCCTTTTTGATGGTTCGTCGGAGGGCATAGCGGGATTTCTTATAAGCTTCCGGGTAAGAGTCCCGCTCCTTGAAAGCGGCTGCTCTACCCTTTAGCTCAGTGTGGATGTTGCCTGTAATCCATGGCTTCTGGTTGGGGTATGTACGTACAGTCACTGTGGGGACGACGTCATCGATGCACTTATTGATGAAGCCAGTGACCGATGTGGTGTACTCCTCAATGCCATCGGAAGAATCTCGGAACATATTCCAGTCTGTGCTAGCAAAACAGTCCTGTAGCTTAGCATCTGCGTCATCTGACCACTTTTTTATTGACCGAGTCACTGGTGCTTCATGCTTTAGTTTTTGCTTGTAACCATCTATGCAGCACTCCACCAATTAGGCCTGTATGGTAGAGTGGCAAGACGGAAGCCACTCCTCAGTAAAAGGCATATGACAGCCCGCTATGAGTTTGCCAAAAGACTCTCAGACCATGAGAAACAACATTATCTGGTCTGATGAAACCAAGACTGAACTCTTTGGCCTGAAACATTTCAAAAAACCTTTTTTGCTTTGTCATTATGCGGCATTGTGTGTAGATTGATGAGGGGGGAAAAAACGATTTAATCCATTTTAGAATAAGGCTGTAACGTAACAAAATGTGGAAAAGGTCAAGGGGTCTGAATACTTTCCGAATACACTGTATACATACTCTATTTATTTGAGAACAGACGTGCACCTGATCTCGCAGGTATGGCTGCTGAACTGGAAGCAGCAAGAATGATGACAGTGATGCTTGCTACGGTTTGTATAGTCCTATAGGATATAGCTTACCTTTTAGAAGGACGATTTGCAGGTAGAGACAAATAAATGAGTAATCCATACTTATTGAAAATGAAAAGGTGCAATGCTCGCTCACCATAGTAGCCTAACATATATGCACGTTTGTCCCTTTTCCGTTTCAATTATGCTAAAACATTTCGACTCACGTTGGTTGAGCGCCCTCAACTTCTTTTTATTATCAATATTATTTACAGATATTGTAGTAAACAAACTACAGTCTAATCATAGTTCAGTTAATTTCATATTCAAGTTAACTGCCACGTGATTCTCCGCCCATGTAGGCAGCCTACTCTATTTTAATGAGAACATACAGTGGGGAGAACAAGTATTTGATACACTGCCGATTTTGCAGGTTGTCCTACTTACAAAGCATGTAGAGGTCTGTAATTTTTATCATAGCTACACTTCAACTGTGAGAGACGGAATCTAAAACAAAAATCAAGAAAATCACATTGTATGATTTTTAAGTAATTAATTTTCATTTTATTGCATGACATAAGTATTTGATACATCAGAAAAGCAGAACTTAATATTTTGTACAGAAACCTTTGTTTGCAATTACAGAGATCATACGTTTCCTGTAGGTCTTGACCAGGTTTGCACACACTGCAGCAGGGATTTTGGCCCACTCCTCCATACAGACCTTCTCCAGATCCTTCAGGTTTCGGGGCTGTCGCTGGGCAATACGGACTTTCAGCTCCCTCCAAAGATGTTCTATTGGGTTCAGGTCTGGAGACTGGCTAGGCCACTCCAGGACCTTGAGATGCTTCTTACGGAGCCACTCCTTAGTTGCCCTGGCTGTGTTTTTTGGGTCGTTGTCATGCTGGAAGACCCAGCCACTACCCATCTTCAATGCTCTCACTGAGGGAAGGAGGTTGTTGGCCAAGATCTCGCGATACATGGCCCCATCCATCCTCCCCTCAAAACGGTGCAGTCGTCCTGTCCCCTTTGCAGAAAAGCATTTCCAAAGAATGATGTTTCCACCTCCATGCTTCACGGTTGGGATGGTGTTCTTGGGGTTGTACTCATCCTTCTTCTTCACCCAAACACGGCGAGTGGAGTTTAGACCAAAAAGCTCTATTTTTGTCTCATCAGACCACATGACCTTCTCCCATTCCTCCTCTGGATCATCCAGATGGTCATTGGCAAACTTCAGACGGGCCTGGACATGCGCTGGCTTGAGCAGGGGGACCTTGCGTGCGCTGCAGGATTTTAATCCATGACGGCGTAGTGTGTTACTAATGGTTTTCTTTGAGACTGTGGTCCCAGCTCTCTTCAGGTCATTGAACAGGTCCTGCCGTGTAGTTCTGGGCTGATCCCTCACCTTCCTCATGATCATTGATGCCCCACGAGGTGAGATCTTGCATGGAGCCCCAGACCGAGGGTGATTGACCGTCATCTTGAACTTCTTCCATTTTCTAATGATTGTGCCAACAGTTGTTGCCTTCTCACCAAGCTGCTTGCCTATTGTCCTGTAGCCCATCCCAGCCTTGTGCAGGTCTACAATTTTATCGCTGATGTCCTTACACAGCTCTATGGTCTTGGCCATTGTGGAGAGGTTGGAGTCTGTTTGATTGAGTGTGTGGACAGGTGTCTTTTATACAGGTAACGAGTTCAAACAGGTGCAGTTAATACAGGTAATGAGTGGAGAACAGGAGAGCTTCTTAAAGAAAAACTAACAGGTCTGTGAGAGCCGGAATTCATACTGGTTGGTAGGTGATCAAATACTTATGTCATGCAATAAAATACAAATGAATTACTTAAAAATCATACAATGTGATTTTCTGGATTTTTGTTTTAGATTCCGTCTCTCACAGTTGAAGTGTACCTATGATAAAAATTGCAGACCTCTACATGCTTTGTAAGTAGGAAAACCTGCAAAATCAGCAGTGTATCAAATAGTTCTCCCCACTGTACATACTAGGCGCACTTGAACTCTCACGCCCAATTAGGAGAGGTAGGTTACTGAAGTTGAAGCAGCGAGTGTGTGAATAATGCAAAATATCTGTGCTTTTAATACAATAGGTAGGCTAACGCATACAAAGAGGAAAGAGGACCATTTAAAAAATTCTGTGGAACAACAACAACAACAAAATTATCCCAAACAATTATCCCAAAGTCGTTCATCTGTCCGCCCGCTCCCGCCTGCAGCATGAAAAATGCAGACCGTGCCGCATTGATCTCTGTTGGGACCCGCAGGTCTCGCAGGCATCCCACGGGAATGCAGCCTTCTAGTGCACAGTCAGTACACAACACTATGCTCATCATGTCTTAGCAGAATCAGATGGTGATAGGGTCCCAGCAGGGTCAGACAGCCAGGGAAGACTAGTCTATGGAGCTCACGTGAATTTTGCAGTATATTGACAATATCAGTGAATGATACAAAGTTCCATCTTGAATTGATGGTTAGACCTACAGTAGGTACAGGACAGCAGCTTAAGCTTAAATCTACAGTATGGGAATAATGGTTATTTCAATTATTGAGCTATTGATTCTATTCTTGGATAAAATAATGTATACATTTACACCAAGGTATTTCTTTGTTCATGCCTCATTTTAGGAGGATCAGATGGTAACAGGGGTCTCAGCAGGGTCAGGCAGCCTGGGAAGACCTGTCTGTGACGGAGCTGAGGTGAATTTTTACAGATACAACTTCTTTATTCTCTCTGCGAAGCAAACACTGAACAAGGCAGATGCTATTTTAAGGCGGTCTAACAAACCTCCAAAGTTGATTTACAAACTGAATCAAGGGTTGATAGAGGCTTTTCCCGATGACACAAAATATGTAAAACAAAAATATGAGGAAGACCTGGTAGAAGCTATTGATGATGATGAAGGGATACAGATACAGTGAGGGAAAAAAAGTATTTGATCCCCTGCCGATTTTGTACATTTGCCCACTGACAAAGACATGATCAGTCTATAATTTTAATGGTAGGTTTATTTGAACAGTGAGAGACAGAATAACAACAAAAAAATCCAGAAAAACGCATGTCAAAAATGTTATACATTGATTTGCATTTTAATGAGGGAAATAAGTATTTGACCCCTCTGCAAAACATGACTTAGTACTTGGTGGCAAAACCCTTGTTGGCAATCACAGAGGTCAGACGTTTCTTGTAGTTGGCCACTAGTTTTGCACACATCTCAGGAGGGATTTTGTTCCACTCATCTTTGCAGATCTTCTCCAAGTCATTAAGGTTTCGAGGCTGAAGTTTGGCTACTCGAACCTTCAGCTCACTCCACAGATTTTCTATGGGATTAAGGTCTGGAGACTGGCTAGGCCACTCCAGGACCTTAATGTGCTTCTTCTTGAGCCACTCCTTTGTTGCCTTGGCCGTGTGTTTTGGGTCATTTTCATGCTTGAATACCCATTCACGACCCATTTTCAATGCCCTGGCTGAGGGGAGGAGGTTCTCACCCAAGATTTGACGGTACATGGCCCCGTCCATCGTCCCTTTGATGCGGTGAAGTTGTCCTGTCCCCTTAGCAGAAAAACACCCCCAAAGCATAATGTTTCCACCTCCATGTTTGACGGTGGGGATGGTGTTATTGTGGTCATAGGCAGCATTCCTCCTCCTCCAAACACGGCGAGTTGAGTTGATGCCAAAGAGCTCGATTGGGGTCTCATTTGACCACAACACTTTCACCCAGATCTCCTCTGAATCATTCAGATGTTCATTGGCAAACGTCAGTCGGCCCTGTATATGTGCTTTCTTAACACACTACACCTTTCAGTCCTTCACGGCGTAGTGTGTTACCAATTGTTTTCTTGGTGACTATTGTCGTATCGGGTGAATGCTGGCAATTATTGCTGATAAACAAAGGAGTCCGCTCATACTGAACTTGGATCATAAGGTTTATTCATATCACAAGCTTCAGCATAAGTGACAGATGTCATGACATCCGGAGAGCGACGGCCCGGATTGCAATGGCCGCTCTGCCCTTTCTTTGTCTAGCCCCTACTTATAAACAATGCAAAAAGATGGGTGCTCCATCTTCTGGCCAATCACCAGTCTCCCCTGGGGCGTCACCCCACAAACGCCACATTTGACCTAACATAAACAACATTCCATTTCTTCATGAAAAACATTTAACAAAGGCATAATCCTAATACACGACATTTCCCCCCTTCGAGACTAACTAAAAGTCTCGAAACCAAACAGAATAGGATTATGACAAGTAACAATGTATCTTATTGAGTATCTTTAACATTAAACCAAAAAACATTATCCTCTAGAGTGTAAATACCTTTCTATGAAATATGAACAAATCTTTATGGAGTGTGAGAGCGAAAAACCTGTCCGGCAACCTTCGTTCCAAATCCATCCATCCATCAATCAAGACAGTAAAATTCTCTCACGGTCCCTCTGCCCCAGGCAACCACCTAGATACTCCAGATAAACTCATAAACCATGTAAATCAAATCAAATCAAATCAAATCAAATTGTATTGGTCACATGCGCGGAATACAACAGGTGCAGACATTGCAGTGAAATGCTTACTTACAGCCCTTAACCAACAGTGCATTTATTTTAAACAAAAAAGTAAGAATATAACAACAACAAAAAAAGTGTTGAGAAAAAAAGAGCAGAAGTAAAATAAAGTGACAGTAGGGAGGCTATATATACAGTAAAATAAAGTGACAGTAGGGAGGCTATATATACAGGGGGGTACCGTTGCAGAGTCAATGTGCGGGGGCACCGGCTAGTTGAGGTAGTTGAGGTAATATGTACATGTGGGTAGAGTTAAAGTGACTATGCATAAATACTTAACAGAGTAGCAGCAGCGTAAAAAGGATGGGGTGGGGGAGCAGTGCAAATAGTCCGGGTAGCTTAAATGCATTTGAAACTATGATGCAATTAAATACACATGTAAGCCCCTGCAAACAAAATCCTATCCAAAAAATATCCACTCTAAGGCTGGTCAACCCATTGGACCCTACAGTGGACCTCTCCCTGCCTAGACTCCCTGTCCCTAAGCATCAACGAAATAAACAAAAACATCTAAGATCCTCACATGTATTCAAAAACATCAAATATCATTCTACAAAAATTAATACCTAAGAATATGACACAAATTATGTATTACACATGCAAATATGTCTATATTTCATTGCAGACACTGGAATGTAGTCCACTACACTTCATATCCCCGTAGTCTCGACTTCCAATGGATTGTTGATGATGGAATCGGAATCTCTCCACACCTTTCTTGTTTCATCTCCTCCAGTCATTGTCCTTTCATATTGTCCCTTCATATTGTCCTTGTTTGAGTATTTCAATCTCCACATGTTCCCCCAAATGCTTCTGGAAGAAAAGAAAAGACCAAACAGTATCTTTTGCAAAACAACACTTTCAAATTAAACATCAATATCAACTAAGAATATAATAATGATATATAAATGATGTATGAATCACATTAACCCACTTCCCCCCTTTGATTCATAAAATCATACTAAAATCACACTAATATTGAAAAAAAAAATTGAAAAATGATCAAAACATCAAAAATGATATTTATCCATTCAGTTCCACTTGTCCATCTTCATCCAGATCAGGAACAGTCAACACCGGCATCTGAGTGTTGTCTCCAGGCATCACTCTCCAACCTATCTCAATATCATAGCTTTCTCAAAGGTCAGTAACAAATTACAAACATCACACACGGCATATCTATTTATTGTGGCCATCGAGATGTTAGCTATTAAAATCAGATCCAATAATAATATCAGAGGATTAGAAATACAGGGCTTAAAAACAAAGGTGTCATTGTACGCAGATGATTCATGTTTTCTTTTAGATCCACAACTAGAATCCCTCCACAGCCTCATAGAGGATCTAGATACATTTTCTAACCTCTCTGGATTAAAACCAAATTATGACAAATGTACTATATTACGTATTGGATCACTAAAAAATACAATTTTTACATTACCATGTAGTTTACCAATAAAATGGTCTGATGGTGATGTAGATATACTCGGAATACATATCCCAAAGGAAATAAATGATCTCACTTCAATACATTTTAATAGAAAGTTAGCAAAAATAGATAAGATCTTACTACCATGGAAAGGAAAATACCTGTCAATTTGTGGAAAAATCACCCTGATTAACTCTTTAGTATTATCCCAGTTTACCTATTTGCTTATGGTCTTGCCTACGCCTAGCAAACAGTTTTTTAAATTATATGAGAAAAAAATATTCAATTTTATTTGGAACGGCAAGCCAGACAAAATTAAAAGAGCATATTTATATAATGAATATGAATTCGGAGGACAGAAATTATTAAATATTAAAGCATTAGACCTATCACTAAAATCTTCAGTCATCCAAAAGTTATACTTAAATCCGAACTGGTTCTCAAGCAAATTAGTAAGATTGTCTCACCCACTGTTCAAGAAAGGCCTTTTTCCCTTTATTCAGATTACAACCTCTCACTTTCAGTTATTTGAAAAGGAAATAATCTCCCAAATGTCACTATTTCTAAAACAAGCCATAGAAAGTTGGTTGCAATTTCAATTTAATCCTCCAGAAACGACAGAACAAATAATGCAACAAATATTGTGGTTAAATTCAAATATACTAATTGACAAAAAACCATTATTTTTTGACAGAATGTTTAAAAAAGGTATAATATTCGTAAATGATATCATCGGTAGGACTGGTGGAGTTATGTCGCACATGCAGCTAACAAAAACATATGGAAATGTCTGCTCTACCCAGAATTACAACCAAATAATTGCAGCCTTACCGCAAAAGTGGAAGAGGAAAGTTGAAGGGGGAGAAAGTAAGGAACTTGTCTGTCGGCCTTGCATTAAAGAACATAATTGGTTAAGGAAAACTGTGATAAATAAAAAAGTATATCAGTTTCACTTAAGGACCAAAGGATTGACAGCCGTCCCATATAGATTGCAAAATAGTTGGGAAGAGATCTTTGACGTACCGATCCCATGGCATAGTGTTTATGAACTGACACGCAAAACGACACCGGATTCAAAAATTAGAATCTTTCAATTTAAATTATTATATAAAATTCTTGCTACCAATAGAATGTTATTTATATGGGGGATACAATCTTCCCAGCTCTGCAGATTTTGCTGTGAAGAGATAGAATCATTAGATCATTTGTTTTGGTTCTGTCCATTTGTAGCTTGTTTTTGGACACAGGTCCAGGAATGGCTAAAGGATTCCAATATTTACCTGGAACTAACCTTGCAGATAGCATTACTGGGTGATCTGAAAAGTCATAGTCAATCAATCAATAATATAATAATACTTTTACCAAAAATGTTTATTTTTAATTCACAATCTGTAGAAGCAATGAGAATAGAAAGGTTCAGAACTTTTGTAAAACATCACAGTACGGTCAAAATATATATGGCAAATAGAAATCCTATATGGATGGTGTTAAGAGATAGATGGGAGGTATTGAATAGAGTTGAAGGATGGGACTAATAACAAATAACAACAAATAATAACAAAGATAGCTAATAATGTAAGCATACTGTGTCCATAATAAGTATATAGGTTGTATGTTGGGAGCTTTTGGGAAAGAGCACAGTTAGAAAGATATGGCATTTAGAAGCAAACCGGATGGACATCATGAAAATGATCGGAGAGGTTGAGAGTAGAAGAAGTTCAGGAGCAAAAAAATAAATAAATATATATATATATATATATATATATATATATATATATATATAGATATAGAATTATTGTAAAATTAACTCTGTCCATAAGGTGTAGATAGTAAGTATAGACCGGAAGTAGAGGCCTGGGCGTTGTTGTTCACTAATTTACTCCAAGTAGGGAAAGGATGGTGGGGTTAAAAAGTAATAAAGGGGAATATATATATATATAAAAAAAAAAAAAAACATGGGGGATTGGAAGTGATGCAGACAATTACATTGATAGAAGATACAATCTATCTGCAATATTAAGCTGATCCATCCCCCCCCAAAAAATAAAAAATAAAAAATAAAAAATACCATCACACACAGTGCTATCAAAGCTGCAACTAAAATCTGAACCATCACTGCCCCTACTGGGCCTACCTGATCTTGCAACCAAGTCTTCGCTGACCCTCCAGCTCCTTCAGATATACCAAATGCATCCCTTATATTCTTTAACGCATAGTGATACTATCTGAACTATCTGGACTCAAAGTATAACTAATATTATCAATATGATCTTCCCAAATGTTACACCATACCATGGAAAAAGTCCCCCCTTCTCTCTTGGACTCACCCTTCAATGATAGGCTTGAAGACTATAACATGTCTCTTTTCACCCTTTTAACCCTAGATCTATCTGTGTCCGGTGCTACCCCTCTTATAATGGTAGAAACCTCATATGGAAGCTTCAACGTTGACATGTAACAACATCCTGTCCATCCATAGGGTAACATATATGCTTTATCACCACAAACCCACCAAATATCTCTAAAATTCCAAATAGTTACATTGACAGGCAAAAGCTAATCTTTTAACCATCAAAGTCCTGCTGTTCCTACTACCTGGAACATAAAAAGTTACATTTATATTTCTCATTACTACCCTTAAGGTCATGCTTACCCAAAGTTATCATATAACATCACAATCTGATATTCCCATAAACATACCCCTTACCTCATATGTTTTATTAGAACAAAAACAACTTTTAGCCCTCAATAGTTTCACCTCCAATACTTCAGGGTTCGCTGTTACCTGATTTTACTTCCCATCTAACAAATTCCCATAGGGTAATTCATTTAACCAAGAACACCTAAACCTAGGCTTAAACAAATGTTTTGACAACGACATTATTTTATGTGTTACTGCCTGTTGCTGATACAACAGTCATGACAAAGCATAAGATTGACACAGACTTGATAAAGGTCGAGCGACCGTCTCTAAAATGTTTGGTGCTGGAATTCTCACCAGACATGGACCCTCAAGATTCCTCACTGATCTTACAGAATGAGTTAACTGCTGGAACCAAAGATTCCTACCTGCCCATCCATCTTTAACTTTCACAACAGAAGAATCAAACCACATGCATATAGTTTCTCTCTTCCCTAACGAGCGGTACTGATCAGATACCTCTCCTTGTCTGTCATTAAAATCAAAGACCTCATCCTGTACCTCCATGATAGTACCCTTCACTATTTCAGATGAATCTATATTGTTCTCTACTACTATCTGCTTTCCTATTTTAACCCTATTCGTACTATCATTGACAGCAATCTCCATTCCGTAACATAAACCCCTTTGTCCTTCTTGCTACCCCCTTTAAACAGACTTGATAAGTTGTTGTCGGTGTCATACTTCCTACATTTGTTATTGCCATCGTATCATTAATCCCTTCCAAAGTTACCATTAAAGTAGTTGATCTAGTTGATGTATTAACACTCTTAACTACTTCTAGTGCAAAAGTTCCCGATATCCTCTGTGTATTATCTACTGTTGGAGTGACTACTGTAATCTACTCCTCCTGAACTCCCTCGGTGACTGCGGAAGCTTCAACAGATTTCAAATCTTCCATTATAGGCGTCACTTTACGAATTACATAGCCTTTTAACCAATAATTCTTAACCGGAACAAATTTTAATGCTTGCACTAGATAAGTACACATATATTCTCCCTGATCTTTCTCTGTAACATTACGCAAAATAAATGAACAATCACTCATAACCCTCTTCCACTTCATATCGTTGTACAAACTATACCTCCTTTGACTAGGGGGCACCGCTTCTACATCTGGTCCTGATAACAATACTTCTTCTCCATAATTATCTCTCCATGTGGGAGGAACGTCCCCATCCTAACCCCAATAAGTATTTTTCCCCCTAAAATTGGTGCTGGAGCTATTGGTTCCCTTATAATCAAATGCGATATATTTATGGCTTTAATAACTATCAATGTTGAAAGAGTTAAATTGCTTCTCACTGTTGTTTTAATAGACTGAAGTGTTGATGTCATTGTTGTTACTTCTAGTTTCCCCAAAGCTTTGAACTCTTTGCTTGTACTTCCATCTATCACGACTAGTGTCACTTTTTCAACTCTCAGTCCTACCTCTAATCCCTGACTTTCAACCTTTTGATTATAAAAAATACACCTACAATTACCTTGATCTTCCTACTCTAAAGTGTCCTTCATCATTGTTCTCTCTCTTACTACTAACTTTGAAACTTAGCTTACTGTCTTAGAGTTCCTTCAACCTAGTTCTCCTAACTTATTTTAATCTAATCTTTTCTCCTAACCTTTAAAAACATTTTCCACTGATTTATTCACAAAATCCCTTTACCACCAATTTTTAGAATATGTGATTGGGAAAGTCCCCACATGCTTCTGACTTCTTTACACACAGACTTGGCAAACGACTAAACACCTTTTAGCCTAGCCTGAAATCTCTTGGTGTAAGAATGTAACCCAGAATAACAGTCACCCCTTTTAACTATTTTTCAGACAGATTGTCTAATAGGCAGTCTAATAGATTATCATCCTTCCTATGATATTATCTTTTTAAGCCAATATGATTCCCAAAAACCCTACTTTTTAAAATCTTCTACCAGACATCCGTCTAGTGTACATTTATTGTACAGTTCAATTTACACCATGCATCTCTTCCCAACAATGCAATAGGTATATGTTCTAATATTAGTATGTCTATTTTAATTTCTCTTTGATTTTTATAGCAGAGCTCAATTGGTTCCCTAAGAGTAATTAACTGTTTTACTACCTCAAATCCCTATCCTAATTTACTTCAATTGTTGGATATTTTCTCTTCTTCTCTAATGGATGCTATCAGCTGACACCCCCCTTCGTATCTTCTAGGCACTCTAGAATCCTTAGGGTTCACCTGGAGAACAGGTGATCTTGACTGGCCCCTGTATCTTCCTTAAAAATGTTCTCTGTTGTTTCCTCCTGACTTGTTGCACTCACAGGTAAAGTGACCAACCTGTCCACAATTATAACAGTCTTCTGAAAGTTGCTGGAAGTGTAGCTGAAATCTTCCTCCTCCTTCTAAGCCTTCTCGTCCTCTTCCTCTCCAATTCTGTGTCTGTCCAGAAACTGGCTGTGGATATGGAACACCTGGTACCCACCTTGGCTGGTACAATTGCATTTGATATTGTTCAGTTGAAGCTGTAACAGTGATTGTTGATTTGGTTCACTCTGATTCTTCATAACCAAAGCTTCTCTTCTCCACCAGTTGTATGATTGAGTTTTCTGAGAGTTTCTTGATCCTGTTCTTTCTTGCTGTTGACATATCAGGATTCTTCAAAAGCTTATATTCTAAGTTCTGTCCTCAAAATATCATCTTCCATCATCTTCTTACTTTTCTTCTGTGCCAGTCCTTGTAGGATAAACTCCTTTTGAATACACAGCACCTTTAGTCTCCTCTTTATCGCTGTCTTCATCTGAACTCGAATCTCTTGTATCCTTCTTCCTTCAACTTCCATCAGAGATCAAATCTCTAGTATCCTTCTTTCCTCTCTTGCCAACTTCCTTCTGATCACAGAGTCATATCCACCCATGATCTCTTCTCAATCACTCTGATCTTCATCTTCATCATCTTCTTCAAGTTCCATCTTCCTTAACCTCACTCTTCTTCCTTCTGGAGTTTTGGATTCATCTTTCTGGTCGTTTCTGCTTGTCCTCTATCTATTATTCGTTCATTTTCCTCTTCGATGCAACAATCACCCTGCTGGATGATCACTGGAAGCTGAGGATAAACATCCCTAAGCTCTACTTCCTTCTCGTAAGGTGGGTGTCTTTCTGCTGAATCCGTATGTGAGAAAGGTGTACTAACTTCTGCGCTTAGTTTTTCTGTCGCCTTCTCTATACCGTTGTTTATCTTATCGCTGGAATCTTTTATCAGTTTTTGTTTGAGAATGAAGGGCAACTTTTGTTTCATTTGCCGGATAACCTAACACTACTTTAGTTAAAGGATTACTATTTTTTACTATATCAACCGGTGTAATGACTTTCATAGCCTTGATGTCATTTTTCCCCATTGTAACAACCCTTTTATATTCCTTTATTGTGAATTATTTTATTTTAGACTATATAGCCTATGGCTTCCCCCCTTTAATTATTAATATAAACCAAACAACCCACAAAAAAAAAATATATATATATATATATATTTTTTTAAATAAATCAATAAAAATATGACTATGAAATAATTCAATTAAAATTTCTATTCAAAAACCATTTCTAATTAAAATAAAAAATCAATTAAAATCTATGAATAATTAAAACCATTTTTTTATTTCTACATCCTATGTCACCAATTTATCAATTAGTGGTGGCTATCTTACCACAACCCATCAGGAAAGTAAATGTAAGTTAGTCAACTTCACAGCAATCCCAAAACAAAGCCTTCTAACCTTACAACACTACAATTCCCATAAACCCTTGCTCTATAAGCACCTAATTATCTTAATTTTACAGAATAATGTCAGTACTCGATTCCCAACACAACTCCAATCAAATCCAGAGATGCAAATTTTATTCAAATGATCAGTCTGTTGCCAAGCCTCTGCGAAATTGTCATAACATCAAACATCCTGTAGGGGAAGATTTTGTGAACAAAAAAGCACTGGCCTGATTTTGACTGATCCTCTGCCTGCGTCACACCTTGTCACGTGACGCACGTCAGCCCCTCCTCTCTCTCTCTCCTCTGCTCTCGTCCTATCGCCTCTCATATGACAAAAGAACAGAGACACAGGAAAATATTTTAGTAGTTAATGCAATACTGAGTTACTTCAACCATATTCAATATTCCCCCACTCACATTCGCTTTAAGACTGAACTCAGGACTAAATAGATCGCTCAAAAACATTTTTATTTTATTTTAATCCGTCATTTAATTTAATTCATTATACTCCGTCAACATATATTTAATTTATAAATTCACTACATCTCAACAAATAGTTTCATTTTCAAACAACCGCTTTAAACCTAGAAGATTCGTGTTAAAATCTCCCCTCTTTGTTCCCTCGTCTGTGTTTCTCTGTCTCCCCCTGCAGCCCAGTCTAGTAAAATCCCACGCATGCGCGATACATTCAAAAATACTTTTTCACCGTGGAAGGGAGATTCTTAGATCTCTCCCCAACCCCAAATAGACGGTTAACAGTCCTGCTGTACCTCCGTTTTCCCCTCATAGTCAAACAACATTTAACAGCGCTCACAAAACATAGAACCGAAATTCCACAGACAAACATAATTTAAGAGGCTTTCTCCCATCGCAGTGGACCTCTACGGTCACATGTTAGCATGCAGCATATTAGCATTTAGCATTAGCATTTAGCCTTAGCCTGTATGCACCATGTAGCATAAAAACAATGCACCTGACATTGTGTCTTTAATTACTTTTTCCTTTTTTCTAACTTTAGGCTGCCGTGAGTTCTGGATATTTTATGAGCGGTCCCCCCCCAAGCAGATATCCCGTCGAATAGAAGATGGGCAAGCAACCCCCACTAAATCTACAACCAAACTCCAGTCCAAGACTGACTGACTGACCTGAAACCCATAACGCGTTACCAGGATTTTATGGCCCACCATGCGGTCGCCTTGTTTGTTCCGAGGGCTTATCAAATCCTGCAATGTCCTAACTTGTATACATATCTTGGCCCCGATTGTTCTTGACTTACTATTCAAGCAACACATCTCTATAAACAATTTATAGGCTCTCTCCCGTTTTGCGCTGTTTTAAAAGTTTTATAATGATTAGCCAGTTATCAGCAATAACGCCACACGAGGCACGGTCGTAATGGTACATTCCTCCAGTGTACAATCACATAGCATCCAAACTAACAATCTCCAAAGCTGTGAGGAAAACTCACCCTTTTCTGGCACTTCAGACCGAGTTAGCTTGGCGGCTGAATGAAACTGAATGAAACAGAGGAGAGATGCAGACCAGCCCCACGTTGGGCGCCATTTGTCGTATCAGTCGAATGCTGGCAATTATTGCTGATAAACAAAGGAGTCCGCTCATACTGAACTTGGATCATAAGGTTTATTCATATCACAAGCTTCAGCATAAGTGACAGATGTCATGACATCCGGAGAGCGACGGCCCGGATTGCAATGGTCGCTCTGCCCTTTCTTTGTCTAGCCCCTACTTATAAACAATGCAAAAAGATGGGTGCTCCCTCTTCTGGCCAATCACCAGTCTTCCCTGGGGCGTCACCCCACAAACGCCACATTTGACCTAACATAAACAACATTCCATTTCTTCATGAAAAACATTTAACAAAGGCATAATCCTAATACACGACACTATGGTCCCAGCTGCCTTGAGATCATTGACAAGATCCTCCCGTGTAGTTCTGGGCTGATTCCTCACTGTTCTCATGATCATTGCAACTCCACAAGGTGAGATCTTGCATGGAGCCCCAGGCAGAGGGAGATTGACAGTTATTTTGTGTTTCTTCCATTTGCGAATAATCACACCAACTGTTGTCACCGTCTCACCAAGCCGCTTGGCGTTGGTCTTGTAGCCCATTCCAGCCTTGTGTAGGTCTACAATCTTGTCCCTGACATCCTTGGAGAGCTCTTTGGTCTTGGCCATAGTGGAGAGTTTGGAATCTGATTGATTGATTGCTTCTGTGGACAGGTGTATTTTATACAGGTAACAAGCTGATATTAGGAGCACTCCCTTTAAGTGTGTGCTCTTAATCTCAGCTCGTTACCTGTATAAAAGACACCTGGGAGCCAGAAATCTTTTTGATTGAGAGGGGGTCAAATACTTATTTCCCTCATTAAAATGAAAATCAATTTATAACATTTTTGACATGCGTTTTTCTGGATTTTGTTGTTGTTATTCTGTCTCTCACTGTTCAAATAAACCTACCATTAAAATTATAGACTGATCATTTCTTTGTCAGAGGGCAAACGTACACAATCAGCAGGGGATCAAATACTTTTTTCCCTCACAGTAGGTTTGAATGCCCAGTCATGTTCATATCATCTCAGACATAAATTATTGCATTTTAAGACCATCCAGAGAATGTACTATATGCCAGTGAAACTGAATTACATGCACTCAGAAATGTAATTCCTCTGCTGGAGGTGTAAAATACAAAAGGGGACATATTTGCATATGTTATAGTCTTGTGAAGGCTGGCTGAATTCCGGCAAAGAGTATGTTCTTTAAATCTCAGCATGTCTACAGATTCTCCCATCTCCCAGTTTTTTTCTGCTTGGAACTGTTGATACTAGAGACTGTTATCTGAAGAAACTGCGTAACTAAGCATTTATAGCGGCTAAGAAATGGATTGCCATTAATTGGAAGGTTGGTTATCCTCCCATAATGTCAAGATATATATTGCTAGCTTTGATTTATTACCAGATTGAGGGTATACTGGGCAACTTTCATAAGGTCTGGATGCCTTATATGGAATACAGTACGACTAAAGGAGTCTGTATCGAAAACATGCCTAACACATACAAAACCAATAATGAATGTTTCACCAAGATCCTAAAGCTGAGTGAGGATGTGTTGGGTTGGGGCGCTGCAGGGTGGTGGACCCCTAGGGACAGGACAGGCGACCCAGCTAAATTGTGTGCAAGTAAAAAGAGCTCTATAGTCCTATTAGTCCTATGAGATAAATTTTATGGAGGATTTGCTGTTTCTGTGTGTTAATGTACATAATATTTGAGGTGTATGTGTATTATTATTTAATTTTTTACAGTTCCCTTGGGAACCAAAACATTTGTAAGGTGGGAACTGGGTAGGAACTTGTGTTGGGAGAGAGTTGAGTTATTGACTAGACTGTTGGGGGTCGGGCGTGCAGGCAGCTGGGGCTGGCTGGTCAGTCTGGCTGAAATTTGATATAGAGGATGTCTTAATAAAGATAATCAAGATAATTTTTCAGGAATTGTTCATTTGTTAGGCTATTGGTTAAAGGTGCAACACAGTATTTCTTATTGAATTACCTTTGATCTAGTTCAGTCTTATTAATCACTTAAACATATTTAATAATGATATTTTACCTAGCTTGAGACGACATATTGGATTGTGTAAAAATTAAGGAAATTAGCAGTTTATGTCCCCCCCACTTCTAAAACTAAAGTGGCGGCCCTGGTACAAATAAAAATCAAATGTACGGTTTAAACATGGTCTTTAATGTTTATTTGTTTTAGCTGTTAGTGATAATTCCTTAAGTGTTAACACATTTGTGTCATTAAGCCTTTATGTATGTGTTATATATGACCAAAGGGGTCTGACTTTAAATTAAGTACAGCGTCATGCGATAGAGTCTTTATGGATATGTTATGAATGACAGAAAGTGTCTCACTAAGTATTACAGGATACTACATAAAATATCAATAAATAGTATATATATATGTTCTGTTGATTTATGAAAGTTCTCTCATGATCCAAAGTTTATTTTAGGGTGCAAGAGATATTTAAATGAGTTGATGAACCTGCAAAGCTTGTGTTTGTGTGTGTGTGTGTGTGTGTGTGTGATATGATTTGGAGTAGTCCAACCTGAGACTACCGCACCAGGTATTCCTCTTCTTTTCCCTTGCTGGAGAGAAGGGCTTGATTACAACCTGTTAACAATGGTGCCAACATTTTGTGGCTGATCTTTCAGTGGGGGAGTGGGTGAATGTGTCAAAGACCTGACTGGGCCCAGCACCACACGGTATGGCTCGTTTTCGTTTTGTGCGTGTTTGTCTACTGAGGAACATGTAACTTGGTTCCAGAAGAAAGCCACTTTAAATTTCTTTAGGTTGGGGGCTTTCATCAAGGTAAGTGTTTCTTGGTGTAACGTCGCACACACAGCACATATAAGCCTGAGATATCAACCATTCAAAGTTAACCTTAGTGGGAGTGACCATGGAATTCTATATGAGTGACCTGAGTAAAGTGTCATCGTCACAAGTTAACACTGTCAAAAACTCATAATTTTTACTAAACCCTGCTAATTTATCTCCTTAAAATGTGATTTTAAATCTAACCCTAACTAATGAAGGCGTTGATTGATGCGTTGGTCCACCAGACCTTGCACACATTTGGGTGGAAGTGTCTGGGAATGAGATTAGGTGTAATGTGACTAACATGACTTCACTTTAGAACGTATGCCATCCTTCAGCACAGCATGCCACCCTTTATAAAGCACATGTTTGTCATATAGGACATAGTGGGTTATGTCACATTGGTGATTATGTCACACAGTTATGCCACATTTATGTACCCTTTATAAAGCATGACATAAGGTTATAGGTGCTTTAACATATTTATGTAGTGCTTATGAAGGCTTTATGAAGCTGAACATCATTTAAAGCGGGACCCCGAGTCTCTCACGTGTACACACCTCTCCACCATCCCTCTCCACGTGTACACACCTCTCCACCATCCCTCTCCACGTGTACACACCTCTCCACCATCCCTCTCCACGTGTACACACCTCTCCACCATCCCTCTCCACGTGTACACACCTCTCCACCATCCCTCTCCACATGTACACACCTCTCCACCATCCCTCTCCTAACACTGATGTAGCCCCGACTAGGACACCAACCTGTGTCCATTGACTGTCAAGGCAACACCTTAACCATTAGACCAAGAGTTCCATATCTCTTGTTCACTCAGAGTTGGGTTAAGGACGCTACAATATTAATTACAGCTCTTTATTGTCTAATGCTCTCATGTAAGCATTTATAAAGACTTCAGATCTGGCAGTAGACATTCAAAAACTTTAATATAACCATAGACCACTTAAACTGCCACAACACTTCCACTCGTGGCCAAAAATAACTAAATCAAAGCCACGTCCCCACAAGTCAAACCTCCAATATTATTTCCCAGTATGCCTTTTCAAGTGAATTGTGGAGTTACCACCCATGACTGTATATGTTGGTGACAGAGACACAGGCCTTTTATCAATTAGATTTGCTCACCTCCTTTGAAAAAGGTAAAAGTTAATCGAGGACAGTGAACGTGGATGGAAATGAGCTTGGTTGAAATGAGACGCCTTCTCCACTCGCACGCCATTAGGCAAATTACGCTTACAGCGTTGGATCCGAAAATAAATGTGTAAAGTGCTCAAAACAAATTAAGTTAAGACTTTCATAAATAAAACAATAAGTAGCATATTGTTTTTAAACGTGTGTATGTTTTTCTCCTCTGACAAAACAAAAGCTAATTTAAAGGGGGTGTGGCAGATTTCAAAACTCTTCTGCAGTAGGATACACATGAGTATCCTCTATGAAAGGTGGCTGTCGAGAAGAGGAGGACACTCTCCCGTTTGCCTGCTAACAAATTGATGCAGTCCTCAACCACTTATTGGTTTCTCGGTCACGGAGGAGAGAGGACGGAGGACATGCTTTTTGGAATGTGGTGTCAAAACAGTAGAGCATCTCTTTATTACGGACATACCTCTCCCCATCTTTACAACCATTGAATCTATATGTTTTGACCATGACAGTTTACAACCTAAGGTAACACCAAGTCATTTAGTCTCCTCAACTTGTTCAACAGCCACACCATTCATTACCAGATTCAGCTGAGGTCTAAAACTTAGGGAATTATTTGTACCAAATACAATGCTCTTAGTTTTAGAGATGTTCAGCACCAATTTATTACAGGCCACCCATTCCAAAACAGACTGCAACTATTTGTTAAGGGTTTTTGATGCGTATATGGTTGAATCATCAGCATACATGGACACCCATGCTTTTTTTAATGTCAGTGGCAGGTCATTGGTAAAAATAGAAAAGAGTAGAGGGCCTAGAGAGCTGCCCTGCGGTACACGACACTTCACATGTTTGACATTAGAGAAGCTTCCATTAAAGAAAACCCTTTGAGTTCTATTAGATAGATAGTTCTGAATCCAATAAATTTTATTTTATTAATTTTTAGAAGACACTCTTATCCAGAGCGACTTACAGGAGCAATTAGCGTTAAGTGCCTTGCTCAAGGGCACATTGACAGATTTTTCACCTAGTTTGCTCGGGGATTAGAACCAGCGACCTTTCGGTTACTGGCACAACGCTCTTAACCACTAAGCTACCTGCCATGATATGGCAAAGGTTGAAAAGCCATAACACGTGTTTTTTCAACAACAGGTTATGGTCAATAATATCAAAGGCTGCACTGAAATCTAACAGTACAGCTCCCACAATCTTCTTATTATCAACTTCTTTCCACCAATCATCAGTCATTTGTGTCAGTGCAGTACATCTTGAGTGCCCTTTGCTATAAGCATGCTGAAAGTCTGTTGTTAATTTGTTTACGGAGAAATAGCATTGAATTTGGTCAAACAAAAGTTTGCTAAGAGCTGGCAGCAATCTTATAGGTCTGCTGTTAGAACCAGTAAAGGCCGCTTTACCACCCTTGGGTAGCGGAATTACTTTGGCTTCCCTCCAGACCTGAGGACAAAGACTTTCCTTTAGGCTCAGATTAAAGATATGACATATAGGAGTGGCTATAGCGTCAGCTACCATCCTCAGTAGCTTTCCATCTAAGTTGTCAATACCAGGAGGTTTGTCATTATTGATCAATAACAATATTTTTTTCACCTCTCCCACACTAACTTTACAAAATTCAAACTTGTAGTGCTTTTCTTTCATTATTTGTTTTTTTATGCATGAATACAATGGCTCACAGTTCGTTGTTGGCAAGTTTGCCCACTTTGCCAATGAAGTAATCATGAAAATAATTGGCAACATCAAATGGTTTTGTGATGAATAAACCATCTGATTCGATGAAAGATGGAATTTAATTTGTCTTTCTGCCCATATTTCTATTTAAAGTACTCCAAAGTTTTTTTCCATCATTCTTTAAATCATTGATCTTTGCTTCATAATACAGTTTCTTCTTCTTTTTGTTGAGTTTAGTCACATAATTTCTCAATTGGCAGTTAGTCAGCCAATCAGATGTGAAGCCAGACTTATTAGCCACTCCTTTTGCCCCATCTCTTTCAACCACATAGTTTTTAAATTACTCCTCAATCCATGGAGCCTTAACAATTCTAACAGTCAGTTTCTTAACAGGTGCATGTTTATCAAGTGCAGTGTCTGGATGCTCCTTATTAATCGAATCAGACCAAATATTTTTAACATCATCCACATAAGAGTCACAGCAAAATCTTCTGTTTGATCTCTTAGACACAATTTTAGGGCCAGCTTTTGGAACTTTGGCTTTCCTGGATATAGCCACTATATTGTGATCACTGTATCCAATGGGTACGGATACAGCTTTAGAAGAAAGTTCTACAGTATTAGTAAAAATGTGATCAACACATGTGGATGATCTTGTTCCTGTACTGTTTGTAAACACCCTGGTAGGTTGATTAATAACCTGAACTGGATTACAGGCACTGGTTACAGTGAGAAGCTTCCTCTTGAGTGGACAGCTTGATGAAAACGAGTCAATATTCAGGTCCCCAAGAAAGTAGTCCTCTGTGTTTACATCACATACATTTACATTTACGTCATTTAGCAGACGCTCTTATCCAGAGCGACTTACAAATTGGTGCATTCACCCTATAGCCAGTGGGATAACCACTTTAAAATATATATATTATTTTTTTTGGGGGGGGGGGGGGGGGGGGGGGGGGGGTAGAATGATTATTTTATCCTATCCCAGGTATTCCTTAAAGAGGTGGGGTTTCAAATGTCTCCGGAAGGTGGTGAGTGACTCCGCTGTCCTGGCGTCGTGAGGGAGCCTGTTCCACCATTGGGGTGCCAGAGCAGCGAACAGTTTTGACTGGGCTGAGCGGGAACTATGCTTCCGCAGAGGAAGGGGAGCCAGCAGGCCAGAGGTGGATGAACGCAATGCCCTCGTTTGGGTGTAGGGACTGATCAGAGCCTGAAGGTACGGAGGTGCCGTTCCCCTCACTGCTCCATAGGCAAGCACCATGGTCTTGTAACGGATGCGAGCTTCAACTGGAAGCCAGTGGAGTGTGCGGTGGAGGGGGGTGACGAGAGAGAACTTGGGAAGGTTGAACACCAGACGGGCTGCGGCATTCTGGATGAGTTGTAGGGGTTTAATGGCACAGGCAGGGAGCCCAGCCAACAGCGAGTTGCAGTAATCCAGACGGGAGATGACAAGTGCCTGGATTAGGACCTGTGCCGCTTCCTGTGTAAGGCAGGGTCGTACTCTCCGAATGTTGTAGAGCATGAACCTGCAGGATCGGGTCACCGCCTTGATGTTAGCGGAGAACGACAGGGTGTTGTCCAGGGTCATGGCAAGGCTCTTCGCACTCTGGGAGGAGGAGACAACGGAGTTGTCAACCGTGATGGCGAGATCATGGAACGGGCAGTCCTTCCCCGGGAGGAAGAGCAGCTCCGTCTTGCCAGGGTTCAGCTTGAACCCATACACTATCAAGCATTTCACACATATTATTTAGAGACTGAGTGTTAGCACTTGGTGGCCTAGAGCAACACCCCAAAAGAAAAGGCTTTAGATGTGCCAAGTGAACCTGCAACCACAACACTTCAATAACACTTGACATAAGATATTCTCTAAGCATTACAGGGATATGGCTCTAAATATATACAGCCATACCTCCCCCATAAGCATTTATGTCTCTTCAATAGGTGTTATATCCTTGAATTGCTACTGCTGTATCATCAAATTAATTATCTAAGCGAGTCTCCGAAATGGCTAATATATGAATGTTATCTGATGTTAAGATTTATTGATTTCATGAACCTTATTTCTAAGGATACATTTTCCAGACATACTATTTCCAGACCTTTCATGGGTAGCTTATCAGAGATAGTGTCACGATCGTCGTAGGAGTGAGTAGACCAAGGCGCAGCGTGTGAAACAAACATGACTTTAATTAGTTAAAGTATTCAAAAACAAAACACGACTCGTGAAGTCCACGGTGACACTGACCGACAAACACGGAACAAAAACCCACAACACCCAAGCGAAAACATACAGTTTAAATATGGCTCCCAATCAGAGACAACCCACAACAGCTGACACTCGTTGCCTCTGATTGGGAGCCACTCTGGCCAACATAGACATAGAACAACTTAGAACACCCAACATAGAAAATGAACACATATAATGAACACACCCTGGCTCAACATATAGAGTCCCAGAGCCAGGGTGTGACAGTACCCCCCCCTAAAGGCGGACTGCGACCGCGCCTCAATAAGAGTTAAACAGGGGAGGGCTGGGTGGGCATACCTCCTCGGCGGCGGTGCTGGCTCCGGCCTTGACCACCACCCTTCCATAATTCCCCCGTAGCGCCCCTGGTCCGGTCTGACCCCGCTGGCTGGATCTGGACTGGACATTGACGGAGCGGATTGCTTACGCTCCGTTGTGGAGCAGCTGACCTGTCTTACCAGGCTGGCGACTCGCACCCCGGGCTTGGTGCGAGTAGCAGGAACGGGCTGAACCAGGCTGACGACTCGCACCCCGGGCTTGGTGCGAGTAGCAGGAACGGGCTGAACCAGGCTGACGACTCGCACCCCTGGCTTGGTGCGAGTGGCAGGAACGGGCTGGACCAGGCTGACGACTCGCACCCCTGGCTTGGTGCGAGTGGCAGGAACGGGCTGGACCAGGCTGACGACGCACACCGTAGGCTTGGTGCGTGGAGCAGGGACAGGCCGGACAGGGCTGGCGACGCACCCCGTAGGCTTGGTGCGTGGAGCAGGGACAGGCCGGGCTGGGCTGACGACGCACACCGTAGGCTTGGTGCGTGGAGCAGGGACAGGCCGGACAGGGCTGGCGACGCACACCGTAGGCTTGGTGCGTGGAGCAGGAACAGGCCGGGCTGGGCTGTCGACGCACACCGTAGGCTTGGTGCGTGGAGCGGGAACAGGCCGGGCTGGGCTGTCGACGCGCACCGTAGGTTTGGTGCGAGTGGCAGGAACAGGCCGGGTCGGGCTGGCGACGCGCACCGTAGACTTGGTGCGGGTGGCAGGAACAGGCCGGGCTGGGCTGTCGACGCACACCGTAGGCTTGGTGCGTGGAGCAGGGACAGGCCAGACCGTACTGGGAACACACACCACTGGCTTTAAACGGGGATCAGGAACGGGCCGGACCGGACTGGCAATACACCTCAGTACCTCTCGCCGTGCCTCTACGACTTCCTTCCCTCCTCTCGCCAATGGCTCCCGTAACCCGGTGGCCTTCTCTCCTCGTCTCCTATTTCGCCCTGTGGCAGCCTCCTGCTGCCCAGTCGCCCACGCCGTGTGCCCCCCCCTAAACATTTCTTGGGGGTGCCTCTCGTCCGTCCGACGATGGTACTGCTGACGCCGCTGCTCCTCTCCTGCCTGGGTCTCCCCCTTCATAGCCCTCCGGTACCGGACGGCCTCCTCCTCGGTAATCTGCCCCCAACCGAGGAGGACATCCACCAGCGTCACCTCCTGCGTGTGTTCCTGGACACGCTGCTTGGTCGTTGTATGGTGGGTTTTTCTGTCACGATCGTCGTAGGAGTGAGTAGACCAAGGCGCAGCGTGTGAAACAAACATGACTTTAATTAGTTAAAGTATTCAAAAACAAAACACGACTCGTGAAGTCCACGGTGACACTGACCGACAAACACGGAACAAAAACCCACAACACCCAAGGGAAAACATACAGTTTAAATATGGCTCCCAATCAGAGACAACCCACAACAGCTGACACTCGTTGCCTCTGATTGGGAGCCACTCTGGCCAACATAGACATAGAACAACTTAGAGCACCCAACATAGAAAATGAACACATAGAATGAACACACCCTGGCTCAACATATAGAGTCCCAGAGCCAGGGTGTGACAGATAGACATAATATGGAAAAGAGCAAACAAAGCAAGATAAAAAAATATACATTCAGCATTCTATTAATCAATTGGTGTGCTGTGGGGTTGAAGCTACGAACACATAGGCTTGGCTCTTTCATCCCTTCCAGGCTTCTGGGAGGGAGGGTGGACAATGAGCCTGTCATAGCGGATATAATTTTTTTTATGTAAGCAATGTCCCCACGCACTCTGGCAGCTTTCATGGCTGAGATAATAATAATCTTTCCTCTTCTGGCACACAGCTTCAGGATAGTCCTCGTTGAGGAAGATATTCATTCCTCTCACGTCCTTGGCTCTTTCCAGAACAGCTACCTTGTCCTTGAACCTCAGGAACTTAACCACTATCGGCCTGGGCCTGTCACCTGGGCCAGTGGTGGGTTTTCCAATCCTGTGGGCGCGCACCACCTCAATCTTCATGTGGTCCATCTTCAATTTCTCAGAGATCATTTCCCTCACTTTTTCCTCAGACTCCGTCCAGGTCTCATGTGGAGATTCTGCAATTCCGTCCACAATCATGTTATTCCGCCTCAAGATTTATCCGTACTGTTATAATGGATTCACACAGATAACTGATGTCCTCTCTCAATGACTTACAGATTGCTGTCATCTTGCCATTCTCCTGTTTAAAGTCATCGAGCCTACCCTGGGAGAACTGCAAACCGTTCTTCAGGTCCTGGAGCTCTCTGGTCAGGTCGTCCATTCTTTAATTAGTTGAATCCACCAGTATTTGGACAAAACACTTGAAGCTATTTTTTTGTTGTTGTAACAACTGCTTGTAGTACTCTTTTCATTTAAAAGATACTTCATCTGTGATAGACAGGTACCACTGTCCTCAACGGTAGTCCCGCCGGCTTAGGTCTTTGTCATGGTAGCTAGCAACATAGTTTAAGCTGTTACTCCTCGCAGGTCCAGACAGGGCACGTTACAGGGAAGATTGAAAACAACAAACAGCAGGTATCTAGATAGCCACAAACCCGGGACAATCTGCCGTCCCAGCCACAATGGCTAACCGCATCGCGGGCTGCGTTCAAGCCCTCAAGAAACCTCGCTAGCTTGATAGGCAACTATCTAGCAGCTAGGCTAGCTGCAATGCCAAATAGCTCCTCAGACCCGGCCTTGGTCAGCAGGATCACTGGACAGAGAGTAACAGTCCCAGCAACTGATGCCAACTGCGACGTGGGATCCAAACTAAAAAGTTAGCGAGCTACTAAGAAACTTTCCATTACACTTTCAAAACAACAAACTTTCCAAAACAACAAACCGAGCTCACCCTCGTTCCACGTTCAACAGGAAGTGACGACTAGCACAGTGAAGGATGCCATAGGAAAATGTCAGGTACACAGACCTCATTAGAAAATAGTTTGATGAGGTTTGCGGCTTAAACAATCAATGCAAGGGCCTTTCTAAAATGTCCAGCCCAATGACCACTCAAAACCCACACAGAAGGCTTGAAAACTAGCCCAAATGTTTTTTTCCCCAGCAACAGAGAGGTGTTGACAATAGGTGTCTCCATAATGACAATCTAAATACAACTGGTAAAATTGCTTTACCTTGTTCTCTGCATTTCTTCCTTTGATTGGTAGAACTGGGGGTTATCAGGATACAACGTACGAGGCAAACAAGAATTATGAGGGTGAAGTATGTAGCTAACTAAGTTAACAGATGTACCATGGGCCTGCATACCGAATTTGGACTTATGGTTCATGAGAATAATTATTTCAAAGGTTTTCAAAAATGTCTAAGATGGAGGAAGACTATCCTGATGGACCTTATTGGTCCTTGAGTCAAATTTGTTCAGCATAAGGAAAGACACCTATATACAAAGTGTCAAGTCTCGGGTTCGATCGCAGGCTGTGTCACAGCCGGCCGTGACCGGGAGTCTCATAGGGCGGCTCACAATTGGCCCAGTGTCATCCGGGTTAGGGGAGGGTTTGGCCAGGGGGCTTTCCTTGGCTCATCGCGCTCTAGCGACTCCTTGCCGGGCACCTGCTAGTTGACTTCCGTCTTCAGTTGAACAGTGTTTCCTCCGACACATTGGTGCGGCTGTCTTCCGGGTTAAGGGAGCGGGTGTTAAGAAGCAGCGCGTCTTGACGGGTCATGTTTCGGAGGACGCATGACTCGACCTTCGCCTCTGTCGAGCCCGTTGGGGAGTTGCAGCGATGAGACAAGATTGGATCGCAATTGGATATCAAGAAATTGGGGAGAAAAAGGGGGTATAATTACCCCCCCCAAAAAAATAAAAATAATAATAGTAATAATAAGTCAAGTCTCAATGTCAAACGGGGAGGTGGATATGGGGGTTTTAGTGAGACTGCTTATAACAGCACCGCCTATAGACCAATCGGCACAATTATTTCACTCACTCACTCACTCAGCAACAGCCTGCCTCACTGCCTGATTGTCAGCAGCAGCAGGTCACAGTGAAATTAACATATTGTATTTTTTTTTTGAGAAATGCACTGGCGTACCTCGCAAGGCGGGGGGGGGGGGGCTTACAAGCTTTGGGGGTCCATGAGCCTGTCATCAATGTAATTTTGACAGTAACCCTCAAAAAAGTCATTCCTAAACATTTTTAATTTCAATATGTACAGTGGGGAAAAAAAGTATTTAGTCAGCCACCAATTGTGCAAGTTCTCCCACTTAAAAAGATGAGAGAGGCCTGTAATTTTCATCATAGGTACACGTCAACTATGACAGACAAATTGAGAAACAACATTCCAGAAAATCACATTGTAGGATTTTTTATGAATTTATTTGCAAATTATGGTGGAAAATAAGTATTTGGTCACCTACAAACAAGCAAGATGTCTGGCTCTCACAGACCTGTAACTTCTTCTTTAAGAGGCTCCTCTGTCCTCCACTCGTTACCTGTATTAATAGCACCTGTTTGAACTTGTTATCAGTATAAAAGACACCTGTCCACAACCTCAAACAGTCACACTCCAAACTCCACTGTGGCCAAGACCAAAGAGCTGTCAAAGGACACCAGAAACAAAATTGTAGACCTGCACCAGGCTGGGAAGATTGAATCTGCAATAGGTAAGCAGCTTGGTTTGACGAAATCAACTGTGGGAGCAATTATTAGGAAATGGAAGACATACAAGACCACTGATAATCTCCCTCGATCTGGCGCTCCACGCAAGATCTCACCCCATGGGGTCAAAATGATCACGTTGAGCAAAAATCCCAGAACCACACAGGGGGACCTAGTGAATGACCTGCAGAGAGCTGGGACCAAAGTAACAAAGCCTACCTTTAGTACCACACTACGCTGCCAGGGACTCAAATCCTGCAGTGCCAGACGTGTCCCCCTGCTTAAGCCAGTACATGTCCAGGCCCGTCTGAAGTTTGCTAGAGTGCATTTGGATGATCCAGAAGAGGATTGGGAGAATGTCATATGGTCAGATGAAACCAAAATAGAACATTTTGGTAAAAACTCAACTCGTCGTGTTTGGAGGACAAAGAATGCTGAGTTGCATCCAAAGAACCCCCTACCTACTGTGAAGCATGGGGGTGGAAACATCATGCTTTGGGGCTGTTTTTCTGCAAAGGGACCAGGACGACTGATCCGTGTAAAGGAAAGAATGAATGGGGCCATGTATCGTGAGATTTTGAGTGAAAACCTCCTTCCATCAGCAAGGGCATTGAAGATGAAACGTGGCTGGGTCTTTCAGCATGACAATGATCCCAAACACACCGCCCGGGCAACGAAGGAGTGGCTTCGTAAGAAGCATGTCAAGGTCCTGTAGTGGCCTAGCCAGTCTCCAGATCTCAACCCCATAGAAAATCTTTGGAGGGAGTTGAAAGTCCGTGTTGCCCAGCGACAGCCCCAAAATATCACTGCTCTAGAGGAGATCTGCATGGAGGAATGGGCCAAAATACCAGCAACAGTGTGTGAAAACCTTGTGAAGACTTACAGAAAACGTTTGACCTGTGTCATTGCCAACAAAGGGTATATAACAAAGTATTGAGAAACTTTTGTTATTGACCAAATACTTATTTTCCACCATAATTTGCAAATAAATTCATAAAAAATCCTACAATGTGATTTTCTGGATTTTATTTCCTCATTTTGTCTGTCATAGTTGACTTGTACCTATGATGAAAATTACAGGCCTCTCTCATCTTTTTAAGTGGGAGTACTTGCACAATTGGTGGCTGACTAAATACTTTTTTCCCCCACTGTATCCATTAGCTAAAGCAAAGCTATACAAACCCTGGCACCACAGAAAACCAATCATCAATTCGATAGGCATGCAGCCGCATAGACATGGTGGCCGCTGTGCAAATTAGAAGTAGCCCAAAAACCTGCAATCTGCGACCAATACATTTTCACCCTCGGCATGGACATGGCAACCCTGATTCCTTTCTCATTCTTTCTTTCCCCTGTTCCTCTGGGGAGTCTATCTAATTACCCAGACACATTATGCATGACAGTAAAGTAAGACACTCTCAATTGTTTTATTTCATTCACACATTTTAATTAAGCAAATCTCATTTTGTTAATTTGTCTCTGGTGCAGACCTTTTTCCCTCTTCTTCTTTTTTTTGCATAACCCATTTTTTAAGGGTCTCACATTGATATGAAGCTGTAATGACTGGGTCCTGTAATTATAGAATGGTTGCTATACTAAAAGGAGGGCTCTGTTTATTCTTGTTTCAGTGCTGTTAAGTTGGTCTAGGATGCTTGTAATTCTGTGATGTGCCTTTACTTTTTCTGTCTGAGAGGCTGGTTTGGTATTCTGGAGCTGTCTCTCTGAGATTCAAATGATGAGAGCAACGCATGCATGAATGCCTGGCAGCAGAGTAAAGAGAGAAAGAGAGAGTGAGTGTGTGTGTGTGTGTGTGCAAGTGTGTGTGTGTGTGTGTGTGTGTGTGTGTGTGTGTGTGTGTGTGTGTGTGTGTGTGTGTGTGTGTGTGTGTGTGTGTGTGTGTGTGTGTAAGCAATGTGCACATATGTGTTTGTGCCCTGTTAAAATTATTGCAAGGCCAGCAATATGTAATTAGAGAGTGTGGCTGAAAGGACGGGATTAGTCCCCAACACCTGCTACTTCTCTCGATTAGAGAGAGAGGACCAGGGGAGAGAGAGGGATAGGGAAAGAGAGAGAGAGCAGAATGTGTGGACAGTGTGCATACTGTACATTCTTGAAAAAAAGGGTTCCAAAAGGGTTCTTCGGCTGTCCCCATAGGATATCCCTTTTTGGTTCCAGATAAAACCCTTTTTGATTCCAGGTAGAACCATTTTGAGTTCCTCTGTGGAAGGGTTCTACATGAAACCCAAAAATGGTTCTACTTGGAACCAAATGGATTCTAGCTGGAACCAACAAGGGTTCTTCAAAGGGTTATCCTATGGGGACAGCTGAAGAACCCTTTTTGGTTCTAGATGGCATCTTTTTTTCTAAGAGGGTAGGTGCTTGCATACTTACCTCTGTGCATGTGATGTGCTAGTATATGAAAATGTGCATATAATTTACCCAGACTTCCCATTTTACTGTAGTTTTTTAAATATAATGTATCACAATGGCCTCATGTTTGAATCTACATGCTAATTCAGTGGAACGTCAAATCTTTAGTGGAAGGGTAGAACACCAGTTGATATTTCTCTCTGTGTCCACCCAATTAGTCTAGTGGGGTTGCTAGTGTAGTGTTTTGGTATTGTGAAACATATGCCCTCATTTGATCTGTATTATGCTGAGATAAATGGTCAGTTTAATTAGCTGTGTTCTTGTGCTAAATTGCTTAACCTCATTAAAAATAAGCTATAGAGACGAGTTCCTTTGAAGTATAGCAAGCATTCTGCATCTTCATTTACATTTACATGCACTTAAATTCTTTGTTTGGATTTTTGCTTTTTTAATATGAAAACCTCCGTCTCTGCTATGAAAATCAAATGAGAACATTAACTCCCAAAACGGATCACTAAATCAAATGAAATATGCTCGCTCTATTCATATTCCCAATAATATATACACCTCTAATACAGAACTCATCTGAACAACATGCAGTACATTCCCAACTGCCATGAAATTTTAAAAGAAGTAGGAAGAAAATGCCGAACTTCCTTCACTTTTTCTCAAGTCTATTCTGACATTACTTTACAGCCCCCACTACATTATTAAATTGCCTCTCCCATAGTGTGGGAGCATTGTCATGTTAGATTAAGGTTTTATAATTGAATATTTGTCATTTTGTCATCTCTCTTAAGAAATCCTGGGGTACATTTTCACAAAAACAACATCCCCTCTTTTAAGTTGCTTGTAAAATTTGGTCTATATCTAGAATTGACTTTACTCTAATAGTTTTGTAGCCACATAAGTAATACGGATTAAAGGTTCACATTTAATTGTTTTTTATTTCTCTGTTTTGTTTGCTTGTGTTCATTTCATAATAGTTTACATTTCTAATTATAATGGGATATTGGTGTATTTTACTGATTAATTTGAAACACTTTGGGAAATAATCCTGATTGTCTTAATCCTCTCATTTGTAATTAAAGGGATAGGTCATCTTCATTTCATAATTGGATCTCATTCCCCAGATACACTACCGGTCAAAAGTTTTAGAACACCTACTCATTCAAGGGTTTTTCTTTATTTGTACTATTTTCTACATTGTACAATAATAGTGAAGACATCAAAACTATGAAATAACACATATGGAATCATGTAGCAACCAAAAAAGTGTAAAACAAATCAAAATATATTTTATATTTGAGATTCTTCAAATAGCCACCCTTTGCCTTGATGACAGCTTTGCACACTCTTTGCATTCTCTCAACCAGCTTCACCTGCAATGCTTTTCCAACAGTCTTGAAGGACTTCCCACATATGCTGAGCACTTGTTGGCTGCTTTTCCTTCACTCTGCCATCCGACTCATCCCAAACCATCTCAATTTGGTTGAGGTCGGGGGATTGTGGAGGCCAGGTCATCTGATGCGGCACTCCATCACTCTCCTTCTTGGTAAAATAGCCCTTACACAGCCTGGAGGTGTGTTGGGTCATTGTCCTGTTGAAAACCAAATAATAGTCCCACTAAGCCCAAACCATATGGGATGGCGTATCGATGCAGAATGCTTTGGTTGCCATGCTGGTTAAGTGTGCCTTGAATTCTAAATAAATCACAGACAGTGTCCCCAGCAAAGCACCCCCACACCATAACACCTCCTCCATGCTTTACGGTGGGAAATACACATGCGGAGATCATCCGTTCACCCACACCGCGTCTCACAAACACAGCGGTTGGAGCTAATGTCCATTGCTCGTGTTTCTTGGCCCAAGAAAGTCTCTTCTTCTTATTGGTGTCCTTTAGTAGTGGTTTCTTTGCAGCAATTCCGCCATGAAGGCCTGATTCACACAGTCTCCTCTGAATAGTTGATGTTGAGATGTGTCTGTTACTTGAACTCTGTGAAGCATTTATTTGGGCTGCAATTTCTGAGGCTGGTAACTCTAATTAATGTATCCTCTGCAGCAGATGTAACTCTGGGTCTTCCATTCCTGTAGCGGTCCTCATGAGAGCCAGTTTCATCATAGCGCTTGATGGGTTTTTGCGACTGCACTTGAAGCAACTTTCAAAGTTGTTCAAATGTTCTGTATTGACTGACCTTCATGTCTTAAAGTAATGATAGACTGTCGTTTCTCTTTGCTTATTTGAGCTGTTCTTGCCAATAATATGGACTTGGTCTTTTACCAAATAGGGCTATCTTCTGTATACCCCCCCCCCCTACCTTGTCACAACACAACTGATTGGCTCAAACGCATCAAGAAGGAAATAAATTCCAAAAATTAACTTTTAAGAAGGCACACCTTTATATTAAAATGCATTCCAGGTGACTACCTCATGAAGCTGGTTGAGAGAATGCCAAGAGTGTGCAAAGCTGTCATCAAGGCAAAGGGTGGCTATTTGAAGAATCTCAAATATAAAATATAATTTGATTTGTTTTACACTTTTTGGTTGCTACATGATTCCATATGTGTTATTTCATTCATTTGATGTCTTCACAATTATTATACAATGTAGAAAAGAGTAAAAATAAAGAAAGCCCCTTGAATGAGTATGTCTGTCCATACTTTTGACTGGCAGTGTATGTAAATAAGGTATTTCTGTTTTATATACACTGCTCCAAAAAATAAAGGGAACACTTAAACAACACATCCTAGATCTGAATGAATGAAATAATCTTATTAAATACTTTTTTCTTTACATAGTTGAATGTGCTGACAACAAAATCACACACAAATTATCAATGGCAATCAAATTTATCAACCCATGGAGGTCTGGATTTGGAGTCACCCTCAAAATTAAAGTGGAAAACCACACGACAGGCTGATCCAACTTTGATGTAATGTCCTTAAAACAAGTCAAAATGAGGCTCAGTAGTGTGTCTGGCCTCCACGTGCCTGTATGACCTCCCTACAACTCATGGGCATGCTCCTGATGAGGTGGCGGATGGTCTCCTGAGGGATCTCCTCCCAGACCTGGACTAAAGCATCCGCCAACTCCTGGACAGTCTGTGATGCAACGTGGCGTTGGTGGATGGAGCGAGACATGATGTCCCAGATGTGCTCAATTGGATTCAGGTCTGAGGAACGGGCAGGCCCGTCCATAGCATCAATACCTTCCTCTTGCAGGAACTGCTGACACACTCCAGCCACATGAGGTCTAGCATTGTCTTGCATTAGGAGGAACCCAGGGCCAACCGCACCAGCATATGGTCTCACAAGGGGTCTGAGGATCTCATCTCGGTATCTAATGGCAGTCAGGCTACCTCTGGCGAGCACATGGAGGGCTGTGCGGCCCCCCAAAGAAATGCCACCCCACACCATGACTGACCCACCGCCAAACCGGTCATGCTGGAGGATGTTGCAGGCAGCAGAACGTTCTCCACGGCATCTCCAGACTCTGTCACGTCTGTCACATGTGCTCAGTGTGAACCTGCTTTCATTTGTGAAGAGCACAGGGCGCCAGTGGCGAATTTGCCAATCTTGGTGTTCTCTGGCAAATGCCAAACGTCTTGCACGGTGTTGGGCTGTAAGCACAACCCCCACCTGTGGACGTCGGGCCCTCATACCACCCTCATGGAGTCTGTTTCTGACCGTTTGAGCAGACACATGCACATTTGTGGCCTGCTGGAGGTCATTTTGAAGGGCTCTGGCAGTGCTCCTCCTGCTCCTCCTTGCACAAAGGCGGAGGTAGCGGTCCTGCTGCTGGGTTGTTGCCCTCCTACGGCCTCCTCCACGTCTCCTGATGTGCTGGCATGTCTCCTGGTAGCGCCTCCATGCTCTGGACACTACGCTGACAGACACAGCAAACCTTCTTGCCACAGCTCGCATTGATGTGCCATCCTGGATGAGCTGCACTACCTGAGCCACTTGTGTGGGTTGTAGACTCCGTCTCATGCTACCACTAGAGTGAAAGCACCGGCAGCATTCAAAAGTGACCAAAACATCAGCCAGGAAGCATAGGAACTGAGAAGTGGTCTGTGGTCACCACCTGCAGAACCACTTCTTTTTTGGGGGTGTCTTGCTAATTGCCTATAATTTCCACCTGTTGTCTATTCCATTTGCACAACAGCATGTGAAATTGATTGTCAATCAGTGTTGCTTCGTAAGTGGACAGTTTGATTTCACAGAAGTGTGATTGACTTGGAGTTAAATTGTTTTGTTTAAGGGTTCCCTTAATTTTTTTGAGCAGTATATATATATATATATATATATATATATATATATATATATATATATATATATATATATATATATAATTCAATAATTGTCTACAAATCTGTTTTTGCTTTGTCATTATCGGGTATTGTGTTTATATTGATGAGGAAAATGTTTTATTTAATCCATTTTACATTGCTGCTGTAATGTAACAAAATGTAGCAAAAGTCAATTGGTCTGAATACTTTTCAAATACTTAGCCTCAGAAATAAGGTTAATGAAATCAATAACTTGCTAACATCAGATAACATTCATATATTAGCAATTTCTGAGACTCATTTATATAATTCATTTGATGATACAGCAGTAGCAATACAAGGATATAACATCTATAGAAGAGACAGGAATGCTTATGGGGGAGGTGTTGCTGTATAATGACCCCAAGCATACTTCCAAAGTTGTGGCAAAATGGCAAAGTCAAGGTATTGGAGTGGCCATCACTAAGCCCTGACCTCAATCCTATTGAAAATGTGTGGGCAGAACTGAAAAAGCGTGTGCGAGCAAGGAGGCCTACAAACCTGACTCAGTTACACCATCGCTGTGAGGAGGAATGGGCCAAAATTCCCCCAACTTATTGTGGGAAGCGTATGGAAGGCTATCCGAAACGTTTGACCCAAGTTGAACAATTTAAAGGCAATGCCACCAAATACTAATTGAGTGTTTGTAAACTTCTGACCCACTGGGAATGAAATGAAATAAATAAAAGCTGAAATAAATCATTCTCTCTACTATTATTCTGACATTTCACATTCTTAAAATAAAGTGGTGATCCTAACTGACCTAAAACAGGGAATTGTTACTAGGATTAAATGTCATGAATTGTGAAAAACTGAGTTTAAATGTATTTGGCTAAGTTGTATGTAAACTTCTGACTTCAACTGTAGATGGAGAGTTGATGCAAAGTTTTTAATTGATACGGTACCGGGTTCGTATAACAAACAGCACGTACTTTGCCTCTTGTCATCCGAACCCTGGACAAAGGAAATCTCTCAGTTTATATACTTCATGTTACACGTTTCTTCAACAACATCTGGTAACCATCAGTGGGCACCCCCCAATCTGATGGTATCACCCTGTACCCAAGTCAGTAAATTCCATCTATCAATCATTCTAAGATAAAACCCAGTAAGCTCCCTCGACATACTGGAATCCTTAGCATTTAGACTTTGTGCCACCAAGAATTACCTATCTAAACAGATTTGACATTGTTCATACAACACTATGACAAGCGTTATATCAATCCCTCATTTCTTTTTCTTTTGTTGTACGTAAAATTCCCCTTGTCTAACCTTACTGAAACCCAACAATTCACATAAAACTTCATATCAACTAAAATCTTGCCCAATCAGTAGTATAGATATATGATTAAAGCCTATACTATGCTAGATACCTGAGAATTCATCCCCCTCTACTTTCTATACCTGAATCCAACCAGATTCACAATATATTTAATCAATGAAGGTATACATTCTCAGTCACCTAGCTCATGCACAATCAAACCTCTCAAACCTCTATGGACTCAGTCTGAGTAAATGATACATGATTAACTACTATATTCACGCTTAATATCTATGTAGGCAAAACCTCAATTATACATAAGAAAAAATCCCACATAGACCATACAAGAAAAATGCTTAACATCATGACACCATCCAAGAAAATACATTGCCTCCTAACAATTTCTAAGTTACATGTAGACTACAATGCAGGTAGATGAATGCAGTGGGGAGAACAAGTATTTGATACACTGCCGATTTTGCAGGTTTTCCTACTTACAAAGCATGTAAAGGTCTGAAATGTTTATCATAGGTACACTTCAACTGTGAGAGACGGAATCTAAAACAAAAATCCAGAAAATCACATTGTATGATTTTTAAGTAATTAATTTGAATTTTATTGCATGACATAAGTATTTGATCACCTACCAATCAGTAAGAATTCCGGCTCTCACAGACCTGTTAGTTTTTCTTTAAGAAGCCCTCCTGTTCTCCACTCATTACCTGTATTAACTGCACCTGTTTGAACTCGTTACCTGTATGAAATACACCTGTCCACACATTCAATCAAACAGACTCCAACTTCTCCACAATCACCAAGACCAGAGAGCTGTGTAAGGACATCAGGGATAAAATTGTATACCTGCACAAGGCTGGGATGGGCTACAGGACAATAGGAAAGCAGCTTGGTGAGAAGGCAACAACTGTTGGCACAATTATTAGAAAATGGAAGAAGTTCAAGATGACGGTCAATCACCCTCGGTCTGGGGCTCCATGCAAAATCTCACCTCGTGGGGAATCAATGATCATGAGGAAGGTGAAGGATCAGCCCAGAACTACACGGCAGGACCTGGTCAATGACCTGAAGAGAGCTGGGACCACAGTCTCAAAGAAAATCATTAGTAAAACATTACGCCGTCATGGATTAAAATCCTGCAGCGCACGCAAGGTCCTCCTCCTCAAGCCAGCGCATGTCCAGGCCCGTCTGAAGTTTGCCAATGACCATCTGGATGATCCAGAGGAGGAATGGGAGAAGGTCATGTGGTCTGATGAGACAAAAATAGAGCTTTTTGGTCTAAACTCCACTCGCCGTTTTTGGAGGAAGAAGAAGGATGAGAACAACCCCAAGAACACCATCCCAACCATGAAGCATGGAGGTGGAAACATCATTATTTGCGGATGCTTTTCTGCAAAGGGGACAGGACGACTACACTGTTTTAAGGGGAGGATGGATGGGGCCATGTATCGCGAGATCTTGGCCAACAACCTCCTTCCCTTAGAAAGAGCATTGAAGATGGGTCGTGGCTGGGTCTTCCAGCATGACAACGACCCGAAACACACAGCCAGGGCAACTAAGGAGTGGCTCCGTAAGAAGCATATCAAGGTCCTGGAGTGGCCTAGCCAGTCTCCAGACCTGAGCACAATAGAAAATATTTGGAGGGAGCTGAAAATCCGTATTGCCCAGCAACAGCCCCGAAACCTGAAAGATCTGGAGAAGGTCTGTATGGAGGAGTGGGCCAAAATCCCTGCTGCAGTATGTGCAAACCTGGTCAAGTCCTACAGGAAAGGTATTATCTCTGTAATTGCAAACAAAGGTTTCTGTACCAAATATTAAGTTCTGCTTTTCTGATGTATCAAATACTTATGTCATGCAATAAAATGCAAATTAATTACTTAAAAATCATACAATGTGATTTTCTGGATTTTTGTTTTAGATTCCGTCTCTCACAGTTGAAGTGTAGCTATGATAAAAATTACAGACCTCTACATGCTTTGTAAGTAGGACAACCTGCAAAATCGGCAGTGAATCAAATACTTGTTCTCCCCACTGTATGTGGTGGAGACCCTGAAACAGGGGTTCAGACACTCTACCTCTCCTGCCTCCGCCAGCTTCGTGGCCAAAAAAGACAGAGGACTGAGGCCGTGCATTGACTACAGGGGGCTGATCGCAGTCACCACCAAGTACCGGTACCCCCTCGCTTTGGTTCCGTCGGCCACCGAGCAGCTACGAGGGACCCAGTCCTTACCAAGTTGGACCTGAGGAGTGCTTACAACCTGATCCGAATACAGGAAGGAGACGAGTGGAAGACGGCATTCAGCACTACCTCAGTGCTATGAATACTGCGTCATGCCCTATGGCCTCGCCAACACCTTCTGTGTTCCAGTCCTTCGTCAATGACGTGTTCCGAGACATGCGGAGTAGACAGGTGGTGGTGTACAGTGGGGGAAAAAAGTATTTAGTCAGCCACCAATTGTACAAGTTCTCCCACTTAAAAAGATGAGAGAGGCCTGTAATTTTTATCATAGGTACACGTCAACTATGACAGACAAAATGAGAAAGAAAAATCCAGAAAATCACATTGTAGGATTTTTTATGAATTTATTTGCAAATTATGCTGGAAAATAAGTATTTGGTCAATAACAAAAGTTACTCAATACTTTGTTATATACCCTTTGTTGTCAATGACACAGGTCAAATGTTTCTGTAAGTCTTCACAAGGTTTTCACACACTGTTGCTGGTATTTTGGCCCATTCCTCCATGCAGATCTCCTCTAGAGCAGTGATGTTTTGGAGCTGTCGCTGGGCAACACGGACTTTCAACTCCCTCCAAAGATTTTCTATGGGGTTGAGATCTGGAGACTGGCTAGGCCACTCCAGGACCTTGAAATGCTTCTTACGAAGCCACTCCTTCATTGCCCGGGCAGTGTGTTTGGGATCATTGTCATGCTGAAATACCCAGCCACGTTTCATCTTCAATGCCCTTGCTGATGGAAGGAGGTTTTCACTCAAAATGTCACGATACATGGCCCCATTCATTCTTTCCTTTACACGGATCAGTCGTCCTGGTCCCTTTGCAGAAAAACAGCCCCAAAGCATGATGTTTCCACCCCCATGCTTCACAGTAGGTATGGTGTTCTTTGGATGCAACTCAGCATTCTTTGTCCTCCAAACACGACAAGTTGAGTTTTTACCAAAAAGTTATATTTTGGTTTCATCTGACCATATGACATTCTCCCAATCCTCTTCTGGATCATCCAAATGCACTCTAGCAATCTTCAGACGGGCCTGGACATGTACTGGCTTAAGCAGGGGGACACGTCTGGCACTGCAGAATTTGAGTCCCTGGCGGCGTAGTGTGTTACTGATGGTAGGCTTTGTTACTTTGGTCCCAGCTCTCTGCAGGTCATTCAATAGGTCCCTCCATGTGGTTCTGGGATTTTTGCTCACCGTTCTTGTGATGATTTTGACCCCACGTGGTGAGATGTTGCGTGGAGCCCCAGATCGAGGGAGATTATCAGTGGTCTTGTATGTCTTCCATTTCCTAATAATTGCTCCCACAGTTGATTTCTTCAAACCAAGCTGCTTACCTATTGCAGATTCAGTCTTCCCAGCCTGGTGCAGGTCTACAATTTTGTTTCTGGTGTCCTTTGACGGCTCTTTGGTCTTGGCCATAGTGGAGTTTGGAGTGTGACTGTTTGAGGTTGTGGACAGGTGTCTTTTATACTGATAACAAGTTCAAACATGTGCCATTAATATAGGTAACGAGTGGAGGACAGAAATCTTCTTAAAGAAGAAGTTACAGGTCTGTGAGAGCCAGAAATCTTGCTTGTTTGTAGGTGACCAAATACTTATTTTCCACCATCATTTGCAAATAAATTCATTAAAAATCCTACAATGTGATTTTCTGGATTTTTTTTCCTCAATTTGTCTGTCATAGTTGACGTGCACCTATGATGAAAATTACAGGCCTCTCTCATCTTTTTAAGTGGGAGAACTTGCACAATTGGTGGCTGACTAAATACTTTTTTTCCCCACTGTACATCGATGATATCCTGATCTACTACGTTTGAGGAACACGTCAGGGACGTCAGAGCTGTCCTGCCCCCGTCTCTCATTGTTGCACCTGTCGTTTGGGATGTGGATGAAGACATCTGCCTGGCGGCTCAGGAGGACCTAACGCCTGCCAACGCTCCTCCAAGGGTGTGTGTATGTACCCACCAGTGTCCGTGACCGCCTGCTGATCTGGTCGCACACCCCCATTACGGCAGGTCACTCCGGTATTACGCGCACCCTGCATTCTCTATCATAAAAATAATGGTTTATGATGTAATTGGCTACTGATTAAAAATAATTGGCTACTGATGTCTCTCGCTAACTCCTGTTCCGTATGTGCCCAAACGAAGACACCTTGGAACGCCCTGGCAGGCAAACTAGTTCCTCTACCAGTGCCTCAGTGACCTTGGTCACACCTTCCCATAGACTTTGTCACCGACCTCCCACGTTCTGACGGCTTCACCACAGTCATGGTGGTTGTAGATCAGTTCTCAAAATCATGTAGTTTTTTGCCTCCAACAGGTCTTCCGGAACTATGGACTTCCGGAGGACATCGTCTCGGACCGTGGCCCCCAATTCACCTCCCGAGTGTGGAAGGCTTTCCTGGAGAAGATAGGGGCCACGGCCAGCCTCACTTCCGGGTATAGGCCTCAGTCAAATGGGCAGGTGGAGCGCATGAAATAGGAGCTGGGGAGGTTTCTTCATTGCCACTGTCAGGACCGGCAGGTTGAGTGGGCGAGGTTTCTTCCCTGGGCAGAATATAACCAGAACTCCCTCGTTCACTCCTCCACAGGGCTCACTCCCTTCCAATGCGTCCTGGGGTACCAGCCGGACCTGGTCCCTTGGAAACCCAGCCAGACCGATGCGCCCGCTGTCGACGAGTGGTTCCGCAGGGCCAGACAGGTCTGGGACGCCACCCATGTCCGTCTCCGCCACCGCAGTGAGGCTCCCGTATTCCAGCCTGGTGATCGTGTCTGGCTGCCCACTCGAAACCTTCCTCTTCGCCTGCCCTGCAAGAAACTGAGCCCCCAGTTTGTGGGGCCATTTAAGGTTCTCCGGCGGTTTAATGAGGTGTCGTACCGGCTGCTCCTTCCCCCTCACTACCGTGTCTCACCTACTTTTCATGTTTCTCTCCTCAGGCCGGTGGTCCCTGGTCCTCTGGCATATGCTGTCCCCCGGGGTACGCCCTCTCTGCCCCAGGACATTGACGGGAGTCTGGCGTATGCTGTGAGGTACCTGCTGGACTCCAGGTTCTGTGGGGAACAGCTCCGTTACCTGGTGGACTGGGAGGGGTATGGCCCTGAGGACAAACCTCCTGGCATTGACAACTTAGATGGAAAGCTACTGAGGATGGTAGCTGACTCTATAGCCACTCCTATCGGTCATATATTTAATCTGAGCCTAGAGAAAAGTCTTTGTCCTCTGGCCTGGAGGGAAGCCAAAGTCATTCTGCTAACCAAGAGTTGTAAAGGGGCCTTTACTGGTTCTAACAGCAGACCTATAAGCTTGCTGCCAGCTCTTAGCAAACTGTTGGAAAAAAATGTGTTTGACCAAATACAATGCTATTTATCTGTAAACAAATTAACATCAGACTTTCAGCATGCTTATAGAGAAGGGCACTCAACATGTACTGCATTGACACAAATGACTGATGATTGTGGGAGCTGTACTGTTAGATTTCAGTGCAGCCTTTGATATTATTGACTATAACCTGTTGTTGAGAAGACATATGTGTTATGGCTTTTCAACCTCTGCCATATCATGGATTCAGAGCTATATATCTAATATAACTCAGAGTGTTTTCTTTAATGGAAGCTTCTCTAATGTCAAATATGTAAAGTGTGGTGTACCACAGGGCAGCTCTCTAGGCCCTCTATTATTTTCTATTTTTACCAATGACCTGCCACTGGCATTAAAAAAAGCATTTGTGACCATGTATGGTGATGATTCAACCATATAGGCATCAACAAATCAAATCAAATCAAATTGTATTTGCCACATGCGCCGAAAACAACAGGTGTAGACATCACCGTGAAATGCTTACTTACAGTCCTTAACCAACAATGCATTTATTTCTTAATAAAACATTAAAATAAAACAACAACAACTAAAAAGTGTTGAGAAAAAAAGAGCAGAAGTAAAATAACATAACAGTAGGGAAGCTATATACAGGGGGGTACCGGTGCAGAGTCAATGTGCGTGGGCACAAGCTAGTTGAGTTAGTTGAGGTAATATGTACATGTGGGTTGAGTTAAAGTGACTATGCATAAATGATTAACAGAGTAGCAGCAGCGTAAAAAGATGGGGTGGGGGTGCAAATAGTCTGGGTAGCCATGATTAGCTGTTCAGGAGTCTTATGGCTTGGGGGTAGAAGCTGTTGAGAAGCCTTTTGGACCTAGATTTGGTGCTCCGGTACCGCTTGCCGTGCGGTAGCAGAGAGAACAGACTACGATTAGGGTGGCTGGAGTCTTTGACAATTTTGAGGGCCTTCCTCTGACACCGCCTGGTATAGAGGTCCTGGATGGCAGGAAGCTTGGCCCCAGTGATGTACTGAGCCGTACGCACTACCCTCTGTAGTGCCTTGCGGTCAGAGGCCAAGCAGTTGCCATACCAGGCGGTGATGCAACCAGTCAGGATGCTCTCGATGGTGCAGCTGTATAACTTTTTGAGGATCTGAGGACCCATGCCAAATATTTTCAGTCTCCTGAAGGAGAATAGGCTTTGTCGTGCCCTCTTCACGACTGTCTTGGTGTATTTTGACCATGATAGTTCGTTGGTGATGTGGACACCAAGGAACTTAAAGCTCTCAACCTGTTCCACTACAGCCCCATCGATGAGAATGGGGGCGTGCTCAGTCCTCTTTTTTTTCCTGTAGTCCACAATCATCTCCTTTGTCTTGGTCACGTTGAGGGAGAGGTTGTTGTCCTGGCACCACACGGCCAGGTCTCTGACCTCCTCCTTATAGGCTGTCTCATCATTGTCAGTGATCAGGCCTACCACTGTTGTGTCGTCGGCAAACTTAATGGTGGTGTTGGAGTCGTGCCTGGCCATACAGTCATGGGTGAACAGAGAGTACAAGAGCGGACTGAGCACGCACCCCTGAGGGGCCCCTGTGTTTAGGATCAGCGTGGCAGATGTGTTGTTAGCTAACCTTACCAACCCCACCTGGGGGCGGCCCGTCAGGAAGTCCAGGATCCAGTTGCAGAGGGAGGTGTTTAGTCCCAGGATCCTTAGCTTAGTGATGAGCTTTGAGGGCACTATGGTGTTGAACGCTGAGCTGTAGTCAATGAATAGCATTCTCACGTAGGTGTTCCTCTTGTCCAGGTGGGAAAGAGCAGTGTGGAGTGCAATAGAGATTGCATCATCTGTGGATCTGTTGGGGCGGTATGCAAATTGGAGTGGGTCTAGGGTTTCTGGGATAATTGTGTTGATGTGAGCCATGACCAGCCTTTCAAAGCACTTCATGGCTATAGACGTCAGTGCTACGGGTCGGTAGTCATTTAGGCAGGTTATCTTAGTGTCCTTGGGCACGGGGACTATGGTGGTCTGCTTGAAACATGTTGGTATTACAGACTCAGTCAGGGTCATGTTGAAAATGTCGGTGAAGACTCTTGCCAGTTGGTCAGCACATGCTCGGAGAACACGTCCTGGTAATCCGTCTGGCCCTGCGGCCTTGTGAATGTTGACCTGCTTAAAAGTCTTACTCACATTGGCTACGGATCACATAGTCATCCGGAACAGCTGATGCTCTCATGCATGCTTCAGTGTTACTTGCCTCGAAGCGAGCATAGAAGTGGTTTAGCTCGTCTGGTAGACTTGTGTCACTGGGCAACTCGCGGCTGTGCTTCCCTTTGTAGTCTGTAATAGTTTTCAAGCCCTGCCACATCCGAAGAGCGTCAGAGCCGGTGTAGTACGATTCAATCTTAGTCCTGTCTTGACTCTTTGCCTGTTTGATGGTTCGTCGGAGGGCATAGCGGGATTTCTTATAAGCGTCCGGGTTAGAGTCCCGCTCCTTGAAAGCGGAAGCTCTACCCTTTAGCTCAGTGCGGATGATGCCTGTAATCCATGGCTTCTGGTTGGGGTATGTCCGTACGGTCACAGTGGGGTTGACGTCATCGATGCACTTATTGATGAAGCCAGTGACTGATGTGGTGTACACCTCAATGTTATCTGAAAAATCCCGGAACATGTTCCAGTCTTTGCTAACAAAACAGTCCTGTAGCTTAGCATCTGCGTCATCTGACCACTTTTTTATTTACCGAGTCACTGGTGCTTCCTACTTTAGTTTTTGCTTATAAGCAGGAATCAGGAGGATAGAGTTATGGTCAGATTTGCCAAATGGAGGGAGAGGGAGGGTTTTGTATGCGTCTCTGTGTGTGGAGTAAAGGTGGTCTAGAGTTTTTTTTTTCTCTGGTTGCACATTTAACATGCTGGTAGAAATTAGGTCGAACGGATTTAAGTTTCCCTGCATTAAAGTCCCTGGCCACTAGGAGCGCTGCCTCTGGATGAGCGTTTTCCTGTTTAGTTATGGTCTTGTACAGCTCATTGTGTGCAATCTTAATGCCAGCATTGGTTTGTGGTGGTAAATAGACAGCTATGAAAAATATAGATGAAAGCTCTCTTGGTAAATAGTGTAGTCTACAGCTTATCATAAGGTACTCTACCTCAGGCGAGCAAAACCTTGAGACTTCCTTAGTATTTGATTTTGTGCACCAGCTGTTGTTTATAATTATACACAGACCGCCACCCCTTGTCTTACCGGAGTCAGCCGTTCTATCCTGCCGATGTAGTGTATAGCCCGCTAGCTGTATGTCGTCCATGTCGTCGTTCAGCCACGACTCGGTGAAACATAAGATATTACAGTTTTTAATGTCCCGTTGGTAGGATAAGTGTAATCATAGGTCATCTAATTTATTTTCCAATGATTGAAGATTAGCTAATAGGATTGATGGAAGAGGCAGTTTACTTGCTCGCCGTCAGATCCTTACGAGGCACCCCGACCTACGTCCACGATCTCTTTCTCCTGCAACTGACTGGGATTTGGACCTTGTCGGGTGTCTGTAGGATATCCTTCGCGGCCGCCTCGTTGAATAAAAAATCTTCGTCCAATACGAGGTGAGTAATCGCTGTCCTGATATCCAGAAGCTCTTTTTGGTTATAAGACATGATGGCAGAAACATTATGTACAGAATAAATTACAAATAACACGAAAAAACACATATAATAGTACAATTGGTTAGAGGGCTGTAAAACGGCAGCCATCTTCTCTGGCGCCATAAACCACTACTAATGAAAGTACTGAAACCCTTAACAAAGAGTTGCAGTCTGTTTTGGAATGGGTGGCCAGTAATAAACTGGTCCTGAACATCTCTAAATCTAAGTGCATTATATTTGGAACAAATAATTCCCTAAGTTCTAGACCACAGCTGAATCTGGTAATGAATAGTGTGGCTGTTGAACAAGTTAAGGAGACTAAATTACTTGGTGTTACCTTAAATTGTAAACTGTCATGGTCAAAATATATAGATTCAATGGTTGTAAAAAGGGAGAGTGTCCGTAATTAAGAGACACTCTGCTTTTTTGACACCACACTCCACAAAGCAAGTCATATGGTCAAGTGCTGCAAAGAAATACCTAGTTAAGCTGCAGCTGGCCCAGAACAGAGCCGCACGTTTTGCTCTTCATTGTAATCAGAGGGCTATTATTAATACTATGAATGCCAGTCTGTCTTGGCTAACAGTTGAAGAAAGACTGACTGCGTGACTTCTTGTTTTTATAAGAAACATGAATGTGTTGGAAATTCCAAATTGATTGCATAGTCAACTTACACACAGCAGTGACACACACACTTACACCACCAGACATGCCACCAGGGGTCTTTTCACAGTCCCCAGGTCAAGAAAGCGTACAGTATTATATAGAGACATGAGTGCATGGAACTCCTTTCCATCTTACATAGTGCAAGTGAAGAGCAAACCTGGTTTCAAATAAAGCAACACCTCACAGCACAACGCCTCTCCCCCATGTGACCTACTTGTTGTGTGTATCTACTGACATGTATGTATAACTAGTAAATGCACACATACTACATGTTAATGTTTTAAAATGTATGTAAATTGTAAAGTATTTTGTCTGTAATGTCTTTTTCGTTATGTGTTGGACCCCATTAAGACTAGCTGTCGCCATTGGCTTCGGCTAATGGGGATCCTAATAAAGTAAATGAAATTAAATCCAGAGCCAGTGCTCCCAGTGGCCAGTAATTTTAATGCAGGAAAACTGAAATCCGTTTTACCTCATTTCTACCAGCATGTCACGTGTAGAACCAAAGGTGAAAAACTCCTGATCACATTTACTCCACACACAGAAACACATACAAAGCTCTCCATCGCCTTCCATTTGGCAAATGTGACCATAACTCTATCCTCCTGATTCCTGCTTACAAGCAGGAAAAAAAAACTCAAACGGAAGTGGTCTTGTTTATTGGATGCTAACCTACAGGATTTTTTTCGCTAATGCAGACCGGAATATGTTCCGGTATTCATCCGATGGCATTGAGGAGTTTCAATAATAAGTGTGTGGTGGCCGAACGATGCTGCGATGATGTGTTGATAAGAAATCCGCTGACACTGTACTTGATTATAATGGTTTATTATATCAAAGATTTCAGCATCAATTTACAGACTTCTGCAGAATCTGGGGAGCAACAAACCCAATCTCAAATACAGTGGGGAAAAAAAGTATTTAATCAGCCACCAATTGTGCAAGTTCTCCCACTTAAAAAGATGAGAGAGGCCTGTAATTTTCATCATAGGTACACGTCAACTATGTCAGACAAATTGAGGAAAAATTTTCCAGAAAATCACATTGTAGGATTTTTTATGAATTTATTTGCAAATTATGGTGGAAAATAAGTATTTGGTCACCTACAAACAAGCAAGATTTCTGGCTCTCACAGACCTGTAACTTCTTCTTTAAGAGGCTCCTCTGTCCTCCACTCGTTACCTGTATTAATGGCACCTGTTTGAACTTGTTATCAGTATAAAAGACACCTGTCCACAACCTCAAACAGTCACACTCCAAACTCCACTATGGCCAAGACCAAAGAGCTGTCAAAGGACACCAGAAACAAAATTGTAGACCTGCACCAGGCTGGGAAGACTGAATCTGCAATAGGTAAGCAGCTTGGTTTGAAGAAATCAACTGTGGGAGCAATTATTAGGAAATGGAAGGCATACAAGACCACTGATAATCTCCCTCGATCTGGGGCTCCACGCAAGATCTCACCCCGTGGGGTCAAAATGATCACAAGACCGGTGAGCAAAAATCCCAGAACCACACGAGGGGACCTAGTGAATGACCTGCAGAGAGCTGGGACCAAAGTAACAAAGCCTACCATCAGTAACACACTACGCCGCCAGGGACTTAAATCCTGCAGTGCCAGACGTGTCCCCCTGCTTAAGCCAGTACATGTCCAGGCCCGTGCTAGAGTGCATTTGGATGATCCAGAAAAGGATTGGGAGAATGTCATATGGTCAGATGAAACCAAAATAGAACTTTTTGGTAAAAACTCAACTCGTCGTGTTTGGAGGACAAAGAATGCTGAGTTGCATCCAAAGAACACCATACCTACTGTGAAGCATGGGGGTGGAAACATCATGCTTTGGGGCTGTTTTTCTGCAAAGGGACCAGGACAACTGATCCGTGTAAAGGAAAGAATGAATGGGGCCATGTATCGTGAGATTTTGAGTGAAAACCTCCTTCCATCAGCAAGGGCATTGAAGATTAAACGTGGCTGGGTCTTTCAGTATGACAATGATCCCAAACACACCGCCCGGGCAACGAAGGAGTGGCTTCGTAAGAAGCATTTCAAGGTCCTGGAATGGCCTAGCCAGTCTCCAGATCTCAACCCCATAGAAAATCTTTGGAGGGAGTTGAAAGTCTGTGTTGCCCAGCGACAGCCCCAAAACATCACTGCTCTAGAGGAGATCTGCATGGAGGAATGGGCCAAAATACCAGCAACAGTGTGTGAAAACCTTGTGAAGACTTACAGAAAACATTTGACCTGTGTCATTGCCAACAAAGGGTATATAACAAATTATTGAGAAACTTTTGTTATTGACCAAATACTTATTTTCCACCATATTTTGCAAATAAATTCATTAAAAATCCTACAATGTGATTTTCTGGATTTTTTTTCCTCATTTTGTCTGTCATAGTTGACGTGTACCTATGATGAAAATTACAGGCCTCTCTCATCTTTTTAAGTGGGAGAACTTGCACAATTGGTGGCTGACTAAATACTTTTTTTCCCCACTGTATGATCACTCTCTCCTTCCTTTGTTCAAACATGGTATATATATATACCCTATGCCCTATGTAACATAAGATGGTGTGTTTTGAATAGACCAATCCCTGGCCTCCACATATCCCAATGTCCACTGTTTTAGGGGGCCCCTATAGTAATACTTTCCAGATGTTTCAGCAAAGTAAAGTAAAGTTAATTTAACCAACAATATGAAAACCTCAGATAATACATATTTCCCCCCTTCGAGACTAATTAAGTCTCGAAAACAAAAAGAATAGGATTATGACAAATCTTGTGTAACTTTAGCAATAAAACCAAGTTTATGGAGTGTGAACAAATTTTTATGGAGTGTAAGAGCGAAAAACCTGTCTGGCAGCTTTCTTTCCAAATATCCATCAATCAATCAAGACAGTAAAATTCTCTCACGGCCCCTCTGCCCCAGGCGACCACCTAAGTACTCCAGATCAATTTAAAAATCTTTATCAATGCATTTTAAGCTATGATGCAATCGAATACACATGAAAGCCTCAGAAAACAAAATACAATCAAAAACCCGTCCACATTCAGGCTGGTCGACCCATCGGACCCTCCTGTGGATTCTCTCTGGCCCTGCCTAGACCCAAAGAAAAAACCGAAAAACATCTGAGGTCCCCACATGTACCCAACAACAGAAAACATAATTCTTCAAAAAATTTATACAGAAAGAATATGACACAAATTATGTATTACACATGCAAATATGTATATATATATCAGTGCAGACACTGGAATGTAGTCCACTACACTGCAGCTCCTCAGCAGTGTCGACTTTCAATGGAACGTTGATGATGGAATCAGAACATTCCCACACCGTCCTTGTTCAACTTCCTCCAGTCCATTCATATTGTCCATGTTTGAGTATTTGAATCCCACTCTACACATTCCCCATGTGCTTCTGGAAGAAAATAAAACACCAACCAGTATCTTTTGCAAAGCAACACATGAAAATTAAAACATCAATATCAAAAAATAATATATAAAAATGATATATATATAAATGAATCACATTCCATATACCCCCTTTGATTCATAAGAATACACTAAATATCACAACATAATGTAAAGAAATGTGAAAATTATCGCACAATCAGATATTCAAAATTTCCTAGAGTTACTTCAACCCTAGTTTTCGTAACGTTTTGGTCTGACTTTTTTCCCAATTTTTGAAAAATCAATTTCACTGATTTATCCACAAATTCTTTCCCATTATCTAAGGATATTCGATCGGGAAATCCCCACCTGCTTATGACTTCTTTACACAAAAACTTGGCAACCGCCTGAGCGTCTTTTTCGCTTGGTTGGACAGGCCTCCGGCCATCTTGAAAATCAATCCACAACCACCAGCATGTATCTTTTCCCTTCAATTGGTTTTATCATATCAACAAAGTCGATAATCAACTCACGCATAGGACCTCTCTGTGTTGGAATGTAACCAGGAAGAACAGTCACACCCCTGCGAACATTATTTTTCAGACAGATTGTGCACCTGCCTATGACATAGTCAACCTGTTCAAGCAAATATGGTGCCCAAAAACCATACTCCTTTGTGATCTTTCTCCTAACCTCCCCCCTTGCAACATGAGCTAACCCATGTGCTTCCTGAATCATCAGACCTAATAGGTCTAGAGGCGCTACTATCAACCCCTCATGGTTTCTCCAAAGACCCGTAGCATATTTGACGGCACCTCGGTCTAGCCATAACTGTTTGTCAATCGTAGAAGCAGCTTCCTGCATCAAAATCACATCCTTAAGCGTAGTTTTGTCTTCCAAGTCCACTCCATGAGTGACCAGAAAAACCTTGCCCAATTTGTCCTCTCCTGTGATGGCTTTTGCAGCTTCATCAGCAGCTTTGTTCCCTTGTGTGACTTTTGACACATCTGTTTTATGAGCTGCACACTTAGCTATTGTTATCTCTTTAGGCTTCATCATAGCATGCAACAGTTTCATTATTTGCGCATGATGTTGTATCGGAGAACCAACCGTTTTCTTAAACCCTCGACCTTTCCACACTGCTCCAAACAAATGACATACACTATGTGCATATGCAGAATCAGTATATATCGTCACTCGCTTTCCTTCTGCTAACAAACACGCTTCTGTTAGCCCCACAAGTTCAGCAAGTTGTGCGGACGCAGGCTGTGGTATTACTTCAGCCTTTTCAACAACAAATCCAGTTCCTTGGGCTTTAACTACTGCATTGCCAGCACACAATTTATCTCCCACAAGATAACAAGACCCATCAGTCCAATACTCCAGGTCTGCCTCACGTAATGGAAGGGCTTGCAAATATGATCTAAGCCTCAAGTATTTCTCTGCTTCTTGAACACAATCATGTGGCTCACCATCCTCTGACGTTGGCAAATTCTCGGCTGGATTCACCGTATCACACCTCACTAGGGTGACATCTTCCTGCTCTAAGAGCCTATGATAGTCTCTGAGCCTAGGCATAGTCAATGTATATGTTCCATAGTTCAGAAGATTTCTGAGACTATGATGGGTAAGAATTGTTACTGGGTAACCCATCGTAACAGATTATGCTTTGTCATACATTAAATATACTCCCACCATTGCTCTGTAGCACAGTGGTAGCCCTAGTTCTACTTCTGAATAGGCAGTAGAGTAGTAGGAAATAGGTTGAGGATTCGTCCCTTTACCTGTCGGCTGACAAAGAACTGCACAAGCATATTTACCTCCAGTAGAAGTAGACACATGTAGCAAGACATTCTTAGAGTAGTCTGGTAGTGTGAGTGCTGGTGCCTCTTGTAACCTCTGTTTGACCGTTTCAAATGCTACAAGGCCTTCCTGTGTCCAGGAAAGATTGCTATGGAGTTGACCATTCCCAGTATCTTTAACCATAGCTCTCAAAGGTCCCGTCAAACTAGCATAGCCCTCAACCCAGGCTGAAGAATAACTAGCAATACCAAGAAATGCCATCATCTCTCTGACAGTTCTAGGCTTCGGAGCCTTACGAATAGCTTCCAATTGACTGTCAGAAATGCTTCTGTGTCCATGCATTATTTCTGACCCAAATAAACAACCTTTTCCTGGCAATATTGCAACTTTTTCTGTGAAACCTTATGCCCCTTTTCTGCCAATACCTGTAGCAATTTAATTGAGTATTTATGACATGTTTCCTTATTCTGTGAACAGATAATTATATCATCCACGTACTGAATGACAGTGCTTTGCAATATCTGATCTATCCCTACCAAATCGTCCTTCAGTACTTTATTGAAAATGTGAGGGCTATGCTTGAACCCCTGTGGTAATCTCCTGTACTCATAGAACTGTCCATTATATGTGATCCCAAATAAACCCTGACTTTCTACACTAAGTGGAACACTAAAAAATGCACCACATAAGTCTAACACCGTGAAATGTGTCGCATCAGGAGGAATTTGGGCTAACAAGGTATGCGGGTCTGGCACTTCTGCTGGAAAATCAGTCACTACCTCATTCACCTCTCTCAAATCAGGAACCACACGATAAGTCTCATCAGGTTTCTTCACAGGCAACAAAGGCGTGTTACTCTGAGGATTTGTTATTGTCTTCAAAACACCTGCTTTCGAAAGTCCTTCAATTTGTGGTTCGATCCCTTGGATTGCTTCATCTTTCAATGGATACTGATTCTTCCAAGGAGGTCTGGCTCCTGGTCGAAGTTCAACTTTCACCGGTTGGGCTGATTTCACAAGTCCAATGTCGGCACTGTGTTGAGACCACAAACATTCTGGAACTTGTTGCAACATCTCCTCTTTCATAGGGTCTGAATCCATCTTCACACTGCAAATAGATTCATGTGTCAGCCATACAGCTTGTGGCTGTGCTTGTCCTTGAGCCGAAATCATGATTTTGAGAAATCGCGATCTTCACTCCTCCAAATCGCCAAATTCTCTTTCATCGGTACAAAAACAGCTTTCTCTGCTTCTGTCATCATTTCTCCTATATGCTTCTGCTCATAGTCTTCAGAAACCAACAAGGTCACATGTGGCACACTCTTCTCAATCTCTAATTCTTTATCCAGATAATCATCTGTGTTTATCTTCATAGCTGCTCCTTGTGGTCCTAAAATTATGCAACATGAGCTGAGTTGAACTTTCTTTGGTTGATGACTCAACCATTCCTCTGAGTTTGATTGGGCAGCATTCTTGAAATACTTGAGCGTACAATGAAATGGATATTCCGGAAGCCTCGCATCTGGCATGTTTGCCACAATAAATTTCTCCCATATCTTAGCCGGCTTCAAAAAACCTGCACTGAGATTTCCAATCCAAAATACTGAAGAAGAGTCAATCTCTGTCGTCATCAACAATTGGTAAACCTTTTATTTTGGCACTTCTACCAGACAGCCGTCTGGCGTACATTTTATTGTACAATTCAATCTACACAATGCATCTCTTCCCAATAATGCAATAGTTGTATGTTCCGATACCAGTATGGGTATAGTAGTTTTCTGATTTTTATAGCAGAGCTCAATTGGTTCCGTAAGAGGAATCAGCTGTTTCACTCCCTCAAATCCGATTGTCCGAATCAGTTGATTGGACATAGGGAGATGTGTAGCATCTTCAGGCCGAACACAGGTGAAAGCAGCTCCGCTATCCTCCATCACTTCCAATGGTTGGTTGTTTACTTTCACCTCAATTGTTGGATCTTTTTCCGGTCCTGATGCTACCAGCTGACACCCCCCTTTCGGATCTTCTGGGCACCTCTAGAATCCTGGCTCCGGGCCCCTATAAGGGTTCACCGGTCCTCCAAATGATCTTGACTGGCCCCTGTATCTTCCTCTGAAATTTCCTATGGTGTTTCCTCCTGGCCCATTACACTCACGGGCAAAGTGACCAACCTGTCCACAATTATAACACACTTATGAAGATTGCTGGATGTATGGATTCAATCTTCCTCCTCTTCCTCTTCCTAAGCCTTCTCGTCCTCTTCCTCTCCAATTCTGTGTCTGTCCGGAAACTGGCTGTGGATATGAAACAACTGGTCCCACTAGTGGTGGCTGGGACAATTGCGGTTGGACCTGGTTCGGTTGAAGCTGTAGCAGTGATTGTTGATTTGGTGAACACTAATTCTGCATAACCAAAGCCTGTTTCTTCTCCGTTTTCTTATTCTCCACCAGTTGTATTTGATTGAGTTTTCTGAGAGTTTCTTGGTCCTGTTCTTTCTGGTTGTGTTCCTTTTTCCTGTATAGATCCACTTGATGGGCTACATGATCTGTATAGATACCTTTTGCCATGCTTCCAAGTCCAACCACCTCTACCAGTTTGCTCCTTACTGGTGAGGGCAGCCCCATCTGCAGTTTAGCTCGCAAAATTGACTGCTCTATTTGACTCACATCTGGATCATTTCCGGTAATATTTCTCCACACTTGATGAGCTCTTGACACATAGGCTCTCTGATTTTCTTGTTGTTTTAGTGGGTCAATCAGAATGTTGTCAGGATGCACATTTGTTGGAAATGTATCTTTCAGTGCTCTCCACAGCCGATTTCTACTTGCAGCTAACAACTCAGGATCATTCACCGCAGTGCCCATATATCGATTAAGTCCAGCTCTCTGAAAAATGTATTCCATACCTGGAATCCCAAGGAGATTAGCCAAAAGTATCTTAATGTCTCCTATGGCAGACTGTGTTCCCACCGTAATTTCTTCCAACTTTGAAATCCAAGGATATGCTCCATCTTGAAGAGTAGGCAGCCTCTCAAGTATATCCGACATATCGGTATTCTACAAAGGCTTATACTCCAGGTTCTGTCCTCGAATTATCACTGGCATCATCTTCTTACTTGTGCTCCCTTTTCTTGGCCGCAATGAATACCTCCTTTTTTTTCAGCAGTTTTTCCTTCTGTATCTTCAGCTTCTTGAGTTGTTCTTCCAATTCTCTTACTTCTTCTACATTATTTGCCTTATCCAAGCATGATATGCATCTATCTATATCTCTTTCTATTTCTTCTGTGCTAGTCATTGTAGGATAAAATCCTCTTGAACATGAAGCACCTTTAATCTCAAAATCTTCATCTCTGTCTCCATCTTCACTTTCATCAGAGGTCGAATCTCTTGTATCCTTCTTCTTCCAACTTCCATCACCCCTTCTTTCCGCTCTGGCCAACCTCCGTCTGATCACAGGGTCATATCCACCCAGGATCTCTTCTGAATCACTCTGATCATCATCATCATCATCTTCAAATTCCATTCTCCTGAACCTCACTCTACCCTTAGTTTCCAGACATGTCGTTTTCTTCTTTCTTTTGGAGTTTGGATTCATCTTTATGGTCGTTTCTGCTTGTCCTCTCTCTATTATTCGTTCATCTTCATCTCTGATGCAATAATCACCCTCCTGAATTATCACTGGAAGCTGAGGATAGACGTCCTTAAACTCTATTTCTTCCTCGTAAGGTGGGGGTCTTTTTGCTGAATCCTTATGTGAGAAAGGTGTATTGACTTCTGCCATTAGTTTTTCTTTTACCTTTGCCTCTTTTGCCATTTTCTCTATACCTCTGTCTCTTTTATCTTTTGTATCTTTTATCAGTTTTTGTCCCTCATTTTCAAACAACTTAAGAACACCCAGCTCTATTTGTCTCTTTTCTTTACGTTGTTCCCCTTTATTCTCCATCTTTTGATCTGCCTTATATGTGGACACAAGCACTTGCATTATTTTAATTACGTCTGGGTTAAGAGTCCCTTCCACTGGCCATGGTTGTTCAATGTCAGGCCAACGTTTATTCCATTTTCCAGATAACCTTGCAATACCATTACCTAAAGGGTTACTATTTTGTACTACATCAACAGGAGTAATTACTTTCATAGTTTTTATGTCCTTTTTCCGCATTGTATAATAAATTTTATAATTTTATAATAAAAAATAAAATAAATTATTTTTATTTATTTTTCTTCTCCAAATTATTGATTAGTGGCAATCTTACCACATCCGATAAAGAAAAGTAAAGGAAACTAGTCAACTTCAGAGCAATCAAAAAAGAAAGACCTGTAATCCAGCAACACTACAGCACCCACAAAACAAATTGCTTAATAAGCACCCTATCACCTTAATTTTACAGAATAATCTCAGTGCTGGATTTCCAAAACAACTCTAATCAAAACAACCCACGGACAAAAAAACTTCAATGTGCAATTCTCAATTACATCAATTGATCAGTATGTTGCCACGTCCCTGCTAAATGGTCACAACATGAAATATTTTAGGCATACACAAACTGGCCTTAATTGGACTGGATCCGGGACAGCACACGCTGTCACGTGACGCACTGGTCAGCACCTCCTCTCTCTCTGTCTCCTCCTTCTCGTCTTTCACACCACAGGAGAACAAAAGAAACAGACAACAATTTAGTATTTTATGTGCTCACTGGGTTATTTCAACCATACAATACAGATATTAAACTATTGTAGTAATCATCAAATATGTTTTCTTAGTCAAGCAACAGCCGCTTAACAGACAGAATACTTTATTCATGTGTATTCAAATCTCCCCCTTAATTTTTTCAGCTATAAGTCTGCGTGTCACAGCAGCTCAGTGCAGGCAGGGGAGTGGCATATTCGCTCTGTTTAACTGCAAACCCCTAGAACTCCACACATGAAACTCCCCACTAGAACTCCACAGTTCATTTATTAGTGTGTCTTCAGAGTGAGATGAGCACTCCCGCAAGCAATTTTTCTCTAAGTCAAACAGCAGACAGACCAGCTGTCTCTCCGTTCTTTCCAAAAAAACACATTTACCACACATACAACAGTAACACTGAACAAAACGCACAAACCAACACAAAACATAGAACACAAATTCTACTTCGAAGTTACTTAACTTTACTTTAGTCTATTTTCTCTCTCCTCTTTCTTCACCCATTCTACTCCAATCTGCAGATTTATAGTTATTTTCTTATCCATTACAAAACCTCTCTATACAATCATAACGTCCTCCCGGGGGCTCATAGATTTTAACCAATTTTAAAACGTTCTCTCAAATGGAGACTCATACGTTTTTAACCGTAATTAACATATTTCCTTACAAAAAACTAAAACCCTTGTTCTCAACCAAAACATATATATGTATATATATCTAACATAAAATCTTATCATAGCATGAGTTGAGCTGTAGCTCAGCTGGTAGAGCACGGCGCTTGTAACGCCAAGGTAGTGGGTTCGATCCCCGGGACCACCCATACACAAAAATGTATGCACGCACGATTGTAAGTCGCTTTGGATAAAAGCGTCTGCTAAATGGCATATTATTATTATATTATATAACTCTCTGCACAATCCACACAGCTCAAACAAAGCAGAGACATCTTTATTTGCGCACACACACACTCTCTTTCTCTCTCTCACACATGAAAACTATTCAATCAACAAGAATGCATCCATTCATACAATTCCAAAAGCATGCTTCCGCCGCTCCTATTCCTTTATTTTCCTTCCTAAATGTGTGCTACCTTGAGTTGCAGATATTCAATGAGAGGCTACTTCGGACATATACCTCGTCAACTATATACCGAGAGGTAACATACAATTGAATGTGTATTCTACAAACTCACAGTCCCTTGGAACTGACCCGAAAATTCACCTAGTGACTTCCCAGATTTGTGGCCCATCTAATGATCGCCTCATTTGAGGGCTTCCGTAGATCAGCGACGTCCTAATCAGTATACCTTTTTCCTTAGTTCTTTGTCCCTTATTCCTTTATTCTATTCCTTTTTCCTTTAATTTTATTCAAGCCAAATTTCCCTGGGCCCAGTGTTATCAATTCCTTTTTTCCTTAGATCCTTTATCATATTCATACTCCCCCCTGTTTGCGTTGTTTCCAACGCAAACAAATGTAGAAATTTAGAACAGAATCTCATCACACAGCAATCACAGCATGGCACACACAGGTTCTTCACGGTGCATTCCTTCAACGCACACACAGCCACACGAACTGACCAGCGCCCAAAGTTGTGAGAAAGCTTACCTTATCTGCCGGCCTCTGGAGCGGGAGTCAGTTCGGAGCCCATGATGTAACGCTGAAACAGACGCAACTCGTCCCAAAATCCTTGTCGCCAATTTCTTTGGTGGCCAAACGATGCTGCGATGATGTGTTGATAAGAAATCAGCTGACACTGTACTTAATTATAATGGTTTATTATATCAAAGATTTCAGCATCAATTTACAGACTTCTGCAGAATCTGGAGAGCAACAAACCCAATCTCAAATATGATCACTCTCTCCTTCCTTTGTTCAAATATGTTATATATATACCCTATGCCCTATGTAACATAAGATGGTGTGTTTTGAATAGACCAATCCCTGGCCTCCACATATCCCAATGTCCACTGTTTTAGGGGGCCCCTATAGTAATACTTTCCAGATGTTTCAGCAAAGTAAAGTAAAGTTCATTTAACCAACAATATGAAAACCTCAGATACTACAAGTGCATCGATGATGTCGTCCCCACAGTTACCGTATGTACATATCCCAACCAGAAGCCATGGATTACAGGCAACATCCATACTGAGCTAAAGGCTAGAGATGCCGCTTGCAAGGAGTGGGACATTAATCCGCATGCTTATAAGAAATCCCGCTACGCCCTCCGGCGAACCATCAAACAGGCAAAGCGTCAATGAAGGACTAATATCGAATCCTACTACACCGGCTCTGATGTGGAAGGGCTTGCAAACTTCCTGTCTCTTGCTAAAACTTAGTTAACTATAACATTTCCTCATACTCAGCTGGGAGGACCACAAAAAGTGTTGTCTCTGTGAAGAGTTGCATCATGTGAAGGAAGCAAGGAAGGAAGCGTTTGTGCAGATGCAAATAATATAGTGGAGATGAGAAGTATAACTTCTACGTTATGGGTTCAGATAGTGGTAATAAGCCCAAATAGGAGTGATAAGGTGTGCTGCAGAGGCATTGTTAAGAAGCTCATTGCCATCCATGGAGCAGCTGTGGCGAGGCAGAGAATGAAACTAGTCCATCTTCAACAGCCTTGATCTCTCCAGTCAAGGCTTAGGTCTGGAAAGTAATCACAAAATCCTCCCAGTTACTCACAACCGAATGGAGTGAACAGAGAGAGAGTAGAGAGAGAGAGTAGAGAGAGAGATTAGAGAGAGAGAGAGAGAGAGAGAGAGAGAGAGAGAGAGAGAGAGAGAGAGAGAGAGAGAGAGAGAAATAAAGGAAGAAGGAGAGGGAGCATAGAGAGAATGAAAGAGGGTGAAAGAGAGAGAGTGATAGAATGAGAGAGAGCTTGTCTTTTTGTCTGCATTCTCCTTAAGATTGTATGTGTCTGTGTTTAATAGACTTGCATTGTTGAGAGCATGTCTTGAGTCTCGTTGTCAGGACTGAGAGTGTGACTGAGCTTTACTTACAACACAAAGCTAATCAGAAGGCTTTCACTCTCCATGCAGATTTAGCTTGTGGGATGCTCACAAGTTCCCTGAATAAAGACCCTGAAGTTCTCATACAATACCACTTTCATGGATGTGAAAATATTTAGTGGAACAATGAAAGTCAATAAACCAAAGTCGCTCATTAGACACTATGGGTGAAAGGGGATGTGGTGCAGAGGGAGATGCAGCTAATCTGGACCCTATAGAATAATCTCATTTAGAAAATGTACGTAACAAGGGGATTATGCTGTCTATGAGAAATATAGCTGGTCTTTGAATAAATCATTTAATGCAATGAAGTTGTTTAATTTTTTAACTAACCCTTGCATCTTGGGCCCCTGTGCCTTGAATGAGAAAACGAACAAGACTCCAACAGACTGTGTCAGTGTCATCTGAGGGACATGGTGGGTTAGCGGATTTATGTGGAGATTTTGTTTGCCGAAACAATAGAAAATGTCTGGTTCTGGTATGGTCTGTTGCTCAATTCAGCTGCTTTGCATTGACTCATTTCATTTGGAGGTTTTCACTTGTTTCCTACTCTATACACAGCAGGCTACTAAACAGCTGTTCCCTCATATTTTCTTATCATTTGGCTCAGTAGTTCTAGTTTACTTTGTCATTAATGTATAAACAGACAGATGTTTTCTATGGATCAAATTACTTCAGCTGTAGTAATTGTTAATCATTTTGGAATGCGACATCTCATGCTCAGTTGGAGGCGGTGGCTTAGCACACATGTAGGTGGCAGTGGGCATTGCAAGGCGGATCACTTAGCAGCTGGTATGTGTGTGTGTGTGTGTGCTTGCATTTCTTTGTGTGTGAGGCTGAAGATCAGCGAACGAGGGTCAAGCTGAGAGAACTCACACTCAATGACAGTTTCTTCAGAAAGTATTCCTACTCCTTGAGTTATTCCATATTTTGTTGTGTTACAGCCTGATTTCAAAATGGATTAAATATATGTTTTTTTTCTCACGCATCTGCGCACAATACCCCACAATGTGAAACATGTTTTTATAAATGTTTGCACATTTATTGAAAATGAAATACATAAATATCTCATTTACATAAGTATTCACACCCCTGAGTCAATACTTTGTAGAAGCACCTTTGGCAACGATTACAGCTGTGAGTCTTTCTGGGTAAGTCTCTAAGAGCTTTCCACACCTGGATTGTGCAACATTTGCCAATTTTTCTTTTCAGAATTCTTCAATTCTTCTGTCAAACCATTTTCAGGTTTCGCCATACATTTTCAAGTAGAGTTAAGTCAAAACTGTAACTCGGCCACTCACTGTCTTCTTGGTAAGCAGCTCTAATGTTAATTTGGCCTTGTGTTTTAGGTTATTGTCCTGTTGAAAGTTGAGTTCATCTCCCAGTGTCTGAAGCAGACTGAACCTGATTTTCCTCTAGGATTTTGCCTGTGCTCTATTCCTTTTCTTTTTTATCCTGAAAAACTCCCCAGTCCATAATGATTACAAGCATACCCATAAGATGATGCAGCCACCACTATGCTTGAAAATATGGAAAGTGGAACTCAGTAATGTGTTGAATTGGATTTGCCCAAAACATAACACTTTGTATTCCACATTTTTTGCAGTATTACTTTAGTGCCTTGTTGAAAACAGGTGCATGTTTTGGAATATTTGTATTATATACCGGCTTCCTTCTTTTCACTCTGTCAATTAGGTTAGTATTGTGGAGTAACTACAATGTTGTTGATACATCCTCAGTTTTCTCCTATCACTGCCATTAAACTATGTTTTAAAGCCACCATTGGCCTCATGGTGAAATCCCTGAGGGGTTTCCTTCCTCTCCGGCAACTGAGTTAGGAAGGACTCATGTATCTTTGTAGTGAATGGGTGTATTGATACACCATCCAAAGTGTAATTAATAACTTGACCAAGGGATGTTCAATGTCTGCTTTTTTTATTTATACCCATCAACCAATAGGTGGCCTTCTTTGCAAGGTAATGGAAAAAATCCCTGGTCTTTGTGGTTGAATCTGTGTTTGAAATTCACTGCTCAACTGAGGGACCTTACAGATAATTGCATGTGTGGGATACAGCAACAAGATAGACATTCAAAAATCATGTTAAACACTATTATTGCACACATATTGAGTCCGTCAGTTCTTGCATCCATGGCGCTGTCTATGAATTTAAGTGTGGTAACATTTATTTTGCCCCATCTCTCAGCTCTTTACCAAAACGTTGAAAGAGTGGTGCTTTGTTTTTGTTTAAACAGCAGATTGCCCCTTTAACTTACACGTACAGTATAGCGGTAATATTAGTGTCACTTACACCAAGGACATCCTGTGCATTGTAGCATGCCACTATGTTATCTTAAAAGGGGTTTTGACACAGTCCATGTGTCAAGAGTGACATATGTAAAAAATGCTTTTGAACCGCTTAATATCAATCTCTGCTATGTGTAAACTGTATGAGTGTGTTTGTGTTTTTGTGTGTGTGTTTGCGAGTATACACGTGCCTGTGTCTACAATACATAGCCTATGCTATTTGTGTATCAGTGCAGCTTTGCTCACTCTCCCCATTCACACCTGATTGATGGGTGCTAAAGGGTCCAGGGTGTGAAACTGCAGGGGTCGACAGTGGTTGCCAAACCCAAGCCACTGACACATCCAATTGGACACAGAGTTTGATCCACCGTGTCTGTAATAGAGGAAAATCTTACTTCTTACACAACCTCTTATACAAGACTTCTGGTCTTGAAAAGTCTAAGTATTGGATTGTTTCTTACAGCATGGGTTTTTTTAGTGGATTGAGGACACTCATTACTTTTCTGTTCAGGCTATTACTGCTTATTGCGTGGAACATATCATGTTTATTGGATTATTTTAAAGATCAAACAAAATTAAACCTAGTCTTGGTTGGACTTCAGTACAGAACAACTTAAGTGCTTATTGATTAGTATTTTTTCACTAATCTTTAGATTTTCCTCCCACTAACTTCAAAGCCTTTGGTAAACCTTAGCTCCTGTACTGTAATTATCCTGGGATTTACTATATTGGTCCAAAGTCTAAGATATCGTGAGTCTAGACAGTCAGTTATGAGTCATCAAGGCTTACACCTTATGAAAGGTATTATCTTTAATATATCTTCAATATCTACAAAACTCACGCAAAGGCACTGACTGTCCTTGGCGCCTGGCCTCTCAATTAGAGAAAATTGTCTATATTAACTTTGAATTGCATACCTATTGTTTGAAACATAACCATATAAAATCTAGTGAAGTACAATTCCATCTACAGACCTTCCCATAGCTTCTGGGATTTTCAGTGTCAGCCCTGTCTGGTAGCATGGTTCTGGGATGCTGCAGAGTGTCTTTTGATATTTGGAATAAAAGTGGGCTGGTCACACTGTGATGTCTGGAATAGATTATATGCTCAGGAGGTGAGGTGGTCAGTGGAGAATGACCCTGTCTTTAAGTGAGTGCACTCTTAGAAAAAAAGGTGATAAGTAGAACCATACAGGGTTCTTTGGTTTGTCCCCATAGGGGAACCCTTTTTGGTGCTGGTTAGAACCCTTTGCAAACGGTTCTATCTAGAACCCTCTATGTAGGGTTCTTCAATGAACCCCCTGTATATGGTTATACCTAGAACCCTCTATGAAGAGTTCTGCCTAGAGCCCTCTAAGAAGGGTTCTACTGAGAACCCTTTTATCTTTGGAGGGTTCTTCCTAGAACCCTCTATGAACGGTTCCACCAGCCTGATTAGCCTTTAAAATGTCATTATTTATGACAATACATTACATACACTGAGTATACCAAACATTAGGAACACCTTCCTAATATTGAGTTGCACACACCGAGGTCGGGGCATGGACTCTACAAGGTGTCGAAAGTGTTCCACAGGGATGCTGGCCCATGTTGACTCCAATGCTTCCCACAGTTGTGTCAAGTTGGCTGGATGTCCTTTGGGTGGTGGACCATTCTTGATACACACAGGAAACTGTTGAGCGTGAAAAACCCATCAGTGTTGCAGTTCTTGACACAAACCGGTGTGCCTGGCACCTACTACCATACACTGTTCAAAGGCACTTAAATCTTTTGTCTTGCCCATTCACCCTCTGAATGGAACACATACACAATCCATGTCTCAATTGTCTCAAGGCTTAAAAATCCTTCTTTAACCTGTCTCCTCTTTATCTGCACTGATTGAAATTGATTTAACAAGTGACATCAATAAGGGATCATAGCTTTAATCTGGATTTACCTAGTCATTCTATGTCATGGAAAAAGCAGGTGATATTAATGTTGTGTATACTCAGTGTATATCATAATGCCTGTCTTTGATGGCCTAGTTATACCCTAACACAGTGGTGTTAGGGACCTTCTGTTTTACTGGCCACATCAGGCCTGCAAATCACATTATGCTGGCTTGCAAAGTGATGTGTAATTCCTATTGGAATCCAACCAGAGTTAGGATATCCAACAATTAGAATTGTTAATCACCCACAACCTGCATTCAGAATGAGTGCCAGGGTAGGGAAGAATGAATACTGAGACTACCTCAATCATCTAAACTGGAACAACCATTTCAGTAACGGGTGCATTAAATCCAATTACTAACAGATTGGATTAGTTTAGAAAACTGTATGTTATTTGTCTTTGTGTAGCATAACATGAATCAACCAATCAATGTACATGCAAAAACACAGATATTACAGTAAAACAAATTCTGAAAATCTCCCTGCAATAGAGCATGCTGGGAAATATTATATACAGTTGAAGTCGGAAGTTTACATACACCTTAGCCAAATACATGTAAACTCAGATTTTCACAATTCCTGACATTTAATCCTAGTAATAATTCCCTGTTTTTGGTCAGTTAGGATCACCACTTTATTTTAAGAATGTGAAATGTCAGAATAATAGTAGAGAGAAAGTTTTATTTCAGCTTTTATTTATTTCATCACATTCCCAGTGGGTCAGAAGTTTACATACACTCAATTAGTATTTGGTAGCATTGCCCTTAAATTGTTTAACTTGGGTCAAACATTACGGGTAGCCTTCCACAAGCTTCCCACAATAAGTTGGGTGAATTTTGGCCCATTCCTCCTGACAGAGCTGGTGTAACTGAGTCAGGTTTGTAGGCCTCCTTGCTCACACACGCTTTTTCAGTTCTGCCCACACATTTTCTATAGGATTGAGGTCAGGGCTTTGTGATGGCCACTCCAATACCTTGACTTTGTTGTCCTTAAGCCTTTTTGCCACAACTTTGGAAGTATGCTTGGGGTCATTGTCCATTTGGAAGACTCATTTGCGACCAAGCTTTAACTTCCTGACTGATGTCTTGAGATTTTGCTTCAATATATCCACATAATTTTCCTTCCTCATGATGCCATCTATTTTGTGAAGTAAACCAGTCCCTCCTGCAGCAAAGCACCCCCACATCATGATGCTGCCACCCCCGTGCTTCACGGTTGGGATGGTGTTCTTCGGCTTGCAAGCTTTCCCCTTTTTCCTCCAAACATAACGATGGTCATTATGGCCAAACAGTTCTATATTTGTTTCATCAGACCAGAGGACATTTCTCCAAAAAGTACGATCTTTGTCCCCATGTGCAGTTGCAAACCATAGTCTGGCTTTTTTATGGCGGTTTTGGAGCAGTGGCTTCTTCCTTGCTGAGCGGCCTTTCAGGTTATGTCGATATAGGACTTGTTTTACTGTGGATATAGATACTTTTGTACCTGTTTCCTCCAGCAACTTCACAAGGTCCTTTACTGTTGTTCTGGGATTGATTTTCACTTTTCACACCAAAGTACGTTCATCTCTAGGAGACAGAACGCGTCTCCTTCCTGAGCGGTATGATGGCTGCGTGGTCCAATGGTGTTTATACTTGCGTAGTATTGTTTGGACAGATGAACGTGGTACCTTCAGGCATTTGGAAATTGCTCCCAAGGATGAACCAGACTTGTGGAGGTCAAAAATAAAAATTCTGAGGTCTTTGCTGATTTCTTTTGATTTTCCCATGATGTCAAGCAAAGAGGCACTGAGTTTGAAGGTAGGCCTTGAAATACATCCACAGGTAAACTTCCAATTGACTCAAATGATGTCAATTAGCCTATCAGAAGCTTCTAAAGCCATGACATCATTTTCTGGAATTTTCCAAGCTGTTTAAAGGCACAGTCAATTTAACGTATGTAAACTTCTGACCCACTGGAATTGTGATACAGTGAATTATAAGTGAAATAATCTGTCTGTAAACAATTGTTGGAAAAATTACTTGTGTCATGCACAAAGTAGATGTCCTAACCGACTTCCCAAAACGATAATTTGTTAACAAGAAATGTGTGGAGTGGTTGAAAAACAAGTTTTAATGACTCCAACCTAAGTGTATGTAAACTTCCGACTTCAACTGTATGGTTCTATGTAGAACCCTTCTTCCCTTCCAAATAATCATTATTGCCTTCCAAAGAATCATCAAAGAACCCTTTCTTCCAAAAATGGTTCTTATGATGTTAAAGGTTCTAGGTAGAACACTTTGCCTTGTAAAGAACCCATGTCTTCCAAAAAGGGTACTTCTGATCAAAACGGTTCTTGTAGAACCCCATCCTTCCGCAAATAACCCTTTTGGAACCCTTTTTTCTAAGAGTGTGGAGAGAAACCAATAGGTGGAACGTTTCTGTAGAATTTGTTTTATCAAGGCCTCTCACCCCTTGCAGAAGTTTACTTTATCTTGTGTGAGCGTGTCAACATGACCTCTTTCCTTTGTGAGTTTTGTAAGTATTAGCTTGAGAGAGTAAGTGACTAAGTGCTTTATGTTTGGGCTGGTGTTAAGGTGGTGCTAGTGTCAAATGCATGTTAGTTTGCTATTTCGCAATGTAAAAACTGTTGCACTGGCATTTTCCAGCCCTAACGCCAGGTTCAGAAATTTACCTGTCTAACATCAGCATGCTTGGGCTCAGATGGGAGGGGTGGAAATATTTGAATCCGTAAAAACATGATACAAAGTGCTAATTTCAGACAGTGATGGTAGGGATATTTAAGACCAACCAAAAGTTGGTTTTAGCGGTAGTTGGTTGTGGAATTAATTTTGATGATGGAAACACAGCCTATCCAGCCTTGACACACACTGCCCATTATGCACATGGAACAAGATGTGCTTTTGGTGCCTGTATACTTCGTATTTAGAAACATAAAACAGTAATGTTTTCTTTTTGTCCTGCTCGATGTAATGAAGTAGGCTAGTCAAGACCGTTGATAAAGTGTTTGGCTCGTGAGACCACTTGGAAATAAATCTTAATCACCAAAGCTTTATTAAAAGATCACATTTGAGAGGAGCTAAACAGTGAGCTGACATTCCCTTTTTATATATCTATTGTAGGCAGGCCTACATTATTTTTGCCATGCTTTGGACGTGCGTAAAACCCCCTCCATGATGTAGGCTACATGTGTCCATGCCCATCATGAAACAAGAGAACCTCTGTGTTTTCAGTTACTAAATATGATTTCCTTTTAGAGAGGTGTGTTTTCTATTACACTTTGCAGAAGCTTGATTTGTTTGCCATGTGTGTTTGACTCCTGAGTGAGTTTTTGAGTTATAATGTTTGTTGTCTTCCCAAGTTTTACTTTGTACTTACTGTTGATTTTTCCCCCAGTAAAGTATTTACAGTGGGGGAAAAAAGTATTTAGTCAGCCACCAATTGTGCAAGTTCTCCCACTTAAAAAGATGAGAGAGGCCTGTAATTTTCATCATAGGTACACGTCAACTATGACAGACAAAATGAAAAAATAAATTCCAGAAAATCACATTGTAGGATTTTTAATACATTTATTTGCAAATTATGGTGGAAAATAAGTATTTGGTCAATAACAAAAGTTTCTCAATACTTTGTTATATACCCTTTGTTGGCAATGACACAGGTCAAACATTTTCTGTAAGTCTTCACAAGGTTTTCACACACTGTTGCTGGTATTTTGGCCCATTCCTCCATGCAGATCTCCTCCAGAGTAGTGATGTTTTGGGGCTGTCGCTGGGCAACACGGACTTTCAACTCCCTCCAAATATTTTCTATGGGGTTGGGATCTGGAGACTGGCTAGGCCTCTCCAGGACCTTGAAATGCTTCTTACGAAGCCACTCCTTCGTTGCCCGAGCGGTGTGTTTGGGATCATTGTCATTGTCAAGACCCAGCCATGTTTCATCTTCAATGCCCTTGCTGATGGAAGGAGGTTTTCACTCAAAATCTCACGATACATGGCCCCATTCATTCTTTCCTTTACACGGATCAGTCGTCCTGGTCCCTTTGCAGAAAAACAGCCCCAAAGCATGATGTTTCCACCCCCATGCTTCACAGTAGGTATGATGTTCTTTGGATGCAACTCAGTATTCTTTGTCCTCCAAACACGACGAGTTGAGTTTTTACCAAAAAGTTCTATATTGGTTTCATCTGACCATATGACATTCTCCCAATCCTCTTCTGGATCATCCAAATGCACTCTAGCAAACTTCAGATGGGCCTGGACATGTACTAGCTTAAGCAGGGGGACACGTCTGGCACTGCAGGATTTGAGTCCCTGGCGGCGTAGTGTGTTACTGATGGTAGGTTTTGTTATTTGTGGTTCTGGGATTTTTGCTCACCGTTCTTGTGATAATTTTGACCCCACGGGGTGAGATCTTGCGTGGAGCCCCAGATCGAGGGAGATTATCAGTGGTCTTGTATGTCTTCCATTTCCTAATAATTGCTCTCACAGTTGATTTCTTCAAACCAAGCTGCTTACCTATTGCAGATTCAGTCTTCCCAGCCTGGTGCAGGTCTACAATTTTGTTTCTGGTGTCCTTTGACAGCTCTTTGGTCTTGGCCATAGTGGAGTTTGGAGTGTGACTGTTTGAGGTTGTGGACAGGTGTCTTTTATACTGATAACAAGTTCAAACAGGTGCCATTAATACAGGTAACGAGTGGAGGACAGAGGAGCCTCTTAAAGAAGAAGTTACAGGTCTGTGAGAGCCAGAAATCTTGCTTGTTTGTAGGTGACCAAATACTTATTTTCCACCATAATTTGCAAATAAATTCATTAAAAATCCTACAATGTGATTGTCTGGATATTTTTTTCTCAATTTGTCTGTCATAGTTGACGTGTACCTATAATGAAAATGACAGGCCTCTCTCATCTTTTTAAGTGGGAGAACTTGCACAATTGGTGGCTGACTAAATACTTTTCTTCCCCACTGTAGGTTTATTCTAAACCACTGGTTCCTCGTCTGGTTCTCTTCTCTGCTTATCACAACTTCCTCCGAAGCTGCCTCCTCTCCTTGTTCGGGCAGGCTTCGGCGTTCGTTGTCACCGGCCTTCTAGCCACTACCGCTCCTCTTCTCATCATTCCATTAGTTTTGTCTTTTTTTTTTTACACACACCTGGTTCATATCCCCTCATCAGTCCTTGTATAAGTATTCCCTCTGCCCCCAATGTCTTTGTGGGTGATTGTTTCCATGTGGAGGTGACGATAGCTCAGTGGAGCATTATGTACATTATATTTTGTTTTCCCCAGTGCGCCTTTAAGTCGCACTGTCGTTTTTTTACTCATTGCTGCGAACCGCTGTATTGGCCGAATAAACCATTATTCTGGGATTTACACCTACTGCGCCTGACTCCGTCCAAATCATCCGCTACACTGCTCCTGGGCCCTACCTCACCTTGTCACACCCACCATATTCTGCGCTGTTTTAATATTATATGCCCATTGGAAGCAATTATGGTGACTGTAAGTGTATTTAGACACATCCTATTTAAAACAAGTTGTTGTTACGTTTAGTTTAGTATTCACTCTATTTTTTGTGAATTTAATCTTGCTTATTGAAAACATTTGGCATGTCCATGCTCGGCCATAATGCAATTAACAGTAGGCCTAGCCCCTATGTAAGTGAGAATGCTATGTATATGTTTTATTTTGAAGCCATGCAATTACTTACAACAATGTGGACTGCAAACAGGTTCAAGTTAACATATTTAGAAAAGATGGGATAGGTCTACATTTTGTTATTTTGTTTCTGTAAGCTGTTTAACAAACTATAACAGACTAACATTGGAGTTGATGCCAAGGCAATACATAAAAGACCATAAGTACACAACTTGAAGCAACCATATACACTGCTAAAAAAAAGGGAACACTAAAATAACACATCCTAGATCTGAATGAATGAAATGAATGAATACTTTTTTCTTTACATAGTTGAATTTGCTGACAACAAAATCACACAACAATTATCAATGGAAATCAAATGTATCAACCCATGGAGGTCTGGATTTGGAGTCACCCTCAAAATTAAAGTGGAAAACCACACTACAGGCTGATCCAACTTTGATGTAATGTCCTTAAAACAAGTCAAAATGAGGCTCAGTAGTGTGTGTGGCCTCCACGTGCCTGTATGACCTCCCTACAACGCCTGGGCATGCTCCTGATGAGGTGGCGGATGGTCTCCTGAGGGATCTCCTACCAGACCTGGACTAAAGCATCCGCCAACTCCTGGACAGTCTGTGGTGCAACGTGGCGTTGGTGGATGGAGCGAGACATGATGTCCCAGATGTGCTCAATTGGATTCAGGTCTGGGGAACGGGCGGTCCATAGCATCAATGCCTTCCTCTTGCAGGAACTGCTGACACACTCCAGCCACATGAGGTCTAGCATTGTCTTGCATTAGGAGGAACCCAGGGCCAACCGCACCAGCATATGGTCTCACAAGGGGTCTGAGGATCTCATCTCGGTACCTAATGGCAGTCAGGCTACCTCTGGCGAGCACATGGAGGGCTGTGCGGCCCCCCAAAGAAATGCCACCCCACACCATGACTGACCCACCGCCAAACCGGTCATGCTGGAGGATGTTGCAGGCAGCAGAACGTTCTCCACGGCGTCTCCAGACTCTGTCACGTCTGTCACATGTGCTCAGTGTGAACCTGCTTTCATCTGTGAAGAGCACAGGGTGCCATTTGCGAATTTGCCAATCTTGGTGTTCTCTGGCAAATGCCAAACGTCCTGCACGGTGTTGGGCTGTAAGCACAACCCCCACCTGTGGACGTCGGGCCCTCATACCACCCTCATGGAGTCTGTTTCTGACCATTTGAGCAGACACATGCACATTTGTGGCCTGCTGGAGGTCATTTTGCAGGGCTCTGGCAGTGCTCCTCCTGCTCCTCCTTGCACAAAGGCGGAGGTAGCAGTCCTGCTGCTGGGTTGTTGCCCTCCTACGGCCTCCTCCACGTCTCCTGATGTACTGGCCTGTCACCTGGTAGCGCCTCCATGCTCTGGACACTACGCTGACAGACACAGCAAACCTTCTTGCCACAGCTCGCATTGATGTGCCATCCTGGATGAGCTGCACTACCTGAGCCACTTGTGTGGGTTGTAGACTCCGTCTCATGCTACCACTAGAGTGAAAGCACCGCCAGCATTCAAAAGTGACCAAAACATCAGCCAGGATGCATAGGAACTGAGAAGTGGTCTGTGCTGCAAAACCAGTCCTTTATTGGGGGTGTCTTGCTAATTGCCTATAATTTCCACCTGTTGTCTATTTCCATTTGCACAACAGCATGTGAAATTTATTGTCAATCAGTGTTGCTTCCTAAGTGGACAGTTTGATTTCACAGAAGTGTGATTGACTTGGAGTTACATTGTGTTGTTTAAGTGTTCCCTTAATTTTTTTGAGCAGTGTATTTACCATGGCGCACGTTCTGATTTGCCAGTGAGGGGCCAAGCCTTGACACACTCACAACTTGTTTATTCATCAAAACCAAGCCAACTGCGCTGATAATTGTGCTTGTGAAAATAGCAAAAATATTTCTGACATACCCCGAACCTATCGCACTACCACCCAGCGCTTAGAATGACCATTGCGTTAGGTTTGTTAAAATAGAGACATAGAAGTGCATAAATCTTCCATTGACAGAAATAGTGAGGGCCATTGCCTGTCTTACTCTCTCTACTTAACTTTAGAAAGCAACAAGGCTCCCTCTCCCTCCCCAGTAATATTATTTGTAATATTATCAGAAGAGTAATTTATTACCTAAATATTCCAAAAAAGATTTCCCTCTCAAGTTACTGAAGTGGAAATATGTATGAACATGCCTTGTTTTGAGATTTACAAACCTGTCTTCCACTTTGTGTCCAAGTCAAAGGAAGATAATGTGTCCTCATGATTGCAACACAGCTGCATCAAACATGCTGTGCCCCAAACATGAACCATACTCTTTAATGGGGAATTTAGAGATGGATAAATAATAGTCCTCTGACTCGCCATCACTACTCCCTGGATACTCATTCATGTATGATGCCGCATTAGGCAATTTTCTTTACTTATGAAATTATAACGTGTTATACTGTGATTAAAACTTCCAAAGATACACACCATCCTATTTAGTTTTATTGCTAAATGCTCTGCTTGCGTCTATGTGCTAGTGCAGTGAGGCATGTGTTAAACTCAGTACATTACAAATGTAGTTTGCCAGCATATGGCTTGGTTCAGGGTTCTATAACTAAGTTCATTTTAACCTCATCATGTGAATATTGCATATGCCTTGCTACAGACGGGGAGCAGAATTACTTCTGAACATATGCATTTTGTCTTGCAAAAATTGTAGAGAAGGTGGCTTCTCATCAACAAGGTCAGGATGTGTTGTGGTGTAGTACTGGTACCCTAACAAGCATGCCAATCAACCAGGGCACAATTGGTTGGATTCCTCTTGCCAATGCCAAGGCCAAAATTCCAATGCTGTGTTTCTGGCTAGTACTCGAGTGCTACAGTGTCGGATTCTAATCATGATTAAAAAGCAAGGATGAAAATCATCCGATACTTAAGAGTGGCTCTTGAGGAACATAATTTGGTAATGCCTGGGGCTAGCCCAAATGAGCCTTGATGTAACTTTCTCTGCAAAGGGATTTAGAAGTTTTAGAGAGTATGTAGACCCTGATCATTATGCTGCTGTGTAACATGACTGTTGGTTGAGGCATGGTGCTTGCAACACCATGGTTGAAGGTTTGATTTTTGCATGGGCTACAGACTGAACATAAATGTGTTAAATAAATGTAATTTGCAATGTATACTTTTTTTGGGTGCAAAATTACAATATAACATAACATGCTGCTACTTCTGTGCAGGCACAGTTCTGGTGGAGAATATGCAGATCAACGGGAGAGCAGAAGACCCAGGCAGGACCATCTCTCTGACCCTGCTGGACAACTATGCCCACTGGGTCATCCTGGACCCCCTCAGACAGAGACTGTTCCTCAACAGCACTGGACGTGTCCTGGACAGAGATGTGAGTATGGACCCGGCCCCAGGTTGGGTTGGGATACTGTAGTTTGTGGAGGCAAAGGGTCTTGCTAAGATATGCTTACAAACACAAGCATAGACATACAGTGCTGTGAAAAAATATTTGCCCCCTTTCTAATTTTCTCTACTTTTGCATGTTTTTGATACTGACTGTTATCAGATCTTCAACCAAAACCTAATATTAGATCAAGGGAATCTGAGTGAACAAATAACACAACAATTGCATACCTTTTTCATTTATTTCATAAACAAAGTTATGTAACACCCAATGCCCCTGTGTAAAAAAGTAATTGCCCCCTTACACTCAATAACTGGTTGTGCCACCTTTAGCTGCAATGACTCCAACCAAACGCTTCCTGTAGTTGTTGATCAGTCTCTCACGTCACTGTGGAGGAATTTTGGTCCACTCTTCCATGCAGAACTGCTTTAACTCAATGACATTTATTTTCAAGCATGAACTGCTCATTTCAAGTCCTGCCACAACATCTGAATTGGGATTAGGTCTGGACTTTGACTAGGCCATTCCAAAACTTCATATTTGTTGGTTTTTAGCCATTATCATATAAACTTGTTTGTGTGTTTTGGATCTACTGAGTTAAAGTGCTTTGGAGCAGTGTGACAATCTATTTTTCTACAATAATTGCATAATCTGCAGTTTATTGATCGGTTTATTGATTGATAAATTGGTTGATTTACTGTTTCTCTTTTTCTCCCTTTCTCTTTTTCTCCCTTTCTCTCTTTCTCTCTTTCTTTCTTTCTTTCTTTCTTTCTTTCTTTCTTTCTTTCTTTCTTTCTTTCTTTCTTTCTTTCTTTCTTTCTTTCTTTCTTTCTTTCTTTCTTTCTTTCTTTCTTTCTTTCTTTCTTTCTTTCTTTCTTGCCCTTAGCCCCCCTCATATATCTCTACTATCGTGGTGAAGGTCCAGTGCACCAATGAGCTGGTTGGGACAGTGATTCTCCACGAGGTCCGCATTGTTATCAGGGACAAAAATGACAACACGCCTCGCTTTCAACAGCAGCACTACTATGTAGCCATCAACGAGGTGAGAGTTACTACAACAAATATTGCTTTTTTCTTTAGTGAGCATTTCTTTATACCCAGGGTAAGTCATTCAACCTGATTCCTCAAATGAGGTTTGCAAGTCATCATGACCCTTCCAACAGAGGTCAACAAAGCCCAGAGGCCTTACAGAAAGTGACTCCTATACTGACTACTGTAGTAGCAATTATGTAGTAAATTCACACTTCATTCTTTGAATACAAAGAAAGGTCAAGGTTTGGTGATAATTTAAATTAAGGACCTACCTGATTAAAGAGTCAAAGCATTTTTGATGTAGGCACAGTGAAATAGAGTGTAGACTACTCTGCAGCAACAGGAGGATTCTGCACTGGGTTCCCCCATGTTATTTCTCTCTGTTTCTATTTCTCCATCTCTCATTATTTTGTTGTTATGCCTTCGGCACGGAGACAGAGTAAAACATAACAACAGCTATTATACGCATGTTAGGTAGCAGCTTCCCAGGATAATAAAACAATAGCAGATCCTCAGATCTTCAGAATATCTGTTATTTCTCTGGTGCATGAAATTGCTCTGACACATGGACAGTGGCACGCTAGTTTGCATGTTCCCAGTAAATCATGGGATTGCTGTCTGTGTGCTCTCCATGATATAGATGTCATAGATGTCACATAGATGTCACCATATTCCCTGTGTGCACCCGAAAGCTCAACAATGATGCTTTTGACTAACAACATCAGCTCTGTATGTGTGTGTGTGCGCGTGTGCTTGTACATGCGCATGTGTGTAATACTACATGTGAATCTATGTGCTTTTGTATGTGTGTGTGTGAGTGTTTTTCTATTTGATTTAAGACAAAGTGATAGCTGTGTGAGTCAATTCTCTCGTTACCAGTCCAGACAGAGAGCACAGTGGAATATCAAATGCTATTTTGTGTTAGGCATCACTGTGTTTAGAATTCTAAAATCTGTTTTAGCAAAATCAGTCAGTGATATCTACATCTATATCTACACCTATACAAATTTGCTTTAACAAGCTGTTAACTACCCATATCAAACAAGGATTATTTTGACTGAAACTTGCATTTTGACCAAAAGGTCTGTAGAACCGAACAAGCAAATTATGTGTATATTTGCATACTCCTTTGAAGATTGATTTTAATCTCCTACGTTTGAAGATATAACTCATACTGAAATTACCATGGTTCTCCTACATCATAGATCCCAGCTGTCAGATGAAAATAGAAGTTATAGTTTAATACATTTAATTTCATATTGAGTGTCACTGACAAATACGCTAGTTCTTTCTGTTTGTCTCTTTTCCTAAATGTCATCACTGTACAACTACATTACGTTAATGACACTAGACATTTGAGATGTCTTATTATTTCAGCTAGCAAAACCTGATTTTGACATGACACCTGTATCGAGGGGCTCAGAGTCAGACACTGTGTTGTCTAGAGTAGACAATCATGACTGTTGTCTCCTTTGTGGACACTTCCTTTGTTTTATGTACTTCACACTGAGGGTATGTTATCCCAGGAAACACTACTCCCTGAACAGCTTTCTGAGTCAGACACCGCTGCTGTCAAACTGCTCCTGAACTGAGCTGAACTCCCCTCGAGGCCCCTCTCTCTCCAGCATCTCTCTGAGAGGTTGTTATGGCTGTCAGTGGGGTGCAGAGGCCCCCAGAGAAACACTCATTCATTGCTGCTGACGACAATGTTTTCAGTTCAAATCAGTTAATTAATTCACTCTTTCTATAGCATAACAACAAAGGTCTAAACTTCTAACACTTCTGGCAGTATTTGGCCATCTTCTATAGAAGACACACTGTGTCCCTGTGATCTTGGGAGGGGTAGTAATTTCTGTGAGATGTAACATAGAGCTGTTACAATGTCCAGACAGAGTGACATGCCTGTTGACAGTTTGCTCTCTTTATCTCTGCCTCCAGCTCACTCCTGCCGGAACCATCATATTTACAGGCTTCGGTGGAGACAATGGGGCCACAGACATCGATGATGGGCCTAACGGACAGATAGAATATGGCATCCAGTACAACCCCAACGACCCAGTACGTGGATGTAATGCCTTCTGACTGCAGACTGTGACTTATTTAAGCAATAGGACTAAAGGATAGTGGAACAAAGTCTGTTGTTAATAAAAAGTATGAGTGAACACTCTCTCTCACTCTCTCTCTCTCTCTCTCCCAGGTGTCTAATGAAACTGTGGTTGTAGGGAATACTCTCTATGGGTACATTGTTCTGGCTGAGAGACTAAACTACGAAGAGAGAACACGCTACCTGGTCATTGTTCAAGCCAACGTGAGACACTTTGCTATTTCCTTTGTTTGTTTGTGTGTTCCAGAAGCCAGAAGTGTGTAGGCGCATGCATGTGTGTTTGTGTATATTGCATATGAATGAATAATATTGATCCTCTTGAAATAGTTTTTTGTAAAGATTTTACTTGGTATCTTGGTATTGACAGTGTGAAGCTTGATTGAATAATATTCTGAAAGAGTTTACGTTTTTTTGCCCTGGCTAAGGGAATGGATTGGCGTTTTGCAAGGTTTTGGACTGAATGGTTGGTTTATGGCAGCCATACTCAACAGGCGGGACTCTGTCAGGCTTTTAATGTAATGCTGTTAAGAGTTAGTAGAATGCACAAGGTGAAATCTTGAAATTTGGTACTGCATGGACAGTTTTCCTCTTGTTATGTCATTAACCTGTCAGAAATGTCCAGTTGAACAACTAGCCCATGTTAGCTAGGTAGGTAAGTTATGCTAACCAGTTATCTAAATCTTGCAGTTATCATGGCCAGATGATGTGCCCATGGGGGCCTCTACACCCACGGGGACACATTGATTTTGTTGAGTCACTCAGGTATCATATAAACACACATAAAACATGGAATAATTTGTATAATAGCAGGAGATGAGCTTAAAAACATTTGTCGAAGAGTTTGGGGTCGCGAGGTGGGGGTTTGCTACTACGCCAATAAATGACAATATCCATCCGAACCTTTGCCACCTAGGAATTTTGTGTGACTGGACCTTCTCAAATAGTAGTTAAGTACCCCTGGTTTATGGACTTGTTTTTGTCCAAATCGTTTAGATTGGAATATGGGGTAAATTAGTGATCAATACTTACATTGGTGTTTGCTTCTTTAAGTTTGCCATCACCAGACAAACCAAAACCTTTTTAGTTAGCTATCTGTTATTACTCAAAGGAAAATGTATATAATTGGAAGGAAAGATAACTGCTGCTGCTGATTTCACGTTTGCAATTATAGTACATGTTTTGCAAACTTTTGTTTATCCATAAATGAAAGTATCAGCCTCTAGACGCTTTGATTGTTTGAGTGTTTTGAATTCATTGCTTGACTGACTGTGTGTATAGTCCTGGAATAAAAGCGGCATAATTGTCATTGCTTGTGAGTTATTAAACTATTTTGTTGGATGTACAATGCTGGTCTTAATCTTGTATTAAAAATATGTCTGCAATCCAGGGATCAAGTTTATGATGTTTCATGGAAATATTGTAAATGTGTGTGGCTCTACAGAATAAACAAAAATACACAGCAATGAGTAAACAGGGCATTTAGAGTAGACAGTTAAATAATGGCATAAGAATACATACAGTACAGCTGTAATAGAAATAGACTAGCTTAACATATACTGTACGTATACTTATACACATCATCTATGCACTACAATGCTGATGACTGGTTAGTGAAATAATAACAGGGTTAATTTACAGGAGATAACAGCTATAACTACCACAGACACCACGTAGTACAGTTAAATGGCTGAAATAGGCTGGTACATACAGCCTTCACACGTCAATTAACTACACTGAACAAAAATATAAACACAACATGCAACAGAGTTTTATTTTATTTATTTATTTAACTAGGCAAGTCAGTTAAGAACAAATTCTTATTTACAATGGCGGCCTACACCGGCCAAACCCGGACCAATTGTGCGCTGCCCTATGGGACTCCCAATCATGGCCGGTTGTGATACAGCCTGGAATCGAACCAGGGGATCTGTAGTGACGCCTCAAGCACTGAGATGCAGTGCCTTAGACCGCTGCTCCACTTGGGAGTTACAGTTCATTTAAGGAAATCAGTCAATTGAAATTAATTAATTAGGCCCTAATCTATGGGTTTCACATGACTGGAAATACAGATGTGCATCTGTTGGTAACAGATACCGTAAAAAGAAAAGTAGGGCGTAGATCAGAAAACCAGTCAGTATCTGGTGTGACCACCATTTGCCTCATGCGGATAGAGTGGATCATGCTGTTGATTGTGGCCTGTGGAATGTTGTCCCACTCCTCTTCAATGGCTGTGCGAAGTTGATGGATATTGGCGGGAACTGGAACACACTGTCGTACACGTCAATCCAGAGCATCCCAAACATGCTCACTGGGTGACATGTCTGGTGAGTATGCAGGCCATGGAAGAACTGGGACATGTTCAGCTTCCAGGAACTGAGCACAGATTCTTGCAACATGGGGCCGTGCATTATCATGCTGAAACATGAGGTGATGTTGGGGGATGAATGGCACGACAATGGGCCTCAGGATGTCTTCACAGTATCTCTGTGTATTCAAATTGCCATTGATAAAATGCAATTGTGTTTGTTGTCCATAGCTTATGCCTGCCTGCCCATACCATAACCCCACCACAACCATGGGGCACTCTGTTCACAACGTTGATATCAGCAAACCACTCGCTCACACGATGCCATACACTCTATCTGCCATCTGCCCGGTACAGTTGAAACCAGGATTTATCTGTGAAGAGCACACTTCTGCAGCGTGCCAGTGGCCATCAAATGTGAGCATTTGCCCACTGACGTTGGTTACAACGTCGAACTGCAGTCAGGTCAAGACCCTGGTGAGGACGACGAGCACGCAGATGAGCTTCTCTGAGATGGTTTCTGACAGTTTGTGCAGAAATTCTTTGGTTGTGTAAACCCACAGTTTCATCAGCTGTCCAGGTGGCTGGTCTCAGACGATCCCGCAGGATGTGGAGGTCCTGATCTGGCGTGGTTACACGTGGTCTGCGGTTGGGAGGCCGGTTGGACATACTGCCAAATACTCTAAAACAACTTTGGAGGTGGCTTATGGTAGAGAAATGAACATTCAAGTCTTTGGCAACAGCTCTGGTGGACATTCCTGCAGTCAGCAGGCCAATTACACGCTCCCGCAGAACTTGAGACATCTGTCGCATTGTGTTGTGTGACACAACTGCACATTTTAGAGTGGCCTTTTATTGTCCCCAGCACAAGGTGCACCTGTGTAAAGATCATGCTGTTTAATAAGCTTCTGGATATGCCACACCTGTCAGGTGGATGGATTATCTTGGCAAAGGAGAAATGCTCACTAAGAAGGATGCAAACAAATTTGTGCACAACATTTGAGAGAAATAAGCTTTTTGTGCATATGGAACATTTCTGCCATCTTTTATTTCAGCTCATGAAACATGGGACCAACACTTTACATGTTGCGTTTCTATATATATTTTGTATAAGAAGGGTGTGTACCTGCGTGCACAACCACACTGGGGCCATGAGGCAAAGGCATGCACACTAGCATGATGTAGCATGTAACACTTAGTTGTAGCATAACACTAATAAAGAGATGCCACTGCAGTTACACACGACCACATAATGCTACAACTACATAATAAGTAATATACATGAGGCATAAGTATTTACACGCAATATGGCAAAATAGTTGGCTTTCCTACCTATACAGACATCAAAGGGGAATATGACATAGTAAGCTAACAGCTGCACCAGCAGCTAACATTACCTGTACCGATAAAGGGTGGAATAAACTCTACTACAGGCTGTTAACACTCGGGCTTTGAATATAATTACGATAGCATAAACATGTTGGTGAAACAGTACTCACTAGTATCTGAATGCACACACAACAGTTAGAGACACTCTTCACATGGACACCTTCTCCGTAGGCAAAGTAATTCACTCTGGTTTGAAGGGGGAGGGGGAGTGAGATGTGTGAAATGCTAAACTGTGATTGGCTGAGAAAGTGGGTTACTGCATAGATACACAAATTAACCACATAATGGATAAAGAGGTTAACTGCATGGGTGACGAGGCACCCAGAACTGCAGGGAAAATTGTACAGTGGCGATGTAGAATTTTGTGTTCTGGATTATGAAAGGATAGAGACAACTCCTTCACAAGACGTGACCTTGGGAGTATAAGGTTCGTTCTGCCAAAGCTTAGTTCTGAGATATTGAGCATCAACGTTTTCACATCCCAACAACTGTTTTGTAGTGTATTCTTCTTTCATAACCTTTTAAGGTCCTCACCTTAACACTAGAACCGCTGGGCCTCGATGGACCGCCCTTGATACACACAGGAAATTGTCGAGTGTGAAAAACCCAGGTGCGTTGCAGTTCTTGACACAAGCCGGTGCCCCTAGCCTCTACTACCGTACACCGTTCAAAGGCACTTAAATCTTATGTCTTGCCCATTCACCCTCTGAATGGCACAAATACACAATCCATGTCTCAATTGTCTCAATGCTTAAAAAACATGCTTAAACCTATCTCCTCCCCTTCATCTACACTTATTGAAGTGGATTTAACAAATTATATAAATAAGGGATCATAGCTTTCACCTGGATTCACCTTGTCAGTCTGTTTAACGTTTTGTACACTCAGTGTATGCTATCGCAAAAGTAATAATTTGGTTGTGTTTATGAAGGCCTTGGGTAACATTATAATACTATTTTTATTTTATTTCAAACAACACAATAGCAATTTAGTTAGTTTATGTTACTGTAGGCCAGGGGTACTCAACTACTATTTGAGAAGGTCCAGTGACAAAAATGTCCTAGGTGACAAAGGTCAGGATGGTTATCGTCCTTTATTGCCGCTGTGGTACAGCGTAGTAACAAACATAGTCGTCTACGACTTAGGAAACATGTTGTTATATAAAATGTACATTAAATACATTAAATGAGACTAAGAATTTGAATTAATTACAACTTATTTTGAATGTAAACATGTGCAACATTGCATCAACATTGCTGAAGAACAAAAGTGGTTGCATAATTATCTATGCAAAAAGTGCGCTGTGAACCATTGTACATGGGCCTTGAATATACAGGATCAGTCAAAGTTTGACTTGAAATATACTTACTGTATTACTGGCACTATATAAGAACGTATTTATTAAGGGGAACATGAAATATGTGTGTGGAAAGTTACTGAGAGAGACGAGGGAGTACAGAGAGTTTCTGTCTGTTCAAACATGTTTTTTTAATGACGTGCAGCTTATAAAGGCTTCATAAAGCCTTCATAAACACTACATAAATGTGTTACAAATCATCTATAACCATATGTCATGCTTTAGAAAGGGTTCATAAATGTGGCATAACTGCGTGACATAACCACCAATGTCAAACGTGACATGACAAACTATGTCAAATATGACATAAACCTGTGCTTTAAAAAAGGGTGGGATAAGCACTGCTTAATGAAGGCCTTATGAATCATATTAAATTGAGGCTTCACAAAGCATTTACAACCCTGTCATGCATCTTGGTAGAGCATTGCACAAGGATATAGGTTTGATTCCCAGGACTACCCATACATTAAAATATATTCACGCAAGACTGTAAGTCGCTTTGGATAAAATAATCTGCTAAATTAGATGTATATATATGTTCAAATAAACAGACTGATCATGTCTTTGTCAGTGGGCAAATGTACAAAATCAGCAGGGGATCAAATACTTTTTTCCCTCACTGTATACAGTATATATATATATACATTACCGGTCAAAAGTTTTAGAACACCTACTCATTCAAGGGTTTTTCTTTATTTTTACTATTTTCCAAATTGTAGAATAATAGTGAAGAAATCAAAACTATGAAATAACATATTTTTATTTCACCTTTATTTAACCAGGTAAGCCAGTTGAGAACAAGTTCTCATTTACAACTGCGACCTGGCCAAGATAAAGCAAAGCAGTGCGGAAAAAACAACAACAACACAGAGTTACATATGGAATAAACAAAATGTACAGTCAATAACACAACATAAAATCTATATACAGAGTGTGCAAATGTAGTAAGTTATGGAGGTAAGGCAATAAATAGGCCATAGTGCAAAATAATTACAATTATAATTTAGTATTAACACTGGAGTGATAGATGTGCAGAAGATGATGTGCAAATAGAGATACTGGGATGCAAATTAGCAAAATAAATAACAATGTAAATAACATTTGCTGCAGAGAACTAGAAGGAATGGTGACCAAAGGAGGTGTTGGCTTTGGGGATGACCAGTGAGATATACCTGCTGGAATGCATACTACGGGTGGGTGTTGCTATGGTGACCAATGAGCTAAGATAACGCAGGGATTTGCCTAGAAGGGATTTATAGATGACCTGGAGCCAGTGGGTTCGCGACGAATATGTAGTGAGGGCCAGCCAACGAGAGCGTACAGGTCACAATGGTGGGTAGTATATGGGGCTTTGGTGACAAAATGGATGGCACTGTAATAGACTACATCCAATTTGCTGAGTAGAGTGTTGAAAGCTATTTTGTAAATGACATCGCCAAAGTCAAGATTCGGTAGGATAGTCCGTTTTACGTGGGCATGTTTGGCAGCATGAGTGAAGGAGGCTTTGTTGCAAAATAGGAAGCCGATTCTAGTTTTAACTTTGGATTGGAGATGCTCAATGTGATTCTGGAAGGAGAGTTTACAGTCTAACCAGACACCTAGGTATTTGTAGTTGTCCACATATTCTAAGTCAGAGCCGTCGAGAGTAGTGATTCTAGTCGGGCATGCGGGTGCAAGCAGCGTTCGATTGAAGAGCATGCATTTAGTTTTACTAGCGTTTAAGAGCAGTTGGAGGCCACGGAAGGATTGTTGTATGGCATTGAAGCTCGTTTGGAGGTTTGTTAACACAGTGTCCAATGAAGGGCCAGATGCATACAAAATGGTGTCGTCTGCGTAGAGGTGGATCTGAGAGTCACCAGCAGCAAGAGAGACATCATTGATATACACAGAGAAAAGAGTCGGCCCAAGAATTGAACCCTGTGGCTCCCCCATAGAGACTGCCATAGGTCCAGACAACAGGCCCTCCGATTTGACACATTGAACTCTATCTGAGAAGTAGTTGGTGAACGAGGCGAGGCAGTCATTTGAGAAACCAAGGCTATTTAGTCTGCCAATAAGAATGCAGTGATTGACAGAGTCAAAAGCCTTGGCCAAGTCAATGAAGACGGCTTCACAGTACTGTCTTTTATCGATCGCGGTTATTATATCGTTTAGGACCTTGAGCGTGGCTGAGGTACACCCATGACCAGCTCGGAAACCAGATTGCATAGCGGAGAAGGTACGGTGTGATTCTAAATGGTCGGTGATCTGTTTGGCAGGGCTGGATGGATATAGGTCTGTAACAGTTTGGATCTAGAGTGTCCGCGGCAGCTTTCCAATCTCTGGGGATCTCAGACGATACGAAAGAGAGGTTGAACAGGCTGGTGAGATAGGTGTTGCGACAATTTCGGCCTAAATTTAGAAAGAAAGGGTCCACATTGTCTAGCCCATCTGATTTGTAGGGGTCCATATTTTGCAGCTCTTTCAGAACATCAGCTGTCTGATTCCACAAATGCATTCCAGGTGACTACCTCATGAAGCTGGTTGAGAGAATGCCAAGAGTGTGCAAAGCTGTCATCAAGGCAAAGGGTGGCTACTTTGAAGAATCTCAAATATCAAATATATATTTATTTGTTTAACACTGTTTTGGTTACTAAATGATTCCATATGTGTTATTTCATAGTTTTGATGTCTTCACTATTATTCTACAATGTAGAAAATAGTTAAAAATAAAGAAAAACCCTTGAATGAGTAGGTGTGTCCAAACATTTGACTGGTACTGTATATACAGTGGGGAGAACAAGTATTTGATACACTGCCGATTTTGCAGGTTTTCCTACTTACAAAGCATGTAGAGGTCTGTAATTGTTATCATAGGTACACTTCAACTGTGAGAGACGGAATCTAAAACAAAAATCCAGAAAATCACATTGTATGATTTTTAAGTAATTAATTTGCATTTTATTGCATGACATAAGTATTTGATACATCAGAAAAGCAGAACTTAATATTTGGTACAGAAACCTTTGTTTGTGATTACAGAGATCATACGTTTCCTGTAGGTCTTGACCTGGTTTGCACACGCTGCAGCAGGGATTTTGGCCCTCTCCTACATACAGACCTTCTCCAGATCCTTCAGGTTTCGGGGCTGTCGCTGGGCAATACGGACTTTCAGCTCCCTCCAAAGATTTTCTATTGGGTTCAGGTCTGGAGACTGGCTAGGCCACTCCAGGAACTTGAGATGCTTCTTACAGAGCCACTCCTTAGTTGCCCTGGCTGTGTGTTTCGGGTCGTTGTCATGCTGGAAGACCCAGCCACGACCCATCTTCAATGCTCTTACTGAGGGAAGGAGGTTGTTGGCCAAGATCTCGCGGTAAATGGCCCCATCCATCCTCCCCTCAATACGGTGCAGTCGTCCTGTCCCATTTGCAGAAAAGCATCCCCAAAGAATGATGTTTCCACCTCCATGCTTCACGGTTGGGATGGTGTTCTTGGGGTTGTACTCATCCTTCTTCCTCCTCCAAACACGGCAAGTGGAGTTTAGACCAAAAAGCTCTATTTTTGTCTCATCAGACCACATGACCTTCTCCCATTCCTCCTCTGGATCATCCAGATGGTTATTGGCAAACTTCAGACGGGCCTGGACATGCGCTGGCTTGAGCAGGGGGACCTTGCGTGCGCTGCAGGATTTTAATCCATGACGGCGTAGTGTGTTACTAATGGTTTTCTTTGAGACTGTGGTCCCAGCTCTCTTCAGGTCATTGACCAGGTCCTGCCGTGTAGTTCTAGGCTGATCCCTCACCTTCCTCATGATCATTGATGCCCCACGAGGTGAGATCTTGGATGGAGCCCCAGACCGAGGGTGATTGACCATCATCTTGAACTTCTTCCATTTTCTAATAATTGTGCCAACAGTTGTTGCCTTCTCACCAAGCTGCTTGCCTATTGTCCTGTAGCCCATCCCAGCCTTGTGCAGGTCTACAATTTTATCCCTGATGTCCTTAAACAGCTCTATGGTCTTGGCCATTGTGGAGAGGTTGGAGTCTGTTTGATTGTGTGTGGACAGGTGTCTTTTATACAGGTAACGAGTTCAAACAGGTGCAGTTAATACAGGTAATGAGTGGAGAACAGGAGGGGTTCTTAAAGAAAAACCAACAGGTCTGTGAGAGCCGGAATTCTTACTGGTTGGTAGGTGATCAAATACTTATGTCATGCAATAAAATGCAAATTAATTACTTAAAAATCATACAATGTGATTTTCTGCATTTTTTTTTTAGATTCCGTCTCTCACAGTTGAAGTGTACCTATGATAAAAATTACAGACCTCTACATGCTTTGTAAGTAGGAAAACCTGCAAAATCGGCAGTGTATCAAGTACTTGTTCTCCCCACTGTATATATATATATATATATATATATATATATATATATATATATATATATATATATATATATGTGACCAACCAGCTCAAATCAGTCTTATGTATCAAAATTTGAAAGTGTGTTTTTTTACATTGGAGAGACTCAGAGCTACAAACTGGTATATCATACACTGCAGTTGAGGAACAATGGGAAAGTAATTTGGCTTTGAAAGTTTATAAGCTTGTAAACTCACTTTTGAGAAAATGGCCTTTGAATGTTTTGGTACTACTATTGGAGAGCCCTACTTTGTCTACACCCATTCAGCATCGTTCACACCCTCTTAAACTTTAGCCCCACCCATCTCTTTAAGGGTTGATCCGAACATTCTGTACTAACTTGCTAGCTACTTCCAGACGTCTAAGGGAGAGAGAACAGCTCACTGAACTTAATTCACCCTAGCAGAGCTGGTTAGGCTGTTATGTTATCCAGAGCGTTGGTGACTGCAACTGCGCTGTCAGATTGTCAGTTCGTAAATTCAGAGCGTTTCACATTCAGAGCGCACACTGGACGCTCTGGCCAATGAGTAGGGTTGATCCGAACGTTCTGACCTCACAACGACAGTCAAGCACCCAAGCTAACTGGCTAACATTGGCTAGCTACTTCCAGACACATAATGAGAGAACACCCCACTCTGACCATTTTACTCACCCTAGCAGAGCTGGTTAGGCTGTTTTCATGTTATCCAGAGTGTTGGTGACTGTAACTGTGCTTCTGGCAACAATTTAATTACACTTTTTTGCAGACGTTTACTGACACCGGTCATATTCAACGGGTGTTGAGCGTTTGTAAATTCATCAGTTATTCTGCTCTCTGGCACACTAAGATTACAGTATTTTGTTAAGACATGTAGCTAGATAGCTAGCTAGGTAAACAATGAATCCCAACGCATGACATAATTTTAGTTAGTGAGCTAGCCAGCTGATGTTAGTTAGCTAGCTAACAGTACACTTTAACTTGAAATGAAAAGACTATGTCAAAATTAGAAATGTGTAATATCTGAAAATGTAGCTAGCTAGACTATCTTCCCCGTGGTCTGAAATCGGAGTAGATAGCCAGAGCGAATCAACAGTTGAAGTGACATTCTATTGAAATGGATACTTGCATTGTGGAGTCTTTTGTTAAGACATAGCTAGCTAGCTAAGCAATTAACCATAATCACAACTCATGAAGTTACTACCCTGCATGAATCTGCAGGTAGCTAACCAACCAGGTTCAATGTTAGCTAGCTAACATTTTAGGTTATAACTAGTCAAGCAAATGTGTCTGAGATACGAAGAATAAGATCATACACATAACATTAGCTAGCAAGCTAGCCAGCTAACATTAGCTAGCTAACAGTACACTTTAACTTGAAATGAAACCACTTTCTGTCAAAATTAGAAACGTGTAATATCTGAAAAATGTAGCTAGCTAGACCATCTTACCCGTATACATCTCCTGTCAGATGCCATGGTTGCCCTTAGTTTGAAGATGTAATCTGGACAGGTGTTTCCTCCATCTCCTTAGCTATCATACTCAAATTCCACTGATTTCAAAACTTGGTCCTCCAGAAAGTGGAGAGCATACACATAACGTTAGCTAGCTAACAGTACACTTTAACTTGACACTAGTTTTATGCAGTTTTACTATGTGATATATTTTTTTTAAAGCAGCATTAGACAGGATTACCTAGGCATACTGACCAGCTCAAAGAGACAGAAGCGTGCTATATCTGGCAGACCAATCCAAACTCATCTCTCGGCATGTCCAGCCCACTCATTATCTTAGCCAATCATGGCTAGCGGGAAGGTTGCTGTCTTTTTCTCTGGCTAAACCAACTGGGCTCATAATTTAACAATTGTATTTGTATTACAGATGGCATACAAGTTTGTTATTAAGGCACATGTAAGTTCGCATGTTCGAGAAGGCATTCTGCCATAAACGCATTTTGATAAAATGCGTTTTTGTGAAGTAGTGACCCGGAACATATGCTTAGTTTCCTGAAACGGGTCACATATACAGTATATAATTTTTAAATAAAATAAAGTGCATGTTTTCTGGAGAACAAAGGAGTTTAAGAAATATAATAGTTCTGTCCATTTGTAGCTTGTTTTTGGACACAGGTCCAGGAATGGCTAAAGGATTGCAATATTTACCTGGAACTAACCTTGCAGATAGCATTACTGGGTGATCTGAAAAGTCATAGTCAATCAATCAATAATATAATAATACTTTTAGCAAAAATGTTTATTTTTAATTCACAATCTGTAGAAGCAATGAGAATAGAAAGGTTCAGAACTTTTGTAAAACATCACAGTATGGTTGAAATATATATGGCAAATAGAAATCCTATATGGATGGTGTTAAGAGATAGATGGGAGGTATTGAATAGAGTTGAAGGATGGGACTAATAACAAATAACAACAAATAATAACAAAGATAGCTAATAATGTAAGCATACTGTGTCCATAATAAGTATATAGGTTGTATGTTGGGAGCTTTTGGGAAAGAGCACAGTTAGAAAGATATGGCATTTAGAAGCAAACCGGATGGACATCATGAAAATGATCGGAGAGGTTGAGAGTAGAAGAAGTTTAGGAGCAAAAAAATAAATATGTATATATATATGTATATATATATATATATATATATATATATATATATATATATATATATATATATATATATATATATATATATATATATATATATATATATGTGTATGTATGTATATATATATATATATATATATATATATATATATATATATATAGATATATATATATATATATATATATATATATATATATATATATATATATATATATATATATATATATATAGATATATATATATAGATATAGAATTATTGTAAAATTAACTCTGTCTATAAGGTGTAGATAGTAAGTATAGACCGGAAGTAGAGGCCTGGGCGTTGTTGTTCACTAATTTACTCCAAGTAGGGAAAGGATGGTGGGGTTGAAAAGTAATAAAGGGGAATATATATATAAAAAATAAAAAAAACATGGGGGATTGGAAGTGATGCAGACAATTACATTGATAGAAGATACAATCTATCTGCAATATTAAGCTGATCCATCCCCCCGAAAAAAGAAAGAAAAAAAAAGAAAAAAAAAAAGAAATATAATAATCTGAATGCACAGAACAACACTGTGGGCCATGCAATATTAATGTATAAGTCACTCTGGGCCTTGCCCTTGCGTCAATTAGAGAAATTACACTTTCTATCTCCTGCCAATGCTTTGAACTTTGGCACAAATGGTGTGAGAGAAACTCTGAGGCACTGGTGCAGGTGATCATTGATGAGCCTGGTGCAGTATTTGTTTTTAATAAAGTTAATTGTGGAGAAGGCTGATTCACAGCTGTATGTGGAGCCAGACATGGTCAGGATGTATAGTGCCTGTTCTTTCTTAAGAACAAGGACAACAGCTGCAGGCACCATCTTTCCCGAGAACGTGACAGGGTCACAGTCACCAGCCTGCTGCTTCAAAGCCACATTTTCTTGCAGCTCAATCAACTCCATTTGCAGTGATGCAATATCTACCCATCTGAAGATCTGTTTTGCTTCTTCTGACAATTTTGTCACATTTGTGACCAAGAAGTGGTTCTGGATGAGCAGAAGCAGTACTCTTCCAACAGTGAAGTCATCAAAGCGAGCCTCCATCAGCTTCTGGATGAAATCAACATGGTTTGTAACATCTTTGTCTCCCTGCATTTGCACCAGAAGATTGGGGAAGTGGACAAGTGCTCCCTGGAGATCATTCTGGAAAAGCAAAAAAAAATTCTGGAAAGCCTGGACTGCTGTTATATATCCCACACTGTGTTGTCCCGTCCCTGCAGCTTAACATTCAGTTGATTAAGGTGTGATGTAATGTCTGTCAAAAATACAACTGCTTCCATCTTCTCATCTTCCAATAACTCAGAAAACTGAGTTGCCTTGGCACTCTTTTGCTCTGATAAGAAAGCTTTGATTTCCTCCTGAATGGCCCAAAAGCGTTCCAAAACCCTGACTTTGCTGAGCCATCTGACATTGTTGTGCAGTAGTAAGTCATCAAAACTGGCATTGGCCTCTGTCAGAATGACTCGTAGCAGGCGGTGTTGTAGGGATGATGTTGCTCTCAAAAAGTTGATCAGTTTCATCATCGTTGTCATGACCTCAGAATACTATTTTCCCAGACTGGCACACAGGACATATTGATGGATGATTCAGTGATATTATTTCAGGGCAGGGTGGTCCTCTTTCAAACGTGCAACCAGTCCCCTTCCTCTTCCTATTATGGCTGGAGCTCCATCTGTGGTGATAGAGACCACTGACTTCAGATCTATCCCCCTTTTTGTCAGCATCCCTTTGATGGCCTCATGGATATCTTCTCCCCGTGTGTGTGCTACTAGATTTGTTAAGCACAACAGCTCCTCACAGAATTCCTTCTTTGTTTCGTTATGAAATCTAACAAACACCAGAAGCTGGGCATTATCAGTGTTATCTGTTGATTCATCCACAGCTATTGATGCATTCTAAATGGCCTCATCAAGTTGTGAAGTAAAATCAACAGCTAATATTTCAGTTCTCCTCATTGCTGTGGAATCTGACAGTGGGATCAGTTTGATCTTATCCCTGAGCTCATATTTTTGTTTACCTTCAAGCAAGGTGTCAGCAACTTCACACATGCATCCTTTACCATCTCAGCGTCTGAAAATGTTTTTTTTTTGTTTGTTTTCCCAAATCCCAAGCTATCCTCAGTGAACACTCCATTGCACGTTGTTGGGCTGTCAGGGAATTGACAAGGACTTTGGTGGACCTCTCATATTGGGATTTGAGTTGGTTAATCTTGTTTGTTCTCACCTACATGTTCAGGGGATACGTGTGATCGAATTTATTATGCCTGGTGTCATAATGGCGCCTAATATTGGCACTTTCACGAGAGCTACGGACTCACTGCATATCAGGCACATTGGTTTTGTGCTAGTTGCGGGGAGAATTAATAAATACTGTGCTGTCCACTCGTCTTTGAATATACGGTTTTCAGTCAACTTTTCTTTTTTTTGAACAAGCCATATTAACAAAGATACTGGTAACTAGGCTCCTTCTATCTGTGATATTAACAGTTGAACCGCGGTCAAATCTTTCTGTTTCCTTCTGCCTGCTTGTCCCAAGGATCCACTGAGGATATTTTGATTAATGTGATTGGTGTAATGAATACTCGGACAGAGTGGTAAGATCCAATCGCAGAATTGCGATGTTTTATTAAAGTACAGACAAGGGAATTGCTTAATCGTGGTCGGGCGAGCTGTGGTCAAAACCGGGCAAGGCAGAGACAGGCAGAGGTACAAAGGGAGCGGGCGTAGTCGTAGTCGAGGGCACGGGCACAGGATCAGAGTACGGTAATCACTGGGAGAAACAAGCAGAGGATTAAGCAATTTGGGGAGTCAAACAACGAAGCACAGGTCTGATACACTGGTAATCAAAATAACAAACTCTCTCTCTCTCTCTCTCTCTCTCTCTCTCTCTGAACAAAAACGCTTAGCAAGTCACGATGGAACAATACCTCGCACAGACTGAACTTCTGAGCACACCTTATATCCTAACTCTAATTACTGACAGGTGTGCTCAGAACTCAGGTGAAACAGATCGAGTCTGATGACTCCCCCTCTCTGTAGATCGGAGGAGTGTCAGACTCTGTCTAGACCCAGCCAAACCCCGACCCCTTATAATTGGGTAAAAGGTGGCCTCTTGTATTTGCATATAACCACGCGATTGGATTAGACGGGGCACTAGTAGAGGTAGGCGTTACTTCGAGAGAGAGTGAGAAAGAGAAGTTGCTGAGTTAAAGAGGCCGCTGCGCCTGGTAGATTTTTTAAAGCTGTCTAAAAAAGAATGTACTGACTTTTATAGAACAAAATGTGATGTTGTCCGGTACGGATTGACCCTTCTCTGGATCCGGACCCGGACCGCGGTCCGCCAGTTGAGTTTGGCTGCTGTAGGCTATATGTAAACAAAAACAAAAATAAAACACTAAAAACACCAAAATTCAAGTGTTCAATCAATTTTATTTGTGGAGTGACTTTGTTGCAACTATGAAACAGAAAGCATATGTGTTGGAACACAGTAACAGCTTATTTTGATGATGACAAAATAAAATGCATATACCCAAACCACCAAGATGCACGGTCAAAACGCATGGTAATATTATGAAAACATCAGTAGCATAAACATCATTATAAGTGCCAAATGGCCTTGATAAATAGTGAAACACAATTATTGTCAGCTCGTGCTTGTGTGCATCTTCACGCAATGGCATCAGTTGGATTTCATTTAGCTCTTATCCCTTGTCTTAACAGTTGACACAATTTCCTTAACTTTCATTTGCTTGCCACACTTTGACATACCTTTGTTTGGTTGTAGTGTGTAATAGTCTCCTGTTTCCTCTTTATTGTGTCCCATTGTCTTGTCATTCTTCAGCACCATTGTGGAGTACAAGGCTGTGCAGGTGCCTTATTTTGCCCAGAGGGAGGGAGCTCCCGTCTCAATTTATTCATGGTGCCGGCCAGACTTGTTTTCTTTGCAAGCAACTTGTTTGCCAATTGCAGTGAAGTGAAGAAATTGTCCATGGTGACATTATTTCTCCCCTTGCCAACATAAGGTTCCACAAGCCTCATCACCACATTCTCAGACACTCGCTCACCTACTGCCCGATGTGGATATTTTCCCAGATATTGAAAGCTGTTCAGAATGTACAATTACGCACGCTCTCACTGTGTAGCATACTCCAAGTAGGCCAGAGTAGACGAATAAGACTGCTTTGATTTGGTGGAATGATATAGGGTACATACCATTTTAAGATTATAATTAGAATCAATACAATAGAATGGCCCGCCCTGTTCTTCATTCACAATTGGTGATTACATAATTATGCATTGTTCGCTTCCCGTCGCTCATCAAATCACCCATTCTCCCATTTTCTCCCCCATAATACTTTACTTAATGTATTTAATCTGTTATACGTGTGAAATTAGTTTTGGTGTAGTTTCGGTTCATTTTCGAGGCAATTTTCAAGTTGATTATCAGCTGGGCACTGCACTTTCAACTGTCAGAAGAAGGAGCAAAGCAGGCCCTACTGTTGGGAGAAGGATGGGCACTGGGGAAAACCATTGAAAAAAATAACATGCCCTCCTAAAACTGGTTATAACTCCAGTTCTGTTTGTGATATTAAGATTCTAACGCAGACAGTGTGTTATATAGACTTAATTAGGAAAAGTCAAGGATGAGGGGGGCATGACTTAAGAAATGGCAGAGTAAAAAATAAATAAAATCATGAGCAGTCAAAATGACTGCTTTAGCAGTTCTAATGTTAAATGTACATAAAGTGCAGAGTATGAAAATCCTGAGACATTTCTACGATCGCAGATAGAACCTTACGGCTCTGAAATATTAAGGTTGTATCTGACACTGAATTAGTAGCTTTTTGAACACATCAATTATTGAATAACACTATTTTACCAAGAAAGAACACATCATCAAATACATCAAGAAATGTATTATGATCATCAGACAAATTACTGTCATCACTGAACAATGATGTGAAAACATCATTTACTTTAATATTTCTGACAGTGTTGTTTTTTTGCCTAGATCATACTTATAGGTATATGGCAAAGACGTCTTCTTATTTGTCTGTCTGTATTTGTTCAGGCTTGTGATTGGATTGCAGATATAACCTTATAGTGCCAAGTTCAAATGGGTTTATGCAGATAGAACTTTCTAGTTTTTCATTTTTTTTCATAAAAAATCTAACTTCACAGACATATGAAGAGCTAACTCATATGTGACTAACTCATTTTTGACAAACATGTCAGATAGAACCTTATAATCCCAAGGTCTAAAAGAAACAAATAGACAAACAAATAAACACAACTTTACAAATAGCTTAACATTTACCTAACCCATAATTACATTGAGTCCAGAACTACCTAATTGAAATGTCGGTACCTCCTTCAGGTTGCCATGATTATTTATTTCCTAATTTGCATAAAGACTCCAGGCTCTCTTTGGAGCTCTGTCAGATTATTGTTTATAGGCTAACAGCCTAGCATGTCAGGATATATTTAATTAGAGCTTTTACTAGAGCAAGGGCAGTGGCCACCAGACTAGCAGGAGGGAGGGAGACATATTGGAAATTAAGTGGTGCTAATGAGGCTGGTTTAAAATATTTTGGTTTTAATGAATGCATTTTTACAAAAGCTGTTGTAGGCTGTGCCTATTTCTCCTGGACATTAGCCGTGAGGAGTCCCTGACAAGGATTATGACTCGGACACGGTAATGCTACCAGTGACAGAATGATCACAAAGGAGGAGGAGAAGAAGAAGAAGATGAAGAGAGGAAAAAGGGATTGAGATAGAGAGACGACAGAATGTCACAGAGATAGACAGACTAATAGAAAGAGGAACAGAGGAAAGGGATTTATTTGCTTGCTCTCCTACAGTAGTTTCCCCAGTAAATGTAGATGTCAGGGGACCTAAGCTGCTCCGGAGATTTCATCTTTCCTTCACCAATGTCAGCAGAGTTTAGAGGGAGAAGGACATGGCATTAATTGGACCTCTGCTGCAGGGTTACATTATTGTGATAATGTGAAGTGCTGCTCAGAGAGTATTGGGAGAAGGAAATTGCAAGAACATGTACTGCAATGACTTCCCTAATACCTTGCATGCATGTGCATTAGTGTACTGTCTGTATATTGGTGTCCTTGAAAAGATAACTGCAGTTCTGTACACAATGCTTTCTAGAATCTGATGCCCAGAGTAGGGGTCCATGTTGAATATCTCTGAGCATGGGTTGTTATAATTGATATTTGAAGTAGAGGTAGAGTGATGGTAATATGTACACTACCGGTCAAAAGTTTTAGAGCACCTACTCATTCAAGGGTTTTTCATTATTTTGACTATTTTCAACATTGTAGAATAATAGTGAAGACAATAAAAACTATGAAATAATACATATAGAATCATGTAGTAACCAAAAAAGTGTTAAACAAATCAAAATATATTTTATATTTGAGATTCTTCAAATAGCCACCCTTTGCCTTGATGACAGCTTTGCACACTCTTGGCATTCTCTAAACCAGCTTCATGAGGTAGTCACCTGGAATGCATTTCAATTAACAGGTGTGCCTTCTTAAAAGTGAATTTGTGGAATTTCTTTCCTTCTTGATGCGTTTGAGCCAATCAATTGTGTTGTGACAAGGTAGGGGGGGGGGGTATACAGAAGATAGCCCTATTTGGTAAAAGACCAAGTCCACATTATTGCAAGAACAGTCCATCATTACTTTAAGACATGAAGGTCAGTCAATACAGAACATTTCAACTTTGAAAGTTTCTTCAAGTGTAGTCGCAAAAACCATCAAGCGCTATAATGAAACTGGCTCTCATGAATACCACCACAGGAATAGAAGACCCAGAGTTACCTCTGCTGCAGAGGATAAGTTCATTAGAGTTTACCAGCCTCAGAAATTGCAGCCCAAATAAAGTTCAAGTAACACACACATCTCAACATCAACTGTTCAGAGGAGACTGTGTGAATCAGGCCTTCATGGTCGAATTTCTGCAAAGAAACCACTACTAACGGACACCAATAATAAGAAGAGACTTGCTTGGGCCACGAGCAATGGACATTAGACCAGTGGAAATGTGTCCTTTTGTCTGGAGTCCAATTTTGAGATTTTTGGTTCCAACCGCCGTGTCTTTGTGAGACGCGGTGTGGGTGAACGGATGATCTCCGCATGTGTATTTCCCACCGTAAAACATGGAGGAGGAGGTGTTATGGTGCGGGGGTGCTTTTCTGGTGACACTGTCAGTGATTTATTTAGAATTCAAGGCACACTTAACCAGCATGGCTACCACAGCATTCTGCAGCGATACTCCATCCCATCTGGTTTAGGCTTAGTGGGACTATCATTTATTTTTCAACACCTCCAGGCTGTGTAAGGGCTATTTTACCAAGAAGGAGAGTGATGGAATGCTGCATCAGATGACCTGGCCTCCACAATCCCCCAACCTCAACCAAATTCAGATGGTTTGGAATGAGTCGGATCGCAGAGTGAAGGAAAAGCAGCCAACAAGTGCTCAGCATATGTGGGAACTCCTTCAAGACTGTTGGAAAAGCATTCCAGGTGAAGCTGGTTGAGAGAATGCCAAGATTGTGCAAAGCTGTCATCAAGGCAAAGGGTGGCTATTTGAAGAATTTGTTTTACACTTTTTTGGTTACTCCATGATTCCATATGTGTGATTCCCATGTGTTATTTCATAGTTTGGATGTCTTCACTATTATTCTACAATATAGAAAATAGTTTAAAAAATAATGAAAAACCCTTGAATCAGTAGGTGTTATATAACTTTGGACCGGTAGTGTGTTTCTCAACCTAAATGTTCACTAAGTTTATGAAGTTGATCATGGAATTAAAAAGAGAAATTGGTCTTATGATGGATTGATTGATTGATTTATATTGATGATATTTTATGGTGTTATTCATTCATGGCTTTGGTAAGTAATGGTGTTGACTTACGTCCTACAGGACCGTGCCTTGTACGGTGCCAACAGGCGGACTGCTACGACCACGCTGACCATAGACGTTCTGGATGGAGATGACCTGGGGCCTATGTTCCTGCCCTGTGTCTTGGTCAACAACACCCATGACTGTAACCCCCTCACCTACCGCATTACCATTCCAGAGTTCACCCAACCGGTATGAACCACACTGTGGGGGTGGTAGGCTTTGTGCATGTGTAGGGGAACGGGAAGTGATTGAGTGTAAGAGTGTGTGTGTGTTTGTGTGCAACTGCAGCAACCCCCTCATCTCCTGTGTTTTACCTTAGGCAAAACCCAGCAACAGACAGAGAGGATGAGCCACTAAAGTCTGACTTGGGAACTTACAGTGCCTTCAGGAAGTATTCAAACCCCTTGACTTTTACAGCCTGAATTTAAAATGGATTAAATTAATATTTTGTATCACTGGTCTGCACACAATATCCCATAATGTGAAAGTGGAATTATGTTTTTAGAAATGTTTACAAATTAATTAAAAATGAAAAGCTGAAATGTCTTGAGTCAATAAGTATTCAACCCCTTTATCATGGCGAAACTAAATAAGTTCAGGAATAAAAATGTGCTTAACAGGTCACATAAGTTGCATGGGCTCACTCTGTGTGCAATAATAGTGTTTAACATTACATTTGAATGACTACCTCGTATATGTACCCCACACATACAATTATATGTAAGGTCCCTCAGTCGAACAGTGAATTTTAAACACAGATTCAACCACAAAGACCAGGCATGTTTTCCAATGCCTCACAAAGAAGGGCACCTATTGGTAGATGGGTAGACAAAAAAAAAGCTGACATTGAATATTCCTTTGAGCATGGGGTAGTTATTAATTACACTTTGTATGGTGTATCAATCAGGGGCGGTGTGTTCAATAGGGCGATATGGGCGACGCACTGCCAAACGGGAAAAGGAAGGGATTTTTTTTCTAATCAATTATATCACGGCAACAGTAGTTATCAGTGTTGTAATCTAGACGTCTGATCTGCCACAGTGCCACTAAATGTCCAATCAGGCTAAAGTCGTGCTTCAAATGCCCCCCCCCCCCCCCCTTTTGGGGCGATTTCAGTCAGGTTGAAAATCGCCCAGAAGTCTGTCATAGACTCCCATGTAAAATCTATTTTTTTCAAATATCAGAGCTTTCAATACAATCTCTATGGGTTTCTGAGGGCTTGCACTTACGCGCTTTCGTCATACGTAACATAACCATGAACGTAACTAAGAAAAGAGCGGGTAGCAGCGTCAATCAATTCACTACTACTATCAAAATGGCTAGGCTTCAGTGCAACTCGATTGTGTCTTTGAAAGAAGTTCCTTTTTGTCGGCGAACAAATGAAGATAAATTGGCAACGAAACAATTAGGACCTCCCAGACCAAATTTAATAATTCAACAGGTTTCTACTAAAGGGGGGAAGTCCTACACCCGAGGATTTTCCAAAAATTGGTACGAACGAAAAACCTGGCTAGCAGGCTGCGATGTAGCTAATGCAGTCTTCTGCTACCCCCTGCTTACTCTTTCACCCTGAAGGCGGCACGGCAGACAGCACCGCTTGGACAGCGACTGGTGTGTAACGGACATGCACCATCTTTCAGGAAAGATTAAGAAACATGAGCTGTCAAAGACCCACATGGATAGCTGTTCCCACTCAACTGGATGAGGGATACAGGCTAGCTGTCCGCCGCCACAACGATGAGGTTAGTGTTGATAATCACAAGTTTACTGGAGAACTGAAACTGACAAGGCTGACAAGATAGGACCCTTTTGTCCATTGTTATTGGATAGGAACAGAACTTATAACCAGCTCCTGACCTAAATAGATCTTAGCACAACATTTTACTCAACATATCATATTCCATATTCACTATAACAAATATATTTACTACGACATTAGCAAGAACCGCCACATCCTCAGCCGGCTAATCCAGTGTGTGAAGTTTTGCGGAGTGTTTGAGTTAGCTTTGCGAGGCAAAGATGAAACTGAGGGCTCCACCAACCCTGGTAAGCCAACACTTTTGAGATCAGTCAATAAATGCTTCTGGTATTGACTTATATGCTGCCCCTGTCTTCATGTTGTTGCTGGACATATCTTTTTTAAAATGTGTGTAGGTCACCTAAATCATCAGAAAAATTGCCCCCCCTGAGAATTTTTTCAGGAGCCGCCACTGGTATCAATACACACATTCACTACAAGGATACAGGTGTTCTTCCTAACTCAGTTGCCAGAGAGGAAGGAAACCACTCAGGGATTTCACTTTGAGGCCAATGGTGACTTTAAAACAGTTACAGAGTTGAATTGCTGTGATATGAGAAAACTGAGGATGGATCAACAACATTGTAATTACTCCACAATACTAACATAAATGATAGCGTGAAAAGAAGGAAGCCTGTACAGAATGCATGCTGTTTGCAATAAGGCACTAAAGTAAAGCTACAATACAAGTGTGGCAAATAAATTAACGTTATGTCCTGAATATAAAGTGTTACGTTTGGGGCAAATCCAACACAACACATGACTGAGTGCCACTCTTCATATTTTTAAGCATGGTTTGTGTCTGCATCATGTTATGGGTATGCTTGTCATCTGCAAGGACTAGGGAGTTTTTAAGGATAAAGGAAACAGAATAGAGCCTAGCACAAGCATAAGCCTAGAGGAAAACCAGGTTTTCCGACAGACAATGGGAGACAAATGCACCTTTCAGCAGGACAATAGCCTAAAACACAAGGCCAGATATACACTGGAGTTGCGTACCAAGATGACATTAAATGTTCCTGAGTGGCCTGGTTACAGTTTTGACTTAAATCGGCTTGAAAATATATGTCAAGACTTGAAAATGGCTGTGTAGCAATGATCAACAACCAAATTCAAATCAAATCAAATTTGAATTGTCACATGCTTCGTAAACAACAGGTGTAGACTAACAGTGAAATGCGTACTTACGGGCCCTTCCCAAAACTGCAGAATACAATTAAAATCATATGAAAATAAATAGGAATAAATACATAATGAACAATGATAGCTTGGCTATATGTACTGAACAAAAATATAAACGCAACATATAAAGTGTTGGTCCATGTTTAATGAGCTGAAATAAAAGATCCCAGAAATGTTCCATAGGCACAAAAAATGTATTTCTCTCAAATTTTGTGCACAATTTTTTTTACATCCCTGTTAGTGAGCATTTCTCCTTTGCCAAGATAATCCATCCACGTGACAGGTGTAGCATATCAAGAAGCTGATTAAACAGCATGTTCATTACACAGGTGTACCTTGTGCTGGGGTCAATAAAAGGCCACTCTAAAATGTGCAGTTTTGTCACTCAACACAATGCCACAGATGTCTCAAGTTTTGAGGGAACATGCAATTGGCATGCTTACTGCAGGAATGTCCACCAGAGCTATTGCCAGATAATTTAATGTTCATTTCTCTACCATAAGGCACCTCCAACGTCGTTTTAGAGAATTTGGCAGTATGTCCAACCGGCCTCACAACCACAGACCATGTGTAACCACGCCAGCCCAGGATCTCCACATCCGGCTTCTTCACCTGCGGGATCATCTGAAGAGGGGGAGTGGGGGGTGCTGAGGAATATTAATGTCTGTAATAGCGCCCTTTTGTGGGGAAAACCTCATTCTGATTGGCTGAGCCTGGCTGCCCAGTGGGTGGGCCTGGCTCCCAGGTGGGTGTGCCTATGCCCTCCCAGGCCCACCCATGGCTGCGCTCCTGCCCAGTCATGTGAAATCCATAGATTAGCGCCTAATGAAATAATTTCAATTGACTGATTTCCTTCTATGAACTGTAACTTAGTAAAATGGTTTAAATTGTTGCATGTTGTGTTTATATTTTTGTTCAGTATACTTGGGGTACCAGTACCGAGTCGATGTGCAGGAGTACTCCAGGCCATCTATAAATCACTGCTAGGCAAATCCCCGCCTTATCTTAGCTCATTGGTCACCATAGCAGCACCCACCCGTAGTCTGCGCTCCAGCAGGTATATCTCACTGGTCATTCCCAAAGCCAACACCTCCTTTGGCCCCATTCCTTCCAGTTCTCTGCTGCCAATGACTGGAACGAATTGCAAAAATCTCTGAAGCTGGAGACTCTTATCTCCCTCACTAACTTTAAGCATCAGTTGTCAGAGCACCTTACCGATCACTGCACCTGTACACAGCCCATCTGAAATTAGCCCACCCAACTACCTCATCCCTATATTGTTATTTATTTTGCTCTTTTGCACCCCAGTATCTCTATTTGCACATAATCTCTTGCACATCTAGCATTCCAGTGTTAATACTAATTGTAATTATTTTGCACTATAGCCTATTTATTGCCTTACCTCCATAACTTGCTACATTTGCACACACTGTATATATATTTTCTGTTGTATTTTTTGACTTTATGTTTTTTTACCCCATATGTAACTCTGTGTTGTTGTTTTTATCGCACTGCTTTGCTTTATCTTGGCCAGGTCGCAGTTGTAGATGAGAACTTGTTCTCAACTGGCTTACCTGGTTAAATAAAGGTGAAATAAAATAAAAAAGAGTGTGCTCCTAATCTCAGCTCGTTACCTGTATAAAAGACACCTGGGAGCCAGAAATCTTTCTGATTGAGAGGGGGTCAAATACTTATTTCCCTCATTAAAATGCAAATTAATTCATAACATTTTTGACATGCGTTTTTCTGGATTTTTTTGTTGTTATTCTGTCTCTCACTGCTCAAATAAACCTACCATTAAAATTATAGGCTGATCATTTCTTTGTCAGTGGGCAAATGTAAAAATCAGCAGGGGATCAAATCCTTTTTTCCTTCACTGTATATATATGAATAAATACATTTTCCAAAAAAGGAGCGTTCCTAATGGACCCGAGAACAGTCAGACGTGTTCTGAAAAGGCCAGTGAAATAAACAGACCCAAACAGACCCGTGTTGGTTCGGGTCTGAGAAACCCGTTCAGATCCAAGAGTAGAAAGAAAGAGAGAAAGAAAGAAACCTCAGACTGGGCGCTGCCAGCGCCATCAATAAACAAGCTATATCGGCCAAATTATCCACAGTAACGTGTTGTTAAAAACTGCCTATAACAAATTGCAAAACAACTATGTGTTGTGTTTCGATGTGTAGCATATTCTAAACTTCATAGCCTATTGTTTTATTGGTTTTTACTTTCCTAAAACAATCATTTTCCACCTCACGGTTCAGCTGTCGGATGATTTGAGCACTAAATGCATCATGGCATTGCATGCATATAGGCCTATAGGCCTAGTTGTCCACTGTATGATATTAATATGACAAAATAAATAGAAAGGAAGAGAATCTTAGGCCTAGCCCTAGAGAGATAGAGATATGTCGTTGTCATGTTCCTAACACCGACATGCATTTATTTATATTTGTTTTATAAAGATAAGCATTATAGTGTTAGATTAAAGGAGTAACTCTGGTAGGTGAAAAACATTCTTCCTCACATTAAGTTCAACTGTCTGAGTCATATGGAGCGCTGTGCGTACTTTCTTCATAGGCCTGCAGTAGCTAAGCATAATTGTTTTAGGGAAAATATAAATAGGTTATAATATTGTGCCATTAACTTAAGTTTAGCATCTCGCCTTCTTTGGTTTTTCCTTTTCATGAGTGTGAGTAGCCCTATAGTAGGTCTACTGGTAACTCTATTATATTGTGGCAAACACATTATTGTTGGAACTTAATTTGTCCAAAGAAAATGGCTCAACAGAATGAAACAAAATAAGTTTTGAACATGCTAGGCCTATATTGCAGGACTTAACAACAAAGGTGAGTGCCTACCGTACCGGCCTACCCAACAAATGACCGCATTTGGCTAATGTTATTTATTTTACAGCAGGCCTACCTTTAACCAATCTTAAACTAAATACGGACCACAAACTTAAGTAGACAATTCAAACTTAATTTAGCCAACGAAAATGTCTCAACAAAATTAAACAAAACCCTTTTCGCATATTTAAAGAACTGTTTTGGATTCTTAAATTGGCTTAAAATAATATTAATGATATACAACAATAATAATAATAATAATAATAATAATAATAATAATAACAATAATAATAATAATAATAATGATGATAAAACAAATGATAATAAATTCAAAAAATTAAGAAATAAAAGTTAACCTGAATAGCAAGTTGCACACAGTCCATTTGGCCGTGCCAACGTTGTTCTCATTTTTGTCCACTACAATATTAAACTTGTCTGTGAGAGTCACATCTTGTTCGTGAGAGTTTCATCTTTCAATGGTGGTGACTTGTTAGTTTGTAGCTCACACAGTTCGGGTTGTGTGATGATTTTCTTGTCCGGATCCTCTTATGTTTATAAAAAGGCTGCTTTCCCAAGCCCAATGTAATGGAATAGGCGCAAATGTTATATCGGCGGAAATAAGGGATTAAGCTGCAGCCACTACAAGAAGTCTCAAGTATAAACACACAGGGAGCTATTCAATATTCAAAATGACGTCTCCGTGTGACGCACAGGTGCGTCAATCATCTCTAGAGGTTTTTATGAGGCATTAGTAGAAGACATAAATGAATATTACCAATTGAATGACATCTATTGCAGGATAAATCAATGTTAGAGTTTAATAACTAGTAATAATACGATTAAGCTATATCTTTGCAATAAAAACCAAAGTCTGTCAGATTTCCAGTCATTCCAATTAATTTAATACCCCTTGATCTTCAAGAATTGGACTTGGAAATATGGAAATATAGATTAGCCAAATTGTTTTACCTAAGCCTAACCCCAAAACTAAGGACTTACAGTATTAGCCTACTCTGTTGTTGATAATTATGTTGTCATGGTGAACTGATTGGACTCATTGCTTCGAGTTGAAAATAAATGCTGCTCTCATGGAATGGCATGCTTTGAGCACTACCGAAAAGTACTATTTGCATGTGAAATATTTATGCCATATGCTGCATTTGCTATAGGCTATAGGTCTATTGTTGTTGGTGACACTTTGATATTGCTATAATTTGCAGCTGTTTAAGTCTATCAAAAGTGTGCAACTTTGACAATGTGTCCGTTAGGCCTATGGATTTTTTTTGGGGGAATCTGCAGACTGAGCAATACAAATAAAATTAAACTTGTTTTTGACAGTACCTCAGAGGAGTTTAGAAGGGAGGAACTCCCTTTGTTCCATAGGCTGGGATCCGCACTATGAAGCTGTTGCAAGAGCGCATTTTTCACTTGCTGTCCACTGGTCATAAAAACAACCATTATTATTAGTCAATTCAACCATTATTGGGTTAAAATACACATACCTTTGTGAACAGCCATCCACAACCACAATCCGTAAGGCAAAAATAGCTAAATGCTGATTTGAATGTCATGGAATATAAATACTTTCCCAAAGGCAGGGATTCTGCCAGAGCTGTGTCTGTGTCAGTGTTGCTGTAGGTGGGTGTGGTGGTGGAATCAGGCGCAGGACGCAGAAAGTAAGTCCAACAGACTTTAGTGGTTGCACAAAACACAAGCACGAAATAAATGCCCTGAGGCGAGAACTCCGCACGCAGGCGAAAATAAAACGGGCGCACTAAACATGTGCGACAAAACACTCCAACACAATGGAGAACAGCTCAACCGAGCAAACAGTATACGTACAAACAAACGCACGACAGTGAAAACAATCACACACAACACTTGACAAACACAACGAGAACTTATAGGACACTAATGACACTAAACGATAACAGGTGTACAATACCAGACCAGACCAAACGAACATAGAAACATACAACGGTGGCAGCTAGTATTCCGGAGACGACGAACGCCGAAGCCTGCCCGAGCAAGGAAGAGAGGCAGCCTCGGCCGAAACCGTGACAGTCTGTCTATGCTAGTGAAGTAAGGCACAAACTGCTTAACACACATCCACTTACTGTATCAGCCATATATGGGTAGGCTTGGGAAGTGCAGCGCTAGCTAATTAGCGTTGATGGTGTCTATTAGCAATAAATGTGTGTGAATAAGAGATGTAGCCTACCCTACAGCACAACAAACAGATTAGCTGTAATGTATGGTACTGTTATGCATGTTGGTGAGTAACCTGAGGAGGAAGAACGCTAACAGAGCTGGTTTATTACATTATTAGCCTACTATGTTCACAGTAGTGTACAGTTTGTGAATGGCGACTTAAACTAAGAAAGCAATAACACTGATATTCAGTGCCTTCAGAAAGTATTCATACCCTCTTAACGTAGTCCACATTTTTGTTGTGTTACAGCCTGAATTCAAAATTGATTAAATATATATTTGTCTTACCAATCTACACACAATACCCCATAATGACAGTTATTTTTTTAATAGATTTATTTACACATTTATTGAAAATGAAATACGGAAATATCTCAATCTCATTTACATAAGGATTCACACCCTTCTTATAATCACCTTTGGCAGTGATTACAGCTCTGAGTCTTTCTGGGTAAGTCTCTGAGCTTTGCACACCTGGTTTGTACAATATTTGCACATTATTCTTAAAAAAATTATTCAAGCTCTGTCAAATTTGATGTTGATCAATGCTAGCCATCCATTTTCAAGTCTTGCCATAGACTTTCAAGCTGATTCATGTCAAAACTGTAACTAGGCCGTTCAGGAATATTCCATTTTTTAAAATTACTTTTTACATTTTTCTGTCATTTAGCAGACGCTCTTATCCAGAGTGACTTACAGTTAGTGAGTCCATACATTTTTTCATACTGGCCCCCCATGGGAAACAAACCCACAACCCTGGCGTTGCAAACACCATGCTCTACCAACTGAGCTACACGGGGCCTTGGTAAGCAACTCCAGTGTATATTTGGCCTTGTGTTTTAGGTTATTGTCCTGCTGAAAGGGGAATTTGTCTTCCAGTGTCTGTTGGAAAACAGACTGAATCAGGTTTTCCTCTAGGATTTTGCATGTGCTTAGCTCTATTCTGTTTATTTTATCCTAAAAACTCCCTAGTCCTTGCCAATGACAAGCATACCCATAACATGATGCAGCCACCACCATGCTTGAAAATATGAAGAGTGGTACTCAGTGATGTGTTCTGTTGGATTTGTCCTAAACATACAGTGGAAAGTATTCAGACCACTTGACTTTTTCCACAAGTTACAGCCTTATTCTAAAATTGATTAAAATAATGTTTTTCCTCATCAATCTACACACAATAACCCAAACACACCAAGACAGTTGTGAAGAGGGCACAACAAAGCCTATTCCCCCTCAGGAGACTAAAAAGATTTGGCATGGGTCCTCAGATCCTCAAAAAGTTCTACAGCTGCACCATCGAGAGCATCCTGACTGGTTGCATCACTGCCTGGTATGGCAACTGCTCGGCCTCCGACCGCAAGGCACTACAGAGGGTAGTACGTACAGCCCAGTACATCACAGGGGCCAAGCTTCCTGCCATCCAGGACCTCTATACCAGACGTGTCAGAGGAAGGCCCAAAAAAGTATCAAAGACTCCAGCCACCCTAGTCATAGACTGTTCTCTCTGCTACCGCACGGCAAGCGGTACAGGAGCGCCAAGTCTAGGTCCAAAAGGCTTCTTAACAGCTTCTACCCCCAAGCCATAAGTCTCCTGAACAGCTAATTATGGCTAACCGGACTATTTGCTCTTTAATTATTTGCTATTTTTATTTTTTTCTTAAACTGCATTGTTGGTTATGGGCTTGTAAGTAAGCATTTCACTGTAATGTCTACACATGTTGTATTCGGCGCATGTGGCAAATTAATTTTGATTTGATTTGATTTGATAATGACAACGTGAAAAACTTTTTTTTTTTTTTTTTATATATACAAAATAAAAAAACAGAAATACCGTATTTACATAAGTATTCAGACCCTTTGCTATGAGATGCGAAATTGCGTTCAGGTGCATCCTGTTTCCATTTATCATCCTTGATTGGAGTCCACCTGTGTTAAATGATTTTGAAAGGCACACACCTGTCTATATAAGGTCCCACAGTTGACAGTGCATGTCAGAGCAAAAACCAAGTCATGAGGTCGAACGAATTGTCCGTAGAGCTCCGAGACAGGATTGTGTTGAGGCACAGATCTGGGGAAGGGTACCAAAAAATGTCTGCAGCATTGAAGGTCCCCAAGAACACAGTGGCCTTCATCATTCTTAAATGGAAGAAGTTTGGAACCACCAAGATGCTTTCTAGAGCTTGCCGCCTGGCCAAACTGAGCAATCAGGGGAGAAGGGCCTTGGTCAGGGAGGTGACCAAAAAGCAGATGGTCACTCTGACAGAGCTCTAGAGTTCCTCTGCGGAGATGGGAGAACCTTCCAGAAGGACAACCATCTCTGCAGCACCACCAATCAGGCCTTTATGGTAGAGTGGCCAGATGGAAGCCACTCCTCAGTAAAAGGCAAATGACAACCCATTTGGAGTTTGCCAAAAGGCACCTAAAGGACTCTCAGACCATGAGAAACAAGATTCTTTGGTCTGATGAAACCAAGATTGAACTCTTTGGCCTGAATGCCGAGCGTGACGTCTGGAGGAAACCTGGAACCATCCCTACGCTGAAGCATGGTGGTGGCAGCATCATGCTGTGGGGATGTTTTTCAGCGGCAGGGACTGGGAGACTAGACAGGATCGAGGGAAAGATGAACGGAGCAATGTACATAGATATCCTTGATGAAAACCTTCTCCAGAGCGCTCAGGACCTCAGCCTGGGGCGAAGGTTCACCTTCCAATAGGACAACGACCCTAAGCACACAGCCAAGGCTACGCAGGAGTGGCTTCGGGACAAGTCTCTGAATGTCCTTGAGTGGTCCAGCCAGAGACCGGACTTGACCCGGATCGAACATCTCTGGAGAGATCTGAAAATAGCTGTGCAGTGACGCTCCCCATCCAACGTGACAGAGCTTGAGAGGATCTGGAGAGAAGAATGGGAGAAACTCCCCAAATACAGGTGTGACAAGGAATATTCAATATCTGCTTTATTAAAATTTCTACCCATCTAATAATAGGTGCCCTTCTTTGCGAGGCATTGGAAAACCTCCCTGGTCTTTGTGTTTGAATCTATGTTTGAAATGCACTGCTCGACTGAGGGACCTTACAGATAATTGTATGTGTGGGGTATAGAGATGAGGTAGTCGTAAAAATCATGCTAAACACTATTGTTGCACACAGAATGAGTCCATGCAACTTATTATGTGACTTGTTAAGTTGTTATTCCTGAACTAATTTAGGCTTGCCATAACATAGGGGCTGAATACTTATTGACTCCAGACATTTAAGCTTTTCATTTTGTTTTCATTTCTAAAAATATAATTCAAATTTTACATTATGGGGTTTTGTGTGTAGGCCAGTGTCACAAAATATAAATGTAATTCATTTTAAATTCAGGCTATAACACAACAAATGTGGAAAAGGTCCCGGGGTGTGAATACTTTCTGAAGACACTCTACATTTAATATTGAACATTTAATAAATGTTCCCTTGGTTGCAAAAGGCTTAACATTGTAATGGGGGATACAAACAACTAACACAGTTAATTGGTTTCTGACTCCCCCCTACTTCCTCCCTACCTCCTTTTCAGAGTGAACTGAACCCGCTGGAGGTGACCCCACCTATCCGAGCTGTGGACATGGACAGGAACATCCAGCCCCCCTCTAAAAGGCCAGGGATCCATTACTACATACTGGTTGGTAGGTTCCTCACTGAGCTTCTACACATGCATGTTCGCATGATCAGTCCCACTATCCCACTTTGATCCTTTATTGTCCATTTACTAATGTATTATCACTGGTCAACATTCATTCAGCAATGTTCATTCTTTGTGGGTGTTGTTTTACTTCAGGTCAGCCCTCAACGTACCCGGAGTACTTCTCCCTAAACAGGACGACCGCAGTGCTCCTCCTCCTGAAACCAGTCAGCAGAGACCTGTACACCAAATTTACCATCATCATCAAGGTAAGCAAACCCACCTTCAACCTGAAATCAAGGTGCATCATGGACCAAACTATCAACCAGAGAATTTGGTTTTGTGTTGAGGGCTGGTCTAGTAGTAGTGCTGCCACCCCCCAAACCACCATTTACCACCCCTGGAGGCAATTCTAATTAGAACCAGGGAATAGCTGTTATGATGCACAGAGCATATTACCATACACCCACCCACCAGAACCTCTCTCCATTTAAAACGGTAGTCCCTGAGCACTGAGCAGGCTGCCACGTACACAGAGGAGAGGAAGGAGTGATCTCCACATGGAGGAGAGGAGAGAGTTATGATGTTTGAAGAGCGCTTTGTGTGTGTATGGAGCAGGCGAGGGAGGAGGAGAAGGAGAGGTGGAGGAGGAGGTGGATGGAGGGAGATAGCAGCCTTCACAGGGAGAGTGAACTGGTGCTGGCGGTATCAGCAGGGAAGGAGAGAGAGAGTTAGAGGTTGATATCTGGAGTAGACTGCTTTGGGTTAGCTATCAGATACCGCTTATAAATCTGACTTGTTTCAGGAAAATAGGCGAATGTCATGTGTCACTACTTCACAGGAGCGCCATTTGAACGTAAACTTTTTTAAATCAAAATGTGTTTTTTGGCAGAAATGGCTTCTTGAACATGTGAACTTTCATGTGCCTTAATAACAAACTTATATGCCATCTGTAAATATGAATACAATTAGGAGCCTAGTTGGTTTAGCCGTGAAAAAAGACAGCAACCTTCCTGCTAGCCATGATTGGCTGAGATAATGAGTGGGCTGGACATGCCGAGAGATGAGTTCGGATTGGTCTGTCATGTAGCACGCTTCTGTCAATAATATGAGCTGGTCAGTATGTGTAGGTAATCCTTTCTAACGCATCTTTTTAAAAATATATCCCGTAGTAGAACTGCATAAGTGTTGCTCTCCACTTTCTGGAGGACCGAGTTTTGAAATTAGTGGAAGAAAGAGTATGATAGCTAAGGTGATGGAGAGTATTCTGGCATTTGATTGCAAATATGCAGACAGAGTCAAAAAGAGAACACACAGAAGGCTGTTGTATAAAACACCTGTCTCTTGTATAAAACACCTGTCTCTTCAAACTAAGGGCAAACATGGCATCCGTGACAGAGAGGTAGAAGTGTCCATCCATGTATACGGGTAAGAGAGTCTAGCTAGCTACATTTTCAGATATTACGTTTCTAATTTTGTCAGAAAGTCGTTTTCATTTAATGTTAAAGTGTACTGTTAGCTGCTTGCTAACATTATCTGGCTGGCTAGCTAGCTAACGTTACGTGTATGATCTGTGTAGTAACATTATTCAAGGATAGTAACATTACTTAAGGATTTGGATTCAGTACCTTTCAGTGATATACCACCTCTCCCTTTCTCTGCCAGCACGAGGGCATCATATTATTCCTCTAAGGGAAGCTTCAACAAAATAAACCCAGTGAAAATAAGTTAATGTGCCCAATTAGTTTCAGGTCAAAGCTTTAAATTATGTTGCTCCTCTCCGCCCTCCCCTTTTCTCCTTCTCCTTTCCTTTCCTCTCATCCTTTCCTCCTCATCAGGTTTACTTTCAAGAATTGAGAGAATGGCTATTTCCCAATATGCATTCTACCGTGCTCCACACTCTCGTGCTCCGAGGGGATTCTCTGTGGATGTTCTCTTGAGTACGTTCTTGTGAGGACGAGAGTGTGGAGAACGCATAAAACATTACATCTAAGAAGCACTTGCAATCCCCCTACTGTATTACCTCACGCTGCACCTCCACATTCACTGAACCTTCTTCCAACCAGGACAATGGATAGAGACGAAACAAGATATACACAAAGGAATCATTTTACTTCATAACTATCAGCGAGCTATATGTGAATCGTAATAATCTAGCTAACCAGATAGTTTAACAGACTAAAGCTAATGTCATGCATGGTAGATATCAATTCATTGTGGGTAGCTATCTAATAATTTTCCGTGGCTACTGTATCTGGCTAGCTAACAGTAGTAGCTAGCCAGTTAGCCCTATTGACTTACTATGGGCTTGCAATCTACACACACTACAGTGGGTATTATAGACAGGTAAATATGCCAAGATTAACACAGCATGTATTTATTAATGTATCAAGATAAAATATTGTAGTCAGGCAACATTGATATGTGAATGGGCAACATTTCACTCCAAAGTCACAATTTATTTTCTCTCGCTTCAGCTCAAATAATGTCCCCTATTGATTTCAATACATTTTGCATAATATTTTAAGTAGTTGTGTCATATTTCTGTGTATACTTTCCGTTGAAGCTTGGATGCTTCAAAATATGTACTCAGTTTCTCATACTGTTATGTTACCTGGGGAGGCAGGTACCTTAGTGGTTAAGAGCATTGTGCCAGTAACCGAAAGGTCGCTGGTTCTAATCCCCGAGCCGACTAGGTGAAAAATCTGTCGATGTGCCCTTGAGCAAGGCACTTAACCCTAATTGCTCTGGATAAGAGCGTCTGCTAAATGATTAAAATGTAAAAATAATTATATGGACGCATACTCTGACTCTCCCGTGTTCCAATTTGGGTGCTCGGAGCACAGCAGTATGATTTTGAGAAACACCCAATATATTAGTGTGGGAACTATATGTTTATGAGAAATTATGGTGGTCTGACTGCACTCAATTGGTGGCTCCTCATCCATGCTAGGATATAGTTTCACATGTGGTCCTCTGTAGCTCAGCTGGTAGAGCACGGTGCTTGTAACGCCAATGTAGTGGGTTCGATCCCCAGGACCACCCATACACAAAAATGTATGCACGCATGACTGTAAGTCGCTTTGGATAAAAGCGTCTGCTAAATATTATATTATTATTATTATTATTATTATTATTATTATTATTATTACATGTGTGTTAGGTTACAGTGTAACTGTCAGTGAAACACATGGTGCGTTGCTGTGAGAGGTTGAATGGTTGACTAGCTGAGGGGACATGCACATTGATGTGTGCAAATGTGGCCTGTTGCTGTAGTCATGTCTCCCACCAACTGTGTTGTAATAAATGCTAAAACAATGGACGTAACATGTATGCCCATGTGTTTGTGTCACGCAGATTGCTTACAGTATCATAATATACAATGTCCATTACACAAGACACCAACATGGTTTGGAAAAGGTTGAGTCAAAATGTGTGTACACAGTACAGTGATGATCTCTTATCTGCTGCGTTAAATGCAGAAGGTTATTTATGTCCCCCCAAAAATACTCACCCTGGTCTTTGTCAGAAATGTCTATAGAGTGTTGAAGTGCCTCTGGGGCATTGGTTCCCCCCTAACTACTCAGTGCACACAGTCTGATGATTGCCTCAAGCAAACACGAATGCTGACATTTTAAAAAATGGTCTGATTGCTGTGAATGCTTGTCAAATTAGCCTGCTTAATAGCTACTGTAAGTTTAACAGCAAGGATCCACATGACAAAATAACATGATTTGAATGCACTTATTCGTTGCACTGGTTTCCATTATGAGCAGCATGAGAAGGCTAATTTGAGAGAACTACTAGGGTTGAAGGCCTTTGCTTCAGCCCAGCTCAAACACACCTGATTCTACCAATCAGCTTTTCATTGGGACCTTGATTAGCTTTAATCAGGTGTGATAGAGTAGGGCTGGAGCAAACAAATGCACACACAGGAAGAGGGTCGACCACCCTTGGTGTAAACAATAAAGAAATGTTTTTGTCTGCAGTATCATTCAAAACAGAAACTGAACTGGTAGCTAGCCATTTTAATTAGTGTCCATCCGTCCCAGATTCAAGCATTTGTGTTGTGTCTCACCAATTACTGGACTCCAATCCAAAGTGCACGCATGATTACATTTCCAATGCTGCCTTTATGTAATTGTAATGAGTCTCTTGGAGACGATGCCCCTGTTATTACAATTATGACATTGAGTTATTTTAAATGGTTTAGTATATGGTGTTAGGTTCTGAACAAAGAGTAATAACGCAGGCCAAGTTTATTCATCCCATTGGGTCATACAGCTGCAAAGACAAGGTATGATTATACAAGCACATATATTTATGACCTCCTACTAGGCGGAGTCAACTCATTACATTTCTTCATAAAGGGTTCATAATTGTGGTATAACTGTGTGACATAATCACCAATGTCAAATGTGACATTACACACTATGTCGAATATGATATAAACATATGCTTTATGAAGGATGGCATACGCTCTAAAGTGATGTCACATTACACCTAATCTCGTTCCCAGACACTTCCGCCCAAATGCACGGAAGGTCTGGTTGACCAACGCATAAAACTTGGCCTTCATTAGCTAGGGTTAGGTTTAAAATTTAATTTTAAGAAGATAAATTGTGGAAATGGGCAGGGTTTAGCCATAATTATGAATTTTTGACTGTGTTAAGTAGTGACGATGACAAATACTTTACTCAGTAAGGTCACTCCTATAGAATTGTATGGTCACTCCCACTAAGGCCAACTTTTAATGGTTGATATCCCAGGCTTATATGTGTTATGTGTTAAGTATCCTGAGGACGACATTACACCAAGAAACACTTACCTTGATGAAAGCCCTCAACGTAAAGAAATTGAAAGTGTCTTTCTTCTGGAACCAAGTTACATGTTCTTCAATACACAAAATTGCATGCAACATAAACAAGACATACCATGCAGTGCTGGGCCCAGTCAGGTCTTTGAAACATTCACCCACTCCCCCGCTGAAAGATCAGCCACAAAGTGTTGGCACCATTGTACCAGGTTGTAATCAAGCCTTGGTCTCCAGTATGGGAAAATAAGAAGAATACCTGGTGCGGTAGTCTCAGGTTGGACTACTCCAAATCATCTTGGTTCTGACACACACACACACAAATGCTTTGCAGGTCCCATTAACCTTTTAAATATATCTTACACCCTACAGTAACCTGTGGATCATGAGCTTCACCTGGAATGCTTTTCCAACAGTCTTGAAGAAGTTCCCACATATGCTGAGCACTTGTTGGCTGCTTTTCCTTCACTCTGCAGTCCGACTCATCCCAAGCCATCTCAATCTGATGCAGCACTCCATCACTCTCCTTCTTGGTAAAATAGCCCTTACACAGCCTGGAGGTGTGTTGGGTCATTGTCCTGTTGAAAAACAAATGATAGTCCCACTAAGCCCAAACCAGATGGGATGGAGTATCGCTGCAGAATGCTGTGGTAGCCATGCTGGTTAAGTGTACCTTGAATTCTAAAGCAAGTCTCTTCTTCTAATTGGTGTCCTTTAGTGTGGTTTATTTTCAGCAATTTGACCGTTGAAGGCCTGATTCACACAGTCTCCTCTGAACAGTTGATGTTGAGATGTGTCTGTTACTTGAACTCTGTGAAGCATTTATTTGGGCTGCAATTTCTGAGGCGGGCAACTCGAATTAACTTATCTTGTGCAGCAGAGGTAATTCTGGGTCTTCCATTCCTCTGTCGATCCTCATGAGAGCCAGTTTCATCATAGCACTTGATGGTTTTTGCGGCTGCACTTGAAGAAACTTTCAAAGTTGTTGAAATGTTCTGTATTGACTGACCTTCATGTCTTAAAGTAATTATGGACTGTCATTTCTCTTTGCTTATTTGAGCTGTTTTTGCCATAATATGGACGTGGTCTTTTACCAAATAGGGCTTTTATTCAAAGTGATTTACATCATGCGTGAATAAATTTTTACGTATGGGTAGTCCTGGGAATCGAACCCAATATCCTGGCTTTGCAATGCTCTACCAAGATGCATGACAGGGTTATAAATGCTTTGTGAAGCCTCAATTTATTATGATTCATAAGCAGTGCTTATCCCACCCTTTTTTAAAGCACAGGTTTATGTCATATTTGACATAGTGGGTCATGTCATATTTGAAATTGGTGGTTATGTCACGCAGTTATGCCACATTTATGAACCGTTTGTAAAGCATGACATATGGTTATAGATGATTTGTAACACATGTATGTAGTGTTTATGAAGGCTTTATGAAGCCTTTATAAGCTGCACATCATTTAAAAAACATGTTTGAACAGACAGAAACTCTCTAACCCTCGTCTCTCTGTGACTTTCCACACACATATTTTGTGTTCCCCTTAATAAATATGTTCTTATATAGTGTCAGTAATACAGTAAGTATATTTCAAGTTAAAATCCAACAGTGGCAATCATGTTTCTCTTTGTTTACTGATCTGCAGCAGGTGTTACAGAAAATAGTCAGTCTGTCATATAAGAGTAGTGTGTTGCCAATGAGCTATGATCCCTTATGATTGTATGTGCCATTTACAGTGCCTTCAGAAAGTATTCAAATTATTAAACATAAAAAAACAGAAATATCTCACTTATTGTACGTAAGTATTCACACCCTTGAGTCAATACTTGGTACGAGCACCTTTGGAGGTGATTACAGCTTTGAGTCGTCTTGGGTATGACTGTAAGAGCTTTGTACAACTGGATTTGGGGATTTTCTCCCATTTGTCCTTGCATATTTTCACAAGCTCTGTTAAGTTAGATGGGGAGCGGCAGTGAACAGCAAATATCAAGTCTTTCCACAGATTTCCAATGGGATTCAAGTCTGTGCTTCTGTCTGGCCACTCTCCCATAAAGCCCAAATTGGTGAAGTGCTGTAGCGACTGTTGTCCTTCTGGCAGGTGCTCCCATCTCAGCCAAGGAACTCTGTAGTTCTGTCAGAGTGGTCAATGGGTTCTTGGTCACCTCCCTGACCAACGTCCTTCTTGCCCAGTTGCTCAGTTTGGTCAGACGGCCAGCTCTAAACAGAGGCTGGGTAGTTCCATATTTGTTCTATTTCCCAATGATGGAGACCACTGTGCTCTTGGAAACTTTTCAACACTCTAGAAATTGTTTTATACCCTTCCCCAGATATATGCCTAATCACAATTCTATCTCGGAGATCTACGGACATCATGATATGGTGTCTGCTTTGACATGCACTGTCAACAGTGGAACCTTATATAGACAGGTTTGTTTGTTTCTAAATCATGTCCAAAAAATAAATAAATAAAATAAAGACAAAAATAAATACATGTAATCAGGTTTGATATCAGGCTGTACCACAACAAAATGTGGAATAAGTCAAGGGGTATGAATACTTCTGAAGGCGCTGTATGTTGTAAGTTGCATATCAGTACATGTTACAGAGAGGTTCATAATAAATATAGACTTGTCTCGTACCTTTAGGCTGAGCAGGACAACGGCCACCCACTCCCAGCATACGCTGAGCTGATCATTGATATCCTGGATGAGAACAACCAGGCTCCATACTTCCAGTTCCAGTCCTACCAGGGCTACATCAGCGAGTCCTCCCCAGTGGGCACCACCATCTCTGCCAGCTCCAACCTCACTGCCCCCCTGGGCATCATCGTCCTGGACAATGACATTGAGGAGGTATGGGGATGTGCGCTTGCACACACACAGACACAGAAGTGAACACACACACACACACACATACATGCAGTCTTGTACAACTAACCTTGTGGGGACACACAATTCAGTCCCATTCAAAGTCCTATTTTCCCTAACCCCTAACCCTAACCCTAAACCTAACCCTAACCCGTAACCTAACCTTAACCTGAAAACCTAACCTTAACCCTAAAACTAACCCTAGCTGCTAACTCTAAAACGAACCCTTGCTCCTAACCCTAAATCTAATTCTAACCCTAGCACTAATTCTAACCTTAACCCCGCTAGAAATAGCATTTGAACTTGTTGAGACTAACAAAATATCCCTAGGTGGTCAAATGTTTGTTTGTTTACTGTTGTTGTGGGGACTTCTGGTCCCCACATGTATAGTTAAACATGTCCAAACACACACACAAAAAAACACACACGCACACTCTCACGAGCACAAACATGTAGCTTATGATCCTACAAATACACTATGAATTCACACACAAGTACATATACACACAGCGCACACACGTACAGAGTGGTGTATGCCCACCTTTTTTTCAGCTGGCATTGCGTATACTCACTTCTTAATCCCTACAGATGAGTATCAAAGTAGTGTAGTGGAGGTAAAGTGCCTTCACTGTACCTATACCACGACTTATTCCACATTTTGTTGTGTTACAGCCTGAATTCAAAATGGATTAAATATATGTTTTCTCACCAATCCACACACAATACCTCATAATGACAAAGTGAAAACATGTTTTGGAAAATATTTGCCAAATAATGTACAATTAAATACAGAAATGTCTCATTTACATAAGTATTCACACCCCTGAGTCAATACATTGTAAAATCACATTTGGCAGTGATTACAGCTATGAGTCTTTCTGGGTAAGTCTCTGAGAGCTTTCCACACCTGGATTGTGCAACATTTGCCCATTGTCAAAATTCTCTGTCAAATTGATAGTTGATCATTGCTAGACAACCATTTTTCAGGTCTTGGTATAGATTTCAAGTAGATTTTAGTCATAACTGTATCTCGGCCACTCAGGAACATTCTTGGTAAGCAACTCCAGTGTAGATTTGGCCTTGTGTTTTAGGTTATTGTCCTGCTGAATGGTGAATTAATCTCCCAGTGTCTGCTGGAAAGCAGACTGAACCATGTTTTCCTCTAGGGTTTTGCCTATACTTAGCTCCATTCCGTTTCTTTTTTATTCTGAAAAACTCCCCAGATTACAAGTATATCCATAACATGATTGTCACGATCGTTTACGGACGAGAAGGATCAAGGCGCAGCTTGATATGCATTCATGTTTATTAACGACTAAACACACGACAAAACAACAAACGAAACGTGAAGTCCAAGGTAGCATACAAACAACATACCTTACACGGAACAAGATCCCACAACTAACTGGTGCCAACAGGCTGCCTAAGTATGGTCCCCAATCAGAGACAACGAGCAACAGCTGCCTCTGATTGGGAACCACACAGGCCAACATAGAACTACCCATTCTAGATCTTAAACACAGAACATCGACATAGCAAACACAAACCCAGAAAATACACACCCTGACTCAACAAATACAAGTCCTCAGAGTCAGGGCGTGACAATGATGAAGGTACCACTATGGTTGAAAATATGGAAAGTGGTATTCAGTAATGTGTTGGATTGGATTTTCCCCTAACATAACACTTCGTATTCAGGACAAAAAGTTAATTGCTTTGCCAAATGTTTTGCAGTATTACTTTAGTGCCTTGTTGCAAACAGGATGCATGTTTTGGAAATCTGTACGGGCTTCCTTCTTTTCACTCTGTCAATTAGGTTATTATTGTAACTACAATATTGTTGATCCATCCTCAGATTTCTCCTATCACAGCCATTAAACTCTTTAACTGTTTTAAAGTCACCATTGGCCTCATGGTGAAATCCCTCAGCGGTTTCGTTCCTCTCCGGCAACGGAGTTAGGAAGGACACTTGTATCTTTGTAGTGACTGGGTGTATTGGTACACAATCCAAAGTGTAATTAATAACTTCCCCACGCTCAAAGGGATATTCAATGTCTGTTTTTTTGTATTTATATCCAAAGAAGGTGCCCTTCTTTGCAAGGCATTGGAAAACCTCCAATGTCTTTGTGGTTGAATCTGTTTTTGAAATTCACTGCTCCACTGAGAGACCTTACAGATTACTCCACACACAGACACGCATACAAAGCTCTCCCTCGCCCTCCATTTGGCAAATCTGACCATAATTCTATCCTCCTGATTCCTGCTTACAAGCAAAAACTAAAGCAGGAAGAACCAGTGACTCTGTCAATAAAAAAGTGGTCAGATGAAGCAGATGCTAAGCTACAGGACTGTTTTGCTAGCACAGACTGTAATATGTTCCGGGATTCTTCCGATGGCATTGAGCAGTAAACTACATCAGTCACTGGCTTCATCAATAAGTGCATCAATGATGTTGTCCCCAAAGTGAATGTACATACATACCCCAACCAGAAGCCATGGATTACAGGCAACATCCACACTGAGCTAAAGGGTAGAGCTGCCGCTTTCAAGGAGCTGGACTCTAACCCGGAAGCATAGCAGAAATCCTGCTATGCCTTCTGCCGAACCATCAAACAGGCAAAGCGTCAATACAGGACTAAGATCGAATCATACTACACCGGCTCCGACACTTGTCGGATGTGGCAGGGCTTGCAGACTATTACAGACTACAAAGGAAAGCACAGCTGCGAGCTGGCCAGTGACACGAGCCTACCAGACGAGCTAAATTACTTCTAAGCTCGCATCGAGGCAAGTAACACTGAAACATGCTTGAGAGCATCAGCTGTTCCGGACGACTGTGTGATCACGCTCTCCATAGCCGATGTGAGTAAGACCTTTACACAGGTCAACATTCACAAGGCCGCAGGGCCAGACGGATTACCAGGACGTGTACTCTGAGCATGCGCTGACCAACTGGCAAGTGTCTGCACTGACATTTTCAACCTCTACCTGTCTGAGTCTATAATACCAACATGTTTCAAGCAGAACACCATAGTCCCTGTGCCCAAGAACACTAAGGTAACCTGCCTAAATGACTACCGACCTGTAGCACTCACGTCTGTAGCCATGAAGTGCTTTTCATGGCTCACATCAACACCATTATCCCAGAAACCCTAGACCCACTCCAATTTACATACCACCCCAACTATCCACCGATGATGCAACCTCTATTGCGCTCCACATTGCCCTTTCAAACCTGGACAAAAGGAACACTGATGTGAGAATGCTATTAATTGACTACAGCTCAGCGTTCAACACCATATTGCCCTCAAAGCTCATCACTAAGCTAAAGACCCTGGGACTAAACACCTTCGTCTGCAACTGGATCCTGGACTTCTTGACAGGCCGCCCCCAGGTGGTAAGGGTAGGTAACAACACATCCGCCACGCTGATCCTCAATGCGGGCGCCCTTTAGGGGTGCGTGCTCAGTCCCCTCCTGTACTCCCTATTCACTCATGACTGCTTGGCCAGGCACGACTCCAACACCATCATTAAATTTGCCGATGACACAACAGTGGTAGGCCTGATCACTGACAACGACGAGACAACCTATAGGGAGGAGGTCAGAGACCTGGCCGTGTGGTGCCAGGACAACAACCTCTCCCTCAACGTGATCAAGGCAACGGAGATGATTGTGGACTACAGGAAAAATAAGAGGACTGAGTACGCCCCCATTCTCATCGACGGGGCTGTAGTGGAGCAGGTTGAGAGCTTCAAGTTCCTTGGTGTCCACATCACCAACAAACTAACATGGTCCAAGCACACCAAGACAGTCGTGAAGAGGGCACGACAAAACGTATTCCCCCTAAGGAGACTCGGTACCGGTACCCACCGGTAGCCTCGCTATTGTTATTTTTACTGCTGCTCTGTAGTTATTTGTTACTTTTATTTCGTATTATCTAATATTATATTTTGGGGTGTGATTTTTTTTGGTATTCTTTCTTAAAACTGCATCGTTGGTTAAGGGCTTGTAAGTAAGCATTTCACTGTAAGGTCTACACCTGTTGTTTTCGGGGCATGTGACAAATAACATTTTATTTCATTTAATTTGATGTGTGGGGTACATCCTGCAGCACACCACCCTGCATCCCACTGTTGGCTTGCCTTTGAAGCTAAGCAGTGTTGGTCATGGTTGGTCCCTGGATGGGAGAACATATGCTGCTGGAAGTGGTGTTGGAGGTCCAGTAGGAGGCACTCTTTCCTCTGACAAAAAAAACAAAAAAACATCCCAATGCCCCAGGGTAGTCATTGGGGACATTGCCCTGTGTAAAGGTGCAGTTTCTTCGATTGGACGTTAAACGTGTGCCCTGAATCTCTGTGGTCATTAATGATCCTATGGCACTTATCATAAGAGTAGGGGTGTTGGCTAAATTCCCAATCTGGCCCTCATACCATCATGGCAGCTAATCATCCCCAGCTTCCAATTGGCTCATTCATCCCCCCTCCTCTCCCCTGTAACTTTTCCCCAGGTCGTTGCTGTAAATGAGAATGTTTTCTTAGTCAACATACAGTGCCTTGCAAAAGTATTAATCCCCCTTGGCATTTTTCCTATTTTGTTGCATTACAACCTGTAATTTAAATAGATTTTAATTTGGATTTCATGTAATGGACATACACAAAAAGTGAAATGAAAAAAATAACGGAAAAGTGGTGCGTGCATATGTATTCACCCCCTTTGCTATGAAGCCCCTAAATAAGATCTGGTGCAACCAATTACCTTCAGAAATCACATAATTAGTTAAATAAAGTCCACATGTGTGCAATCTAAGTGTCACATGATCTCAGTATACAGTGGGGAGAACAAGTATTTGATACACTGCCGATTTTGCAGGTTTTCCTACTTACAAAGCATGTAGAGGTCTGTAATAGGTGCACTTCAACTGTGAGAGACGGAATCTAAAACAAAAATGCAGAAAATCACATTGTATGATTTTTAAGTAATTAATTTGCATTTTATTGCATGACATAAGTATTTGATCACCTACCAACCAGTAAGAATTCCGGCTCTCACAGACCTGTTAGTTTTTCTTTAAGAAGCCCTCCTGTTCTCCACTCATTACCTGTATTAACTGCACCTGTTTGAACTCGTTACCTGTATAAAAGACACCTGTCCACACACTCAATCAAACAGACTCCAACCTCTCCACAATGGCCAAGACCATAGAGCTGTGTAAGGACATCAGCGATAAAATTGTAGACCTGCACAAGGCTGGGATGGGCTACAGGACAATAGGCAAGCAGCTTGGTGAGAAGGCAACAACTGTTGGCGCAATTATTAGAAAATTGAAGAAGTTCAAGATGACGGTCAATCACCCTCGGTCTGGGGCTCCATGCAAGATCTCACCTCGTGGGGCATCAATGATCATAAGGAAGGTGAGGGATCAGCCTAGAACTACACGGCAGGACCTGATCAATGACCTGAAGAGAGCTGGGACCACAGTCTCAAAGAAAACCATTAGTAACACACTACGCAGTCATGGATTAAAATCCTGCAGCGCACGCAAGGTCCCCCTGCTCAAGCCAGCGCATGTCCAGGCCCTTCTGAAGTTTGCCAATGACCATCTGGATGATCCAGAGGAGGAATGGGAGAAGGTAATGTGGTCTGATGAGACAATAATAGAGCTTTTTGGTCTAAACTCCACTCGCCGTGTTTGGAGGAAGAAGAAGGATGAGTACAACCTCAAGAACACCATCCCAACCGTGAAGTGACGTGAAGCATGGAGGTGGAAACATAATTCTTTGGGGATGCTTTTCTGCAAAGGGGACAGGACGACTGCACCGTATTGAGGGGAGGAGGGGTGGGGCCATGTATCGCAAGATCTTGGCCAACAACCTCCTTCCCTCAGTAAGAGCATTGAAGATGGGTCGTGGCTGGGTCTTCCAGCATGACAACGACCCGCAAACACACAGCCAGGGCAACTAAGGAGTGGCTCCGTAAGAAGCATTTCAAGGTCCTGGAGTGATCTAGCCAGTCTCCAGACCTGAACCCAATAGAAAATCTTTGGAGGGAGCTGAAAGTCCGTATTGCCCAGCGACAGCCCCGAAAGCGACAGCCCCAGCGATTGCCCTGAGACAGCCCCCTGTTCTGAAAGGCCCCAGAGTCTGAAACACCACTTAGCAAGCAGCCCCATGAAGACCAAGGAGCGCTCCAAACAGATCAGGGACAAATTTGTGGATCAGGGTTGGGTTTTAAAAATATATCTGAAACTTGGAGATTGGAGTATCTGTCCATAGGACCACTGTAAGCCATACACTCCACAGAGCTGGGCTTTATGGATGAGTGGCCAGAAAAATAGCCATTGCTTAAAGAAAAAAATAAGCAAACACGTTTGGTGTTCGCCAAAAGGCATGTGGGAGACTCCCCAAACATATGGAAGAAGGTACTCTGGTCAGATGAGACTAAAATTGAGCTTTAGGCCATCAAGGGAAACGCTATGTCTGGCGCAAACTCAACACCTCTCATCACCCCCGAGAACACAATCCCCACGGTGAAGCACGGTGGAGGCAGCATCATCATGTGGGGATGTTTTTCATCTGCAGGGACTGGGAAACTGGTCAGAATTGAAGGAATGATGGATGGCGCTAAATACAGGGAAATTCTTGAGGGAAACCTGTTTCAGTCTTCAAGAGATTTGAGACTGGGACAGAGGTTCACCTTCCAGCAGGACAATGACACTAAGCATACTGCTAAAACAACACTTGAGTGGCTTAAGGGGAAACATTTAAATGTCTTGGAATGGCCTAGTCAAAGCCCACACCTCAATCCAATTGAGAATATGTGGTATGACTTAAAGATTGCTGTACACCAGTGGAACAAATCCAACTTGAAGGAGCTGGAGCAAAAATCCCAGTGGCTAGATTTGCCAAGCTTATAGAGACATACCCCAAGAGACTTGCAGCTGTAATTGCTGCAAAAGGTGGCTCTACAAAGTATTTACTTTGGGGAGGTGAATAGTTATGCACGCTCAAGTTTTCTGTTTTTTTGTCTTATTTCTTGTTTGTTTCACAATAAAAAATATTTTGCATCTTCAAAGTGGTAGGCATGTTGTGTAAATGAGATGATACAAACCCCAAAAAAATCCATTTTAATTCCAGGTTGTAAGGCAACAAAATAGGAAAAATGCCAAGGGGGGTGAATACTTTCGCAAGCCACTGTACCTGGTAAAATAAGGGTAAAATGAAATAAATAAATAGAAACGAGGTCGTCATTCAAAAATAATGTTAAAAACTGTTATTGCACACAGAGTGAGTCCGTGCTCCTTATTATGTGACATGATAAGCATATTTTCTCTAGTGAAATTATTTAGGCTTGCCATAACAAAGGTGTTGAATTCTTAGACTTAAGACATTTCAGCTTTTTTTATTTTTATTTTTTTTAACATTCTGAAAAACATAATTTCACTTTGACATTATGGGGTGTTGTGTGTATGCCAATCACACACAATCTAAATGTAATCCATTTTAAATTCAGGCTGTAGCACAACAAAATGTGGAAAAAGTCAAAGGGTGTGAATACTTTCTGAAGGTACTGTGTACGTCATATCAATTAATTTGGCTGATAGAACAGATCAGAATGTTTAGCTTAAAATGTAGATAAACTATTATTTCTTCACATTCTAAGTGCAGCAATGTGCACGTGGCAGTAAGCAATTTGCGGGAACACACTAAAATGCGCACCGCACATGCGACCGGTTTCATGGACAGAGATTTAAATATCCGTTGGAAATTTACAAAGACAGAGATCTAAAGATGCAACAACTATCATGGGTTGCTAATATGACTAGGATAATGCCTTTGGCTGCTAGACAATGAAATAAAGTTTATTTTAAAACCATAGAACAGTCAGTAGCGCGCATATGAGGAAGTGTTTATAAAATATTTCCCTCAACATTTCTATGGAAAGATTTAGGCTTGGCATGCTTCATAAGTAAAACATCCAGGTTTCAAACAATTAAGGAAAAGGAAAATATAGATACTGATAGGCCTAACCATCTTCTGGTAGATGGAAAGGCTTTCCGAAAAGCCTCAATTTAACCTCAATTTAATGTAACTAGCTACAAAGTAGCCTTCCTGGCAGAATGATATCATGATTATTTGCATCAATCCAGTGGCAAAAAAAATGTCATGTGCACTACAGAAACACTGGTAACAAAACAACAGTGCTAGGTGACTGCACATTTGATTTAAAGGGTAACTACACAAACAAAATATACATTTCTTAGATTTTTTCCAGACCTCAAAGTGGTCTCCTGATGTGGTTTAGGCATTGTTGTAGACATAGAACATCCAAACCTGTGAATTTCTGACTCAGTTGACAACCTCATTTATCTTTTTAAATTGTAGGCCTACTTGCACAGTACAGCTTGGGTCGGCCTGACTGTGAAAGACGAATATGGGATTTATCCTTTTACTGTTGGTCATTCAGAGTACATGTAACTTTTTCTCATAGAATTTCACACAGAAGGCATCATTCCTTTGCATGGCGGGCCGTTTGGAATTTTGTTGCCAACATTTGAGTATACCCACTTCTCCATGCACCACTACTGTATTATCAATGTTGCTGCTTTGTCTATTTGTTGTACCTGGTCAAACACCTGTTGGGAAAATAGTGTATTTTGGTGCTGTGATGACTAAAAGTGTGCCATTGGGTTTTACTCTACTGCATGGTGTGTGTTCAAACCTCTTTCAGTTCTTTCAGGTGTGTGACTTTGTTTCCCTCCAATGATCCCTTTCTTCATAGACAAATGTCTAATGCGTTTGTGCCATGTGTGCTTGTTTTTCTAGTCAAGTAAAAAAAAAAAAAAATGTTATTAGTGGGTAAATACACAGATCCCACAATACATTTAGTACATTCAGTATGTGTGTGTGTGTGTGTGTATGTTTGTGTTTCTTTGGTTTTACTATCCTTGTGTGGCGCAGAAGTCCTCACAAGGATAGTAAAACAAGGACATTTTGGACAAGTGGGAACATTTTGCCGGTCCCCAGAAAAAAACAAATGCTATTTTCGGCTTAGGGGTTAGGTTTAGGGTTAGTGATAGAATAGGGTTATGGTTAGAATTAGGGTTAGGGGTTATGCTTAGGGTTACTGTAGCTTGTGGCCAGAGCCACAATGAAACACCTACAATTGTAGTGCGGGGGTATAGAATCATGCGATTTCTTAGAATTTCCTCAAAGCCATCCCCTTTTCTCAGTACTGTGTTCTCAGCATTATGTTGTCTTTGTCAGCAGGATTTTACCACTCCAACATGTTTTGACTTGTTCTGTCTTTAAAAAGTTTTTCCTCAGTGACATGGCTGCAGACTTGAGTAAGGTCATGTCACCATGGTAACACTCTTCTCTCCGATGGCTTTACTTTTTGTAGAGCAAAGACCCCCTGGTGACAGTGACTCTGGACGACTTCAGCACCATCTTTGCCATAACCCCGACCGGGATCAACCGCTACCTCAGACTGCTCAAACCCGTGGACAGAGAGAAGCAGATGACCTACACCTTCATGGTAGGCCTCGTTCCAACCTCATCCACACATATTACCAAGTAACCTTTGGAACCGTTTGGAGATGGAGTTAGCTCTTTTGAATCTCGCAGTCAGAGGTCCCAGTGTACACCCGTGATGGTGGTTATAATGGTCTGTGTGTGTGTGTGTGTGCGCGTGTCTGTTTGTACATGGACTTGTTGAGGTGATAATGCACTGTACTAATGATATGGAGATATTACATTTGAAGGGTTTCATCAGTAGTATGTTTATTATGTCTCTGTTGAGAGGCTTTGATCGTTGCCATATTGTCATTCGAAAGATCCGGACTTCTCAATTCTTGAGCATCAAGCAATTGTGTTATATCATCATGAGCAGGCAAGGATAAGATAATAAGTGGTCCATTTAAATTTAAATCACACCTTTAATGTTCTTTATTATTGCTTCAAGGGTTCTATTTTGTTTGTTTGTCCTTTGTTCTTGGTTGTTCTCGCTTACTCTGTATGTATGTGTACGTGTCTATGTATGTGTGTGTGTGCATTTGTGTGTGTGTTTGTGTCTGTTTGTGTGTTCATGAGTGTGAGGGTGTGCCTTTCTAAGTGTCAAAAATTAGATGTAGTTTTGCGTCCCTCCTGAGGAAACGTCAGTATCTGTACCTGAATGAAGCAGGGGGACCGCTACACCACATTAATGTGTTTCACTCCATGTGTTTTACTTCAACGTCCTCCCCAAGAATCAACGGCCCTCAGAGGAATCTTCCTCCTGTGTAGCCCTTTCTTGCTGTCAAAGACCAAAAGCGCCCCCTTATGCGTCATGGGTGGAATAATGTTAATATTTTTCAAAATTTCATAATTAATAAAGGTTATTTCAAAAAAGCCAATGAAAATCTGGTGTTTCTATGTCAAACAGCTTTGTTATTTTTCAGTCTTCTGTGATGTATATAAAGTGTAATATTAGGATTCAAACTCAAAATGTCAACTCTATATCTGATATGGTACAGGTGTCTTCTTTTTTTGAGCACATAACCATGTGTGTGAGGTGTATACTTTTGTTTCAAAGTAGATTTGTTTAAGACTACCAATAATTACACTGTGTGGCCCTGATTTAGCCCACTGCAGTAAAGAGAGATGCCACCGACGATTCAGCACTTAACCTCCCACTTATTTTGGCAGTTACCTGTACATCTGATGTCATTATCAGACGTGGGTTTAAATAGTATTGTTTTGTTTGAAGTACTTAAGTTGCACTTCATTGAGTTTAACTGGTGCTATCAGAGTAAATATTTTTTGTACTGCTCTCTCTGTCATCTTGTGTATAGATGATGGCATCAGATGGGATACAGGAGAGCACGTGGGTGACCGTCAACATCCTGGTGATTGACGCCAATGACAACACGCCCACCTTCGGTGAAGTCTCCGACACTGTCGAGGTGTTCACTGACATGCAGCCAGGAGAAACAGTACTGCAGGTAATTAGCACATCTGTCTATCTTCCTGCCCCCCTTTCTCTCTGTCTTTCGCTCCTCTTTCTCTCTTTCTGTCTCTCCCTCGCCCTTATTTATCTCTCACTTTCTCTCTCTGTCTTTTTGTGTCTCTCCCTCTCCCTTCCCTCTCTCTCTTCCTCTCTGTGTATCTCTCACTATCTCTCCCCCCTCTCTCTCTCTCTCTCTCTCGCGCACAGTTTCTGCAAACAGTCCGAGCCCCAGAACGATCCACTCTTTCTTGGATCAGAGCTGATGACTCAAGAACAATCTTGTTTCTTACAACAGTGGTCAGGACTAAAATATTATTAGCTCAATATTGACATGACTCGACGTAATACACTGCCATGGGTCAACAGTTAGGACTCCAAATCAATCTCCTATCCTATAACAACAATGGTCACTGTAAATTCCTGACTGAAATATCTCCAAGGAGATTCTGGTTTGTCGTCATCTCTACAAAATGTCTGAATGGATTGCCAAGTTTATTTACTTTGACTCAGATTCTAGTTTGATTGGTTTGAAGGTTTGGGGTTGGGTTTGGTGTTTGTTTATGTGTGTGTGTGCGCACATGCGTGTGTGTGCATGCGCTTGTGTTTAGAGTCAAATTGTTTACAGCAGGAAGTCCCCTCGTTGACATATCTGGTTTTATGGAGTTCGTTCAGCAGCAGTGTGCGTTTGTCTCTCATTTGGTAGGCAGAGCATGATTTCCCATCTACAGTCTCGTAGCACAAAGTCACAAAAAAAATGTCAGACACATAAAAGGTCAAGTTTAATCTGTTTAAAATCAGCCGCCCAGCCCAGCTGAAATGAGGCCAGCGGTCATGTGGCGGCCGGTAAGACCGCTTAACCTGTTTTTATAAGCCATTTATATGATTCTCCGGGCCTCTAAGGATGAAGGTTTATTCGATGCTGATATTTCGTATCTTAGACATGACAGCTCTATATGAAAAAAGGGTTCAGTAGGCTAGCCTAGCATGTATTAACATAGAAAAGCCTTGAAAATATGGAGCTAACGTTAAAATAAAGCCTGGCTAAGGGTGCTGTGAGTTGTAAACGGTGGAGTGTCCAAATTAATTAGCTGGAAGGGAAGGGTGGCTGTTTAATTTTAGAGATAAGACAGCATGGTTCTAAGATCAATGTCTTTGGTGTGTACAGATTTAACATAGAGTGGATTCGGAAAGTATTCAGACCCATTCACTTTTTCAACATTTTGTTACGTTACAGCCTAATTCTAAAATGGATAAACAAAAATAAACATCTCATCAATCTACACACAGTAATGACTAAGCGACAGCAGGTTTTTAGAATTTTTGCACATTTACAAAAAACAAACAATCAAAAAAAAACGTATTTACATACAGTTGAAGTCAGAAGTTTACATACACTTAGGTTGGAGTCATTAAAACTTGTTTTTCAACAACTCCACAAATTTCTTTGTTAACAAACTATAGTTTTGGCAAGTCGGTTAGGACATCTACTTTGTGCATAACACAAGTAATTTTTCCACAATTGTTTACAGACATTTTATTTCACTTTTAATTCACTGTATCACAATTCCAGTGGGTCAGAAGTTTACATACAGTAAGTTGACTGTGCCTTTAAACAGTTTGTGAAATTCCAGAAAAGGATGTCATAATGCTAATTGGCATCATTTGAGTCAATTGGAGGTGTACCTGTGGATGTATTTCAAGGCCTACCTTCAAACTCAGTGCCTCTTTGTTTGACATCATCGGAAAATCAAAAGAAATCAGCCAAGACCTCAGAAAAAACATTGTAGACCTCCACAAGTCTGGTTCATCATTGGGAGCAATTTCCAAAATGCCTGAAGGTACCATGTTCATCTGTACAAACAATAGTACACAAGTATAAACACCATGGGACCACACAGCCGTCATACCACTCAGGAAGGAGATGCATTCTGTCTCCTAGAGATGAACATACTTTGGTGCGAAAAGTGCAAATCAATCCCAGAACAACAGCAAAGGACCTTGTGAAGATGCTAGAGGAAACAGGTACAAAAGTATCTACAGTGAGGGAAAAAAGTATTTGATCCCCTGCTGATTCTGTACGTTTGCCCACTGACAAATAAATACGTATTTCCCTCATTAAAATGCAAATCAATTTGTAACATTTTTGACATGCGTTTTTCTGGATTTTTGTTGTTATTCTGTCTCTCACTCTTCAAATAAACCTACCATTAAAATTATAGACTGATCATTTCATTGTCAGTGGGCAAACAATCAAAATCAGCAAGGGATCAAATACTTGTTTCCCTCACTGTATATCCACAGTAAAACGAGTCCTATATCGACATAACCTGAAAGGCCTCTCAGCAAGGAAGAAGCCACTGCTCCAAAACCGCCATAAAAAAGCCAGACTATGGTTTGCAACTGCACATGGGGACAAAGATCATACTTTTTGGAGAAATGTCCTCTGGTCTGATGAAACAAAAACAGAACTGTTTGGCCATAATGACCATCATTTTGTTTGGAGGAAAAATGGGGTGGCTGCAAGCCGAAGAACACCATCCCAACCGTGAAGCACGGCGGTGGCAGCATCATGCTGTGGGGGTGCTTTGCTGCAGGATGGACTGGTGCACTTCACAAAATAGATGGCATCATGAGGAAGGAAAATTATGTGGATATATTGAAGCAACATCTCAAGACATCAGTCAGGAAGTTGAAGCTTGGTTACAAATGGGTCATCCAAATGGACAATGACCCCAAGCATATTTCCAAAGTTGTGGCAAAATGGCTTAAGGACAACAAAGTCAAGGTAATGGAGTGGCCATCACAAAGCCCTGACCTCAATGCTATAGAAAATGTGTGGGCAGAACTGAAAAAGCGTGTGTGAGCAAGGAGGCCTACAAACCTGACTCAGCAACATCAGCTCTGTCAGGAGGAATGGGCCAAAATTCACCCAACTTATTGTGGGAAGCTTGTGGAAGGCTACCCGAAACGTTTGACCCAAGTTAAACAATTTAAAGGCAATGCTACCAAATACTAATTGAGTGTATGTAAACTTCTGACCCACTGGGAATGTGATGAAATAAATAAATCATTCTCTCTACTATTATTCTGACATTTCACATTCTTAAAATAAAGTGGTGATCCTAACTGACCTAAAACAGGGAATTTTTACTAGGATTAAATGTCAGGAATTGTGAAAAACTGAGTTTAAATGTATTTGGCTAAGGTATATGTAAACTTCCGACTTCAACTGTAAGTACTTAGACCCTTTGCTATGAGACTCGAAATTAAGCTCAGGTGCATCCTGTTTCCATTGATCATCCTTGAGATGTTTCTACAACTTGATTGGAGTCCTCCTGTGGTAAATTCAATTAATTTGACATGATTTGATAAGGCACACACCTGTTTATATAAGGTCCCAGAGTTGACAGTGCATGTCAGAGCTAAAACCAATCCGTGAGGTTGAAGGAATTGTCCGTAGAGCTCCGAGACAGGATTGTGTGGAGGTACAGATCTGGAAGGGTACCAAAAAATACAGATCTGAAAGGGTACCAAAAAATTGCTGCAGCATTGAAGGATTCCAAGAACACAGTGGCCTCCATCTTTCTTAAATGGGAGAAGTTTGGAACCACCAAGACTCTTCCTAGAGCTGGCTGCCCTGCCAAACTGAGCAATCGGGAGAAAATCCTGTCTCGGAGCTATACGGTAACTTCCTTCGACCTCATGGCTTGTTTTTTGCTCTGACATGCACTGTGTCAACTGTGGGACCTTATGTAGACTGGTGTGTCTTTCCAAATCATGTCCAATCAATTTAATTTACCACAGGTGGACTCCAATCAAGTTGTAGAAACATCTCAAGGATGATTAATGGAAATAGGATGTACCAGAGCTCAATTTCGTGTCTCCAAGCAAAGGGTCTGAGTACTTATGTAAATAAGGTACTCATGTTTTTTATTTTAAATATATTTGCAAAAATGTCTAAAAACCTAAAAATCATAGATTCATAAAGGTCACTCATTTTGCATCAATATTTTAGGAGGGAGGATAAGTTGTTTACTGTAGCAGTTGCAAAAGGTCAGTAGTTCTGTAAACATTATACACAGCTTACAAGAGCACCGTCTGGTAAATGTCACTCAAATCATATGCCTGCCCTTTACACAAAACACGGGTCATGTGTTTAAAAGGTATAAACATTTTACTGAAATAGATTTCAGTGTTTCCTCCACCATTACAAAGACAGGTGGGAACCTCCCACAAATCACTATTGCCCCCCTGCCTACAAACATTTTCAACTTAGTTCAGTAAATTGGAGGTTAATTGAGTGGCGCAGCTGTCTAAGGCACTGCATTGCAGTGCTAGAGGCGTTACTACAGACCCGGGTTCGATCCCAGGCTGTATCACAACTGTCCGTGATCTGGAGTCCCATAGGGCGGCGCACAATTGGCCCAGCGTTGTGAGGGTTTGGACAGGTTAGGCCATCATTGTAAATAAGAATTTGTTCTTAAATGACTTGCCTAGTCAAATAAAAAAAATTACGGCTTTGAAAGTTGATTTTAGGGCCCTCCACACCCTGCCTAGATGCGCTGAAACACTGAATTCTTCCTCTCTCAAAGACTCTCTCTCTCTCTCTCTCTCAGCTAACAGCATTGGATGCTGATGAGGGATTAAACGGTCTGGTGACCTATGAGATCCTTGCCGGAGCACAAGGTGATTTCATCATTAATAACCGCACTGGACAAATCACCATCGCGCCTGGGATAGCCCTTAGCGTGGGCCATTATGACCTCACAGTGAAGGCCGCCGACAACGCACCAGAGATCCAGAGAAGGTACAGTAATTTAATCCATTCATCTTTTCTTCTATTTGTTCTTTTAGCCTTTCATTTGCTCAATCACACCTTTCATTTATTAATGTGTTTATTAAAAGGACTGTATCCCTTGGGTATATCCTCATTAATATCCATGCATGAGTTAGGTGATGTTTGAGGTAAAATCTTGTTTTCCAAGTAAGGATTCAGACCTAAGTTTCTGACTCAGTTTTTCATTTTTCATACTTGTTCAGTTAAAGTTGCAATATGTAACATTTTGTGGGATCCAACCAAATGCACATAGAAATCTGAGTTATAGATCTGTCATTCTCATTGAAAGCAAGTCTAAGATGCGGTAGATATGTTCTATGTGCACTATTTCTATGCTTCAAACTCCTGAAAATACAATATTTTTGGTTATTTAAAATATATTTCACAGTGGTTTAGATTGTACAATGATTCTCTACACTATGCATTGCTTGTTTTGTCACAGAAACAGAAATTAGGCGAACTATTAGAATTTTAGAAACCAGGAAATGGCTGAGTGATTTCTGCATATTGCACCTTTAATCATGTACTCAAGTATTCCGTAATTCAGTCTGGCTTTCATACATTTATTTAGCCATCTCATTCAGTCATTGTTCCATTTGATTGTTTATTCATACTGTACAGTTACTTGTAGGTCTATTAAATTCAAATTATTATTATTATTATTATTTATTTTTTGTGATAATGGCGCCGGAGGGGATGGTTGCTGTTTTATGGGCTCCTAACCAATTGTGCTATTTTGTGTGTTTTTTCGCTTTGTCTGTAACTTATTTTGTACATAATGTTGCTGCTACCATCTCTTATGACTGAAATGCGCTTCAGGATATCAGAACAGCGATTACTCACCTCGAACTGGATGAAGAATTTTTCTTTAATGAGTCTGACGCGAAGGATATACTGTTTCCCCCAGGACCAGGCCCAAATCCCCGTCATTCGCATGAAGAAAAGATGGAGATACAGGGGGCACAGGTCCGGGTGACTTGTGAGAATTTGCCAGCGAGTGGGTAAACCGCCTCTACCATCTGTTCTATTGGCCAACGTGCAATCACAGGAGAATAAACTGCATGAGCTCCGTTCGAGACTATCCTACGAACGGGACATAAAAAACTGTAATATCTTATGTTTCACGAGTCGTGGCTGAACGACGACACAGATAATATACAGTTGACTGGGTTTTCCGTGCATCGGCAGGACAGAACAGCTACGTACGGTAAGACGAGGGGTGGTGGTGTATGTCTATTTGTCAATAACAGCTGGTGCGCGATGTCTAATATTAAGAAAGTCTCGAGGTATTGCTCGCCTGAGGTAGAGTACCTCATGATAAGCTGTAGACCACACTATCTACCAAGATATTTTTCATCTATATTTTTCGTAGCCGTCTATTTACCACCACAAACCGATGCTGGCACTAAGACCACACTCAATGAACTGTAGAAGGCCATAAGCAAACAAGAACATGCTCATCCAGAAGCGGCGCTCCTAGTGGCCGGGGACTTTAATGCAGGCAAACTTAAATCCATTTCACCTCATTTCTACCAGCATGTCAAGTGCAACCAGAGGAAAAAAACTCTAGACCACCTTTACTCCACACACAGAGACACATACAAAGTTCTCCCTCGCCCTCCATTTGGAAAATCTGACAATAATTCTTCCTGATTCCTGCTTACAAGCAAAAACTAAAGCAGGAAGTACCAGTGACTCGCTCAATATGGAAGTGGTCAGATGACGTGGATGCTACGCTACAGGACTGTTTTGCTAGCACAGACTGGAATATGTTCCTGGATTCATCCAATGGCATTGAGGATTATACCACCTCAGTCTCTGGCTTCATCAATAAGTGCATCGACGACATCGTCCCCACAGTGAACGTACATACAATACATATCCCAACCAGAAGCCATGGATTAAAGACAATAGCTGCACCGAGCTAAAGGGTACAGCTGCCACTTTCAAGGAGCGGGACACTAATCCGGACGCTTATAAGAAATCCCGCTATGCCCTCAGATGGACCATCAAACAGGCAAAGAGTCAATACAGGACTAAGATTGAATCCTACCACAACGGCTGTTTACCCACGACTGCATGGCCAAGCTCAACTCCAACACCATCATTAAGTTTGCTGACAACACAACAGTGGTAGGCCTGATCACCGACAACAATGAGACAGGCTATAGGGAGGAGGTCAGAGACCTGGTAGTGTGGTGCCAGGACAACAACCTCTCCCTCAACGTGAGCAAGACAAAGGAGCTGATCGTGGACTACAGGAAAAGGAGGGCCGAACAGGCCCCATTCACATCTATGGGGCTGTAGTGGAGCAGGTCGAGAGTTTCAAGTTCGTTGGTGTGAAAAAAATACAAATGTGATAAATTGGTGGATATAGCGTTTGCAACGAAACTCTTCACATGCAGGCTGCCAATTGACTTATCCACCTATCTTCTTCAAACCTCTTTAAGCATGATGTCCTTGTGGGAAGCCAGGAAACTCATGACAACCTCCAACACCCTGACGAACCACCACTGTACTATTACTGGATGTGAATGCAACTGTGCAAAGAATGTTGTTGTATTGTTTGTATATCGTTTGTATATTGTATATTGTAAATATTACCTTTCCTTCCCCTCTCACATTGTCCTCCAACCCTACAGGAGTTCTATCACCACGGTGTACATCGAGGTGCTGCCCCCCAACAACCAGAGCCCCCCACGCTTCCCCCTTTTCACCTACGACCTAGAGGTCAGCGAGGCCATGAGGATAGGAGCCATTCTGCTCAACCTACAGGTGAGAGACACACAACAGGGGTCAAAGGTCACACAACCAGATCGATGGAGGTCAGGAGAGGGCAGTTTGATTACTCAAGAAAAGGTCATGGAAGTGTTTGGGTGTTGAGTTTAGCAAACAACAATTACTAAACCAGCCAGTATGGATGATCAGATTTGATATAATAGATTTTAAGCATTGATGTGTTCAAATCAGATGTCAGGCAGTGTAAGTAAACTATTGATAGATTTTTATTGTTTGTTCTTGTTGTTTTTCATAGGCCACAGACAGAGAGAATGACCCAATCACGTACCAGATTTTGAGTGGGGATATTCAGCAAGTCTTCAACCTCTCTAAAACGTAAGATGGATGGATGGATGGATGATAATGAGAAATATGAAAATGGTTAGTACGAGTACTGAAAATGTGCACATTTTTTAAAGAAACTATTCACAAAATGAGGCCGAATTATCCTAACAAGAGTCTTTTGTCTAGAAGGAACATTTTAATGGCCTGTACAATTAATTTAACTTCTTACGTTTGGACATGGGCAATATTCAGGACATTCACATCGCTCCTCGAGGCTGACAGTGTTCTGTAGATACCTTTTTGGATTTGACTTGAATTATGACTTTTGAATAGCTGCTTTACGTAAAATGGATGCAGATCAGCTTTAAAACTTTACAGTGAAACTTGTGGTTACAAAAATATGTTAAGACAACATCTGAGTGAATAAAGAGTGATGGCAGGATTAAATATATTGAGAACAGAACAAAACCACCCAGGTGAACTGTATATATACCATCCATGTTTAGAAAACATAGCTTTATGAGCTAATGGAAGTCCTCTACATCATCCTCCCCTATGGCCTGGAAAGCACAGACCGCCCTCTGCCCTCAGCCCCACTGAGTTGTTACATGGCCCACTGCATGACAAAGAAAAGAAGGAGGGGATGAGGAGGTGGAGAAGGGGGATAGGCTTCAAACAACCAGAAAGATTATGAAAATCGTCATCAGCCACCCTCTGCCAATACAACCTGTCAGAGCAAGGGATGGGAGAGGAGGCAGAGGGGGTAGAGTGAGAGAGGGATGGAGGGGGGAGGAGAGGAGAAACACCATGAAATGTTTACTCGGTGAGTGCTGTTTACTGTCCCTTAAATAAACAAGAAAATACGGAGGGAGGCATCCTGTGCGATGGCACCGCGGCAAGGAGATGTGGGGAGACTGTAAACAAGGCACAATGTCAGCCATATTTTTCTCGAATTGATTAAAGCTTCCTTGCTGCTCTACCAGCTGTGCCAGGAGGGCTTTTTAGGCATTGTTTCCACCTCTTTAGTTTTTGTTTGTTTAATCTTATTCTGTCTCAATGCTGGAACGGTTGTTTGTATGGAGGCACTGTGGTGGCAGCAATAAGAAAAGATGATGACACTATCTCCACAACTCTGAGACATCTGTTGTTGGTACAGTAATCTCTCCTCGAGCAGATATGATTGACATATTCCTAAAACAAGCACATATCCTAATGTGTCTTTTGAAGAGCTAGAATCGTTGTACATAACATTAGCAGCCCTAAGCAGCTTTAATGTAAAAGTACCCTACTGTATTCCCCTAACCAGGTGCTGAGAGCGTGTGATGAATCAAAGGATAATTAACTGGTAATGTATGCTTGATGAATGTGCGAGATATGGCGTCAGTTCAGTTCACTGCTATCGCTCTCTGTCTCTCTGTCTCGCTCCACTTCACAGCGCTGCCTGTAAACAGTAAACTGCAACAGATCTCTGTAAATTAAGGATTCTGCCTCATTATGAAAGAAACGAGTCACCAAGGACTCTTATAATTTTAAAGAGGATTTATCTTTTGTGTTCCTTTCTGTAAAGCCAAAACAGGTTAGGTGTTGGTCAGTGGCGGCTCCTGAAAAAATTCTCAGGAGGGGCAATTTTTCTGATGATTTAGGTGACCTATACACATTTTAAAAAAGATATGTCCAGCAACAACATGAAGACAGGGGCAGCATATAAGTCAATACCAGAAGCATTTATTGACTGATCTGGGGAGATGGATTCCAGTTTCTGTGACAGATTATAAATAATCTCTGATGCCTTTGTTATATTAGCTTTTGGTTGAATGTACTGTCGTAGTAAATATATAATGTTATAGCTTGGTCTGACTAAAATCTTGTGCATGACCCATTTTGTGTTGGGCGTTTGTTTTCAATCAATGCTGTTCCTATCCTATAACAATGGACAAAAGAGTCCTATCTTGTCAGCCTTGTCAGCAGGTGGCCAAGGACAACACCCACGCCATAGGTCTCTCAGTTCTTCCAACTCACGAGTTCTTGCTCTGAGGACACACACACACACACACACACACACACACATCATCACTGATAACACACACACACACACATCATCATCACTGTTAAACACACACACACACACACACAAAAATCCCCTCTCTTTAGGCTGAACATTTGAAGACAGAGAACCCGACTCAGAGCCAATGCAACAGTGGAGGGGACCTCGCCCAACTCATCAGGACCAATCAGAAGATCAGAACTACTAGATTCAACCTACATCATTTATTGTATAAAATGTCTGCACACAATGTTTTCGGGGCTCTCTTCTCCCTAAGAGTTTGACGAACGAGTCCGTGCACGCGATTCCAGATATCTTTACCTCTGAATAAACTGCCTTTATTATACCATATCCACCCTGTCCAAAGTCTCTACTTGGTCTCAGTTCTCCAGTAAACTTGTGATTATCAACAGTACACAATGGTAACAAACAATTGGGGGAACTCACGGGGCAGATAGTAAGGTCGCAATGACACAGAAAGCAGTTCAATGTCGGGGTACAGAGTCGCTCTCTTACCAGGATCGCGGTCCGCTCTGACCAGGGTGAAGCCGGCCGGCTCCACTTCTCTGTCCGGGACTCTGTCATCCAGCCAAGTCTCCCAGCTGTATTGGGATTCCGCTGCCAGCAGCGTTTTCATTATTTAGTCCGTTCGTAGCGGGTATGTACACGATCAACAAGATCAGTCCAAAACCAACCACTGGAAATCCATGGTTGGCAGAATGTTTGTAAACTAAGTCTACAAATTAAAAACATAAAATAACGCCACACTGCAGGTCGCAACAGAGACGCTGCTAGCCGCTATTGTCTTAGTTACGTTCATGGTTACGTCACGTATGACGAAAGCGCGTAAGTGCAAGCCCACAGACACCCATAGAGAATGTATTGAAAGCTTTGAAATTTGAAAAAAAATAGATTTTACATGACAGGCTATGAGAGACTTCTGGGCGATTTTCAACTTGACTGAAATCGCCCCAAAAACGGGCGGGGCCATTTGAAGCACGACTTTAGCCTGATTTGACATTTAGTGGCTGGCAGATCAGACGTGAACACTGATAACTACTGTTGCCGTGATATAATTGATTAGAAAAAAAATCCCTTCCTTTTCCCGTTTGGCAGTGCGTCGCCCATATCGCCCTATTGAACAGGCCGTCCCTGGTGTTGGTCTTGAACGCTATTGTATTCTGTACCTTTGGTATTCCCTTGATAAGTCATATCTAGGTATTACAGGGACTTGTGTGTGTTTCTCAGTATAGAGTCTAGACTGTAAAGAGACGGTTTTCAATTTATAACCCACACCCATGCCTTTACTCATGTTCACTGCCCCTCGCTGATGTGAAAGTATTAGATAATTCCCTGCAATATGATGGAAAGTTTAGCTCACTAGAGGGACTTGTGGACTTATACTAAAATGCAGCTTATCCAGTCATTGCAGAATCACTGGGTAGGGAACCAACGAGGACAGTGACAGGAAAGTGAGTTATCAGATTAGAATCCCCAGATTCTGTCTAAATGGAGATTAAGTCCTTGATGGATGTAGTACAGTATGGATTTTGCTGTGTACTAATGCTGCTGTGTGGTGTGTTGTTGTCTCTCCCTCTACAGGATAGGCCTGCTGCTTCTGGGAAAGCCCCTGGACAGGGAGACCACTGACCAGTACCGTCTCATTGTCACTGCCTCTGATGGCAACCCAGGAGGGGTGAGACATTTTTTTCAGAGTGGGAATTGATTGATGGATGGATGGATGGTTTGATTGATTGACATCAATGCACAATCTCTGTGCAGGCCTGACTTTGTATGATTTATACAAAGGTCACAGTCAGGACACAGGGGCCGATTGCACCAGTTGGTCGTAAAATGCGCTCTAAGCAGGACCAAAACATTTGACCTGTTGCGCCACCTGGGCATAAGCCCTTCTATGAGCTATGCCTGGGCATAAATTCTACACTTATTAGAGAGCAGGCGTACACTCTTAGAAAACAAGGTGCTACCTTAAAGGGTTCTTCGGCTGTCCCCATAGGATAAACTTTTGAAGAACCCTTTTTGGTTCCATGTAAAACCCTTTATTTATTTTAAACTAGGCAAGTCCGTTAAGAACAAATTCTTATTTACAATGACGGCCTACCCTGGCCAAACCCAGACGATGCTGGGACAATTGTGCGCCACCCTATGGGACTCCCAATCATTGCCGGATTGTGATACAGCCTGGAATCAAACCAGGGTCTGTAGTGAAGCCTCTAGCACTGAGATGCAGTGCCTTAGACTGCTGCGCCACTCGAGAACCCTTTAGACAGAGGGTTCTACATTGGACCCAAACAAGTTCTACCTGGATCCAAAAATAGTTATCCTATGGGGACAGCTGAATAACCCTTTTGATACCCATAGAAAAAAATAGCAATCTATATTTTCAAAAGCATGTGAGTCTCGGGTTCATATTTCACAACCTCTGCAGGCTTTATAAATTGCATATGTGCGAGTCAATAGCAAATAATAGACTAGGCCTACACTTGATGTTGTGTTTCTGATCAATGATAGATGAGTCAGCAAATACTGTAGATGAGCTATCACTTCCACTTATTTGCCCAGCCAGAGATCAATTAACCAAATATACAGACAGAGATTCAGTTAAACAAAACCACATTGATTGACTACGCTATCAGACAAGTCATCAGCTTTTGGTTGGGAGTGGGCTATGCCTACTACGCGAGTGAACATACAAAAATATCCACTTGTTATCATAACATGCTATCAAAATGTTCTGATCAGTGCTAGATGAGCAAACTAGACTAAATATGGTGATGAGCACACCTAAACTTAGCTAACTTTTTCCCAGTAATTGTAACCAAATGTCTAAATGGAGATCCAGTGAATACCAACATCTGAGATTGATTATCAAAACGAGTCTCCATGCTTGTCTCAAAGCAGAAAACAAAGATACAGGTGTCGTTCCTAACTCAGTTGCTGGAGAAGAAAGAAACCACTCAGGGATTTTTTACCATGAGGCCAATGGTGATTTCAAAACGGTTACAGAGTTTAATGGCTGTGATAGGACAAAACTGAGGATGGATCAACAACATTGTAGTTATTCTACAATACTAACATAAATGACATAGTGAAAAGAAGGAAGCCTGTATAGAATACAAATATTCCAGAACATGCGTCCTAATTGCAATAAGGCACTAAAGTAATATTACAAAAAATATTTTTTAAGGGGTAGATCAGCTTTAATATTGCCGATAGATTGTAGCTTCCATCAATGTAATTGTCTGTATCATTTCCAATTCCCCATATATATTTTTTGTAAATATATATATATCTATTTTTTGCAAATATATATATATTTTGTAAATATATATACCTACAAATACATACATAACCACATATACATAAATATACATACACATACATACAGTGAGGGGAAAAAAGTATTTGATCCCCTGCTGATTTTGTACGTTTGCCCACTGACAAAGAAATTATCAGACTATAATTTTAATGGTAGGTTTATTTGAACAGTGAGATACAGAATAACAACAACAAAAAATCCAGAAAAACGCATGTCAAAAATGCTTGGTGAGAAGGTGACAACAGTTGCTGCGATTATTCGCGAATGGAAGAAACACAAAAGAACGGTCAATCTTCCTCTGCCTGGGGCTCAGTGCAAGATCTCACCTCGTGGAGTTGCAATGATCATGAGAACAGTGAGGAATCAGTCCAGAACTACACGGGAGGATCTTGTCAATGATCTCAAGGCAGTTAGGACCATACTCACCGAGAAAACAATTGATAACACACTATGCCGTGAAGGACTAAAATCCTGCAGCACCTGCAAGGTCCCCCTGCTCAAGAAAGCACATATACAGGCCCGTCTGAAGTTTGCCAATGAACATCTGAATGATTCAGAGGAGAACTGGGTGAAAGTGTTGTGGTCAGATGAGACCAAAATTGAGCTATTTGGCATCAACTCAACTCGCCGTGTTTGGAGGAGGAGGAATGCTGCCTATGACCCCAAGAACACCATCCCCACCGTCAAACATGGAGGTGGAAACATTATGCTTTGGGGGTGTTTTTCTGCTAAGGGGACAGGACTTCACCGCATCAAAGGGACGATGGACGGGGCCATGGGTGAGAACCTCCTTCCCTCAGCCAGGGCATTGAAAATGGGTCGTGGATGGGTATTCCAGCATGACAATGACCCAAAACACACGGCCAAGGCAACAAAAGAGTGGCTCAAGAAGAAGTACATTAAGGTCCTGGAGTGGCCTAGCCAGTCTCCAGACCTTAATCCCATAGAAAATATGTGGAGGGAGCTGAAGGGTCGAGTTGCCAAATGTCAGCCTCGAAACCTTAATGACTTGGAGAAGATCTGCAAAGAGGAGTGGAAAAAAATCCCTCCTGAGATGTGTGCAAACCTGGTGGCCAACTACAAGAAACGTCTGACCTCTGTGATTGCCAACAAGGGTTTTGCCAGCAAGTACGAAGTAATGTTTTGCAGAGGGGTCAAATAATTATTTCCCTCATTAAAATGCAAATCAATTTATAACATTTTTTACATGCGTTTTTCTGGATTTTTTTGTTGTTATTCTGTCTCTCACTGTTCAAATAAACCTACCATTAAAATTATAGACTGATCATCACCCCTCCACTTGCCTCTTCCATTTGTGTGGTAATGATGCAATTAGTTGGTTGTCATTTTGGGTAAAGCAGACATTTCCATATATTTTAGTTAGCTGCATGTGTGACATAACTCCACTAGTCCTATTTATGATATCATTTACAAAGATTACACAATTATTTTTTTATGTTATCGAAAAATATTGTTTTTTCATCAATTTGTTTATTTGAGTTTAACCACAATATTTGTTGTATTATTTGTTCTGTCTTTTCTGGTGGATTACACTGAAATTGCAACCAACTTTTTATGGCTTGTTTTAAAAATAGTTTATTTTGGAGATTATTTCATTTTCAGATAACCGAAAGTGAGAGGTTGTAATCTGAATAAAGGGAAAAAGGCCATTCTTGAACATGGGGTGAGACATTCTTACTAAGTTGCTGGAGAACCAGTTCCGATTTAAGTGTAACTTTTTATTTGTGGGAAAATGACTCTGATTAACTTATATCCCTGTTTACCTATTTGCTTATGGTCTTGCCTACACCTTGCAAACTGTTTTTAAATTATATGAGCAAAAAATATTAAATTGTATTTGGAATGGCAAGCCAGACAATATTAAAAGGGCCTATTTATATAATGAATATTAATTCGGAGGGCAGACATGATTAAATATTAAAGCATTACACTACCGGTCAAAAGTTTGAGAACACCTACTCATTCAAGGGTTTTTCTTCATGTTTACTATTTTCTAAATTGTAGAATAATAGTGAAGACATCAAAACTATTAAATAACACATATGGAATAATGTAGTAACCAAAAAAGTGTTAAACAAATCAAAATATATTTTAAATTTGAGATTCTTCAAATAGCCACCCTTTGCCTTGATGATAGCTTTGCACACTCTTGGCATTCTCTCAACCAGCTTCACATGGAATGATTTTCCAACAGTCTTTAAGGAGTTCCCACATATGCTGAGCACTTTTTGGCTGCTTTTTCTTCACTCTGCGGTCCGACTCATCCCAAACCATCTCAATTTGGTTGAGGTCGGGGGATTGTGGAAGCCAAGTCCCGTGTAGCTCAGTTGGTACAGCATGGCATTTGCAACGCCAGGGTTGTGGGTTCGATTCTGATGCATCACTCTCCTTCTTGGTAAAATAGCCCTTACACAGCCTGGAGGTGTGTTGGGTCATTGTCCCATTGAAAAACAAATGATAGTCCCACTAAGCCCAAACCAGATGGGATGGGGTATTGCTGCAGAATGCTGTGGTAGGCATGCTTGTTAAGTGTGCCTTGAAATCACAGACAGTGTCACCAGCAATGCACCATAACACCTCCTCCTCCATGCTTTACTGTGGGAAATACACATGCAGAGATCATCCGTTCACCCACACCGCGTCTCACAAAGACATTGCGGTTGGAACCAAAAATCTCAAATTTGGACTCCAGACCAAGGACAAATTTCCACCAGTCTAATGTTCATTGCTTGTGTTTCTTGGCCCAAGCAAGTCTCTTCTTATTATTTGTGTCCTTTAGTAGTGGTTTCTTTGCAGCAATTCGACCATGAAGGCCTCATTCACACAGTCTCCTCTGCACAGTTGATGTTGAGATGTGTCTGTTACTTGAACTTTATTTAGGCTGCAATTTCTGAGGTTGATAACTAATGAACTTATCCTCTGCAGCAGAGGTAACTCTGGGTCTTCCTTTCCTGTGGCGGTCCTCATGAGAGCCAGTTTCATCATAGCGCTTGATGGTTTTTGCAACTGCACTTGAAGAAACTTTCAATGTTCTTGAAACTTTCCATATTGACTGACCTTCATGTCTTAAATTAATGATGGACTGTCGTTTCTCTTTGCTTATTTGAGCTGTTCTTGCCATAATATGGACTTGGTCTTTTACCAAATAGGGCTATCTTCTGTATACGCCACTACTTTGTCACAACACAACTGATTGGCTCAATGGCATTAAGAAATAAAGAAATTCCACAAATTAACTTTTAACAACATACACCTGTTAATTGAATGCATTCCAGGTCACTACCTCGTGAATCTGGTTGAGAGAATGCCAAGAGTGTGCAAAGCTATCATCAAGGCAAAGGGTGGCGATTTGCTTCTGTAGCTCAATTGGTAGAGCATGGCGCTTGTAATGCCAGGGTAGTGGGTTCGATCCCCGGGACCACCCATATGTAAAAATGTATGCACACATGACTGTAAGTCGCTTTGGATAAAAGTGTCTGCTAAATGGCATATTATTATTATTTGAAGAATGTCAAATATAAAATATATTTATATTTGTTTAACACTTTTTTGGTTACTGCATGATTCCGTATGTGTTATTTCATAGTTGTGATGTCTTCACTATAATAATACAATGTAGAAAATAGTACAAATAAAGAAAAACCCTTGAATGAGTAGGTGTACTAAAACTTTTGACCGGTAGTGTAATGCTTTAATATTTAATCATGTCTGCCCTCCGAATTAATATTCATTATATAAATAGGCCCTTTTAATATTGTCTGGCTTGCCATTCCAAATAAAATTTAATATTTTTTGCTCATATAATTTAAAAACAGTTTGCAAGGTGTAGGCAAGACCATAAGCAAATAGGTAAACAGGGATATAAGTTAATCAGAGTCATTTTCCCACAAATAGACATGTATTTTCCTTTCCATGGTTGCAAGATCTTATCTATATTTGCTAATAATATAATAATAATATGCCATTTAGCAGACGCTTTTATCCAAAGCGACTTACAGTCATGCGTGCATACAATTTTTGTTTTGTGTATGGGTGATCCCGGGGATCGAACCCACTACCTTGGCATTATAAGCGCCGTGCTCTACCAGCTGAGCTACAGAGGACCACTGCTAACTTTCTATTAAAATGTATCGGAGTGAAATCATTTATTTATTCATGGATATGTATGCAGAGTATGTCCACATCCCCTTCAGACCTTTTTATTGGTAAACTCCACAGTAATGTAAAAGTTGTATTTTTTTGGTGATCCAATATGTAATATAGTACACTTAGCATAATTTGGTTTTAATCCAGAGAGGTTAGAAAAAGTATCTAGATCCTCTATGAGGCTGCGGAGGGATCCAAAATATGGATTAAAAGAAAACATGAATAATCAGCGTACAATGACACCTTTGTTTTTAAGCCCTGGATTTCTAACCCCTTAATATTATTGTTGGATCTGATTTCAACAGCTAACATTGATGGCAATAATAAATAAGCCGATAGTGGACAACCTTGTTTTAGTCCTCTTGACAGTTTAACACTTTCTGAGAAGTAGCCATTATTTACTATTTTACAGCTAGGGTTTCTATACATAACTTTAACCCATTTTATAAGAGATTCTCCAAAATTGAAATATTCCAGGCATTTATATATAAACGCCAGTCGTACTTTATCAAAGGCCTTTTCAAAGTTAGCTATGAATAGCAGGCCTGGTTTCCCAGATTTTTCATAGTGTTCTATTGTTTCCAGTACTTCTCTTATATTATCTCCAATGTACCATCCATGTAAAAAACCTGTCTGATTAGGATGAATAATATCTGACAATATCTTTTTAATTCTATGTGTAAGAGGCCTCCATTCTTTTTAATGGACTGGATCTTTATATTTACCACTATGATCATGTTTCAGTAATAATGACATCAGACCTTCTTGTTGAGTGTCTGATAATCTACCATTTATATAGGAGTGGTTAAAACATGCTAATAATGGTCCTCTGAGTATATCAAAAAAGGTTTGGTATACCTCCACTGGTATGCCATCCAGCCCTGGAGTTTTCCAGGACTTAAAGGCTTTAAATACATCATTAAGTTCCTCCTCTGTCATTTGGCCTTCACATGAGTCTTTCTGTACAGCTGTTAATTTTACATTATTAATAGAAAAACAATCCATACAATTAGCTTCGGTTAGTGGAGATGGAGGAGACTGAAATGAAAACATATGCTTAAAGTACTTTGTTTCCTCCTTCAAAATATAATTTGGTGAATCATGGGTGACTCAACTTGTCATTTGCAACAAGTTTCAGTAAATTATTTTTGGTAGCATTTCTATGTTGAAGATTAAAAAATAACTTGGTGCATTTTTCCCCATATTCCATCCAGTTCGCTTCATTTTTATAATATATTACACTTGACCTGTCCTGAATAAGTTCCTCCGTTTCTTTTTGTTTATCCTCTAACTTATTCTGAGCCTCTATGGGACAGTTTTTATTGCTATCCATCTGTACTGTTAGTCCTTCCATTTACTTTGTTAATATGGACTCTTTTGACATAAATTGCTTTTGTTTTCGAGATGAGTACTGAATTGCATATTTAAAAGTGTCCCATACAATAAGGGGATCTGCTGTAGCTATGCTATGTTGGGAAAAAGTCAGTTATAAATTATTCTGTCCTAGTTAAAAACAATTATCATCCAATAGGCTTTCATTAAATTTCCAATATCCTCGCCCACGTGGAAATTCTGTAAGAGTAATATATATGCCAATTATGTCATGGTCCGTTAACTTTTTGTCCTGAATACAAAGTGTTATGTTTGGGGCAAATCCAACACAACACATCACTTTGTACCACTCTTCATATTTTCAAGCATGGTGGTGGCTGCATCATGTTATGGGCATGCTTGTCATCGGTAAGAACTAGGGAGTTTTTTTGGGGGGGATGAAAATAAACTAAATAGAGCTAAGCACAGGCTAATCCAGTGTCTGTTGGAAAGCAGACATGGCTCAGTTTGCTTTCCAACAGACACTGTGAGACAAATTCACCTTTCAGCAGGACAATTACCTAAAACACAAGGCCAAATACACACTGGAGTTGCTTACCAAGAAGACAGTTAATGTTCCTGAGTGGCCGACTTAAATCTACTTGAACATTTATGACTATACCTGATGAATCTTTTAAAGAATAATGAAAAGAATGAAGAATTTTGAAAAGAATAATGGGCAAATACAGGTGTGGAAAGCTCTTAGAGACATACCCAGAAAAACACACAGCTGTATTCGCTGCCAAAGGGGATTCTACAAAGTATTGACTCAGTGCTGTGAATACTTGTGTAGGTAAAAAAATTCTGTATTTAATTTGAAATGTATTTGCAAACATTTCTAAAAACATATTTTAACTTTGTCATTATGGGTATTGTGTGTAGATGCTTGAGAAAAAAATCAATTTAATCCATTTTGAATATGGAATAAGTCAAGGGGTATGAATACTTTCTGAAGGCACTGTATATGTACATATCTACCTCAATTACCATCTACCCCTGAACATCGACTCTGTACTGGTAACCCGTGTACAGCCAAGTTAAAGTTACTAATTGTGTATGTATTGCTTGTGTTATAGTTTTTATATTTATTTCTCAAAAAAAAAAAATATATCTCTGCATTGTTGGGAAGGGCTCATAAGTAAGCATTTCACTGTTAGTCTACACGAAGCTTGTAACAAATAACATTTGATTTGAGTATACACTTTGGTTCTTGTCAGACCTCTGCTGTCTTTTTCTCTTCCGAGTCAGAAGATGTTGAGCTTGAGCTTGTTCGTGGCTGAAAGTTTTCATCTAATGGGTCTACAGGATCTGTACTACATTTTTTACATTTTAGTCATTTTAGCAGACGCTCTTATCCAGAGCGACTTACAGTTAGTGAGTGCATACATTATTTTTATTTATTTATCTTTTTCATACTGGCCCCCCGTGGGAAACGAACCCACAACCCTGGCGTTGCAAACACCATGCTCTACCAACTGAGCTACATCCCTGCCTCTTAAAGAAGAAGTTACAGGTCTGTGAGAGCCAGAAATCTTGCTTGTTTGTAGGTGACCAAATACTTATTTTCCACCATAATTTGCAAATAAATTCATTAAAATTCAAATTCAATTTGTCTGTGATAGTTGACGTGTACCTATGATGAAAATTACAGGCCTCTCTCATCTTTTTAAGTGGGAGAACTTGCACAATTGGTGGCTGACTAAATACTTTTTTTCCCCACTGTAAACAAGAATTGAATGAACACCCATCAAAGACTGCTACTGTTGTCGCTTCCCAATTGGGTTGTCTATGACGATATCCACGGCTGTGCAGAGACCTTTGGGGGGGCAGGTGCTCAAAATAAAAAGGGACAGCCCCCCGCAACCAAAAATCAACATTCGTAACTCGGAATTAATAACATACCAACAGCCTATGTAGCCAAAATGTTTCATATTTTATAGGCCTATTTATTTTCTGCAACAACACACTCACTCCTCACACAGTGTAAGAAAGCTAGTCCTAGTGACTCATAGGCCTAGAGATGACGAGAGATGATTGCCATCCGGAAAAGAGTGCCAATCAGTCGATCAGAGCGAATAATGATGTACCGTATACTGAACAAAAATATAATTCAACATGCAATAATTTCAAATATTTTACTGAATTACAGTTCATAGAAGGAAATTAGTCAATTGAAATAAATGCATTCAGCCCTAATCTATGGATTTCACATTACTGGGCAGAGGCGAAGCCAATCAGAATGAAGTTTTCCCCACAAAAGGGCTTTATTACAGACATAAATTGTCCCTAGCACAAGGTACACCTGTGTAATGATCATGCCTTTTAATCAGCTTCTTGATATGCTACACCTGTCAGGTGGAAGGATTATCTTGGCAAAGGAGAAATGCTCACTAACAGGGATGTAAACAAATTTGTGCACAACATTTGAGAGAAATAAGCTTTTTTTGCATATGGAACATTTGTGGGATCTTTTATTTCAGCTCATGAAACATGGGACCAACACTTTATATGTTGCATTTATATTTTTGTTCAGTATAAATATGCTAGCTAAACCAATAATGTCCTATTCAGGGATTTCCCTGGGACAAACCAAGAACTAGACAAAACCTCCAAGTGACCATGACACAACATCCCAAGAACGTCCTAAAAACATCCTCGGGGACATCCCCGGGACCTAGACAAAACCTCCAAGGGACACAACGTCTTGACAACTTTAGGCGACCATTTTGTCCTAACGAATCACTATTGTTAGCAAGGTAGACTATGGCCAATCAATAATAGTATGGTTACATTAGCATGGCACCTGTTACACTGGTTACAGCACACCACATCCTATGTAATGAACACTTGTGACAATTACAATGTTTTTGGGGGGAGACAATGACTTACTGTTGTGACAGTGGGGTGTATACAATACTATGAAGTGCTTACCTTCAACATAGCAGTAATAATTTGACTCATGTTTTCCCACACAGAGACAACTACACCCACTGACATGGACTCATACCTCCTGTCCCAAGTAATAAGTGCTAAAGGAACATCAATGGCTTGGTAGGAAACATTTGTTCACTGAATGGTATACATTAAACAAATTTCTCAGTACTATATTATAATGTATTTTCCCTTTTCTGATAACAATTGAGAAATTACTATATAATTATATTGAGTTAGAATCAATAATATGAAAACTTGGTTTTGAAAGGTCTTCGCCACTTATGCTAATATGTAATTTGAGTGATGTGATTTTATCCCTCCCATCGGCATCAACACAGCCGGAGTATAATAACCATAAATGACTTGGACTACTTGCTTCCTGATAAAAAACTGACCACATAAATCTATGTTATGAAACAAATCTTTAGAAGATACAGTGGGGAGAACAAGTATTTGATACACTGCCGATTTTGCAGGTTTTCCTACTTACAAAGCATGTAGAGGTCTGTAATTTTTATCATAGGTACACTTCCACTGTGAGAGACGGAATCTAAAACAAAAATCCAGAAAATCACATTGTATGATTTTTAAGTAATGAATTTGCATTTTATTGCATGACATAAGTATTTGATACATCAGAAAAGCAGAACTTAATATTTGGTACAGAAACCTTTGTTTGCAATTACAGAGATCATACGTTTCCTGTAGGTCTTGAACAGGTTTGCACACACTGCAGCAGGGATTTTGGCCCACTCCTCCATACAGACCTTCTCCAGATCCTTCAGGTTTCGGGGCTGTCGCTGGGCTATACGGACTTTCAGCTCCCTCCAAATATGTTCTATTGGGTTCAGGTCTGGAGACTGGCTAGGCCACTCCAGGACCTTGACATGCTTCTTACGGAGCCACTCCTTAGTTGCCCTGGCTGTGTGTTTCGGGTCGTTGTCATGCTGGAAGACCCAGCCACGACCCATCTTCAATGCTCTTACTGAGGGAAGGAGGTTGTTGGCCAAGATCTCGCAATACATGGCCCCATCCATCCTCCCCTCAATATGGTGCAGTCGTCCTGTCCCCTTTGCAGAAAAACATACCCAAAGAATGATGTTTCCACCTCCATGCTTCACAGTTGGGATGGTGTTCTTGGGGTTGTACTCATCCTTCTTCTTCTTCCTCCAAACACGGCGAGTGGAGTTTAGACCAAAAAGCTCTATTTTTGTCTCATCAGACCACATTACCTTCTCCCATTCCTCCTCCGGATCATCCAGATGGTCATTGGCAAACTTCAGACGGGCCTGGACATGCGCTGGCTTGAGCAGGGGGACCTTGCGTGCGCTGCAGGATTTTAATCCATGACGGCGTAGTGTGTTACTAATGGTTTTCTTTGAGACTGTGGTCCCACAGTCTTTGAGACTGTGTCTCTTCAGGTCATTGACCAGGTCCTGCCGTGTAGTTATATTATATTATATTATTATATTATATATATTATATTATATTATATTATATATATTATATTATATTATATATATATTATATAGTTCTCGGCTGATCCCTCACCTTCCTCATGATCATTGATGCCCCACGAGGTCTTTGAGACTGTGTCTCTTCAGGTCATTGACCAGGTCCTGCCGTGTAGTTATATTATATTATATTATTATATTATATATATTATATTATATTATATTATATATATTATATTATATTATATATATTATATAGTTCTCGGCTGATCCCTCACCTTCCTCATGATCATTGATGCCCCACGAGGTGAGATCTTGCATGGAGCCCCAGACCAAGGGTGATTGACCGTCATCTTGAACTTCTTCCATTTTCTAATAATTGCGCCAACAGTTGTTGCCTTCTCACCAAGCTGCTTGCCTATTGTCCTGTAGCCCATCCCAGCCTTGTGCAGGTCTACAATGTTATCCCTGATGTCCTTACACAGCTCTCTGGTCTTGGCCATTGTGGAGAGGTTGGAGTCTGTTTGATTGAGTGTGTGGACTGGTGTCTTTTATACAGGTAACGAGTTCAAACAGGTGCAGTTAATACAGGTAATGAGTGGAGAACAGGAGGGCTTCTTAAAGAAAAACTAACAGGTCTGTGAGAGCCGGAATTCTTACTGGTTGGTAGGTGATCAAATACTTATGTCATGCAATAAAATGCAAATTAATTACTTAAAAATCATACAATGTGATTTTCTGGATGTTTGTTTTAGATTCCGTCTCTCACAGTTGAAGTGTACCTATGATACAAATTACAGACCTCTAGATGCTTTGTAAGTAGGAAAACCTGCAAAATCGGCAGTGTATCAAATACTTGTTCTCCCCACTGTACATGTACTGTACATTAATTTACATATTCACAATTAAATCAGAAGTTTTCTCCCAAAACAAAAATGGGACACTCATACATGGCAGGACATATACATCTAGTTACCAGCTCCCAGGAAAGAAGCCCAGATGGTGCCCACATGGAATCAAGTACTTGCCACATACAGCAGAAATTGAAATTGTTACTGCAATGTTGAGAGAAAGCTCTCAAGTAAGCACCCCACTGTATCCTGCGCATATGACAAATAAACATTGATTTTGATTTGATAATATAATATTGATGAAACAGGAGTAGCCTAGCTACCAAGCCCTCGGCGTTGATGTTTCTGGAGAATGTATTGCTTAGGACAGCAACAGTGCAACATGTATCATGCTAATGTAACCATCCTATGAATTGTTTACCCATATTCTACCAATATGTCAGGCAAATAAAGCTATTGAGATGTTTGCCCATAGCTTGTCCATGTACACTAAGTGTACAAAACATTAAGATCACCTTCCTAATATTGAGTTGCCTCAATTTGTCGGGACAAGGACTCAACAAGGTGTCGAAAGGGTTCCACAGGAATGCTGGCCCATGTTGACGCCAATGCTTCCCACAGTCGTGTCAAGTTGGATGGATGTCCTTTGGGTAGTGGACAATTCTTGATACACACGGGAAAATGTTGAGCGTGAAAAACCTAGCAGCATTGCAGTTCTTGACACAAACCGGTGCGCCTGGCACCTACTACTGTACCCTGTTCAAAGGCACTTACATATTTTGTCTTGCCCATTCACCCTCTGAATGGCACGGATACTGTACACAATCCATGTCTCAATTATCTCAAGGCTTAAAAATAATTGTTTAACCTGTCTCCTCCCCTTCATCTTCACTGATTGAAGTGGATTTAACAAGTGACATCAATAAGGGATCATAGCTTTCACCTGGTCAGTCTATGTTATGGAAAGAGCAGGTGTTCTTAATGTTTTGTACACTCCGTGTAGAATATTCATGCAGTCATTCTGGTGTGTAGTTAACACTAGAAATCCATGCTGTACCGTATGTGCTGAAAGGGCAAACATAGCAATTACTAACCATACAATTATTGAATCACAAAGCATTACAAAAAAAATTGTGAGTTCTACACAACCACAGCTTGTACAGCCTCAGGTTCCCTCAAAATCAGACTCAACCAGATCTCTGAGAAATAGTTTTTGTGATGTTACTTTACAAAATCTTATAACTGGATGCATTGTCTGAGGTGATTATGAGGCGAAAATGCTGCCAAACACCTAGCTAGCTAGCAAGCATTATCATTGACAAACCATAGCTAGATACTGTCATGTCAACAATCTGCACATCTTTAACTAGCTAGCAAACATTAGTTGAAACAAAGCATTAGGGCATCTTGTGAGGTTCATGGGTTTTAGACAATGTAGCTAGCTAGAATAGACTCCTTATTAGTAAGTACAAAACAATCTGAATACAAGATGCAAACTAGCTAGTTGGATAGCTAACATTTGCTTATATCTATATTGTCGAACAAACAAAGGTTAACAGCTAACGTTAGATAGCAAGTAGCTAGCAGGCTAACTTGATTATAAAGGCAATAATGTCAACACTGACCTGAACAGGAGAATGTTGGCCAATTATTTCTGACTTTGGCATGTTGGCTGTGCTTGAGTCTGGCGGCAGTAGTAGCAGCTAGAGACCTACGCTTCCTCTCACTCCACTAGCTCCCAGAGCTAGGCACAATGGAGGTTGTTCAAGTGGGTGGGATTTAGTGCAAAGACACACCCTTCCCCAAGGCCTGCCCAGTGGCTATGGCTGGGCCCAACCCCCATATTTTTGTTCAAACTCTATATTTTTCCTCTCTCACAACACAAGCAGTGCAGATCTAGGCTTTAACAAGTTATCTGACTAGCTAACATTAGCTATACTTGGACATTGTGATTTTGGGACTACAAGGTTCTCTCTGCGCAAAGTATAGTTCTGAGATATTGAGAATCAATGTTTTCACATTCCAGATCTCAGAACTGTTTTGTAGTGAATTCTTATTTCATAACCCATTAAAGTTTTCACCTTAAAGGTACCTAAAGTGCAGAATATCAAAATCCTGAGACATTTTGTAAAAAGAGGGTTGCAATCGCAGATAGAATCTTATGTCTCTGAAATGTCAATCTGGGTTCATCCATAAAACAGAAAACTGCAGTTATTTGAATATGTAAATGATAGAATAAAACTATTTTACCAAGATAGAGTCAGAGCACATCATCAAATACATTAAGAAATGTATTATGATCATCAGATGAATTACTGTCATCACTGAACAAAAATATGACAACATACCTGCCAACTTTTCAAAAAACCTTGGAGTGAGATTTTGTCCTGGGTCCGCCTGGGTCCTGCAGTCGGTGAAAAGCAATTGCACTGCCTGCGTCTCAGAACTGCGGCCGCCTTGATCTCATGAGGTTATCGTTGCCCACGTGTGCATGACGTCAGAGAAAGTCGGGATCAAGTCGGACACAAATCTAACCAGCATGCATTGGGCGGTGCTCGCCAGTGATCGATTCTGTGCAGACCGGGCTCATCTCAAATGAGCCTCTTGTCTATGATCTGTCGGCATGGTTATACTGGCCTGTGGCCTTCTTGGAGGCCTTGATGATATCGGAGTGGGGCTCCCATTTGAAGCAGGGCTCCAGATTGGCCATCTTTATGGTCATTATTGAGGACAGGGTTCCATCCAATGCTAGGCTGTTTCTTCTCTTGGTTTTGTTCAGTCCCACAACTGAAAACACCCTCTCAGCATCTGCGTTTGCATGGGGCAACACCAGGACAAGCTTGGCGACGGCAGCAAGCCTCTCGAATTATTTGGCTCCTGTCACCTATGGAAAATGCACCAAAACACAATGGAAAAACATACCTTGATTTTTTATTGATTAATACTGTAAGTATACTGTAGGTTGATCCATTAACAAAGTTCAGATAAAAACATGCATAATTTGCAACATGCATGACACATATGCATGCAACAATTTTAAGCAACAGATGTAGCCAAGCCACACCTGCCAAAAGGAAAGACAAAAAAGGAAAAAATGTTTACCTTATGCTTCTGGGTTGCCATTTCAGCCCAGAAGCGTTCCATTTCAGTTTCGTTCTGCAGGGATATCATTGGCATGGTCTGATAATTTAGAAACTCCTCACCCAGAAGGTCATGCTCCTCTGGCCCATGGTATGGGAGGAGATGGGGAAACCTATTTATGAAAGTAGAGTTACATTTTAGGTATATAGTCATCAACCAGCAGCAGTTCATACACATCTTTGAGGAGAAGCCACATAAGAATATCTCATGTGCAGTTTAGGAGTGAACACACCTCATCATAAAACACAGGGTATTTTAGCTAAGATGATAGACAATAATTAGAGAAAAAAAACTAACCTTTCAACAAAGTACAGGACATCTTCGATGTCACTTTCAGCCCTCTGCCGTACATCTACAAATTGTGCGTGTTTGATCAGTGGCTCTTCCAGTGGCAGCTTCTTAAGTGCACAGTCCACAGCACTTGTCAGGAAACACAACACAGCTTCATGGAATGAATCCACCTGCTGTGGTGTGATGTCACCCTCGTCGAGTAATCTGTTAAGTTTAGCCCTGGTTGTGAACCCAATGTTCAACTTTCTTCCTGTCACAGATACAGCATATCGGTATAAGGTACAAGGCTAAATATCACATATCACAGTGTTTGATCATAATAATAGTCAAATACTAACCTGGTAAATGGTTTGCCTTTTCTTTAAAGGCAATTTCACAAGGCTCCTCATGGCACTGCAGAGCTGCTGGAACCATAAACTTGGAACATAGCTTGTGTTCGAATTTCACCATCTATAACAGACATTTACAAAAATAGTAGGTGAAACCTGTTTTAGAGGATCCCTGCAGATAACAGCAAGAAACACAGAATGGAAAAAAACAGCAAAATCCAATCCCACCTCATCATGTAACAAAAATACTGATGACTGCTCTCTCTGAAGCAGCAAGTTGAAAGAAGTGAAAGTTGGTACAGTGGCTTGGAAGAACAGCAGGTATACTTCTATTGCACACATTTCCTGTATTTATGTTAAATTCTTTGGAATACATTCACCACACTAAATCATGTTCACACGCACAAACAAATAATTTATTTCAAGATTTAAAGTTTAAGAGAGTGAGTACTCAATTGGACGACATTTCATTGTTACATACCTAGTCTCAGCTCAGCTTCTTATCAGACTTCTTGAGGTAGTGACCGTTTCTTCTCCTTTTGTCTTTCGCGGAAATGGTATCTCTTCTTCTGTCGCTAACTTCGGGGTGCAGTGCATATGGTTCAGTGGCGCTCATCAGCGTCATCTACCGTCGGGGAGTTTGAAAAAAGGAACGAACGAGTCTCGGCCTATTTTTTTTGCGTGAGAAATTGGATGTGTGGCGTGAGTGCGTGTGAAAACAGGCAAAAACGTGTGTCACACGGCGAAAGCGTGAGAGTTGGCAGCTCTGTGACAACATCATTTACTTTAACATTTCTGACAGTGTTGTTTTTTTGCTAGCGAGTCTTTATAGACGGGTTGGTTGTTTAGCAACAAAAGGGGGCAAAACAAACGGGGTTAGCTTATATTGTTGACAACATGTAAACTATATTTTGTCTCCAATGTTTATTGAAAACATAAATAAATTGTCACAATGAGCAATTGTTGTCTCTCAAATACATAGTTACAGTTGTTGGTTAGCTAGCTAGCAATTTTTTTGCCATATTAGCATTGACATGAAATCAGTCAAAACACCTCAAAACAAGACATGGTATCTAGAAGAAGATGAAACTAGCTGCCCCATTGATGCGTGCGCATCGTTTTCGTGACATTGTCAGCTAACCTATCTATTGCTGGCTAGACAAGCCTAGACCATACTTAGAGGGAGATGGGAAAGATGTGTTCTGAATGGTCCGTCTGTCTTTGTTCAGGCTTGTGATTGGTAGTGCTGAGCGTTTAAACATGTAGGTTATTTTTTGTTTTTAAATAACTATTGATCTACGTCGGTTCAATCATTTGAATTCCATTTTGTTCGGGGGGGTTTTCTGTTCGCTCAATGCGAACATTGCACAGTTTCTCTAGAGAAAAATCAAATTAAGCCCGAACTGTGTGATGTAGTAGGGAGTTGTATTTTCCAACAGGCCAATATTCTACATAGTTAACACAGAAAACGTGGTATTTTACTACAATTACCATAATCCATTGCGTTCCTACTGTGTTTCTTTTATGCCTGCTAGGTAAAAGAGACAGAAGAATGTGTGATCGAGAGGGATAGAGAGCAGTTGCTTTTCAAGGTATCTCTACCTGAAAATACATGATCTAAGTGATTGATAGATCGTATTCTGCAGTCATAAAAGTATGCCTTATTTACATTGAAGAACTACTAAAATAGTGATTTTGTCAGAGAGCATAGGCAGCAGCTCTATAGAGACGAGATGATGACTGTCAAGGTAGATGTAGGTGGGTGTGGTGGTGGAATCAGGCGCAGGACGCAGAACGTTAGTCCAAAAGACTTTAGTAGAGCACAACAAAACAATCACGAATAAATGCCCTGAGGCAAAACTCCGCACGTAGGCGAATAACAACGGGCGCACAAACAGGTGCGCAAAACACTCCAAACAAATGGAGAAAATGCTCAACCGAGCAAACAGTGGAAATACAGCCTACCGGCACGACAGTACAACAATCACACACAACACTAGACAAACACAACGAGAACTTAAAGGACACTAATTACACTAAATGATAACAGGTGTACAACAATCAGACAAAAGCAAACGAACATAGAAACATGCAACGGTGGCAGCTAGTATTCCGGAGACGACGAACGCCGAAGCCTGCCCGAGCAAGGGAGAGAGGCAGCCTCGGCCGAAACCGTGACAGTACCCCCCCCTTGATGCGCGGCTCCAGACGTGCGCCGACTCTGGCCTCGGGGACGACCAGGAGGACGCGGAGCAGGGTGCGTCGGGTGCCCCCGATGGAATTCCGTCAGGAGAGACGGGTCCAAAATGTCTCTCCTCAGCACCCAGCACCGTTCCTCCGGGCCGTACCCCTCCCACTCCACTAGATATTGGAGACCCCCCATCCGACGTCTCGAATCCAAGATGGACCGTACGGAGTACGCCGGTGCCCCCTCGATGTCCAATGGGGGCGGAGGAGTCTCCCTGATCTCACTTTCTTGGAGTGGGCCAGCTACCACCGGCCTGAGAAGAGACACATGGAACGAGGGGTTAATACACTTATATTCAACAGGTAGTTGTAATTTGTAACACACCTCGTTCAACCTTCTCAGGACTTTAAATGGCCCTAAAAACCGCCGACCCAGCTTCCGACAGGGCAGGCGGAGGGGCAGGTTTCTGGTAGAGAGCCAGACTCGATCACCAGGTGCGTACACCGGTCCCTCACTGCGGTGGAGATCGGCGCTCGCCTTATGACGTCGGAGGGCCCGCTGCAGGTGGACGTGTGCAGCGTTCCATGTCTCCTCCGAGCGCCGCGCCCACTCATCCACCGCAGGAGCCTCGATCTGGCTCTGCTGCCAAGGTGCCAGAAACGGCTGGTAACCTAACACACATTGAAAAGGGGTTAGGTTAGTGGAGGAATGGCGTAGGGAATTCTGGGCCATCTCGGCCCAGGGAACGTACCTTGCCCACTCCTCCGGCCGGTCCTGGCAGTATGTTCTAAGAAACCTACCCACATCCTGGTTCACGCGTTCCACCTGCCCATTACTCTCCGGGTGGTAACCCGAGGTGAGGCTCACCGAGACCCCCAACCGCTCCATAAAAGCTCTCCAGACTCTGGAGGTAAATTGGGGACCTCGATCAGACACAATATCCTCGGGTGCCCCGTAGTGCCGGAACACATGGGTGAATAGTGCTTCGGCGGTTTGCAGGGCAGTAGGAAGGCCCGGCATAGGGAGCAAACGACAGGCCTTAGAAAACCGGTCCACAAAGACCAGTATAGTGGTATTCCCCTGTGAAGGAGGAAGGTCTGTGAGGAAATCCACCGAGAGGTGAGACCATGGTCACTGTGGAACGGGCAGGGGTAGTAACTTACCCCTAGGCAGATGTCTAGGCGCCTTACACTGGGCGCACACTGAGCAGGAGGAAACATAAACCCTCACATCCCTCGCCAACGTGGGCCACCAGTACTTGGTACTAAGACAGTGCACTGTCCGGCCGATACCAGGGTGTCCAGAGGAGGGTGACGTGTGAGCCCAATAGATCAAACGATCCCGAACCTCGAGCGGAACGTACTTCCGACCCTCCGGGCATTGAGGTGGACTAGGGTCGGTGCGTAACGCCCGCTCGAGTTCAGCATCGACCTCCGTCACTACCGGTGCCACCAGACAAGACTCCGGCAGTATGGGAGTGGGCTCCACGGACCTCTCCTCCGTGTAATACCGCCGAGACAGTGCGTCTGCCTTACCGTTCCGTGACCCAGGGATGTACGTGATCTTAAATGTGAACCGGGTCAAAAACATATTCCACCTCGCCTGGCGAGGGTTCAGCCTTCTCGCTGCCCGGATGTACTCCAGGTTACGGTGGTCCGTCAAAATGAGGAAAGGGTGTTGAGCCCCCTCAAGCCAGTGCCTCCACACCTTTAGGGCCTGTACCACGGCTAACAACTCCCTGTCCCCCACGTCATAGTTTCGCTCCGCCGGACTGAGCTTCTTGGAATAAAAAGCACAGGGGCGGAGCTTAGGTGGCGCGTCGGACCGTTGCGACAGCACGGCTCCTATACCGGCCTCTGACGCGTCCACCTCTACCTGAAATGGCAAAGAGGGTCCTTCAGCCTCCCAAACGCCCTGTCCGCCTCGGCTGACCACTGCAGACGCACCGGACCCCCCTTCAAAAGAGACGTTATGGGAGCTGCCACCTGTCCAAAACCCCGGATAAACCTCCGGTAATAATTCGCAAACCCCAAAAACTGCTGCACCTCCTTCACAGTAGTTGGCGTTTGCCAATTACGCACGGCTGACACCCGGTCTACCTCCATCTTCACCCCTGACGCAGACAACTGATAACCCAAAAAGGAGACCGACTCCTGGAAGAACAGACACTTCTCTGCCTTGACATACAGGTCGTGCTCCAACAGTCTCCGCAACACTCGGCGCACCAGGGCCACATGCTCGACTCGGGTAGGCGAGTACACGAGAATGTCATCGATGTACACGACCACCCCCTGCCCCTGCATGTCCCTGAAGATCTCATCCACAAATGATTGGAAAACTGAAGGAGCGTTCATCAACCCTTATGGCATGACAAGATTCTCGTAATGGCCCGAGGTGGTACTAAAGGCTGTCTTCCATTCATCGCCCCCCCTAATGCGCACCAAGTTGTACGCGCTCCTGAGATCTAATTTAGTGAAGAAACGCGCCCCGTGCAATGACTCCGTCATGGTCGCAATCAGCGGGAGTGGATAACTGTACTTCACCGTGATCTGATTGAGACCACGGTAATCAATGCACGGGCGTAATCCTCCATCTTTTTTCTTCACAAAAAAGAAACTCGAGGACGCAGGGGAAGTGGAAGGCCGTATGTATCCCTGTCTCAGAGATTCGTCTATGTACGTCTCCATAGCTCTCTTCTCCTCCTGAGACAGAGGATACACATGGCTCCGTGGGAGCGCAGCTCCTGCCTGGAGGTCTATCGCACAATCTCCCTGCCTATGGGGAGGCAACTGCGTCGCCCTCGACTTACTGAACACAATAGCCAAATCCCCATACTCAGGGGGAACGTGCAATGCGGGCACCTGGTTTGGACTCTCCACCGAGGTAGCCCCTATGGAAACGCCTAAACATCGACCCACACACTGGGCAGACCACTCCATCAGAGCCCTCTCCTGCCACGAAATCGATGGGTTATGGGTACTCAACCAGGGCATGCCCAGCACCACTGGATACGCAGGCGAGTCGATCAGAAATAGCTGGATCATCTCCTGATGACCCCCCTGCGCACACATCCTAAGTGGCGCAGTGACCTCCCTGATCAAGCCCGCACCCAACGGACGGCTATCTAGGGCATGAACGGGGAAGGGAACGTCCACAAGGAGAAGGGGAATCCCTAAGGCTAAACAAAACTTTTTATCAACAAAATTCCCAGCCGCGCCTGAATCTACCAGCGCCTTATGCTGGGAATGAGGTGCTACCTGTGGAAAACGCACAGATATACAGAAATGTGCAACAGAGAGCTCTGGGTGAGTGGGGCACCTACTCACCTGGAAGGACTCCCCAGTGCGGGACCTGTCATTCTCTCCCCGAGGAGGCCATCCCCAGCACCTAGCCGCGGTGTGTCCTCCCCGACCACAGTTGGTGCAGGAGATGGACCCCCTCGTAAGCCGACCCCTCCTCTCTCTAGCGCCAGCACCCCCGAGCTCCATGGGGCACGGCTCGGAGGCGCTGGAGGGTGAAATGGACGGACCCCCCTCGGAACGTCCGCGGGAAGCTAGCAGGGTATCCAGCCTGATGGACATGTCGACCAACTGGTCGAACGAGAGGCTGGTGTCCCTACAGGCCAGCTCCCTACGGACGTCCTCGCGTAGACTACATCTGTAGTGATCGATGAGAGCCCGCTCATTCCACCCTGCATCCGCCGCTAGGGAACGGAACTCCAAGGCGAACTCCTGGGCACTCCTCTTCCCCTGCCGGAGGCCGACCAGACGCTCCCCCGCCGCTTTCCCCTCCGGGGGATGGTCAAACACCGCCCTGAAGTGGCGGGAGAACTCGTCGTAGGTGATGGTGTTAGCGTCGATCCTCCTCCACTCCGCGTTGGCCCATTCCAACGCCTTCCCGGAAAGGCAGGAGATCAGGGCGGACACACTCTCGTGTCCCGAGGGCGCCGGGTGCACGGTGGCCAGGTAAAACTCCACCTGGAGAAGGAATCCCTGACACCCGGCCGCGGTCCCATCGTAGCCCCTCGGGAGCGAGAGTCGAACTCCTCGGGGTTCCGGAGCGGGAATGGGCTGAGTGGCCGATGGTGCGGGCAGGGAGGATGGCGGTGGAGGAGTCCCTCGGGTCTCCCAGCCTCGGATGGTGGTGATCACCTCCTGCAGTGCGGACCCCATCCGCAGGATCTGGTCATTCTGCTCACGGACCCTGTCCTCCAACGTCGCCTGTGCTGCTGCGGCTCCTGCTGATTCCATCGAGTATGGTGTGTGATTCTGTCAAGGTAGATGTAGGTGGGTGTGGTGGTGGAATCAGGCGCAGGACGCAGAACGTTCGTCCAAAAGACTTTAGTAGAGCACAACAAAACAATCACGAATAAATGCCCTGAGGCAAAACTCTGCACGTAGGCGAATAACAACGGGCGCACAAACAGGTGCGCAAAACACTCCAAACAAATGGAGAAAATGCTCAACCGAGCAAACAGTGGAAATACAGCCTACCGGCACGACAGTAAAACAATCACACACAACACTAGACAAACACAACGAGAACTTAAAGGACACTAAATACACTAAACGATAACAGGTGTACAACAATCAGACAAAAGCAAACGAACATAGAAACATGCAACGGTGGCAGCTAGTATTCCGGAGACGACGAACGCCGAAGCCTGCCCGAGCAAGGGAGAGAGGCAGCCTCGGCCGAAACCGTGACAATGACTTGGAATGAAATAATAAAGTCATCCAATAAACAAATGTAATATACACAAAAACGGAAATATTTTTTTAAAAGTAATATTAATAAATTATGGTTAATAACCAGCAAACGGGGCTGTGATCTTGTGAAACCCAGTAGATGTAAATAATCTAGCTAAAGCATTTAAGATCCTTAAAAGTCTATTGACGCACCCATGCGTCAACCTAATAAACATAACAATAAAAATACATATACATTTAAGCTAGAGATATCAGATATTTTGCATTGACTGCATCTCAATCTACTGCATCCACCTATGCCGGCCTTCCGCATCTGCGGTGGAAGGTGGCAGGGCTACAGCGGTGTTTGTCAGACCATGAGATATCCCGAAAATCGGCCTTCTCACGAAAATGTCTGTAACGTCCGAACGGTGTGGCCTATGACCCCCACAAGTTACCTGCCAAACATTTTCGCTTTTTACTCTTAATAAGTATTTAATCAACCGCTATATTTAACAAGTTTACCAAGGTCTTAGTTTTGTCCTCACACAACTTTTTTTATTCAACTTTTTCACCCTGGATGCTTTATCTGGACATAGATCTGCAGGACCCCCCCCCCCCCCCCCAGAAAATAGCTAAGTAAAATTATAACTTCTCATTGTAGTCACTGTACTCTTAATATACAGAATAACTATCGCCTTATGGTGAGGATAGCCGAGTTGCAAGCTCGGCTTCAGACGCAATCGTTAGGCGAGGGCAATAAGCATTTTCAGGTCTCACCTTCACCCGTTACCGGGTCTGAGCTGCCGAAACCTCCCACAATTAGCTCTGACAAATACAAACCCCTTGTCATTGGCGACACCATTACCCACAATATTAGACTTAAAAATAATCATCCAGTGATCATACATTGTTTACCAAGGGGCAGGGCTACCGACGTGAAGGCTAATCTGGTGCTGGCTGAGGCTAAAGCTGGCGAGTGTAGTTGGTATAGAGATATTGGTATCAGCGAGTAACTTAGCTAGAAAGAAGTGTTGGCATCGAGTAAATGTCTCTGGCCCCCTCCCAGTTAGGGTAAGATTTTAGCTCTACAGCAGTCTCGCACAACTCAATCGCTGGTTGAAAACAGTTTTTTGCCCCTCCCAAAAGATTGAATTTGTACATAACTGGCCCTCTTTCTGGGACTCCCCCACAAACAGGACCAAGCCTGGCCCGCTGAGGAGTGACAGACTCCATCCAAGCTGGAGGGGTGCTATCATCTTATCTATCAACATAGACAGGGCTCTAACTCCTCTAGCTCTACAATGAGATAGGTTGCAGGCCAGGCTGTTAGCCAGCCTGCCAGTAGCACAGTCAGTGTAGTCAGCTCAGCTTTCCCCATTGAGACCGTGTCTGTGCCTCGATCTAGGTTGGGCAAATCTAAACATGGCGGCGTTCGCTTTAGCAATCTCACTGGAATAAAGACCTCCTCCATTACTGACATTATTGAAAGAGATTGTGATAATATCTCACATCTCAAAATAGGACTACTTAACGCTAGATCACTCACTTCTAAGGAAATCATAGTCAATTAACTAAATAATCATAAAGATAATGATCATTAGAAAGCAAATTACGGACTCCTCTTTGAATCTGCGTATTTCTCCAAAACTCAGTTGTGCTGAGTCTGCACAGAACTGTCAGGACCTAGGATCAATGGAGACACTCAAGTTTTTTTATTCTGTATCTCTCGACACATTCATGAAAATAGTCATGGCCTCTAAACCTTCCAGCTGCCTACTGGACCCTATTCCAACTAAACTACTGAAAGAGCTACTTCCTGTGCTTGGCCCTCCTATGTTGAACATAATAAACATCTCCCTATCCTCTGGATGTGTACCAAACTCACTAAAAGTGGCAGTAAGAAAGCCTCTTCTGAAAAAGCCAAACCTTGACCCGGAAAATAAATAAAAACTATCGGCCTATATCGAATCTTCCATTCCTCTATTTTTATGGGGAAAAAGCTGTTGCGCAGCAACTCACTGCCTTCCTGGTGACAAACAATGTATACGAAACGCTCCAGTCTGGTTTTAGACCCCATCATAGTACTGAGACTGCAGTTGTGAAGGTGGTAAATTACCTTTTGATGGCATCAGACCAAATCTCTGCTTCTGTCCTCGTGCTCTTAGACCTTTGTGTCACTTTTGACACCATCGATCACCACATTATTTTGGAGAGATTGGAAACCCTAATTGGTCCACATGGACAAGTTGTTACCTGTTTTAGATCTTATCTGTCAGAAAGATATCAGTTCGTCTCTGTGGATGGTTTGTCCTCTGACAAATCAATGTTAAGTTGCGGTGTTCCTCACGGTTCAGTTTTAGGACCACTATTGTTTTCATTATATATTCTACCTCTTGGTGATGTCATTCGGAAACACAATGTCAACTTTCATTGCTATGTGGACGACACACAGCTGTACATCTTGATGAAACATGGTGAAGCCCCAAAATTGCCTAACCTGGAAGCCTGTGTTTCAGACATAAGGAAGTGGATGGCGGCAAATGTTTTACATTTAAATTCGGACAAAACAGAGATGCTAGTTTTAGGTCCCAAGAAACAAAGAGATCTGCTGTTTGATCTGACAATTAATCTTGATGGTTGTACAGTCATCTCAAATAACACTGTGAAGGACCTCTGAGTTACTCTGGACCCTGATCTCTCTTTTGACAAACATATCAAGAATATTTCAAGGGCAGCTTTTTTCTATCTTTGTAACATTGCAAAAATCAAAAACTCTTTGTCCAAAAATGAAGCAGGAAAGCTAATCCATGCTTTTGTCACTTCTAGATTTGTCTACTGCAATGCTCTACTCTCCGGCTACCTGGATAAAGCACTAAAAAAACGTAGAATCTTGACTAGAACCAAAAAAATCAATCATATTACTCCAATGCTAGCCTCTCTACACTGGCTTCCTGTTAGGCTAGTGTCACGAATTCCGCCGAGACAGCTCCTCCTCCTTGTTCGGGCAGGCTTCGGCGTTCGTCGTCCCCAGAGTACTAGCTGCTACCGTTTGATGTTCTCTATGTTTGTTTGGTTTTGTCTGTTTGGTGCACCTGTGTCTTATCACTTATTGATTATGTCACCTATAAGTTTCCTTTGGTTTTGTTTGTAGTTGTGTGTTGTTGTCCGCCTGTCCATTGGGGTTTTGGATTTTGCTCTGGTGTATTTAAGTGTATTGACGCACTGTTTGCGCATCGCTTATATTTTGTGTTTTACGCACTGTTTGCGTATCACTCGCCTCCGTTGCTTGAGGCCCGTTCTTTTGTATTGTCATATTTCTGACTAGTAAAGTCTGTTGGACTAAGCTTCTGTGTCCTGCGCCTGACTCCAACACCACATCCACTTCAAACACTGACAGAACAACACACCATCAATGGAGTCAGCAGGAACAGCGGCGGCGACCGAGCCGCTGGAGGATCGGGTCAGCTGCCAGGACGCCAGGATCCAGCAACTCGGCTCCGCCATGCAGGAGGTCATGAACACCCTGCGCCGATGGGAAAGGGGAGGCGTGCCCACACCTCCTCCTACATTACCACCACCATCGGCCAGTCCCACCAGATCTGTCCTTTGACCAGCTAGTGGACATGTCCATCTGTCTGGATACCCTGCTGGCCACCCGCGGACGTCCCGAGATGGGGCCGTCCATTCCATTCCCCAGCACCTCCGAGCCGAGCCCAATGGAGCTCGGGGGTGCTGGCGCTAGAGGGAGAAGGAGAGAGAATCCGAGGGGGGCCGTCCCCTGCACCAGCTATGGCCGTGGAGGACACACTGCGGCTAGGTGCTGGGGAGGGTCTCCAGGGAATCGGGACAACAGGTCGCGCACTGGAGAGTCATTTCAGGTGAGTAGGCGCCCCACTCACCCAGAGCTCTCTATTGTTCACTTTTGTATACCTGTAGTATTTCCTCAGGTTGCATCTCATTCCCAGCATAAGGCGCTAGTCGATTCAGGCGCAGCTGGGAATTTTATTGATCGGAAATGTTGTTCTAGGTTAGGGATTCCCCTCCTGCCCGTTGATGCACCCTTTCCTGTCCATGCCCTAGATAGCCGCCCGTTGGGGTCTGGGTTGATTAGGGAAGTCACAGCGCCACTAAAGATGAAGACGCAGGGGGGTCATGAGGAGATTATTCAGTTGTACCTAATTGACTCTCCTGCGTATCATGTGGTGCTGGGGCTTCCTTGGTTAGTCACCCATGACCCCACCATTTCGTGGCAACAGAGGGCTCTCAAGGAATGGTCTGGCCAGTGTGTTGGGCGATGTCTAGGTGTTTCCGTGGTGGCGACCACGGTGGAGAGTCCGAACCAAGTGCCCGCAATGCACATTCCCCCTGAGTATGAGGATTTGGCACTCGTGTTCAGCAAGACGAGGGCGACACGATTGCCACCTCATAGGCAGGGAGATTGTGCGATAAACCTCCAGACAGGTGCGGCACTTCCGCGGAGCCATGTGTATCCTCTGTCTCAAGAGGAGACGGCGGCTATGGAGACATACATAGCAAAGTCCCTGAAACAGGGATACATACGGCCTTCCACTTCCCCTGCGTCCTCGAGTTTCTTTTTTGTGAAGAAGAAAGATGGAGGTTTGCGCCCGTGTATTGATTATCATAGTCTCAATCAGATCACTGTGAAATACAGTTACCCTCTTCCCTTGATTGCGAGTATGACTGAATCATTACGCGGGGCGCGGTTCTTCACAAAACTGGATCTCAGGAGCGCTTATAACTTGGTGCGCATTAGGGAGGGGGATGAATGGAAGACAGCATTTAGTACCACCTCAGGTCATTATGAGTATCTTGTCATGCCATACGGGTTAATGAATGCTCCTTCAGTATTCCAATCATTTGTGGACTTGATCTTCCGGGACCTGCATGGGCAGGGAGTGGTAGTGTACATTGACGACATCTTAGTGTACTCTGCTACACGTGCCGAGCATGTAGCCCTGGTACGCCGAGTGTTGGGTAGACTGTTAGAGCATGACTTGTATGTCAAGGCAGAGAAATGTCTGTTTTTCCAGGAGTCCATCTCCTTCTTGGGTCATCGGTTGTCCGCGTCAGGGGTGAAGATGGAGATTGACCGTGTGTCAGCAGTGCGTAACTGGCAAACCCCAACCACTGGGAAAGAGGTGCAGCAGTTTTTGGGTTTTGCCAATTACTACCGGAGGTTTATCCGGGGTTTTGGACAGGTAGCAGCTCCCATTACTTCCCTGCTGAAAGGGGGCCCGGTGCGTTTGCAGTGGTCAGCTGAGGCGGACAGGGCGTTTTGTAAACTGAAAGACCTGTTCACCTCGGCTCCGGTGCTGGCGCACCCGGACCCCGCTTTAGCGTTCCAGGTAGAGGTGGACGCGTCAGAGGCCGGTATTGGGGCAGTACTGTCGCAACGCTCAGGCACGCCACCTAAGCTCCGTCCCTGCGCTTTTTATTCTAAGAAGCTCAGCCCGGCGGAGCGTAATTATGACGTAGGGGACAGGGAGCTGTTAGCTGTGGTTCAAGCCCTAAAGGTGTGGAGGCATTGGCTTGAGGGGGCTCAACACCCTTTTCTCATTCTGACCGACCATCGTAACCTGGAGTACATCCGGGCAGCTAGGAGATTAAACCCTCGTCAGGCTAGGTGGAACATGTTCCTGACCCGGTTCGTTTTTAAGATCACGTACATCCCAGGGTCCCAGAACGGTAAGGCAGACGCCCTGTCCCGGCGGTATGACACAGAGGAGAGGTCCATTGAGTCCACTCCCATACTGCCGGAGTCTTGTCTGGTGGCACCGGTGGTGTGGGAGGTCGATGCGGAAATTGAGCGGGCGTTACGCACCGACCCTTCTCCCCCAGAGTGTCCAGTGGGTCGGACGTACAGTGGGGAAAAAAAGTATTTAGTCAGCCACCAATTGTGCAAGTTCTCCCACTTAAAAAGATGAGAGAAGCCTATAATTTTCATCATAGGTACACGTCAACTATGACAGACAAATTGAGAAAAGAAAATCACATTGTAGGATTTTTTATGAATTTATTTGCAAATTATGGTGGAAAATAAGTATTTGGTCACCTACAAACAAGCAAGATTTCTGGCTCTCACAGACCTGTAACTTCTTCTTTAAGAGGCTCCTCTGTCCTCCACTCGTTACCTGTATTAATGGCACCTGTTTGAACTTGTTATCAGTATAAAAGACACCTGTCCACAACCTCAAATAGTCACACTCCAAACTCCACTCTGGCCAAGACCAAAGAGCTGTCAAAGGACACCAGAAACAAAATTGTAGACCTGCACCAGGCTGGGAAGACTGAATCTGCAATAGGTAAGCAGCTTGGTTTGAAGAAATCAACTGTGGGAGCAATTATTAGGAAATGGAAGACATACAAGACCACTGATAATCTCCCTCGATCTGGGGCTCCACGCAAGATCTCACCCCTTGGGGTCAAAATGATCACAAGAACGGTGAGCAAAAATCCCAGAACCACACGGGGGGACCTAGTGAATGACCTGCAGAGAGCTGGGACCAAAGTAACAAAGCCTACCATCAGTAACACACTACGCCGCCAGGGACTCAATTCCTGCAGTGCCAGACGTGTCCCCCTGCTTAAGCCAGTACATGTCCAGGCCCGTCTGAAGTTTGCTAGAGTGCATTTGGATGATCCAGAAGAGGATTGAGAGAATGTCATATGGTCAGATGAAACCAAAATAGAACTTTTTGGTAAAAACTCAACTCATCGTGTTTGGAGGACAAAGAATGCTGAGTTGCATCCAAAGAACACCATACCTACTGTGAAGCATGGGGGTGGAAACATCATGCTTTGGGGCTGTTTTTCTTCAAAGGGACCAGGACGAAGCATTTCAAGGTCCTGGAGTGGCCTAGCCAGTCTCCAGATCTCAACCCCATAGAAAATGTTTGGAGGGAGTTGAAAGTCCGTGTTGCCCAGCGACAGCCCCAAAACATCACTGCTCTAGAGGAGATCTGCATGGAGGAATGGGCCAAAATACCAGCAACAGTGTGTGAAAACCTTGTGAAGACTTACAGAAAACGTTTGACCTGTGTCATTGCCAACAAAGGGTATATAACAAAGTATTGAGAAACTTTTGTTATTGACCAAATACTTATTATCCACCATAATTTGCAAATAAATTCATAAAAAATCCTACAATGTGATTTTCTTGAAAAAAAATTCTCATTTTGTCTGTCATAGTTGACGTGTACCTATGATGAAAATTACAGGCCTCTCTCATCTTTTTAAGTGGGAGAACTTGCACAATTGGTGGCTGACTAAATACTTTTTTTCCCCACTGTACGTGCCGCTCGAGGTCCGTGATCGGCTCATTTATTGGGCTCATACGTCACCCTCCTCTGGACATCCAGGTATTGGCCGGACAATGCACTGTCTTAGTGTTAAATACTGGTGGCCAACATTGGCTAAGGACGTGAGGGTTTATGTCTCCTCCTGCTCGGTGTGCGCTCAGTGTAAGGCGCCTAGACACCTGCCCAGGGGGAAGTTACAACCCCTGCCCGTTCCACAACGGCCGTGGTCTCACCTCTCGGTGGACTTTGTCACGGACCTTTCCCCCTCCCAGGGGAATACCACTATTCTGGTCGTTGTGGATCGGTTCTCTAAAGCCTGTCATCTCATTCCTATGCCGGGTCTCCCTACTGCCCTACAGACCGCTGAGGCTTTGTTCACCCACGTCTTCCGGCACTACGGTGTTCCCGAGGATATAGTGTCTGATCGGGGTCCCCAGTTCACCTCTAGAGTCTGGAGGGCGTTCATGGAATGATTACCTCGGGTTACCACCCGGAGAGTAATGGGCAGGTGGAGAGAGTAAACCAGGATGTGGGTAGGTTTCTGAGATCCTATTGCCAGGGCCGGCCGGAGGAGTGGTCGGGGTATGTCCCCTGGGCAGAGATGGCTCAGAACTCTCTCCGCCACTCCTCTACTAACCTGACCCCTTTTCAGTGTGTGTTAGGTTATCAGCCAGTTCTGGCACCATGGCATCAGAGCCAGATCGAGGCTCCTGCGGTGGATGAGTGGTTTCGGCGCTCGGAGGAGACGTGGAACGCTGCCCACGTCCATCTGCAGCGGGCCATCCGCAGGCAGAAGGCGAGTGCCGACCTCCACCGCAGTGAGGGTCCAGTCTACGCCCCTGGAGATCGAGTCTGGCTCTCGACTCGAAACCTGCCCCATCGCCTGCCCTGCCGGAAGCTTGGCCGGCGGTTTGTGGGGCCATTTAAAGTCCTGAGGAGATTGAATGAGGTGCGTTACAGGTTGCCACTGCCCAATGACTATCACATTAACCCCTCATTCCATGTGTCTCTCCTGAGGCCGGTGGTAGCTGGTCCACTCCAGGAGAGTGAGATAAGGGAGACCCCTCCGCCCCCACTGGACATCGAGGGGGCTCCGGCGTACTCAGTCCGGTCCATCGTGGATTCGAGACGTCGGATGGGGGGTCTACAATATCTCGTGGAGTGGGAGGGGTACGGTCCGGAGGAATGGTGCTGGGTGCCTCGGAGGGACATTTTAGATCCATCCCTCCTGACTGAGTTCCATCGTAGTCATCCTAAGCGCCCTGCTCCACGTCCTCCTGGCCGTCCCCGAGGCCGGGGTCGGCGCACGGCTGGAGCCGCGCGTCAAGGGGGGGGTACTGTCACGAATTCCGCCGAGACTGCTCCTCCTCCTTGTTCGGGCAGGCTTCGGCGTTCGTCGTCCCCGGAGTACTAGCTGCTACCGTTTGATGTTCTCTATGTTTGTTTGGTTTTGTCTGTTTGGTGCACCTGTGTCTTATCACTTATTGATTATGTCACCTATAAGTTTCCTTTGGTTTTGTTGGTAGTTGTGTGTTGTTGTCCGCCTGTCCGTTGGGGTTTTGGATTTTGCTCTGGTGTATTTAAGTGTATTGACGCACTGTTTGCGCATCGCTTATATTTTGTGTTTTACGCACTGTTTGCGTATCGCTCGCCTCCGTTGCTTGAGGCCCGTTCTTTTGTATTATCATATTTCTGACTAGCAAAGTCTGTTGGACTAAGCTTCTGTGTCCTGCGCCTGACTCCAACACCACATCCACTTCAAACACTGACAGCTAGGGCTGATTTCAAGGTTTTACTGGTAACATACAAAGCATTACATGGACTTCCTCCTACCTATCTCTCCGATTTGGTCCTACCGTACATACCTACATGTACGCTACGGTCCCAAGACACAGGCCTCCTTATTGTCCCGAGAATTTCTAAGCAAACAGCTGGAGGCAGGGCTTTCTCCTATAGAGCTTAATTTTTATGGATTGGTTTGCCTATCCATGTGAGAGACGCAGACTCGGTGTCGACCTTTAAGTCTTTACTGAAGACTCATCTCTTCAATAGTGTAGTCTGGCCCAGGGTTGTGAAGCTGAATGGCAAGGCATTGGAGTGACGAACTGCCCTTGCTGTCTCTACCTGTCTCTGCCTGTCCGGCTCCCCTCTCTCCACTGGGATTCTCTGCCTCTGACCTTATTACAGGGGCTGAGTCACTTGCTTACTAGTGCTCTTCCATTATGTCCCTAAGAGGGGTGCGTCACGTCATGCCAGGCTTTATTCGCTATACTCTACTTGTGTGGGTTGAGTCACTGACATGATCTTCCTGTCCAGTTTTGCGCCCCCTCTGGCTAGCGTGGTGGAGGAGATCTTTGTGGGCTATACTCAGCCTTGTCTCAGGGTAATTAGTTGGTGGTATGTTGGTACCCCTCTAGTGGTGTGGGGCTGTGCTTTGGCAAAGTGGCTGGGCTTATATCCTGCCTGGTTGGCCCTGTCCGGGGGTATCGTCAGACAGGGCCACGGTGTCCCCCGACCCCCCCTATCTCAGCCTCCTGTATCTATGCTGTTATAGTCTATGTGCCGGGGGGCTAGGGTCAGTCTGTCGTATCTAGTAAAATTCTCCTGTCTTATCTGGTGTCCTGTGTGAACTTAAACTGACAGATTTTGATGGGGATTTTTTTATTATGTTACATAAATTGACGCACCGTTGCGTCAATTGACTCTAGGGGTTTAAACTGCAAAAAGACAGAGGTCATCTTGATTGTCACTTGCACCATCATAAACAACATCAGCTTTTCTGCATCATTTTTGGACAAAAAGTTTCAGATTTTTGCAATGCAACAAAGACGGAAAAAAGCTGTCCTTTAAATAGTCTTGATATGTTCGTCAAAAGAGAGATCAGGGTCCAGAGTAACGCTGAGGTCCTTCACAGTTTTATTTGAGATGACTGTACAACCATCAAGATTAATTGTCAGATCAAACAGCAGATCTCTTTGTTTCATGGGACCTAGAACAAGCATCTCTGTTTTGTCTGTTTGTTTTTTTTAAAAAGTAAAACATTTGCCGACATCCACTTCCTTATGTCTGAAACACAGGCTTCCAGGGTAGGCAATTTTCGAAATCGGTAAGCACAGGAAGTATCAATGTTTATTCCAATTATTCAATTACACTCAGGATACAACATGTTTGTGAGCAACCCAGTTTTGAGACTGCCTAGCAATGTGTGTGTGTGTGTGTGTGTGTGTGTGTGTGTGTGTGTGTGTGTGTGTGTGTGTGTGTAGTAGACATAATTGTGTAGACCTTTGAGAAGTGAGCCTCAATTGAAAAGACCTTGGCCTTTAGTATAGAAATAGTTGTTGCATGTGAAAGCCAGCATTTGTGTCACGATCGTCGGAGGAAGTGGACCAATGCGCAGCGTGATAAGTGAACATACTTATTTATTAATTCACCACACGAACAAAACAACAAACGATACGAATCGTGAAGTCCTTGGTTACAGACACAAACCATACAGAACAAGATCCCACAACACACTGTGGAAAACAGGCTGCCTAAGTATGGTGCCCAATCAGAGACAACAAGCAACAGCTGATACACGTTGCCTCTGATTGAGAACCACACCGGCCAACATAGAAACACAAAAGCTAGATAATAAACCTAGAACACAAAACACATAGAAACAACACACCCTGGCTCAACAAAACAGAGTCCCAGAGCCAGGGCGTGACAATTTGTGCATTTTCTATTATGTATGATGGTAGAGGAAGACAGAGGGAGAAGGTAAGGCTGTAAAATGGAGAGAAGGTCAAAGTTGGAGTGGCAGACAAATAAAGAGAGAGAAGGATGCCCTGACCTCTCAGAATATGGTGTCCAGCACTGGCACTCTGTGTCCTAATGTTGAATGAAGGATTGTAGGGACCCTGAACTCCAATCCTTACCCTCACCAGGGGCCCATAACCACACTGACCTCAGTGTAAAATTAGTTCCTCAATCCCTCAGGTGTGTGTTTGTGGTTGTGTATGTGTATGTGCGGATGGGCGGGTGCATGTACGGATGTTGACCTGCAAACTTGTGTCTGTGTGCTTGTGTGTGTCTATTACGATGGAGTCCCCATGGGAACAGGAAAATTACTTTCTGACCCTGCCGCCCATCAGGAGCTGCTGTCACAATGGAAAGAGAGTGGTAGTGTTGGGGTGGAAGAGAGAGAGAGAATAAGAGAGAGAGCGAGAGAGCGAGAGAGCGAGAGAGAGAGCGAGAGGGAAAGAGGTGTGATGTGAGGTGCCCAAGGGTTCTGTAATTATAACAGAACTTGTGTAACCATGGGAACCTGACAGGGAGAGAGCAGGACCCCCCTCGTGATTCCCTTACATACACTACATGACCAAAAGTATATGGACACCTGCTCGTCGAACTTCTCATTCCAAAATCATGGGCATGAATATGCTATTACATTTACATTTACGTCATTTAGCAGACACTCTTATCCAGAGCGACTTACAAATTGGTGCATTCACCTTATAGCCAGTGGGATAACCACTTTACAATTTATTTTTATTTTTTTATTTTTTTATTTTATTTTTTTTGGGGGGGGGGGGGGTGGGTTGGGGTAAGGGGGGGGGGGGGTAGAAGGATTACTTTATCCTATCCCAGGTATTCCTTAAAGAGGTGGGGTTTCAAATGTCTCCGGAAGGTGGTGAGTGACTCCGCTGTCCTGACGTCGTGAGGGAGCTTGTTCCACCATTGGCGTGCCAGAGCAGCGAACAGTTTTGACTGGGCTGAGCGGGAACTATGCTTCCGCAGAGGTAGGGGAGCCAGCAGGCCAGAGGTGGATGAACGCAATGCCCTCGTTTGGGTGTAGGGACTGATCAGAGCCTGAAGGTACGGCTATAACAGTCGGTCACTGATGTTGGGCGATTAGGCCTGGCTTGTAGTCAGCGTTTCAATTAATCCCAAAGGTGTTCGATGGGGTTGAGGTTAGGCCAGTCAAGTTCTTCCACACCGATCTCAACAAAACCATTTCTGTATGGATCTTGCTTTCTGTACAGGGGCATTGTCATGCTGTAACAGGAAAGGGCCTTCCCCAAACTGTTGCCACCAAGTTGGAAGCACAGAATCGTCTATTATGTCATTGTATGCTGTAGCGTTAAAATTTCCCTTCACTGGAACTAAGGGGCCTAGCCCGGACCATGAAAAACAGCCCCAGACCATTATTCCTCCTCCACCAAACTTTACAGTTGGCACTATGCATTGGGGCAGGTAGCGTTCTCCTGGCATCCGCCAAACCCAGATTAGTCTGTCGGACTGCCAGATGGTGAAGCGTGATTCATCACTCCAGAGAACACGTTTCCACTGCTTCAGAGTCCAATAACGGTGAGCTTTACACCACTCCAGCCGACGCTTGGCATTGCGCATGGTGATCTTAGGCTTGTTAACACCCTGCAGGCCATTATAATAGTAATGTTGCTAAGTTGTCTAAAGAGCTAACCCATCACCCATAGTGACTAACTACTGTTGTTAGATAACCCACTGTCCTTAACCCTCATATAAGGTGACTGTGCCAGCCTACGTAGATCATCAAACCTCACCATGGCCTCACACACTCGGGCTCCAACCGTGTTTTCACTTCAAAGGCTGTACTGTTGGCACCGTGGCCATGTCTTAGGAACTGTGGTTACAGAGAGGGGAGATCACAGACAACTATTTCCTCTGATAAATAAATAATAGGAGCTCATTAATCAGCATCCAACTGATGGCCACATCCAGACATACGATGCTGTAGCAGGAAAATGCTGGGCTTTGATAGCGCCTGCCCACGCAAGACCCACACCTAATTAGCCTTCAGGAGCTTGGGTATATGAAGTCCATCATAGAAGGTTTAGTCTGCTCTGTCATGAAATGTGAAGGAAGAGAGGAGGCCCTACATTGGATGTAACTATTATTTTATTCTTATCTGTTCTCTTTTTTCTCAAAGTGCAAACTCTCAGAGAGAGAGATAATGTGATGATGTTGTAAACCTTCAACCTCTCAGAGAGAGATGACGTGATGATGTTGAAAACCTTCGACCTCTCAGAGAGAGATGACGTGATATTGTACAGGGGGTATTAGACCATCTGAGGAAAGAGATGATTATGGGTTTAAACAATGTGAGAGAAAACAATGTGAAAGCTGTTCCCTGTAGATGACGGAGAGATGAAGGGGACATTAACCAGGTCACTTCCCTCCTCTTCTACACCTCTGAAATGCTTTAAGAGGACAACTTCAAATGCCTTCCTCCTGGGAATTCTTTGTCTTACATTGTGTTTTTTCCCCTCCCTTTCACCCCCAAGGAGGCCATTTTGCACCATTGTGTCAGCACGGCATTGCCTCAATGCACGGTGGGATTAAAGACATGCATATTCAGCTATATTTCCAAGTGATTTATACGAGGGCATTGGAGGGTTGTATACTGGTGTCATTGTTTGACTTCCCAAATCATATATTATTACCAGCAATTAAGTACCTTATTGTGATTGTTTTCAATTAAAAATTGTCAAAATAATCAAAAATAGCTTCTTAGCAAAGAGCAATTTATCAAGCAAGAACTTTGCTAGGACTGTTTGGGAGTGGTCTTTGTGGGGAGGGGAAAACGGAAAACTAGCTGTTATTGGCAGAGTGGTTTGGAACTCTCTTTCTTATTGGTCTATTAACTAATTTACTGCCTGATGATGTCACCAGACAGGCCAAAACTCCATCCCACCATAACAGGCTAACATTTCAGGCAGTCTTTTCAAACACTAAAAGGGTATTATCATCAATTTCACAATTTCACAGTATCATTCCAGCCTCATAGTGTGTAAATGTATATAAAACACAGGGCAATCATGTTTTTTTTCTGCACTGGGGCTTTTAAGTCAGAATGTGCAACACCCAAATGTTAGTTTATCAATGCTTTGAAAAGTGTTACTTTAACACTATTTGAGATTATCACATACAGTATAATCTCTAAGAAAGTGTTCAATTTAACACTGTGGGTGTTGAAATTCCGATCCCAAATCTGCTATGTGTACTGTATATCCACAAAGATAATTAATAATATTTCATTTAATTTGTAAAGCGCTTTTCTCACACCCAAGGCGCTGAAGAAAATAATAAATAATAAAAACAATGCAAAACGCAGAACATTGTAAGCAGACAACAATCAAAGTGTCGTCAGATCCGGTGGACAGGAGAACATAATTAAAATAGGTCCTTGAATGCTTTTCTGAACAGCTCAGTCTTTAGCTGTGCCTTAAACGAGGCCAGAGACTCTGCAGCCCTGACAGTGACTGGAAGTGTGTTCCACAGCCGAGGAGCCGCACAACTGAAAGCACTATCACCCATAATTTTTTGTGTGCTGTGGAGCTGCTGAAGGGAGATGGACCTGGAGGAGCGAAGGGTGCATGTGGGGCAGGAAGGTAGGATGAGGTCAGACAGTTACTTGGGTCCAGAGTTGTACTATAGATGCACTTTAGATGTACTGTAGATGTGCTAACAGCCTTAGTTGTTAGCGACCATATTGTATTCTCTGCATTCTCTGTGTAATTGAAGTCTGTATGAGTTAGCTTCAGTAACTATTTGATTTAGTGTCTCTGTATTGACTTCATTACATTGTTTCTTCGGATAGCCTTATGTATTCATTAGTAGAGTCTATTTGTCTTTGCCTAGTCATCACAGATGCTGTTCTATAAGTCTGCTTCGGAAATTGATTTCCAAAACTTTCAGAAAATATTTTAGATTCTTTGCGGCTTTCGCTTTTGTTTGACAAATTGTAATTCAATTATTTACATTGTATCTGTCACGTTCGTTGAGTACAGGATTGGACCAAGGGCAGTGTGGTATGCGTACATGTTCGTTTATTGAATAAACACCGTACAAAACAACAAAAGCAACGTAACGTGAAGTTCTAAAGGCTAACATCAAACAAGCCAAACACACAGAAACAAGATCACACAAAACAGGTAGGCAACATGGCTACCTAAGTATGATCCCCAATCAGAGACAACGATCGACAGCTGCCTCTGATTGGGAACCACACCCGGCCAACATAGAAATACACATTCTAGAAACTATCAACATTCACACCCTGACCAAACTAACAAGAAACAACAGGCATTAAAGGGTGTGACAGTATCATCGTACAGAAGGTCAATTAATGTAGTTTTGATTTCCCTCATAGCTCTTCAATCCTTCGCAAATACGCACATACTCATACAGTATGTCTGTCTGCTTGTGCACACACACAACTTATTTTTTTCTCTCTATCTTTGTTTCCAGACCTCCATCACCACAGTGAACATAGTGGTGACTGATGTCAACGATAACAACCCTAAGTTTGACCTGAACCTGCCCAGAAACCTCACTGTCCAGGAGGAGGAGGCAAACATGTTTGTGGGTCAAGTCACGGTAAGCACATCTGATGGGCTAAAGATGCACACAATGTCGTAGTATGTTGTTGCAAATTCACATGAATACCTTGAACATGAATACGAAGAAAAACAACATTCCTTTCACCTGCCATTTCATGGTATTTCCCTTCTTTCCACCTTTCTACCTGGCACGTCTTTACTAAGCAGGCCTTCTTGACCCTTCCTCGAACCCAGCTACTTCCAACGTCCCATCGGTGTCAACAGCAACGCACGTGGTGATAACTCCAACAGGCTCTAATTGATCTTTGCTAAAAGATCAAAATATGTTTTTGAGTTGGGATCAAAATTATTACTTTTCCCTAGTGACGTCAGAACTTTGGTTTGGGCTGCACTCTGATAACTGGTAACACATGAAGAGTTAAAGGGCAATTCCACCACAACCTCATTTTCAGTATCTCCTGCACATTACCAGTGTCTACATGCAGTTTGTGAAAACGGCTTATTTCTACGTTTTGTAGGAAAAAAATAGTTACGAAGTTCTACCCGATGATATCATCAAAAGTTAAAACATTTTATAAACAGTGATTTTCAAACACTATGAGATTCGCGGTGACGTGAGGAGAAAGAAAATACCCTCCCTCTGGCAAGAAACTCGTTGCAGGTTTTGAAAATCACAGTTTTTAAAAAACATTTAATCCTACCATGTAGGACCTTTCTTCTTGGTTTTTAAACTACAGATCATAGGAACGGGCCTTTTTTTACATATGTAGACACTAGTATGGTGCTGTAGATAATGAATATAAGGTTGTAAAGTGGCCGAATTGCCCTTTAATTGTAAGAGGCTTTTGGATGCTTTATTTACACATGCCCACTACTTAGTGTAGTTATTACCAGAACCATCAACCTACATAACTATGACCCTGATTATTGCTGCATCTGGCCCTTTATCTGAGTATAAATCTAACTATTATAATAAGTTGTCAATATCACATTATTACCTCTTCATTTCATTACTTATAATGGAATATTTAAATACTCTTGAAATGCAAAAAGCCTACAATGGATTTTTAATTACCCAAAGTACACTTAACTTTGTTAATGTGACCTCTCCTGTGAGGGCCCTGCTGGACTGCAGTTGAGTGGAAACTCTTATATATATATATATATATATATATATATATATATATATATATTTTTTTTTTTTTTAACCTTGTTTAACTTTTAACTTTGTTTGGAACATGGGGTAAGTGTTTATTCTGAAAAACAGTAACAACAAATGCTGAGAAAGAAAAAACAAATATACAGTTTTCCTAGCCAAGACCATGTTGCATCAAGACCATGTTTAAAAAAGAAGAAATACAAACTTCCATAACTTTTGTATTCATTCATTTAATCTGTGGAATGGTTACGGTTCTGCAGAGGGATATGATAGGTAGGTCAAACTCCCACTAAATTGTATGTTCACCCACACTGTGCCATAGCAGATCAGTGAATGACAATTTACATACAATAATGATTCCTTTTTAAAGTGTTAGAAGGGAGATAAGGGTAATTTGTATGGGAACGGGAGCTCCTCAAGGTGAGAGTTACTTTGTGTTTCATCATGCTGACACACATTCTAATCTCTCTTCACATCCACCAACCCTGGAACACCAAGACTGATCTCTGACTTTAAAGGTCCCACATCTCTATTATTTAGTTTGCTAAGTTACTCCCATAGACTACATATGGCACATAAATTGATAGAGGAAGTAATACATACACAACAAATGCATTGGTGCATTTTATTCAAAAATAAAGCTGTTTCTTCTCCATGGGCTATTTAAGTCTGGCCCTTGAGTTGCACAGCTATGCTGGTTGTTATACTTCACCAACTTTACTTGACCACCAGAGTCATAACACGTTATGGCACAGTCATAACCATGTCACAATATGTCATAACAGCTGACATAACCTGTCATAACCTTTCATAATATGGTCATAGCACTGTCAAGACACACGCATTTAGACCTGTTGTGACATATATTGCGTTATTTTATGGCTGGTTATGACACCTACATAATAGTGTCAAAACCCACAAAACATACCACACAAGGCAAAACATTCAATTTTACCATAGCCTACGTGTCAGCAGTATGTTTATGTTTTTTATAACATTTTCTGCAATTTACCATATTTAATTATCATTGTAATTGTGCACACATTGATGTCAGACATGCACCTACCCCAATGCTCTGTTTCTGATGTCTGGGATGAATGTAGGAGCAGATTTCAGGAGCAGGACAAGACACCCTCCTTTTGACTGATGACTGACATAAGGGCATGTACGTGATAGGCTTATCGGGCTTATATGATTATGATGGTCATAATGCTTCTTGACAGTGTCATGAAGTGCATTTTCTTAGTCCAAGTAAAGTGACACAGATGGTCATAATGCTTTATGACAGTGTCATAAAGTGTATTTTCTACAAGTTATTTAAAGAATACATTGTAAAGAATTAATTACATCAACAACAAAGGAATCAACAACAATGGATTTGACAGGGAAATGTTGAATTAATGTGGGTTTTGACACTCTTATGTAGGTGTCATAACCAGCCATAAAATAACACGATATATGTCACAACAGGTGTAAATACAGTTGAAGTCGGAAGTTTACATACACCTTAGCCAAATACATTTAAACTCAGTTTTTCACAATTCCTGACATTTAATCCTAGTAGGTTCACCACTTTATTTTAAGAATGTGAAATGTCAGAATAATAGTAGAGAGAATTATTTATTTCAGCTTTTATTTCTTTCATCACATTCCCTGTGGGTCAGAAGTTTACATACACTCAATTAGTATTTGGTGGCATTGCCTTTACATTGTTTAACTTGGGTCAAACGTATCGGTTAGCCTTCCACAAGCATCCCACAATAAGTTGGGTGAATTCTGGCCCATTCCTCCTGACAGAGCTGGTGTAACTGAGTCAGGTTTGTAGGCCTCCTTGCTCACACACACTTTTTCAGTTCTGCCCACACATAGGATTGAGGTCAAGGCTTTGTGATGGCCACTCCAATACCTTTACTTTGTTGTCCTTAAGCCATCTTGCCACAACTTTGGAAGTATGCTTGGAGTCATTGTCCATTTGGAAGACCCATTTGCGACCAAGCTTTAACTTCCTGACTGATGTCTTGAGATGTTGCTTCAATATATCCACATAATCTTCCTTCCTCATGATGCTGTGCACCAGTCCCTCCTGCAGCAAAGCACCCCCACAGCATGATGCTGCCACCCCGTGCTTCACGGTTGGGATGGTGTTCTTCGGCTTGCAAGCTGCCACCTTTTTCCTCCAAACATAACGATGGTCATTATGGCCAAACAGTTCTATTTTTGTTTCATCAGACCAGAGGACATTTCTCCAAAAAGTACGATCTTTGTCCCCATGTGCAGTTGCAAACCGTAGTCTGGCTTTTTTATGGCGGTTTTGGAGCAGTGGCTTCTTCCTCGCTGAGCGGCCTTTCAGGTTATGTCGACATAGGACTCGTTTTAGCACTCACCTCAACTTAGCTAACATTTCCCCAGCCTAATATCCATTCGGAGATTCAGTGAAAACAAAATCAGAGATTAATGGATTTATCTAGACGAGTCCCCCACGTATGTCTCAAAGCAGCACGATGGCGCTGTTCCAATCAAAACGGTGCTGAAATGATGATCTATGTGGCCACACATGACTGTTGCTTTAAATTAGTATAATGGTTGGATATGACTTTGGGAGCTTCATTATGAGCAAAGATTTTATACATGTCTTCAATTGCATTAGCTTACTTTATTCCAATATTGTCATAATTCAGTTTATCATAACTAAATTGAGTTTTCCTCTCTCTGCGCTTTTTCTAGGCCCAATGGCTGTTTTCTTGTCTCCTCATTCCCCTGCCGCCCGCCTCTGTCGTGTTGTTCTCAACACCAGTTTAAATCAATATAGCGTACTGTTTTCTAGAAATCTGTATTTTGTTCGGGCTCATTTAATTTCTGTGATGTCGTACCAGACCTGGGCTCGAATTTTCAGTTCTGATGAGAACTCTAAACTGCATTAGGGTCTAGTGTGCAGTCCAGCAGTGTCAATCATGTGTGTGCTTTGAATTTAAAGTGAATTTGTGTGAAGTAAATACGCTAGGCTAATGGCTTCCATGCGAAAACCTGTTTGGATCATGTGCTATTCATTTTTTTTGCCAATCTGCTGCTGTGCATGCTGTGTATTTTGTGGAATTGCATTAGTGCGACATTGGGGATAATTTTTTATTTTCCCGGGTCTTGTCATTTTATTTTTTGTTGAAATGTGAAGAGTGGTCCCTGGACAATCTTGGGATCCCGGTTACCTGTGTTAATCCCTAATTTACAGAACAATTTTGTATGACAGCCCCTTTTTATGGAGGTCTATGACCAGCACTCATGTCTCAATCCCCCATAGAAGGGCATATACTGTAAGTGCAGTACTTGACCCTTAAACTGCAGGCAGATGTTACCGATGCATGGGGTTTGCACTGCATATATCGTCTAAGTATCTTAATGCTAATCCTGAAGCATAAATAAGGGATAATCAATGAGGGGCTATGGGTTCTAGGGAAATAATGCATGACACAGAAGGTGTGTGCAATGACGTGCAGCGGAGTGGTACTCACCTTCAGCAGAGTTGCATTATTTCCATAGAACGCTTAGGCTGCGTTTACACAGACGGCCCAATTCTGATATGTCTTCACTAATTTGTCTTTTGACGAATCAGATCAGATCTTTTACCCATAATTGGGAACATTATCAGAATTGGACTGCCTGTGTAAACCTTAAGTGCATAAAAAACTGCTACTAACCAACTGATATGGCGTATTTAATACAGTATTTGTAAATGTGACTGATATGGTGTTTCATAGGATTTTTGAGGATGAGGACATTCCATTTATTTCTGTCCCTGGTGGGTGCCAGAAGGTATGCATGCCAAGAAGGCTGTGGGGGCCACTGATGTTACTTTTAGAATGAGTATGTGATGGAATGTCCTGACTAGGGTGCAATATGATACCATCTAGGGTGATATTTTTGTGGTTGGGAGTGACACCCAATAATGGTTGGCAACTGTTGGATAGAATTAGCTTGCAAAGCAGTCTATAAACTGAGAGATTTTGTATGCCTATCATTCAAATGGCAAGAGGCAATTGACTTGTTACATTGAATCTGGTACTGTATCTATTAAATACTTTGTATTAACTCTCCATCTAAGTGTTTAACTATTTTCTTGCATCCTGAATTCCTCGATACCAGAAAACCCATCATAACACCAACCCTGCAGTGCTAAAGTGTGCTTGTGTGTTTGTCGTTCACGGGAGGCTAGTAAAATATTCCTGATTAATAATTCATGAATTGACTATGTATTACAGGAATTTGGCCTGTTGAAAAGTCTGTGAGCTGTGGGGTGCATTATGATGTAAACTAACTGCAGAGTAATGTTGTGGTTAATTTGTACATATCAGCATGCTGTTCTTTCTTCTGTTTTCTGAAGGTTTAACGCCAGGGCTCAATCTTCAGCTTTGGCTTTGAGCATTTATCTGGCTTTCTGTGTAATACAAAATGGGGGTACATCACCCTTACCCCATCTAAGCCCTTTGATTCTCTCTGTGCTACTCTGTCCATCCCTAGCCCGGGGTTAATAACTCAGTCAGGCTTGAATCGAACAGGGGCAGATTTCAAAGTGTTTCCCCCTTATCTCTCTCTCTCCCAACTGCTCTCTCTTTCCCTGTTACCATGATTACAACAGAGAGGAATTAGTGCCTGCTGTTCACACAAAAAAACAATGCTGGCACACACACACCAGGCTGGCACACACTCACACACAAGCTTGCACACACTCACACACTGGAATACTAATGAACTGTCATATTCATGAGGGATTTAAAATGTGTTAAGTAACTAACTTTCTGTCTACACTGAATGATCCTCAAAATGTACCCTGTCCCAGGATTTTTCATATTTTTCTTATTTTTAGCATTCAAGGAATTCCCTTTGATGAAATGCAGACTTCATAGGAAGAGGCTTCTGTCCCTTTGAACTTGCTGATGATTAGTCATGAGTCTGTGACAAAGACACTAATCTCAATGTGAAGAGAAAATTAGATTGAAATTAACACTGGGCTTAAATTTATGAGAACCGTGTTAGCTTAGTCATTTTTAAGTGTACAGTAAAGTGTGTGTGTGTGCGTGCATGCGTAACAACACGTTTTAACACATTTTAACTTTTGACTATATTCATGATATAGCACAACCCCTTGTACCTTACTGCTTATGTATTCCCATATTTACCTTTCCCTAATTCACTCCACATATTTACTATACTATGTTTTCCGCTTCCCCTGCAGGCCACAGATCCAGATGCAGGAGCTAATGGTCTGGTGCGCTACAGGATAGTCAACCACCTAGGTGTCTTCACCATCAACGAGAATGGCAGCATATTCACCACAGTGCCTCTGGACCGGGAGCTCAGGAGTCGGTATGACCTGATAGTGGAGGCCTCTGATGGAGCGGTGGACCCCCGCAGGACCACGTTCACCCTCTCTGTCCTGGTGATAGACATCGATGACAACAGCCCAGAGTTCTCCCAGAAGACCTACATTGTCAACGTCCCCGAGAACAGCCCTGTGGGCACCGTGGTGCTGCGCTTCAGTGTACGTGTGTGTGTGTGTGTGTGTGTGTGTGTGTGTGTGTGTGTGTGTGTGTGTGTGTGTGTGTGTGTGTGTGTGTGTGTGTGTGTGTGTGTGTGTGTGTGTGTGTGTGTGTGTGTGTGTGTGTGTGTGTGTGTGCGTGCGTGTGTGCGTGGGCGAGTGCGCATGTCTGTGCATATGTGTCCTACAGCTACACTGAATATGTGTATGAGCAATGAGCATGGTGGTTCTGAGACTCAGTGTAAGTGTGGGTGTGGGGGAGGGGACTCTGTAGCTTCTCTCTGTCTCTATCTCTGTCAGGCTTTGTGCAGGGCAGTAAGGGCTTCAAACAGCTTGACTATTAAATGCACCCTTTAACATCCTTTAACTTCAAAGCGTCTCCAGCTATCAGCCGATTTGGCCTCCATTTCAATCGCCATTCTCTTCCAGGCTCTTTAGTGTTTCACACACGCAACGGAGGGTAAACACTTACATTTTACTATCGTAGGAGTCTGGTACGTCAGAACTCTCTGGGTGTCTTTGGTCTCAAATGGAGTAAGACTAAAAGCCAGTGTCTCGTCAAAGCTCTGAATCGGGCTTAAGCGGTGGATAATTTTTCCTCTCTTGACAAACATTATTGTAGCGCTTGACAAACCCTGAGCACCTTGGAACTTGATGGAAGGCTTCTCGGGTAAATTTCGCACTGAAAAGCACCTCCTCTTGTTGTTTGCACTGAGGGAGAGAACCATGGGAATACCCCAGCGAGAGCCAAAGCAAAGCCGGAGCAGAGGAAAAGTAATTATCGGCATATTGTGAGTGACTGACACCCGCAACCATGACAACGCTATTCTCCCAAGAAATGAACAACATCTTCAGCCAGAGCAGGAGCAGACAGGAATGGGGTTGGTGGTGGGGGTGACACCTGTCTGTAAAGAAGGCCCAGTTACAGACAGCCATCGCAGGCAGATTAATCTCTGATCCGTGCCTCTCTCCTCTAGAGTGATTATATGTGGTTACTTTTCTTTCTATCTATTTATATATACATGTATTTTATATTTTTATATAATTGTATATTGTAACTCCCTTCACATCTCCACATCAAAGCCTTCCACCTGAAAGATTCTCACTCCCACAGACCACATTTAGTTTTTGTTGTCAGTTGGATGTCTGTGTATGTATGTATGTGTGTGTGTGTGCATGCATGCATTTCTATAATCACCTCTCTCTGCCACTAGGATAACTGTTCCTATGAGCTTAATTATTTTACTTATAAAGGGCCAAGTAAACAATTTCCCTGAGATTAATTTGATCAGTGCTTGTATTCATTTTATCACATTTCTACACAGTCTAAACAAATGAGCATATATTGAAAATAGCAAACATCTATATAAATTGTAATTTCATTGTAATGGTTCTGACTGCAGCACCTCCATCCCTCCCTCTCTCTATTCTCTCTCTCCCATCTCTCTCTCTCTCTCTCTCTCTCTCTCTCTCTCTCTCTCTCTCTCTCTCTCTCTCTCTCTCTCTCTCTCTCTCTCTCTCTCTCTCTCTCTCTCTCTCTCTCATCCCTATCTCTGTTTCTCTCTCTTATCTCTCTCTCTCTCTCTCATCCCTCTCTCTCTCCCTCCATCCCAGGCGGTGGATGCAGACCTGTTCTCTAACGTAACGTACCGTATCAAGTCTGCAGAGGACATGAAGCTGTTCCTGGTGAACCCGATCTCAGGCGAACTGTCAGTCCTGCAGACCCTGGACTTTGAGGACCTGGATAGTATGGGTACGGGGTCCACCTATACCTTCCTGGTGGAGGCTGTGGACCAGGCTGGGACCATGCCCCCCGGTGAGGCCACCGTCACTATTCGGATCACGGTACGATCATATGTCACTCTGTATTCACTGTGTTTGTCATGAGTGATAGTAAAAGTAAAAAATCCCCTCTGTTTCTTCACACTCACTGTTTCCACTCATGATGGTGACAAGTAGGCTAGTGCTTGAAGAATATGCAAGTTATGGCCCTCATCAAGGTAAAAGCACTTCTTGCTTTACGTGTACAATGTTATGTACCATCATGGAACCTAATGACAAGTATTGGTTGTGAAGGATGCACAGCACTAGCACTGTAGAAGTGATAGTCATAGTCTGCTTAACAGTGAGAGCACCTGTCACTCTTTATTCACTGTGCTCTACAGATACTTTGGAAGCTTTCCTCCTCTGGTTAGGATGAATAAACAATTTGTTTCCATCTACTTTACCCTCATGGTCCCCCAGCAGAAGTAGTGCTGGCATAAATCAACAAAGCAATACTGTTTCACTGCCAGGAGCAGTAGTAACAGTTATAGACAATACATTATATAGTGTGTTTGATAGGAGAAGCAATAGTTATTATAGTGGAAGCTAGAGGTGCTGATAGCAGTAATATAACCTATCTATTATCTGTATATTTGAATAATGAGAAAGCAACTGCAGTAGCAGTATCACTATCAAGAGAGTAGTACTTTAGCTCTACATGAATAGCAGTCATGGTATTAAGTCATATGTTGTGATTTTAATTTAATGATCACCTCATTCATCTAGGAAAGCTAGGAGACCCTTGCATTGCAGTCATGACTGCGTCTTTGTTATGGCTGATCCAAGGTTGAGCGCATATCCGGAGCCACTGTGCCTTTCTGCCCTTAGCCTTCACATCACAAAGACGTGCTTTGATTTTATTTATTAGGATCCCCATTAGCCGATGCCAATGGCGACAGCTAGTCTTACTGGGGTCCGACACATAACGAAAAAGACCCCTGGTGGCATGTCTGGTGGGGTAAGTGTGTGTGTGTCAGTGCTGTGTGTAAGTTGCTTATGCAAACAATTGGGAATTTACAACACATTGATGTTTCTTATAAAAACAAGAAGTGATGCAGTCAGTATTCCTCAACTCTTAGCCAAGAGAGACTGGCATGCATAGTACTAATCAAATCAAATCAAATTGTATTTGTCATATACACGTGTATCCTGAGTGGCGCAGTGGTCTAAGGCACTGCATCGCAGTGCTAACTGTGCCACTAGAGATCCTGGTTCGAATCCAGGCTCTGTCGCAGCCGGCCGCGACCGGGAGACTCATGGGCGTCGCACAATTGGCCCAGCGTCGTCCAGGGTAGGGGAGGGAATGGCCGGCAGGGATGTAGCTCAGTTGATAGAGCATGGCGTTTGCAACGCCAGGGTTGTGGGTTCGATTCCCACGGGGGGCCAGTATAAAAAAGTTATAATGTATTCACTAACTGTAAGTCGCTCTGGATAAGAGCGTCTGCTAAATGACTAAAATGTAAATGTAAATGTTTAGCAGATGTTATTGCGGGTGAAGCAAAATGCTTTTGCTTCTAGCTCCGACAGTGCAGTAATATCTAACAAGTAATATCTAACAATTTCACAACAAATACCCAATACACACAAATCTAAGTAAGGAATGGAATCTAAGAATATATACATATATGGACAAGCAATGACAGAGCGGCATGGACTAAGACATAGAATTATATTATAGAATACAGTATATACATAAGAGATGAGTAGTGCAAGATATGTAAACATTATTAAAGTGACTAGTGTTCCATTTCTTAAAATGGCCAGTGATTTCAATATGCAGCAGCAGCCTCTAATGTGCTAGTGATGGCTATTTAACGGTCTGATGGCTTTGAGATAGAAGCTGTTTTTCATTCTCTTGGTCCCAGCTTTGATGCACCTGTACTGACCTCGCCTTCTGGATGATAGCGGGGTGAACAGGCAGTGGCTCGGGTGGTTGATGTCCTTGATGATCCTTTTGGCCTTCCTGTTCAATCGGGTGCTATAGGTGTCCTGGAGGGTGGGTAGTTTGCCCCCGGTAATGCGTTCGGCAGACAGTTGCCGTACCAGGCGGTGATACAGCCCGACTGGATGCTCTAATATTAGCCCTCTGATTACAATGAAGAGCAAGACGTAACGCTCTGTTCTGGGCCAGCTTCAGCTTAACTAGGTCTTTCTTGCAGCACTTGACCATATGACTGGACAATAATCAAGATAAGATCAAACTAGAGCCTGCAGGACTGTGTGGTGTCAAAATAGCAGAGCATCTCTTTATTAAGGACAAAACTCTCCCCATCTTTACAACCATTGCATCTATGTTTTGACCATAAGAGTTTACAATCTAAGGTAACACCAAGTAATTTAGTCTCCTCAACTTGTTCAACAGCCACACCATTCATTACCAGATTCAGCTGAGGTCTAGAACTTAGGTAATGATTTGTACCAAATACAATGCTTCGTTTTTGAGATGTTCAGGACCAGTTTATTACTGGCCACCCCATTCCAAAACTGACTGCAACCATTTGTTAAGGGTTTCAGTTACTTCATTAGCTGTGGTTGCAGACGCGTATATGGTTGAATCACCAGCATACATGGACACATATGCTTTGTTTAATGCCAGTGGCAGGTCATTGGTAAAAATTGAAAAGAGTAGAGAGCTGCCCTGCGCTAAACCACACTTTACATGTTTGACATTAGAGAATCTTCCATTAAATAAAACCCTCTGAGTTATATTAGATAGATAGCTCTGAATCCACGATATGGCAGAGGTTGAAAAGCCATAACTCATAAGTTTTCTCAACAACAGGTTACGGTCAATTATATCAAAGGCTGCACTGAAATCTAACAGAAAAGCTCCCACAATCTTCTTCTTCTCTATTTATTTAAACCAGTCATCAGTTATTGTCAGTGCGGTACATGTTGAGTTCCCTTCTCTATAGGCATGCCTAAAGTCCGTTTTTAAAAAATTGATTTACAGAGAAATAGCTTTGTATTTGTTCAAACACATTTTATTCCATCAGTTTGTTAAGAGCTGGCAGCAAGCTGATAAGTCTGCTGTTCGAACCAGTAAAGGCCGCTTTACCACTCTTGGGTATTTTGATTTGATTTATTAGGATCCCCATTAGCCGACGCTAATGGTGACAGCTAGTCTTACTAGGGTCCGACATATAACAAAAAAGACATTACAGACAAAATACTTTACAATTTACGTACATTTAAAAACATCAACATGTACTGTGTGTGTGTGTGCATCTGTCAGTTACACATACATGTCAGTACATACACACAACAAATAGGTCACATGGGGGAGAGGCATTGTGCCATGAGGTGTTGCTTTACGTGTTTTTTTAAACCAGGTTTGCTGTTCACTTGTGCTATATTTTGTCACCGTTTTGTCACCAAAGCCCCATATACTACCCACCACTGTGACCTGTACGCTTTTGTTGGCTGGTCCTCACTATATATTCGTCGCCAAACACACTGGCTCCAGGCCATCTATAAATCACTGCTAGGCAAATCCCTGCCTTATCTTAGTTCATTGGTCACCATAGCAACACCCACCCATAGTATGCGCTCCAGCAGGTATATCTCACTGGTCATCCCCAAAGCCAACACCTCCTTTGGCCGCCATTCCTTCCAGTTCTCTGCTGCCAATGACTGGAACAAATTGCAAAAATCTCTGAAGCTGGAGACTCTTATCTCCCTCACTAACTTTAAGCATCAGTTGTCAGAGCACCTTACCGATCACTGCACCTGTACACAGCCCATCTGAAATTAGCCCACCCAACTACCTCATCCCCATAATGTTATTTATTTTGCTCATTTGCACCCCAGTATCTCTATTTGCACATCATCTCTTGCACATCTATCATTCCAGTGTTAATACTAATTGTAATTATTTTGCACTATAGCCTATTTATTGCCTTACCTCCATAACTTGCTACATTTGCACACACTGTATATATATATATATTTCTGTTGTATTTTTGACTTTATGTTTTGTTTTACCCCATATGTAACTCTGTGTTGTTGTTTTTATCGCACTGCTTTGCTTTATCTTGGCCAGGTCGCAGTTGTAAATGAGAACTTGTTCTCAACTGGCTTACCTGGTTAAATAAAGGTGAAATAAAAAATAAAAAATAAATATAAGATGGAAGGGAGTTCCATGCACTCATGACTCTGTATAATACTGTACGTTTCCTTGAATTTATTCTGGACCTGGGGACTGTGAAAGACCCCTGGTGGAAAGTCTGGTGGGGTAAGTATGTGTGTCAGTGCTGTGTGTAAATTGACTATGCAAACAATTTGTAGAGGTCCTAGAGAGCTGCCCTGTGGTACAACACACTTTACATGTTTGACAATAGAGAAGCTTCCATTAAAGAAAACCCTCTGAGTTCTGGTAGCAGAATGACTTTGGCTACCTTCCAGGCCTGAGGACAAACACTTTCCTCTAAACTCAGAATAAAGATATGACAGATACGAGTGGCTATAGAGTCAGCTATTATCCTCATTAGCTTTACATCTAAGTTGCCAATGCCAGGATTATTGATCGATAACAAACATTTTCCCACCTCTCCCACACTAACTCTAAAAAATTCAAACTTACAATGCTTTTCTTTCATTATTAGTTTTATATGCATGAAAAATCATGGCTCACTGTTTGTTGATAGCATATTCTGCCTAAGTTTTCTCACTTTGCCAATGAAATAATTGCTAACATCAAATGGTTTTGTGATGAATAAGCCATCTGATTGGCTTCATAATACAGTTTATTCTTCTTTTTGTTGAGTTTAGTCACATAATTTCTCAATTTGCAGTAAGTCAGCCAGTCAGATGTGCAGCCAGACTTATTAGCCACTCCTTTTGCCCTATCTCTTTCAACCATACAGTTGTTCAATTCCTCATCAATCTGTAGAGCCTTAACAGTTCTAAGAGTCAGTTTCTTAACAGGTGCATGTTTATCAATAATTGGAAGAAGCAATTTTATATATTAATCAAGTGCAGTGTTCGGATGCTCCTTATTATTCACATCAGACCAACAAATATTTTTAACATCATCCACATAAGCGTCACAGTAACATTTTTGTATGATCTCTTATACAATATTTTAGGCCCAGCTTTTGGAACTTCGGCTTTCCTGGATATAGACACTATATTGTGATCACTGCATCCAATGGGTACGGATACAGCTTTAAAACATAGTTCTACAGTATTAGTAAAATTGTGATCAATACATGTGGATGATCTTGTTCCTGTAGTGTTTGTAAACACCCTGGTAGGTTGATTAATAACCTGAACCAGATTGCAGGTACTGGTTACAGTGAGAATGTTCCTCTTGAGAGGACAGCTTGATGAAAAAGCAGTCAATATTCAGGTCAACAAAAAAGTAGAACACGCTGTTTACATCACATACACTATCAAGCATTTCACACACATTATTTAGGTACTGACTGTTAGCACTTGGTGGCCTATAGCAACACCCCAAAATAATACGCTTTAGATGAAGCAGGTGAACCTACAACCACAACACTTCAATAACACTTGACATGAGATCTTCTCTCAGCATTACAGGGACATGGCTGTAAATATATACAGCAACACCTCCCCCATAAGAATTACTGTCTCTTCTGTAGATGTTACATCCATGTATTGCTACTTCTGTATTGTCAAGGAATTATCTAAGTGAGTCTCATAAATGGCTAATATATGAATGTTATCTGATGTTAGCAAGTTATTGATTTCATGAGTTGGTGTTTGTAAGTATGTGTGTGTGCTGTGGGGTTGAAGCTACGAACCCATAGGCTTGGCTCTCTCATCTCTTCCAGGCTTTTGGGAGTGAGGGTGGACAATGAGCCTGTCATAGCGGATGTAAGCAATGTCCCCACGCGCTCTGGCAGCTTTCTTGGCTGGGATAAGTTATTTTCTCTTCTGGCACACAGCTTCAGGAAAGTCCTTGTTGAGGAAGATGTATGTTCCTCTGAAGTTCTTGGGTCTTTCCAGAACAGCTACCTTGTCCTTGAACCTCAGGAACTTGACCACTATATGCCTGTCACCTGAGCCGCTGGTGGGTTTTCCAGTCAATTGGGCGCGCTCCACCTCAATCTTCCTGTGGTCCATCTTCATTTTCTCTGAGATCATTTTCCTCACTTTGTCCTCAGATTTTCCAGGTCTCCAGGATTCTGCAATTCCATCCACAAAAATGTTGTTACGCCTTGATTGTCCCTCGAGATAATCTGATGTCTCCGTCATTGTTATCATGGATTCACATACAGAATTTATGTCCTCTCTCAATTACTTACAGCTTGCTGTCATCTTGCCGTTCTCCTGTTTAAACTCATCGAACTGACTCTGGGAGAACTGCAAACTGTTCTTCATGTCCTGGACCTTTTTGGTCAGGTCGTCCATTCTTTTATTAGTTGACTCCACCAGTATTTGGACACACTTGAAGCTATTTTCCTTTGTTTGTAACAACTGCTTGTAGAACTATTTTTGTTCGTTTAAAATATCCTCACCTGTGATAGAGAGACACCACTGTCCTCAATGATACTCCCAGAGGCTTTGGTCTTTGTCACGTTAGCAATGTAGTCTACGCTGTTACTCCTCGCAGTTCCAGACGGGGCAGGTCGCAGGGAAGATGGAAACAACAACAAACAGCAGGGATCTAGACAGCCAGCCACAACGGCTAACCGTGTCGCGGGCTACATTCTAGCCCTCAAGAAAACCCCTGCTGATGGATAACTAGCGGTCGCGTTAGCCCTGGTGCTATTCCAGGCCTGAATGACTCATTAGCTTTGTGACTGCAATTATTCGAGGATTTCCAGATGCATGTTTTCCCATTCCAACCTTTCCGGAGATTAGCCGCTCAATCGAAACTAAAGGACCTCCTGTTTTGGCGCATTATGTCTCGCTCTGTTTGTTTGTGTGTGTGTTTGTGTGTGTGCGTGTGTGTGCATGCATGCGTGCATGTATACGTCTGTGTGCATGTGTGAATGTTCTTATGTCTTGAGTTCTTACACTTCACCCACTGAGTAGGTGTGCATTTGCTTTATACAATATTTAGGTGGTTGTGCATTTCCTTAATCAGGGTGTAAGTGGGTTTTATTTAGCCCAATGGCAGATCCCCTGACTTCCACTCTGCATTCACAATTTTGACATGACAGGAAGGGAAGTGTGGTTTCTCAAGTTGTTCCTCTGCAGGCCCAGCCTACCTGTAGAGTGAGTTTGTCCTCCGATAAGGATAGTGTTTGATGCAGTTTCCTTGTAGTCACCCAGTAACAGTGTTTGATGGGATAAGGCACAGTAGTGCTTATGTTATCACACCCTCCAGGCTGCTATTTGATATGGCTTACATGCATTAAAGCGGGACTAATGGATTCACACTGGGTTCCTATGAGTAGAGATGGAGGAGAAGCTATGACTTTCCTTCTTTCCTCCATTTAACTCCTGCATAGGCTTTTGCAGTCTTTTGTGTTTGATTTGTTCTTGTGTTTGTTTTTCTAAATGTTTTCTTGTTTCGTTTCCATGGAAGGCCTCACAGTGATAGATTGTGTAATCTACCTGTGCCCTGGGGTTCGGAATTAAACTCACAAATGTTTCCTTCTTATTTCGCCCTTTCTGAAAACACACGGGAGACGCTGACAGCATGCTTGTGTGTGTGTGTGTGTATTCGCCACCTGCACAAACAGAGGAAAACACCAAGGCAAGGCTTTGTTATTGAAAGCAGAAGCAGTGAATCATAGTTTGTCAGCTCTACAAAACACAAGCTATACATGGACGGGAAATGTGTCTGTGAATGAATGAGTCTCTGCCTTTCACATTGAGGTCCACCACATATGGTTAGATCAGGTAGTTTATTCAGGAGCTCTTCTCGCTACCGGTCAGCACCGACCCACTTCAACCATACCATCAGAAATGTCATTACATCATATGAATCAATGTGTTGTTCAATTTCTGCTGCTCAAGATCTTGATTGTATATTATGGTGTCAGTGTTTGGCCTCCATCCCGCAATGAACCTATCTAGAAAGAGAGACTGAGAGAGAGTGAGTGAGTGAGTGAGTGAATGAGTGAGTGAGTGAGTGAGTGAGTGAGTGAGTGAGTGAGTGAGTGAGTGAGTGAGTGAGTGAGTGAGTGAGTGAGTGAGTGAGTGAGTGAGTGAGTGAGTGAGAGAGAGAGAGAGAGAGAGAGAGAGAGAGAGAGAGAGAGAGAGAGAGAGAGAGAGAGAGAGAGAGAGAGAGAGAGAGAGAGAGAGAGAGAGAGAGAGAGAGAGAGATTAAAATCAATGCCATGTTCACTGTTATTGCTCTCTTTGGGGTTTTACATTTCCAGTCTCTAACAAAAATTACTAGATGTAATGCGATAGAAAAGGTTTGACAGACTAGAATGTGACAGATAACACATGACAGTAATTGTTGGAATGGCTATTCTAGTTTGCAGGGTAACATAGTGTATATTTCAGTAGAAAATCAATAAAACTCAATATTTATTTTAATTTTTATTAAAAACGCTCTTATCTAGAGCGACTTACAGTTAGTGAGTGCGTACATTATTTTTTTTATTTTTCATACTGGCCCCCTGTGGGAATCGAACCCACAACCCTGGCGTTGCAAACGCCATGCTCTACCAACTGAGCTACCTGCCGGCCATTCCCTCCCCTACCCTGGACGACTTGTGCGCCGCCCCATGGGTCTCCCGGTCGCGGCCAGCTACGACACAGCCTGGATTCGAACCAGGATATCTAGTGGCACAGCTAGCACTGCGATGCAGTGCCTTAGACCACTGCACCACTCTACTCATGCCGGAGTGTCCATGAAGGTGCTTAAACAGGAAATATGCCTCTATTGTTGTTATGTGAGGAAGAGCAATAGAAACTGAAGTGATTCCAAGGACGTCCGTTGGGGAGGACACTCTTTGTGCTGTGAGAAGGACGGTGTCTGGTTGGACTTATCACTCTCATTTCGTCCCTGGATGTGTGTGTTATTGACTAACCTAACTGTCCCTCTGTCCTCTCTGTCAGAGACACAGTAGGCTGTCACAGTAGGCTGTCAGAAAGGTGGGAGGTGGGAGATCAGAGGAGAAAGTCTTACAAAGTTCCTCCTCCGGGCACAGTAGAGTTTCAATAAATAACAGGGAACATATAGGGCTGTTGCGGTGACCGTATTACCGCCACACCGGCAGTCACGAGTCATGACCCAGTAGAATTCTACATGACCTTTGAGTCACAGTAATCTCTCTGGGCATGCATTAGTAGTAGCCTACACAACTCGCTAACGATCATCAGGTTGCTAATGGCCTGGTACTCAGGGCTCTATTGTCCCTCTAACCACTCTGACATCAATGCAAATGCACTTGAAAATCTCATCAAATGTATCATATGTACTTTTAAAACTCACCTGACTGTGATTGATCAATTTGAAGAAAGAAGTTCAACAATAGGTTGAAACTGAGTGGAAAACATGGTCATTGTGGATGTTGTTTCAAAGCCTAACACAACAAAATAGACAGCTCTTTCTAAGGTGATGATTAATTCTAAACACCCATATGAATATTAGAGCTTATGCATAAGCATAGGCCTATATATGAGGCCAAGCCCGAAAATAAACCTGAATTAAAAAAATTATTGTGCCATTATACAATACATAGCCAACTGCATATTACACATGGCAGAAAAACATTTTTAAAAATACTGATTGAAGATATCTTTGGTACATAATTGGTCTTGCCTTAATTACACAAATTCAGATTTAGCCTACAATTATAGTGAATTTGTTTTAGATTTTGAATAGCCTAGTAATAGGTCATTTTTTAAATTGTCATAATTAATAGACTAACACATTACATTTAGCTACAGAATATCTCACCATCGCGAGTTTCCATCGCCTTCTCTCTCTCCTTCATTCCTTTCTCCAGCATGCAGAGAGAGGGGCTGTCAACAGTTTAATGAAATATGTTTTTTGGTGAAAACATCTTACTATCAATGTTCCCGAACAGATTTTATTTGGTTTCCCAAATTAAGCACTGGGTTGCTGCAGGAACTGGGTTGGAGAGCCCATAGAATACAGAGTTTGGGCGGAATATCACCTGTGGCACAGCGAAATTACCGGAGTGGCCTACCCAACATGAGTGAAACATTTACTGGCCGGAAAGTGGCATCCATTTGCTATTCCAGCGCATACAGATGACATGTCTTTTTTGTCTTGCCCCTATTCTTGCCTATTTGATAATGGGCCATTCTAAATCAAAACTATTTTGAAATATTAGTAAAGACAAGATTAAATTGAGAATTGCCTGATGGGAGAAAATATGATCACTTGGTGAGAGAACAGCATGTTCCGCTGAGGCAAGGAACAGAGCGCAAGCTTTTTTTGGCGAAATCATCAATAGCCTGTAGTCGCAAAATGTAGCCCATATATCTTTTGATTTCCAAGGCATTCTAAGGTGTGTATCATTCACAACTAAAGTTGCCAAATAACTCTAAATCTAGTATATACTGTAGGACCTGTTTCAAATGATCACTTGTACGCTCAACATAGCCACTTCATATGCGCACACTCTCGCTCTGGAATGGGAAAAATATTCATTCTATTTTATTCAACTAAGTTTAATTATATTATTCTTACAATAAAATCATATAATATAACATAATGGCTTGGTACTAATAAGCATATCTTGTCTGCCAAATGAACAAGCCTACAGCCTATGGCATGGCGCACAGCCAGATAACATACAGTAGGCCAACTCATATTCTGTTCTTCTGAAATACATTTTCTTCATATCATACTGTTTCTTTAGACCTGCCTAAAATAAATAATGAATTTATTGTGATGGTGTATATTGAATTGATTTATTATACTTTAAAAAAAAAGTACTGTAGATGTTCCAAAGGCACGCATCAGAGGCTTCTATGCTGCTTGTATGAGTGGAGCCTGGAGATGCTAAACATGTTGATGATAATTAACGTGAGACCGGCAGTCTTTTGCATGACAATAAAATAAAATATAATACAATTTTATTTTTCACATGTGCCGAATCCAACAGGTATTACAGTGAAATGCTTACTTACAAGCCCTTAACCAACAATGCAGTTTTAAGAAAGAATACCCCCCCTCAAAAAAATTTATAAAAATAAAGTAACACATTATTAAAGAGCAGCAGTAAAATAACTATAGTAAAATAAAAATAGCGAGGCTATATACAGGGGGTACCGGCACAGAGTCAATGTGCAGGGGCACCGGTTATTCAAGGCAATTGAGGTAATATGTTCAGGTAGGTATAGTTATTAAAGTGACTATGCATAGATAATAAACAGAGAGTAGCAGCAACAATGCAAGTAGTCTACTTACAATGCAAGTAGTCTGGGTAGCCATTAGATTAGATGTTCAGGAGTCTTATGGCTTGGGGGTAGAAGCTGTTTAGAAGCCTGTTGGACCTAGACCGGTGCTCCGGTACCACTTGCCGTGCGGTAGCAGAGAGAACAGTCTATGACTAGGGTGGCTGGAGTCTTTTTAGGGCCTTCCTCTGACACCGCCTGGTATAGAGGTCCTGGATGGCAGGAAGCTTAGCCCCAGTGATGTACTGGGCCGTACGCACTACCCTCTGTAGTGCCTTGTAGTCGGAGGCCGAGCAGTTGCCATACCAGGCAGTGATGCAACCAGTCAGGATGCTCTCGATGGTGCAGCTGTAGAGCATTTTGAGGATTACAGACTCAGACAGGGAGAGGTTGAAATTGTCAGTGAAGACACTTGCCAGTTGGTCAGCGCATGCTCGGAGTACACGTTCTGGTAATCCGTCTGGCCCTGCGGCCTTGTGATCACACAGTCGTCCGGAACAGCTAATGCTCTCATGCATGTTTCAGTGTTACTTGCCTCGAAGCAAGCATAGAAGTAATTTAGCTCATCTGGTATGCTCGTGTGGATGTTGCCTGTAATCCATGGCTTCTGGTTGGGGTATGTACATACAGTTCACTGTGGGGACAACGTGATCGATTTACTTATTGATGAAGCCAGTGACTGATGTGGTGTACTCCTCAATGCCATCGGAAGAGTCCCGGAACATATTCCAGTCTGTGCTAACAAAACATTCCTGTAGCTTAGCATCTGCTTCATCTGACCACTTTTTTATTGACCGAGTCACTGGTGCTTCTTGCTTTAGTTTTTGCTTGTAAGCAGGAATCAGAAGGATAGAATTATGGTCAGATTTTCCAAATGGAGGGCAAGGGAGAGCTTTGTACGCGTCTCTGTGTGTGGAGTAAAGGTGGTCTAGAGTTTATTTCCCTCTGGTTGCACATTTAACATGCTGGTAGAAATTAGGTAAAACTGATTTTTTACATTTTAGTCATTTTAGCAGACGCTCTTATCCAGAGCGACTTACTTAGTGAGTGCATACATTTTCATACTGCCCCCCCGTGGGAAACGAACCCACAACCCTGGCATTGCAAGCACCATGCCCTACCAACTGAGCTTCAGGGGACCTGATTAAAGTTACCCTGCATTAAAGTCCCCGGCCACTAGGAGCGCCGCCTCTGTATGAGCGTTTTCCTGTTTGCTTATGGCCGAATACAGCTCATTGAGTGCAGTCTTAGTGCCAGCATCAGTTTGTGGTGTTAAATAATCAGCTACGAAGAATATAGATGAAAACTCTCTTGGTAGATAGTGTGGTCTACAGCTTATCATGAGATGCTCTACCTCAGGCGAGCAAAACCTCGAGACTTCCTTAGATATCGTGCACCAGCTGTTGTTTACAAATATACATAGACCACCACCCCTTGTCTTACTAGAGGCTGCTGTTCTATCCTGCCGATACAGTGTATAACCCGCCAGCTGTATGTTATTCATGTCGTCGTTCCGCCACGACTTGGTGAAACATAAGATATTACACTTTTTAATGTCCTGTTGGTATACGTGCTTTCAGTTCGTCCACTTTATTATCAGCAATTGTACGTTGGCCAATAGTACCGACGGCAAAGGCAGATTAGCCACTCGTCGCCGGCTCCTTCATGCACCCCGATCTCCTTCCGCGATATCTCTGTCTCTTTCTCCTGCGAATGACAGAGATGCTGTCTGGTGTCTGGAGCAAATCCCTCTCGTCCGACTCATTAAAGAAAAATTATTCGTCCTCAACATTTCCATTATTTGGAATAAAGTATCTTGTGACATTTATCAAAGTCACATAATAATGCTTCCAATAACCGGCTGACAAAATGTAATGACGGCCACAGCCCAAGGAACATACATTATCAATCAATCAAATGTATTTTATGAAGCAATTTTTACATCAGCAGTTGCCACAAAGTGCTATACAGATACCCAGCCTAAAACCTCAAAGAGCAAGCAATGCCGATGTAGAAGCACAAAGGCTAGGTAAAACTCCCTAGAAAGGCAGGAACCTACAAAGAAACCTAGAGAGGAACCAAGCTCTGAGGGGTGGCCAGTTCTCTTCTGGCTGTGCCAGGTGGAGATTATAATAGTGCGTGGTGATTTAAGCCAGATCGTTCTTCAAGATGTTCAAGTTGACGTTCACTACAGTTTAATAATGAGGTTGGCCAGTAAACGACTAGGACGATTACCATGGAAGTAATGGTTGAGTTTAATTCGATGGATGGCAAGATGGCGTATTGAATAGAAAGCGGTACAAACCACCTCAAGATAAAAACATAATATTCAAAATCAATAAGTTAGACTAAATATTAGCATTTCATATATTCGCAGTTAATATAATTCAATCTGGATAATAACACAAAACAGATCATAAGGCTAGAGAAATATATCGACAAATATTACAACAACACGCAACACCCAAACATGGCGGAAGATAAGCGAGGAGAACCGATTCCCAAGAGGAAACGCGACTCGTCGACTGATACAGATGATATATACTTTTCACCACTGCATCTGGTAAGTGTGGAAAGCGACCTGTTGAAGTCGATAAATGACAAATTGGGCATACTAGAATTGGTCAGTAAGGACGTAAAAGAGTTGAAAGCGAGTCTTCAAATTAGTGACGAAAAAGCTTTGGTAATGGAGAAAGAAACCAAAAAATTAAAAGTGACAGTCTATAAGATGGAAAAGGACGTTAGGGAACTTAAAAAGGAGAACAACCTTCTGAGAGAAGCCTTACTAGACATCCAAACTAGATCGATGAGAGAAAATCTAGTACTTACGGGTATTCAGGAAAAGGAGGGAGAAATAACAGAATATTATGAAGGAATTCCTGCATACAGCGCTACAAATCCCACTCGAGGCTGTCGATAAAATCCAACTCGAACGTGTACACCATTTCGGAAAAAGAGGACAGAAATATGAGCGCCCAATCGTTGCCAAATGTGTATTTTTTAAGGATAAAGCAATGGTTAAAAGCCTAGGGAAAAGACTTGCTGGCACGAAAATAGGCATGAATGATCAGTTCCCGAGGGAGATTGCAGAAAGGCGCAAAATTCTGTATCCAATCTTCAAGGAAAACAGATTAAAAGGGAAACGTGTTGCACTCGTGGTGGATAAACTATATATCGACAACCAAATGTTCAGAGACACAAAGACTACTCCATGGCTATTCTAAAAGTTGTAATAGAGGAGTCGAATAATGGAGCACCCAATACTAGCAATGATAGGGATTGTAATATTAAAGAACATTTATAGTAAGTATAGTATTTTATAAAAGGATAAAACGATATAACAAGGAAAGATAACAAGCAGAATAATACATCTTTAAATACAAATAATTAGAACATGGCTTTTTTGGCGGGCGGTTGTTGTTTTGGCGGGCGGTTGTTGTTTTGGCGGATGGTTGTTGTGGTTGGTCCTCTGTTCTCTCTGGTTCCTTTCCCCCTTCGGCAGGTGTGGATGCGGGTGCGTTTGCACGCTCGGCCCATTTCTTCCGCAGTCAACCATGTGGTGTGCATGTTTGTGTTTGAAAAGGTGCAGCGTTAAGTGAGTGAGAGGGGAAATGGTTGCATATCCCACAGCCGACGGGGGTCTATGAGCAGGGGTAGGGAGAGAGCTTTCAATTTTGTGTAGATGAGGGATATACATTTTTAAATATAGTATACATCTAATCTAAATTTTTATTGTCCTATCATGATGGAAAGATCCCTAACCCTATATCCTGGACACCCACCTGAGCGACCCATACACCAAAGAGAAGTTCCCATGTCTTTTATGGACCTGCTGTGAGTATGCAGCCTAAACAGAGAAATAAATGCGGTCAGAGACCTACTTGAGCAGCACCGCCCCCTCAAGATTCTGAGCCTGCCTGGCAGGGTTGGTCCTACAAAGCCAGAGCCCCCTGATGGGAGAGCATAATATACAAGGAAATTCTCAAAGCTGCTTATGAGAACCTTGACGACCTTTTACCTAGCCAGTGGGGATTCCGGTGGGGTACCCCCACCCAGGTAGTGGCAGTGCTGGCAACACTGGCTGCAGTAACCCATGGGGAGGGGGTCACACTCGGACAATCAGAGAGGGGGTTTATCATTGTGGCCCAGGTGGCACAAAATAATCAAAGGTCTGACTGCACGGAGATGCTTGGGAAAATGGTTACAACAGGGGATCAGAGTGTTTGTGTCTCAGGTAAAGAGGGTGGATCTGATCTCCATCACCTAGGACTTGACATAGATTAAGTAGATTAATCAAATCTCACATTGTTGTCAATTTCTGCTCATTCTGCATGCTTTATCAATCAGCTGTAACTGTATGTGCACTCGTAAATCAGGTCCTTTCTTGAGCTGGGCTCTGGGATATACAGTGGGGAAATTTTTTATTTAGTCAGCCACCAATTGTGCATGTTCTCCCACTTAAAAAGATGAGAGAAGCCTGTAATTTTCATCATAGGTACACGTCAACTATGACAGACAAAATGAGAAAAAAAATCCAGAAAATCACATTGTAGGATTTTTAATGAATTTATTTGCAAATTATGGTGGAAAATAAGTATTTGGTCAATAACAAAAGTTTCTCAATACTTTGTTATATACCCTTTGTTGGCAATGACACAGGTCAAACGTTTTCTGTAAGTCTTCACAAGGTTTTCACACACTGTTGCTGGTATTTTGGCCCATTCCTCCATGCAGATCTCATCTAGAGCAGTGATGTATTGGGGCTGTCGCTGGGCAATATGGACTTTCAGCTCCCTCCAAAGATTTTCTATTGGGTTCAGGTCTGGAGACTGGCTAGGCCACTCCAGGACCTTGAGATGCTTCTTACGGAGCCACTCCTTAGTTGCCCTGGCTGTGTGTTTTGGGTCGTTGTCATGCTGGAAGACCCAGCCACGACCCATCTTGAATGCTCTTACTGAGGGAAGGAGGTGCAGTCGTCCTGTCCCCTTTGCAGAAAAGCATCCCCAAAGAATAATGTTTCCACCTCCATGCTTCACGGTTGGGATGGTATTTTTGTCTCATCAGACCACATGACCTTCTCCCATTCCTCCTCTGGGTCATCCAGATGGGCATTGGCAAACTTCAGACGGGCCTGGACATGCCATGGCTTGAGCAGGGGGATCTTGCGTGTGCTGCAGGATTTTAATCAATGACGGCGTAGTGTGTTACTAATGGTTTTCTTTGAGACTGTGGTCCCAGCTCTCTTCAGGTCATTGACCAGGTCCTGCCGTGTAGTTCTGGGCTGATTCCTCACCTTCCTCATGATCATTGATGCCCCATGAGGTGAGATCTTGCATGGAGCCCCAGACCGAGGGTGATTGACCGTCATCTTGAACTTCTTCCATTTTCTAATAATTGCGCCTACAGTTGTTGCCTTCTCACCAAGCTGCTTGCCTATTGTCCTGTAGCCCATCCCAGCCTTGTGCAGGTCAACAATTTTATCCCTGATGTCCTTACACAGCTCTCTGGTCTTGGCCATTGTGGAGAGGTTGGAGATATACTTCTCCCATGGGCAAAGAAATTCAAAAGGGTATGAATATTAATTAATAGTAATTTCGATCCGAATTTGCAAATTGTCCAAATAGATACGCAAGGTAGATGGACTATTTTAAATATGTTATTGAACCATAAACAGATATGGCTCATTAACCTTTACGGACCAAATAATGATGATCCACTCTTCTTTGACAATATATATAATAAAGTATCAACCCTGCAAGCAATTCAAGACAATATTATTATGGTGGGGGATTATAATACTGTTATAAATAGCTGAATGGACCGTAAAGGAAATCACACCACAAACAATCACCCACATGCTCTTAAGGAAATTGTGAATGTCATGGATACGTTAGAACAAGTAGATATACATCTAGTGAGATATACATGGCGGAGACTGAATCAAGCTAGTCATCTTGACTTCTTTCTTATCTCATTCTCGTTGGCACCAAAAGTAAAAAAAAGTGTTGATAGGGGACAGAATGCGGTCGGACCATCATATAATAGGCATATACATTACTCTTACTGAAATTCCACGTGGGCAAGGATATTGGAAATGTAATCAAAGCCTATTGGATGATAATTTGTTTATAAATAGAACAAAGGAATTTATAACTGACTTTTTCCGACATAACATAGGTACAGCAAATCCCCTTATTGTATGGGACACCTTTAAATGTGCCTTTAGAGGCCATGCAATTCAGTACTCATCTCGAAACAAAAGCAATTTAGGTCAAAAGAGTTTATACTAACAAAGGAAATAGAAAGTCTAACAGAACAGATAGATGGCAATAAAAACTGTAACATAGATGCTCAGAATAAAGAAATGGAGAAACTTATTCAAGAAAGATCAAGTGTAATATATTATAAAAAATAAAGCAAACTGGATGGAATATGGGGAAAAATGCACCAAATTCTTTTTTAATCTTCAACATAGGAATGCTACCAAAAATAACTTAATGAAACTGGTTACAATTGATCCATGATTCACCAAATGATATTTTGAAGGAGGAAACAAAGTACTTTAAGCATATGTTTTCTTTTCAGTCGCGTCCATCTCCTCTAACTGAAGCTAATTGTAGAGATTTTTTTTCTATTGATAATGTAAAATTAACAGCCATACAGTAAGACTCGTGTGAAGGTGAAATTACAGAGGAGGAACTTCTGGATGCAATTAAAGACTTTAAGTCCGGGAAAACTCCAGGGTTGGATGGCATACCAGTCGAGGTATACCAAACCTTTTTTGTTATACTAAGATGACCGTTATTAGCATGTTTTAACCACTCCTATGTAAAATGGTAGATTATCTGAGACTCAAGATGAAGGTCTGATCTCATTATTACTGAAACAGGATACAAGGAGGCCCCTTACACTTCAGTGTTGTGATGCAAAAATTCTAGCAAAATGTATAGCGCATAGAATTAAAAAGCTATTGTCGGATATTATTCATTCTAATCAGACAGGTTTTTTTACATGGAAGATACATTGGAGATAATATAAGGCAAGTATTGGAAACAATAGAACACTATGGAAAATATGGGAAACCAGGCCTGCTATTCATAGCAGACTTCGAAAATGCATTTGATAAAGTACGACTGGGGTTTATATATAAATGCTTGGAGCATTTCAATTTTGGAGAATCTCTTATAAAATGGGTCAAAATCATGTATAGTAACCCTAGGTGTAAAATAGTAAATAATGGATATTTCTCAGAGTTTTAAACTGTCAAGAGGTGTGAAACAAGATTGTCCACTATCGGCATATCTATTTATTGTGGCCATCGAGATGTTAGCTATTAAAATCAGATCCAATAATAATATCAGAGGATTAGAAATCCAGGTCTTAAAAACAAAGGTGTCATTGTACGCTGATGATTCATGTTTTCTTTTAATTCCACAACTAGAATCCCTCCACAGCCTCATAGAGGATCTAGATACATTTTCTAACCTCTCTGGATTACAACCAAATTATGATAAATGTACTATATTACGTATTACACTTAAAAATACAATTTTTACATTACCATGTAGTTTACCAATAAAATGGTCTGATGGTGATGTGGATATACTCGGAATACATATCCCAAAGGAAATAAATGATCTCACTTCAATAGATTTTTATAGAAAGTTCGCAAAAATAGATAAGATCTTGCTACTATGGAAAGGTAAATACCTGTCAATTTGTGGAAAAATCACCCTGATTAACTCTTTAGTATTATCCCACTTTACCTATTTGCTTATGGTCTTGCCTATGCCTAGTGAACAGTTTTTTAAATTATATGAGAAAAATATATTCAATTTTATTTGGAACGGCAAGCCAGACAAAATTAAAAGGGCCTATTTATATAATGAATATTCGGAGGACAGAAATTATTAAATATTAAAGCATTAGACCTATCACTAAAAGCTTCAGTCATACAAAAGTTATACTTAAATCCGAACTGGTTCTCAAGCAAATTAGTACGATTGTCTCACCCAATGTTCAAGAATGGCCTTTTTCCCTTTATTAAGATTACAGCCACCCATTTTCAGTTATTTGAAAAGGAAATCATCTCCCAAATATCACTATTTCTAAAACAAGCCATAGAAAGTTGGTTGCAATTTCAATTTAATCCTCCAGAAACGACAGAACAAATAATGCAACAAATATTGTGGTTAAATTCAAATATACTAATTGACAGAAAAACATTATTTATTGACAAAATGTTTAAAAAAGGTATAATCTTCGAAAATGATATCATCGGTAGGACTGGTGGAGTTATGTCGCACATGCAGTTAACAAAAACATATGGAAATGTCTGCTCTACCCAAAATTACAACCAAATAATTGCAGCCTTACCGCAAAAGTGGAAGAGGAAAGTGGAAGGGGGAGAAAGTAAGGAACTTGTCTGTCGGCCTTGCATTAAAGAACATAATTGGTTAAGGAAAACTGTGATAAATAAAAAAGTATATCAGTTTCACTTAAGGACCAAAGGATTGACAGCCGTCCCATATAGATTGCAAAATAGTTGGGAAGAGATTTTTGACGTACCGATCCCATGGCATAGTGTTTATGAACTGACATGCAAAACGACACCGGATTCAAAACTTAGAATCTTTCAATTTAAATTATTATATAAAATTCTTGCTACCAATATAATGTTATTTATATGGGGGATACAATCTTCCCAGCTCTGCAGATTTTGCTGTAAAGAGACAGAATCATTAGATCAGTTGTTTTGGTTCTGTCCATTTGTAGCTTGTTTTTGGACACAGGTCCAGGAATGGCTAAAGGATTGCAATATTTACCTGGAGCTAACCTTGCAGATAGCATTACTGGGTGATCTGAAAAGTTATAGTCAATCGATCAATAATATAATAATACTTTTAGCAAAAATGTTTTTGTAAAATTCACAATCTGTAGAAGCAATGAGGATAGAAAGGTTCAGAACTTTTGTAAAACATCACAGTACGGTTTAAATATATATGGCAAATAGAAATCCTATATGGATGGTGTTAAGAGATAGATGGGAGGTGTTGAATGGAGTTGAAGGATGGGACTAATAACAAATAACAACAAATAATAACAAGATAACTAATAATGTAAGCATACTGTGTCCATAATAAGTATATAGGTTGTATGTTGGGAGCTTTTGGGAAAGAGCTCCGTTAGAAAGATATGGCATATAGAAGCAAACCTGATGGACATCATGAAAATGATCGGAGAGGTTGATAGTAGAAGAAGTTCAGGAGCAAAAACAAATAAAATATAATTATTGTAAAATTGACTGTGTCCATAAGGTGTAGATAGTAAGTATATGCTGGAAGTAGAGGCCTGGGCATTGTTGTTCACTAATTTACCCCAAGTAGGGAAAGGATGGCGGGGTTGAGAAGTAATAAAGGGGAGTATATATAAAATAAAATAAATAATAATAAAAAAAAGTATTACAAAAAAAAATTAGTTCACTATCAGATATGAATACACTGTCCTAGAGCAACGCCCTCGGCCAGACACATTTCCTCAACATTTACATTATTTAGAATAGATCAAATGTGGGATTGACAGTTCTATCACTTGCAGACTGATTGATAAAATGTGAGACTGACAACGGTTACAATGAAACTAAAAATGATGTGATGATTCATGCTCTGACCCAGACTTTCTTTCCTTTACCTCCAAAGCATTGGGGGTAGACAAAATGAATATTATACATTCATAATAGGCTACAGTAGTTTATGCATCTATTCCTTTTCTTTTTATTGACAGGATATGAATGACTTCTCGCCAGTGTTTAGCCAAGCGCTGTACAAGGGCCTGGTGGCCCCAAATGCAGAGAAGGGAACGGTCATCACCACTGTGTTCGCTGAGGACCAAGACCCTCCTGTGAGTATCACTGACCGCTTGGTGACCAATGATTCAGATTAAGATTCATATGTATTGGTCTTAAAGAGCACAATGATTTTCACAGCTCATGGTATCACAGCTGATGACACAAATTATTGTTTATTACACAGCGTAATGAAATAGAGCACTACCAGCAAGAGCCAATGTTCTCTTCATAAAAATAGCAACCTGATTGTGTTGCATCTGTTCTGTTCCCTCTGTCACAGTTGTCATAATGTGATGATCACTTCTGTTAAGTATGTTAAACAACACACCGTTCCAGTCTCACCGTTCTGTCTATCTGTATCTGTCGTCATTGGTTTGACATGGCTGAGCAGTTCCACACAGCCTTACTGGTATAGACAATGTTTTTGCCAGCTGCAAACCAGGTGAATGAAATTACACCATACAGCACCAGAATTTTGACACCCTGTTTTGCTCAGAAATTATTTCCCCTATCACAGGTGAGGCTGTACCGCACGCGGCACACCATACACCACAGATTTTTACTGCTTCCCGTTTGCTCTGTCACTAGGACAACAAGGACAGTACGATAAAGCGAAGACGTTCGGAATCAAATAAATGCTAGAGAAGAAGGTTATTTTGTCCCCAGAAAAATTTGGTTCAGCATCATCAACCCTATGCCAAATAAAGGTGGGTTTATTGGTAGTGAAATCACCTAAATATTTATTTAATAGCCCCATAGGTGAGTCAGCATTCTACCTTAAACGCTCTGTCGTGCCCTCTCTCTTTTCTTTTGAGACTGGAGTTGTTTGCATTATAACAAGTGCTCAGCATTGTTACATGAACCTTAAAGTCCTGATGTTCTCAAAGTGTTTAGTCCATGTTAGCTTGAATTGTTACTGTAGCATATCTTTAATGTATGTTCTGTGTAGATCAAGTTAGCTTTGAACTGGGCAAAAGTTTCAGGGTAGAGGATAGAGGTTGTATTGAGCCAATTGGAAGCTGAGGATGATTTGGTGACCAAGGTAGTCTGAGTGGCCAGGTGGGGAATTTAGCCAGGACACCGGGTTTACACCCCTAATCTTACAATAATTATCATGAGATCTTTAGTGACTTCAAATAACAATACATTTTGCAGCAAGCCTGCAGTGGGATGCAGTGTGGTATGGCTAGCCAGAAAATGTATTAGTAATATGTAAGAAAAGCAGAGACCTTTGGGGCTTCTTTGTGCACATCTCTTCCTCACTCTCTTGAAAGTGACAGTGTCTCTCCTTTTTCTCACTTGTTTCTGCCGCATTGAAGGTCTATTTGTCTCACTCCCTGGCAGTCTCTTGGCAAGGATTTTTATATAATTGAGTGATCTGTCATTTTTATAGTCTGCATCAATAAATTGGACTCTTGTGTGAACTGTGTCCATCAAAAACAATTCAGCTATCCCTAACAATCCTCATCTGACACTTCTCGAATCTGTCTGCTCGTTATAAACTCCCAGGGGGTCTTTTGAAAAGGAGATTGGTATGAAAGGACCTCCTGCTGGTTGTGTTACCACCAGGGTAGGGGGCCTATGTGGTGTCTGTAGCAGAGGAACAGTGCACATCCCTGCACTGTAAACCCCAATGTTCTCTCATTACTCAAACCCATTGCACTTAATATATCTGAGTACAGTTGCTTAAAGTGATTTTGTAGTCATTACTCAAACCGATAGTCACTGTGACCCTGTAGGGGTCCAGATTTGAGTTGTATCAGCTTAAAATGTTGAGTAAGGCCCCAAATAAGCCACGTCTCCATATAATTTCCCAGTGTGCCTTGTCTTTTCGAGTGAATTGGAGAGTTACCACCATGACTGTATTTGTTAGTGACATGGTTCTTGAATTCATTCATTTTCAGTCATGTGGCGTTCACCAAATGAATTCCTAGGCAAATTGTATCATTATAATTAAACTCTTTATGACATTACATATCTAATAAGGCCGTATTTCAAGGCCTAGCAAAATGTCGGTAACTTTCCCAAAATTCCCAGATGTAAAAAAAAATAATCCTGGTTGAACGATTTCCAGTAATCTTCCAACCGGGATTTCTGGAAAAACTGGAAAATGTACCAGAACTTTGCAACCATACCTGCAAGTCACTTTACGCTGGTTTGCAAAGTTATGTGTAATTCCTATTGGAATTCAGCCAGAGTTACGATATTGTTATGTGAATAATTCAATCTCAATGGTTGAACTCAACTATTTCAGTGTCTCTGTGCGTCTCCCAAAAGGTTGTAATGCTTTTGGATCAAGAGTCCCGGTCTGCATAGTCAGGCCTTTATTCATTGAGAATTCTGTTATCACAATTTCAGAGTCCATCTTTCATACTGACACGTCATATAAAAAATCCCACCCCGCTTTAGGAGGGCTGTATTTTTCCACTGTACATGGGTTTAGCTCATGTTTTCCTCTGCTCACACACATATGTTCTTATCATAGTTTACTCCCTGCATTCCTCAGTTATCGCCGTTCTCACAATATTCTGACTGCCTCATTGTACTTCTAACTAAGCTACACATATTATCAGATTATAGTCTTATGATTCTAACACTTTTCACACAGTTTCAGGGTTTAATAATTAGTCATGATTAATTTACCAAATTCTTGTATCAGATATCCAACAGTTGGAATTTTTATTCACCCGCAACCTTCATTCAGAATGACTGCCAGGGTTAGAAACAATATGAGACTACCTAAGTCATTTAAACAGGAACAACCATTTCAGTAACGGGTGCAAAAAAATCAAACTAAATTATTGGATTAGTTTAGAAACGTATGTTATTTATCGTTGTGTAGCATAAGATTAATAAATCAATCACTGAATTTACATGCAAAAACACAGATATTATTATTACCTGCAGTAGAGCATGCTGGGATTTAAATAAATTTAGTTTATGTGAATTCTCGTTTAGCTTTGAGTCAGTAACACAAACATTTTAAGTAATACTGACTTTTCATGGACAATGACTTCAACTTACTAGAAGTATTTAAGTTAAATATGCCTTGGGGTTTACTGTGGGGTTCACTTTGGGAGATGGGATGTCAATCACAACAGTGTGGATCTGAGCATTTCACAAAACATAGTTAACCTGCAGCCATGACTCACTCCAAATACACTATATATACAAACGTATGTGGACACCCCTTCAAATTAGTGGATTAGGCTATTTCAGCCACACCCGTTGCAGAAATGTGTATAAAATCGAGCACACCGCCATGCAATCTCCATAGACAAACATTGACAATAGATTAGCCTTACTAAAGAGCTCAGTGACTTTCAACGTGGCACCATCAAGTCAGTTCATCAAATGTCTGCCCTACTAGAGCTGCCCCGGACAACTGTAAGTGCTGTTATTGTGATGTGGAAATGTCTATGAGCAACAACGGCTCAGCCGTGAAGTGTAGTCATTACACAAAGAACGGGACTGGCAAGTGCTGAAGCGCTTAGCCCGTAAAAATCGTCTGTCCTCGGTTGCAACACTCACTACTGAGTTCCAAACTGCCTCTGGAAGCAACGTCAGCACAATAACTGTTCGTCAGGACCTTCATGAAACGGGTCTCCATGGACGAGCAGCTGCACACAAGCCTAAGATCACCATGCGCAATGCTTTACACCTCTCCCCGTCAGGAGAGGGGTAAAGCTTGCCGCCATTGGACTCTGGCGCAGTGGAAACGTGTTCTCTGGAGTGGTGAATCACGCTCCACCATCTGGCAGTCCGACAGATGAATCTGGGTTTGGCGGATACCAGGAGAACGCTACCTGCCCCAATGCCACTAGAGATCCTGGTTCGAATCCAGGCTCTGTCGTAGCCGGCCGTGACCGGGAGGCCCATGGGGCGGCGCACAATTGGCCCAGTGTCGTCCAGGGTAGGGGAGGGAATGGCCGGCAGGGATGTAGCTCAGTTGGTAGAGCATGGTGTTTGCAACGCCAGGGTTGTGGGTTCGATTCCCATGGGGGGACAGTATAAAAAAATAAAATAATGTATGCACTCACTAACTGTAAGTCGCTCTGGATAAGAGCGTCAGCTGAATGACTAAAATGTAAATGTAAAGTTTGGTGGAGGAGGAATAATGGTCTGGGGCTGTTTTTCATGGTTCAGGCTAGGTCCCTTAGTTCCAGTGAAGGAAAATCTTAACGCTATGACATTCTTGACAATTCTGTGCTTCCAACTTTGTGGCAACAGTTTGGGGAAGGCCCTTTCCTGTTTTGGCATGACAATGCCCCCGTGCACAAAGCGAGGTCCATACAGAAATGGTTTGTCGAGATCGTTGTGGAAGAACTTGACAGGCCTGCACAGAGCTCTGACCTCAACCCCATCGAACACCTTTGGGATGAATTGCGAGCCAGTCCTAATCACCCAACATCAGTGCCCGACTTCACTAATGCTCTTGTGGAAGCAAGTCCCTGCAGCAATTTTCCAACATCTAGTGGAAAGGCTTCCCAGAAGAGTAGCGGCTGTTATAGCAAGAAAGGGGGGATCAACTCCATATTGATGCCCATGATTTTGGAATGAGATGTTCGACGAGCAGGTGTCCACATACTTTTGGTCATATAGTGTATCTCTACCTCTCTGTGCATGTGTATTGTCTGTCAGTCAGTCTGTCTGTCTGTCTGTCTGTCTGTTTGTCTGTCTTCTAGTCTCTCTTTATCTCCCGCACTCCCACTCTACCTGTGTGTCGCCTCTTTTTTACTGTACAGAATATACTGTTTGTATTGCTCAGTTACAGTGCCTTCGGAAAGTTTTCAGACCCCTTGACTTTTTCCACATTTTGTTACGTTACAGCCTTATTCTAAAATGGATTAAATAAATAAAACATCCTCAGTAATCTACACACAATACTGTCACGCCCTGACCTTAGAGATCCCTTTTATTCTCTATTTGGTTAGGTCAGGGTGTGATTTGGGTGGGCATTCTAGTTTTTCTATTTCTTTGTTGGCTGGGTATGGTTCCCAATCAGAGGCAGCTGTCTATCGTTGTCTCTGATTGGGGATCATACTTAGGCAGCCTTTTTCCCACCTTAGTTTGTGGGATCTTGTTTTTGTATAGGTGCTTTGTTAGCCTGCAGAACTTTACGTTCGTGTGTGTTTTGTTGTTTTGTCGGTGTTCATTGAATAAATGAAAATGTTCGCCTACCACGCTGCACCTTGGTCCGAGCCGTAAATACACGAGCGTGACAAATACCCCATAATGACGAAGTGAAAACAGGTTTTTAGAAATTTTTGCAATTTTATAAAACATAAAAAACAGATACCTTATTTACATAAATATTCAGACCCTTTGCGATGAGACTCAAAATTGAGCTCATGTGCATCTTGTTTCCATTTATGATCCTTGAGATGTTTCTACAACTTGATCTACATCCTGTGGTAAATTCAATTGATTGGACATGATATGGAAAGGCACATACCTGTCTATATAAGGTCCCACAGTCGACAGTGCATGTCAGAGCAAAATCCAAGCCATGAGGTCAAAGGAATTGTTCGTAGAGCACCGAGACAGGATTGTGTCGAGGCACAGATCTGGGGAGGGTACCAATACATTTCTGCAGCATTGAAGTTCCCCAAGAACACAGTGGCCTCCATCATTCTTAAATAGAAGAAGTTTGGAACCACCAAGACTCTTCCTAGAGCTGGCCCACCCGGCCAAACTGAGCAATCGGGGGAGAAGGGCCTTGGTCAGGGAGGTGACCTAGAAGACCTTTCAACAGGACAACGACCGTAAGCACACAGCCGAGACAACTCTGGAGTGGCTTCGGGACAAGTCTCTGAATGTCCTTGAGTGGCCCAGCCAGAGCCCGGACTTGAACCCGATCGAACATCTCTGGCGAGACCTGAAAATAGCTGTGCAGCAACGTAATGTAATAAATTTTAGAAGAAGGCTGTAACCTAAAAAAATGTGGAAAAGGTCACGGGGTATGAATTCTTTCCGAAGGCACTGTACAAAGTAGATCGGTGCATTATGATACACTAGTTGATGGATACTGAAGCAAACATCTGTCAGGTGGAGGAGGGCTTAGCCTAGTGTGCAGACATACATACACATACAAACACACACACACACACACACACACACATGCTCTCCTCTCTCCTCTTTACTACTCCTCTTAATTCTGGCCTTTGTGCTGAATTTTTGTTGAAGAGTACAGTAACAAGTGTGCTGTTGTTGTGCCTCCTTTTCACAGCAGCGCTAATGAGGGAAACAAGGACGGAGAACAGAAAAATAATTCAATCTCTGACAAGAACTGTTCTCTGTATTTTGGGCTGTACCATACAAATGTCAAATGTCAATTTGACTTGATTCCATGCAGAGAATTGCCATGCAGAGAATTGCCATGGAGACAAAGCCTGAGAATACAAAGGGATCCGGAAGCATTTCTTCTGATCACTTACTAGAGCTCTAGGAAATCAATTGGAGAGGTGTAATGAATACCTATATGTACTCCTGAGTGGCGCAGTGGTCTAAGGCACTGCATCGCAGTGCTAACTGTGCCACTAGAGATCCTGGTTCGAATCCAGGCTCTGTCGCAGCCGGCCGCGACCGGGAGACTCATGGGCGGCGCACAATTGGCCCAGCGTCGTCCAGGGTAGGGGAGGGAATGGCTGGCAGGGATGTAGCTCAGTTGATAGAGCATGGCGTTTGCAACGCCAGGGTTGTGGGTTCGATTCCCACGGGGGGCCAGTATAAAAATAAATAAAAAATGTATTCACTAACTGTAAGTCGCTCTGGATAAGAGCGTCTGCTAAATGACTAAAATGTAAATGTAAAATGTTAATGTTTCTGAAAATTGAAGGTTCTGAAGTTCACATCACAGTCGGAACACATTTAGCTCCATGGATCGCTCCATGGATCACTCTGCGGACAATGTCTCATAAGGGTCTCAAAGTCTGTCAATGACTCTTATTACTGTCATTTTAGCCAACAATAGGAAGGGCTATGTTCTAATAACAGGCTATGTCGCTAATATCAGGCGAAGAAGAAGAGAGCAGTAACATCATCAGTTAGAAGATATTCTAGGAAGTAGTCCTGCCCTTGGAGAAATATGGGTGGACCTGAAAGGACCGATTAAACCCCTGGCCATACAGTAAAGATGTGTATGACATAGATTACATATTGGTTCTATTTCTAATACTCATTTGGATGTGTCACTATGAGATTTGCTTAGGCGGATCACTAACTTGAAGAACCAACGTCGTTTGTACACAGACAGGTGGAGTGGCGAATGAGGTGAGCGCCTCTCCTCCTTATAAGGAGCCACTCGCCAATCCTCTGGTCATGCTGCAACATGATATCTTAGGAAAGGTAAAATGTCACAGTAGCTCACCCTCCCCTTCTCTGTCTGTTGACTCTCTCTCTCCCTTCCCTCCTCTATTTCCCCCTCCCTCCCTCCCTCCTTCACCCTCTCCCTCTCTCTCTCCCTCATGCAGACAGACAGACAGACAGGCCGCCAGACAGACAGGCAGACAGACACAGACAGACAGACAGACAGACAGACAGACAGACAGACAGACAGACAGACAGACAGGCAGGCAGGCAGGCAGGCAGGCAGGCAGGCAGGCAGGCAGGCAGGCAGGCAGGCAGGCAGGCAGGCAGGCAGGCAGGCAGGCAGGCAGGCAGGCAGGCAGGCAATCTGCAGACAGAGAGATAGTCCCCAAATAAAATGTAAAGGAAGTTTGTTCTGAAGTGTCTGTCCTATATCTGAGAGATATAAGAAAGATCCGGAAACAGTAGTAAAAGAAATTACACATATTTAACCCCTTATTTTTGGCACTAATTAGTCTAAGCAATATATAATTCTACCAAGCTACAGTGAGGGAAAAAAGTATGTGATCCCCTGCTGATTTTGTACATTTGCCCACTGACAAAGAAATGATCAGTCTATAATTTTAATGGTAGGTTTATTTGAACAGTGAGAGACAGAATAGCAACAAAAAAGTACTTGATGGCAAAACCCTTGTTGGAAATCACAGAGGTCAGACGTTTCTTGTAGTTGGCCACCAGGTTTGCACACATCTCAGGAGGGATTTTGTCCCACTCCTCTTTGCAGATCTTCTCCAAGTCATTAAGGTTTCGAGCCTGATGTTTGGCAACTCGAACCTTCAGCTCCCTCCACAGATTTTCTATGGGATTAAGGTCTGGAGACTGGCTAGGCCACTCCAGGACCTTAATGTGCTTCTTCTTGAGCAACTCATTTGTTGCCTTGGCCGTGTGTTTTGGGTCATTATCATGCTGGAATACCCATCCACGACCCATTTTCAATGCCCTGGCTGAGGGAAGGCGGTTCTCACCCAAGATTTGACGGTACATGGCCCCGTCCATCGTCCCTTTGATGCAGTGAAGTTGTCCTGTCCCTTTAGCAGAAAAACACCCCCAAAGCATAATGTTTCCACCTCCATGTTTGACGGTGGGGATGGTGTTCTTGGGGTCATAGGCAGCATTCCTCCTCCTCCAAACACGGCGAGTTGAGTTGATGCCAAAGAGCTCCATTTTGTTCTCATCTGACCACAACACTTTCACCCAGTTCTCCTCTGAATCATTCAGATGTCCATTGGCAAACTTCAGACTGGCCTGAATATTTGCTTTCTTGAGCAGGGGGACCTTGCGGGCGCTGCAGGATTTCAGTCCTTCACGGCGTAGTGTGTTACCAACTGTTTTCTTGGTGACTATGGTCCCAGCTGCCTTGAGATCATTGACAAGATTATCCCGTGTAGTTCTGGGCTGCTTCCTCACCGTTCTCATGATCATTGCAACTCCACAAGGTGAGATCTTGCATGGAGCCCCAGGCCGAGGGAGATTGACAGTTATTTTGTGTTTCTTCCATTTGCGAATAATCGCACCAACTGTTGTCACCTTCTCACCAAGCTGCTTGGCGATGGTCTTGTAGCCATTCCAGCCTTGTGTAGGTCTACAATCTTGTCCCTGACATCCTTGGAGAGCTCTTTGGTCTTGGCCATGGTGGAGAGTTTGGAATCTGATTGATTGATTGCTTCTGTGGACAGGTGTCTTTTATACAGTTAACAAGCTGAGATTAGGAGCACTCCCTTTAAGAGTGTGCTCCTAATCTCAGCTCGTTACCTGTATAAAAGACACCTGGGAGCCAGAAATCTTTCTGATTGAGAGGGGGTCAAATACTTATTTCCCTCATTAAAATGCAAATCAATTTATAACATTTTTGACATGCGTTTTTCTGGATTATTTTGTTGTTATTCTGTCTCTCACTGTTCAAATAAACCTACCATTAAAATTATTGACTGATCATTTCTTTGTCAGTGGGCAAACGTACAAAATCAGCAGGGGATCAAATACTTTTTTCCCTCACTGTATATGGAATTGTTTTAACAAGGATCATTTTGCTATTTGATTTTGAATTTTAAAAAAGTATAAAAAAATATATACAAAAATTAATTGATGACAATTTGTATTTTCTATTAGCCCATACAAACACATTGAATAACATATTCACTACATGGAACAGAGAGTCCCCCCCAAAAAAATCAAAAGGAAGTTTGTTCTAAACATGTCTAACCTATATCTGAGAGATATAAGAAACATCAGGGGACAGTCTTTTATTTGTACATGTATTTAACACCTTATTTCCGGCACTAAACATTCTCCATATACAGTTGAAGTCGTAAGTTTAAATGCACCTTAGCCAAATACATTTAAACTCAGTTTTTCACAATTCCTGACATTTAATCCTAGTAAAAATTCCCTGTTTTAGGTCAGTTAGGATCACCACTTTATTTTAAGAATGTGAAATGTCAGAATAATAGTAGAGAGAATGATTTATTTCAGCTTTAATTTCTTTCATCACATTCCCAGTGGGTCAGCAGTTTACATACACTCAATTAGTATTTGTTAGCATTGTCTTTAAATTGTTTATCTTGGGTCAACCATTTCTGGTAGCCTTCCACCAGCTTCCCACAATAAGTGGGGTGAATTTTGGCCCATTCCTCCTGACAGAGCTGGTGTAACTGAGTCAGATTTGTAGGCCTCCTTGCTCGCACATGCTTTTTCAGTTCTGCTCACATATTTTCTATAGGATTGAGGTCAGGGCTTTGTGATGGCCACTCCAACACCTTGACTTTGTTGTCCTTAAGCCATTTTGCCACAACTTTGGAAGCATGCTTGGGGTCATTGTCCATTTGGAAGACCCATTTGCAACCAAGCTTTAACTTCCTGACTGATGTCTTGAGATGTTGCTTCTATATATCCACATAATCTTCCTTCCTCATGATGCCATCTATTTTGTGAAGTGCACCAGTCCGTCCTGCAGCAAAGCACCCCCACAGCATGATCCTGCCACCCCCGTGCTTCACGGTTGTGATGGTGTTCTTCGGCTTGCAAGCAACCCCCTTTTTCCTCCAAACATAACGATGGTCATTATGGCCAAACAGTACGTTCATCTCTAGGAGACAGAACACGTCTCCTTCCTGAGCGGTATGACGGCTGCGTGGTCCCATGGTGTTTATACCTGCGTACTATTGTTTGTACAGATGCGGCAGGTAGCTTAGTGGTTAAGAGCGTTGTGCCAGTAACCGAAAGGTCTCTGGTTCTAATCCCTGAGCCGACTAGGTGAAAAATCTGTCGATGTGCCCTTGAGCAAGGCACTTAACCCTAATTGCTCATGTAAGTCGCTCTGGATAAGAGCGTCTGCTAAATGACTAAAATGTAAATGTAAATGAACGTGGTACCTTCAGGTGTTAGGAAATTGCTCCCAAGGATGAACCAGACTTGTGGAGGTCTACCATCATTTTTCTGAGGTCTTGGCTAATTTCTTTTGATTTTCCCATGATGTCAAGCAAAGAGGCACTGAAATTGAAGGTAGGCCTTGAAATACATCAACAGGTACACCTCCAATTGACTCAAATGATGTCAATTAACTTCTAAAGCCATGACATCATTTGTTTAAAGGCCAACATCCAAGCTGTTTAAAGGCACAGTCAACTTAGTGTATGTAAACTTCTGACCCACTGGAATTGTGATACAGTGAATTATAAGTGAAATAATCTGTCTGTAAACAATAGTTGGAAAATGCACAAAGTAGATGTCCTAACCGACTTGCCAAAACTATAGTTTGTTAACAAGAAATTTGTGGAGTGGTTGAAAAACGAGTTTTAATGACTCCAACCTAAGTGTATGTGAACTTCCGACTTCAACTGTACATGTAGGTATAGTTAAAGTGACTATGCATGGACAATAAACAGAGAGTAGCAGCAGCGTAAAAGAGGGGGTGGGGGGTGCAATGCAAATAGTCCGGGTAGCCATTTGATTATCTGTTCAGGAGTCTTATGGCTTTGGGGTAGAAGCTGTAAAGAAGCCTTTGGACCTAGACTCGGTGCTCCGGTACCACTTGCCGTGCAGTAGCATAGAGAACAGTCTATGACTAGGGTGGCTGGAATCTTTGACAATTTTTAGGGCCGTCCTCTGACACCGCCTGGTATAGAGGTCCTGAATGGCAGGAAGCTTGGCCCCAGTGATGTACTGGGCCATACGCACTACCCTCTGTAGTGCCTTGCGGTCGGAGGCCAAGCAGTTGCCATACCAGGCAGTGATGCAACCAGTCAGGATGCTCTCGATGGTGCAGCTGTATAACTTTTTGAGGATCTAAGGAACCATGCCAAATCTTTTCAGTCTCCTGAGGGGGAATAGGCTTTGTCGTGCCCTCTTCACTACTGTCTTGGTGTGTTTGGACCATTATAGTTTGTTGGTGATGTGGACACCAAGGAACTTGAAGCTCTCAACCTGCTCCACTACAGCCCCGTCGATGAGAATGGGGGCGTGCTCGGTCCTTCTTTTCCTGTAGTCCACTTTGTCTTTGATCAAAAGTGTGACATTGGTGGATGCGGTGGATTGAGACACATCCAATGGAGAAAAAAAATAGATATCTCTAGCTTAAACTGACAGACTTTTATGGGAATTGTTTATTATTATGCTAATTAGATTTACGCAGGGGAGCGGACTTCGACTCTAGAGGGTTAGGGTTATGGCGAGGGTTAGGTTTGGGGTTGAGCCATGATGTGGACATGATGCTAGGGTTGGGTTGATTTTAGAGTTTGTCTGTATGCCTGCCTACCTGCCTGGCTCCCTGTATCTCTGTCTGTGAGTGGATCTGTATATCTGTCTGTCTGTTTGTCTGTCTGTCTGTCTGTCTGTCTGTCTGTCTGTCTGTCTGTCTGTCTGTCTGTCTGTCTGTCTGTCTGTCTGTCTGTCTGTCTGTCTGTCTGTCTGTCTGTCTGTCTGTCTGTCTGTCTGTCTGTCTGTCTGTCTGTCTGTCTGTCTGTCTGTCTGTCTGTCTGCCTGTCTGCCTGCCTGTCTGTCTGTCTGTCTGTCTGTCTGTCTGAGTCTTACACCAATTTACCCATTGTAGCTTTATCTATGGCTTTTTTGCCTTGAATGCAATGTATTAGCTTACTGTATGCACCAATGCCCTTGATACATATGTATGCATCAATATCCTGTCTGTGGAGGTGGGAAAGTGGAGGAAGTAGTGGAGGTGGGAGAGAGAGGAGGGAGATGGAGAGACATAGCATAGAGAAGGGGGGAAAGAAGGAGGGAGATAGAATGGAGAGTGGAGGATAGAGAGAGAGAGAGAGAGAGAGAGAGAGAGAGAGAGAGAGAGAGAGAGAGAGATACTCATCTTTTCCCATTGACTGCAATGTATTCGCTTACGAATCAACCCTGTGATATTCATATTTTCCCATTGACTACAATGTATTGACATAAGCGTCAACCCTATGACACTGATGTTTTTCTATTGACATAAGCGTCAACACTGTGACACTAATCTTTTCCCATTGACTGCAATTTATTGACAATCTGATTAAATTGTTTGAAGCTTATCTTTTCCCATTGACTGCTATGTATTGAGAAAATTGATAGCCTCGATTCCCTCCCCTCACTGTCTGACGACTTGGTGTCAGGGGAGGGCGAGCTAGGTGTTGACGAGTAGGCTCTCCTAGCCTGGACATGCACAATATGGAGGAATCCGGCTTTTGCAACCCTCCCATGGTGGAGCCGTCACTGCCTGACCCCACCAACCTATATGCCGTGCTACTAACACTGCCGATACTTCCTTCTCTGGAAAGATGGAGTTATTTTCTGCTAACTTTTTCACTAAGACGTACAAAGCCGTAACATGAGCTCAGTCAATAAGAGCACTTAAAATGATCAATTTTTTTATGGCTTACCAGGCCGAGTTACTGGAGGAGGTGGGGAAGCAACTTGACTCGGATACCCTGGATCCAGATGCTTGGGATGAGATCTGAACCTCTGCGCCTCCTGTTGTGCCATCCAAGGCTGTGGTCGTACCATGAGCCTGGCGGTGGTGGGAGAGAGGGTACTTAGGTTAAGCTTGTCCAGTTTAACAGACAAAGAAAAAGTGGACCTCCTGGATGCCCCTGTGACACCAAAGGAGTTGTTTTGGCAGCTGTCGCGTAAGAAAGAAGGCGAAGCCTCCCACTTCTGCCTGCCCCGCAAACCTGGGCCCTGTGGCAGCCCGTTTGTCACAGCAACTCGCCCCAGCCTCACAGCAGGGAAGAGGCATCAAGCTGGCCCTAGGGGGAAACCCCTAGGGGAAACCCCCGGCGACACAGAAGACTGCCAATACCTAGGTTAAGCCCTTGAACCAGAGCAAACCTGGAGGTAAACAGTCCTTTGCTGCAGCAAGGTTCCGCACTCTTAACCCCCCTAAGGGGGGGTGGGGGGCAAGAGGGGTCGACCATCCTAGGGCGCAGCCCTAAAGGCAATGGAGGATAGCGCGCAAAGCCTACGGCTCCCTTCCCTACTTCCCGGGTTTAACGTGAGCCATTCCTCCCCCTCTCCGCCTCACGCTTTAGCGGCAAGGCACGTCTGTGTTTTAGAAAAAAAATCAGTAGCAGCGCACTTTGGTGACACTGCTCACATGAGAAAATGGAGGAAATGCACTTCACCCCCAAGTGCTATCCTCCCTTGGACTCCCTTGGCACCTTCTCAGGTTCCAGCCATGGACGAAAGTCAGCGTGTCCACCCTCCCTCCGGTCTCTTCTGACATACAGTACGGAGCAGGACCCGGAACATATTCCAGTCCACGTGATCAAAACAGTCTTGGAGTGTGAATTCTGATTGGTCATATGTTTATAGGTTTTTACCAGTTGGATGTCACTGCGCCTTCGTTGGCGTATACTTCCTCAGTGTCGGCGCCTCTGAGGGGTGATACTATTGGGACTAGTCCGGCTAACCTATATATTGCGGAATACATATGGCTCACATATTACTAAATAACAATAAAACAGCCACTTCAATATAACTAAGAAAAACAAGCAAAGGAAGAAAGGCATGCTTGAGAATGACCAAAGGATGCGCGAGTGGCTCCTTATAAGGAGGGGAGGGGCTCACCTCATTCACCACTCGACCTGTCTGTCTCCAACAGACGTTGTGTGATTAGTTTTTCAAGTAAGTGATCCGCCCGAGCGAATCCCATAGTGATACATCTCACTCATATTCTCATAGAACCGGGGTTACGCAAGTAACCCTACATTTTCTATGCCTCTGGCTCCCATGCATACCTTTTTTAACTTTATTAAAACAGCATCATCCCATCATTGATCTCATATAAACCCTTTAAATCTCACTGTGTTGAAATGATTAAGCAGTGATTATCCAACTGCTATTTCCATTCAAGATAGCATCACTAAGGAGTAGTTACTGTAAGTGGAGTATCAGTTCAAAACAGAGCCCAGACGGTGAAAATAAACCATGTCCTCTAAATATAAGCCTGAGAAGTTATTGGTCCTCTGAAGCTCAATTGGTAGAGCATGGCACTTGTAGCACCAGGGTAGTGGGTTCGAACCCCGGGACCACCCATACGTAAAAATGTATGCACACATGACTGTAAGTCACTTTGAATAAAAGCGTCTGCTAAATGGCATATTATTCTATTATTATAAGTTGAAGGAGTACCTTGGGACCAGTTGTTTTATGCTTGCTGATACAGGAAGTGTACTCATCACTGTCTTTATCAGCCACATTCCAATTATTGTATCAGTTTCATATTCCAGGTCTTAAGCCTAAGTGGAGGCCTATCTTTTTACTCATTATTACACATTATTTTTGGAAGAGCATCATTCAACCTACTATATTCAGTTATTAGAATTTGTTTTACATCTTAATGATTTGGCTTGTAATCCTTGGCTTGTTGTTCTTAGTTATATTTATTGTACTGTACTATTGAAATGGTTGTTTTATTGTATGTGAGCCATATGTATTCCACAATATAGGTTCATTACTCTGGTGACAATAGCAGTGACTAATTGTTCAATTAATTGTTTAAGGGAAGCGTGGAACTAAACTAGCACTGCCTGTTGAGAGGAGGAGTTGTTTTCCCACATTAACAGCTATTTTCTAATGTTCCCCCGATTTAAAGAGATGTTGTAGAAGGGCATGAGGTGTTGAAGAGTGAATTGGTATACATATTTCAGACACTATAGTCTAGTAGCACCACAAACATTGTTGACTGAGTAATTTGATTGTAGCCACTAGACTGTTTGTGGCCGACCGCCTTGATTCGGTCTTAGGTAGCAACATTTGAAATTGTGTTTTTTACATTGGATAAAAGTAGAGACTCTGAGCTAGAACATTTTATATAATAAACTGCAGTTGAGAAACAATGGGAAAGTAATTCTGCTTTGAAAGTTGATAAACTTGTAACCCCACTTTTGAGAAAATGGCCCTTGAATGTTTTGGTACACCTACTGTAGAGCTCTTCTTTGTCTACACCCATTCAGCATTGTTCACACCCTCTTAAGTCTTAGCCTCACCCATCTCTTTAAGGATTTATATGTGAGGCCATGTGCTAATCAGAGTGAGTAGTGCAGTAAACAATCAAAGATTTCAAGATTAAACGTGGTGAAAGTAGTAGCCTACAATAAGGAAAAACTCCAGGTAGAAATACACTTTATCTAGTCCTTGGCCTATATCCTAATCTGACTTTGGTGCAGGTCATGTTGTTCTTCACATTACTGTCTCTGGTAAACACACACTATATCAAATACAATCTAAGTTTATTTGTCACATGCACAGGATACAGAAGGTGTAAACAGCACACTGAAATGGTTACTTGCATATTTGCATAGTAGCAATATCAAAAATAGAAATTGTCAATATAAAAAAAAAGAACAAAAAGTGTCAATGCCAGTAGAGAAAGAACAAAATAATATACAGTATGTACAAGAACAATATCAATAACGATATTAGTGATACTGGTGATAGACAATGTAGTTATATGCATACAATAAGGGGTAAAATGGCTGAGCAGCAGGATAAATAAATAAATAGTAGAAGGAACGTATGGCGTGTGTGTTTGTGTTAGGAGGGAGTCATGTGAATGTGCATAGAGGCACTGCAGATCGTCCGGATGACTGGGAATGCTTAGAATACCAGTACAATGTTTATTTGCACAGGCAAACAAAATCCCATAACAATAATTCTCAATGTTCCATTATCACTAGCTTTGACTTAATTACATTCCTTTAATGGGGAACTCAAACCACCTGGTAGCACATATTTTTCAAGAGTTCCTAAAATTTCCAAATTAACAACATTTTAGTAATTCGCCCTCAGTGATGAACTGGTTAATAATTTTTTTATTATGTTTTAGAGGTCACCAACATTTTACAAATGTGTAATTTCCCATTTTATACACAATTATTACTAAACATTTGTGGTAAATGAGGTTCGGTTTTGCTCACGTTCACTTCCTGGTTTTCAACCATCTTTGAATGCATGTTTAAAAAAACTGTGGGAGTCCGATAATGAAAACCACATGATCATTTTATTAAATGACATTGATTGAAATGATGAAATATACCAAACCATTTTTTATTTTTTATTTTTATTTAAAATTGGTTGTCAAAATTAGCCCGAGCTGCCTGTTAAAGGGTTAACGACCGAGTGTGTTTACCTCAGCAGAAGGCATAAAACATTGATGGTATGTGAGCTGCTGTAAACCTGAAAGCGTAGAGAGAGTAAGATTTTACCGTGAAGGCAAGCCCCATAGCAGACTGCTGTCTTGAATCCAGTATGAGACCTGCCAAACAAACATCAAATGCGGAAACTGGAAACGTCGATACAATGCTGTACAGTTTATAGGGGAAGGGAAACAGGAAAGGACATACATTCCTTTTTATTTCTTTTTCTATTATGTAGGCACACCGTCTCTGATCCTGAGGGCTTGTTTGGCCTTTCAGCTCACACTGCAGTAGCCACAAGGCCTAGGGTTCTACTTCTTAGTGATATTTCAAAGTCAAAGCATGTTATTACATGTTAGGGAACAACATATGACTGGTGGTGGAATCTGAAATGGTGGGCTTTTCTGGGTTGTCCATGGGCAAGATAGTTAGCCTATGCCCTATGTTCACCTGAAATATTTAAGCAGAAAGTGTCTGCCATACAAACAAATAATTCAGACAGAATGCTGACACTTTTGTTACAATATTTGGTAGGTGCGGTGTGCAGTTGCTAAACAAAAATGCCTTTGGTTTATTGCCTTATTATGCTCAGTTTGGATCTACAGTAACATAAATCCCTGAATCTACAAACAAGCCTGGATGCTACACACATGCCCCTTAGCGTATCAGTAAGCTCTCTCTGATGGTTCCTCACAATCTTTGGAAGATGTATCTGTGTGAGTAAACCACCCAAGGGATCTACCATCTCTAACCCCGTATTTGCTCAAGTCTGCTCAGTTTGACACTACAGCATAGAAAACCTGTTAGGCTGTATCAAGGCCAGCATTCTCAGTTATGCTGAAGGGCATTGAAGTATTATCTATATTAGAGAACAGCAAGAATAAAAAACTGGAGAAAACAATATAGCACTCTAAAGTGGTACATTAAAAAACATAGTTATGAGATAATCAGCAATATGGATCTCCCGAGGATCTCCCGAGTGGCGCAGTGGTCTAAGGCACTGCATCGCAGTGCTAGCTGTGCCACTAGAGATCCTGGTTCGAATCCAGGCTCTGCTGTAGCCGGCTGCAACCGGGAGACCAATGGGGCGGCGCAAAATTGGCCCAGCGTCGTCCAGGGTAGGGGAGGGAATGGCCGGCAGGTAGGTAGCTCAGTTGGTAGAGCATGGCGTTTGCAACGCCAGGGTTGTGGGTTCGATTCCCACGGGGGGCCAGTATGAAAAAAGATTTTAAAAAAAGAAAAAAGAATAATGTATGCACTAACTGTAAGTCGCTCTGGATAAGAGTGTCTGCTAAATAATGCAATATGGAAGCATGATTAATCTTAATCAAAGGGTCATATTAAAGTCCCAAATTTCATAAATGGCTTTAAGTGGATTTTACTTGGGGATGGAGGGATGGGGGACATGGGGTGGGCATTATATAACTCCAATAGATGTGGTCATCCTACTGGTAATGAGGGGATGAGACGATGTTGTGTAGTCACAGTGTAGCAGAGGTAGTTGGTCAAGACCTCAAGACCAATGTTAGCACAAAGAGCTAACAGATAGAAAATAGCTCAGCGGGCAAACACCGTGAGTCATGTTCACGACCTATGGTGCTTTCAGAAAGTAGCCACACCCCTTGACTTAAAAAAGAAAATGTGTTGTGTTACAGCCTGAATTTAAAATATATGTTTTGTCACTGGCCTACGCACAATTACCCATAATGTCAAATGGGAATTATGTTTTTTGAAATGTTTTTGAATTAATACAAAATGAAAAGCTGAAATGTCTTGAGTCAATAAGTATTCTACCCTTTGTTATGGCAAGCCTAAATAAGTTCAGGAGTAAAACATGTCTTAACCAGTCACATAATAAGTTGCATGGACTCACTCTGTGTGCAATAATAGTGTTTCACATGATTTTTGAATGACTACCTCATCTCTGTACCCCACACATACAATTATCTGTAAGGTCCCTCAGTCGAGCAGTGAATTTCAAACACAGATTAAACCACAAAGACCAGGAAGATTTTATAATGCCTCGCAAAGAAGGGCACCTATTGGTAGATGGGTAAAAATAAAAAAAGCAGACATTGAATATCCCTTTATACATGCTGAAGTTATTAATTACACTTTGGATGATGTATCAGTACAGTGCCTTGCAAAAGTATTCATCCCACTTGGCGTTTTTCCTGTTTTGTTGCATTACAACCTGTAATTTAAATGGATTTTTATTTGGATTTCATGTAATGGACATACACAAAATAGTCCAAATTGGTGAAGTGAAATGAAAAAAATAACTTGTTTCAGAAAATTCTAAAAAATAAATAACGGAAAAGTGGTGTGTGCATACAGTGGAGAGAACAAGTATTTGATACACTGCCGATTTTGCAGGTTTTCCTACTTACAAAGCATGTAGAGGTTTGTAATTTTTATCATAGGTACACTTCAACTGTGAGAGACGGAATCTAAAACAAAAATCCAGAAAATCACATTGTATGATTTTTAAGTAATTAAAATATTCACCCCCTTTGCTATGAAGCCCCTAAATATGATCTGGTGCAACCAATTACCTTCAGAAGTCACATAATTAGTTAAATAACGTTCACCTGTGTGCAATCTAAGTGTCACATGATCTGTCACATGATCTCAGTACTGCCCGCTCCATGATCTCGCCATCACGGTTGACAACGCCATTGTGTCCTCCTCCCAGAGTGCAAAGAACCTTGGCGTGACCCTGGACAACACCCTGTCATTCTCCGCTAACATCAAAGCGGTGACCCGATCCTGCAAGTTCATGCTCTACAACATTCGCAGAGTACGACCCTACCTTACACAGAAAGCGGCACAGGTCCTAATCCAGGCACTTGTCATCTCCCTTCTGGATTACTGCAACTCACTGTTGGCTGGGCTCCCTGCCTGTGCCATTAAACCCCTACAACTTATCCAGAACGCTGCAGCCCGTCTGGTGTTCAACCTTCCCAAGTTCTCTCATGTGACCCCGCTCCTACGCACACTCCACTGGCTTCCAGTTGAAGCTTGCATCTACTACAAAACCATGGTGCTTGCCTACGGAGCTGAGAGGGGAACGGCACCTCCTTACCTTCAGTCTCTGATCAGACCCTACACCCAAACGAGGGCACTACGTTCATCCACCTCTGGCCTGCTAGCCCCCCTAACTCTATGGAAGCACCGTTCCCGCTCAGCCCAGTCAAAACTATTCCCTGCTCTGGCACCCCAATGGTGGAACAAGCTCCCTCACGACGCCAGGACAGCGGAGTCACTGACCACCTTCCGGAGACACTTAAAACCCTACCTCTTTAAGGAATACCTGGAATAGTATAAAGGTAATCCTTCTACCCCCCCCACCCCCTCCCCCACCCCCCCATAAAAAAAATTAAAATAATAATAATTGGGTGGTTGTCCCACTGGCTATCATAAGTTGAATGCACCCATTTGTAAGTCACTCTGGATAAGAGCGTCTGCTAAATGACTTAAATGTAAAAATGTATATATACACCTGTTCTGAAAGGCCCCAGAGTCTGCAACACCACTAAGCTAGGGGCATCACCAAGCAAGCGGCACCATGAAGACCAAGGATCTCTCCAAACAGGTCAGGGACAAAGTTGTGGAGAAGTACAGATCAGAGTTGGGTTATAAAAAAATATCAGAAACTTTGAACATTCCACGGAGCACCATTAAATGCATTATTAACAAATGGAAAGAATATGGCACCACAACAAACCTGCCAAGAGGGCCGCCCACCAAAAATCAAGGACCATGCAAGGAGGGCATTAATCAGAGATGCAACAAAGAGACCAAATATAACCCTGAAGGAGCTGCAAAGCTCCACAGCGGAGATTGGAGTATCTGTCCATAGGACCACTTTAAGCCGTACACTCCACAGAGCTGGGCTTTACGGAAGAGTGGCCAGAATAAAGCCATTGCTTAAAGAAAAAAATAAGCAAACACGTTTGGTGTTCGCCAAAAGGCATGTGGGAGACTCCCCCAAACATATGGAAGAAGGTACTCTGGTCAGATGAGACAAAAATTGAGCTTTTTGGCCATCAAGGAAAACGCTATGTCTGGCACAAACCCAACACCTCTCATCACCCCAAGAACGCCATCCCCACAGTGAAGCATGGTGTTGGCAGCATCATGCTGTGGGGATGTTTTTCATCAGCAGGGACTGGGAAACTGGTCAGAATTGAAGGAATGATGGATGGCGCTAAATACAGGGAAATTCTTGAGGGAAACCTGTTTCAGTCTTCCAGAGATTTGAGACTGGGACGGAGTGTCACGTCTCCTCCCGTTGCTCCCTTCCAGCGCTCTGATTCTGCTGAGCCACCGGTCTGAGCGCACCACCTCGGCAACACCGGAATGGAAACCCAATACACCATAATCACCTCCAGCGCACCTGCACCTCATCATCTCATCACCACCCCTATTTAGCCTGGACTGTTCTGTATGATGTTGTTTGTGATTGTTTAGCTTCGTGTCGTTTACTCTATATTTGTTATTTCTCTTTGTCATTGTTAAGTAAACCTTGACCTTGTTAATTGCTGCGTCTGCATCCTGCCTCTTCGTATACTCAGTACTCGTCACACGGAGGTTCACCTTCCAGCAGGACAATGGCCCTAAGCATACTGCTAAAGCAACACTCAAGTGGTTTAAGGGGAAACATTTAAATGTCTTGGAATGGCCTAGTCAAAGCCCAGACCTCAATCCAATTGAGAATCTGTGGTATGACTTAAAGATTGCTGTACACCAGCGGAACCCATCCTACTTGAAGAAGCTGGAGAAGTTTTGCCTTGAAGAATGGGCAAAAATCCCAGTGGCTAGATGTGCCAATCTTATAGAGACATACCCCAAGAGACTTACAGCTGTAATTGCTGCAAAAGGTGGCTCTACAAAGTATTGACTTTGGGGGGGGGTGAATAGTTATGCACGCTCAAGTTCAGTTTTTTTGTCTTATTTCTTGTTTGTTCCACAATTCAACATTTTTTGCATCTTGAAAGTGATAGGCATGTTGTGGAAATCAAATGATACAAACCCCCAAAAAATCCATTTTAATTCCAGATTGTAAGGCAACAAAATAGGAAAAATGCCAAGGGGGGTGCATACTTTCGCAAGCCACTGTACACCCAGTTACTACAAAGTCCTTCCTAACTCAGTTGCCAGAGAGGAAGGAAACCGCTCAGGGATTTCTCCATGAGGCCAATGGTGACTTTAAAACAGTTACAGAGTTGAGTGACTGTGATAGAAGAAAACTGAGGATGGATCAACAACATTGTAGTTGCTCCACAATACTAACCTAATTGACAGAGTGAAAAAAAGGAAGCCTGTACAGAATACACATATTCCAAAATATGCATCCTGTTTGCAGCAAGGCACTAAAGTAATACTGCAAATAATGTAGCAAAGCAATTCACTTTTTGTCCTGAATACAAAGTGTTATGCTTGGTGCAAATCCAATACAACACATTATTGGGTATGCTTTTAATCGTTAAGGATTGGGGAGTTTTTCAGAATAATAAAGAAACGGATTGGAGCTAGCTATTCAGTCTGCTTTCCACCAGTCACTGGGAGATGAATTCACCTTTCAGCAGAACAATAACCTAAAATACAAGGTCAAATCTACCCTGGAGTTGCTTACCAAGAAGAGAGTGAATGTTCCTGAGTGGCAAAGTTACAGTTTTGACTTAAATCTGCTTGAAAAATCTTTGTCAAGACCTGAAAATGGTTGTCTAGTAATGATCAACAACCAATTTGACAGAGCTTGAAGAATTTTGAAAATAATAATGGGCAAATATTGTACAAAGCTCTTAGAGACTGACCCAGAAAGACACACAGCTGTAATCGCTGCAAAATGAGATTCTAACATGTATTGACTTAGGTGTGTGAATACTTATGTAAATGAGATATTTCAGTATTTCATTTTCAATAAATTTGCGAACATTTCTAAAAACATGTTTTCACTTTTCCATTATGGAGTATTGTGTGTAGATGGGTGAGAAAAAAATATATTTTATCAATTTTAAAGTTAGGCTGTAATACAACAAAATGTGGAATAAGTCAATGGGTATGAATACTTTCTGGTTAGGTGAATTGGGAAATGGTTGCCTCTTAGTGCCGACTCTGACCTAGTTCTAACATACCCCTGAGTGTAATGAAAAATAATATATCAGTGCATCAATGCTGTTCCCATGGGGCAATATACAATATAAAAAGGTTAAAATAGAGGAGTTCACTCATCTAACATGTCTGGCTTGTTCCTGTGTTTCTGTCCCAGGGTACTCCGGCCAGTCTGGTGCGTTACAGAGTAGAAGAGGACCAATCCCCTTACAGCGGTAGCATCTTTGACGTCGAGGAGGAGTCTGGGAGGATAATCACCAGGGTCAACCTCAACGAACAACCCAGTGTCACCTTCAAGGTAGCTGGTGGTGATGATGATGATGGCGCCGACAGACACGGTCACCCTGTTTCTAGCTCCTAGCCAACTTTTCAGTATTTAGTTTAATTTGGTGTTATTTCTTACATTATTTGCTCAAACGTTTCTAGTACTATTACCTACAGCCCAAAATAACTTTGGAATATTCGATTGGCGATCACTCATCAGAAATTCGACCAGAAATTGACTTCCCGTACCTAGATAATTTGTTTGGACTCCCCGAGGTAGCCCCATTCATCCCGGGTGATACTACAAAACGTCACCGCCGGAGAAGAGGGAGAAGGAGAGGGATCTTAGTTAGACTCAGGAGGCGTGCATTCCATCCACCGCATCAGAGTATATTACTCGCTAACGTTCAGTCCTTGGACAATAAAATAGATGAGCTCAGGATGAGGATATCCTTCCAGAGAGACATAAGGGACTGTAACATACTCAATTTTACGGAATCGTGGCTCTCTTCAGATATATTGTCCCCATCCATACAACCAGTGGGTTCTCCGTTCATCGCATGGACAGGAACAAAGAAACAAAGAGGTGGAGGGGTATGTCTCATGATTAACAACTCATGGTGTGATTGTGGTAATGTACAGGAACTCAAGTCATTTTGTTCTCCCGATCTGGAATACCTCACCATCAAATGCCAATTGCATTTCCTCCCGAGATCATTTTCTTTGCTTATAGTCACTGCTGTGTACATTCCGCCACAAGCCAACACCGCGACGGCTCTCAAAGAACTACACTGGACTTTGTGCAAACTGGAAACCGCACACAGTGGGGAAAAAAAGTATTTAGTCAGCCACCAATTGTGCAAGTTCTCCCACTTAAAAAGATGAGAGAGGCCTGTAATTTTCATCATAGGTACACGTCAACTATGACAGACAAATTGAGAATTTTTTTCTCCAGAAAATCACATTGTAGGATTTTTTATGAATTTATTTGCAGATTATGGTGGAAAATAAGTATTTGGTCACCTACAAACAAGCAAGATTTCTGGCTCTCACAGACCTGTAACTTCTTCTTTAAGAGGCTCCTCTGTCCTCCACTCGTTACCTGTATTAATGGCACCTGTTTGAACTTGTTATCAGTATAAAAGACACCTGTCCACAACCTCAAACAGTCACACTCCAAACTCCACTATGGCCAACACCAAAGAGCTGTCAAAGGACACCAGAAACAAAATTGTAGACCTGCACCAGGCTGGGAAGACTGAATCTGCAATAGGTAAGCAGCTTGGTTTGAAGAAATCAACTGTGGGAGCAATTATTAGGAAATGGAAGACATACAAGACCACTGATAATCTCCCTCGATCTGGGGCTCCACGCAAGATCTCACCCCGTGGGGTCAAAATGATCACAAGAACGGTGAGCAAAAATCCCAGGACCACACAGGGGGACCTAGTGAATGACCTGCAGAGAGCTGGGACCAAAGTAACAAAGCCTACCATCAGTAACACACTACGCCGCCAGGGACTCAAATCCTGCAGTGCCAGACGTGTCCCCCTGCTTAAGCCAGTACATGTCCAGGCCCGTCTGAAGTTTGCTAGAGTGCATTTGGATGATCCAGAAGAGGATTGGGAGAATATCATATGGTCAGATGAAACCCAAATATAACTTTTTGGTAAAAACTCAACTCATGCTTTGGGGCTGTTTTTCTGCAAAGGGACCAGGACGACTGATCCGTGTAAAGGAAAGAATGAATGGGACCATGTATCGTGAGATTTTAAGTGAAAACCTCCTTCCATCAGCAAGGGCATTGAAGATGAAACGTGGCTGGGTCTTTCAGCATGACAATGATCCCAAACACACCGCCCGGGCAACGAAGGAGTGGCTTCGTAAGAAGCATTTCAAGGTCCTGGAGTGGCCTAGCCAGTCTCCAGTTCTCAACCCAATAGAAAATCTTTGGAGGGAGTTGAAAGTCTGTGTTGCCCAGCGACAGCCCTAAAACATCACTGCTCTAGAGGAGATCTGCATGGAGGAATGGGCCAAAATACCAGCAACAGTGTGTGAAAACATTGTGAAGACTTACAGAAAACGTTTGACCTGTGTCATTGTCAACAAAGGGTATATAACAAAGTATTGAGAAACTTTTATTATTGACCAAATACTTATTTTCCACCATAATTTGCAAATAAATTCATTAAAAATCCTACAATGTGATTTTCTGGAATGTTTTTCCTCTTTTTGTCTGTCATACTTGACGTGTACCTATGATGAAAATTACAGGCCTCTCTCATCTTTTTAAGTGGGAGAACTTGCACAATTGGTGGCTGGCTAAATACTTTTTTTCCCCACTGTATCCTGAGGCAGCATTTATTGTAGCTGGGGACTTTAATAAAGGAAATATGAGGAAAACACTCCCGAAATTCTATCACCACAACTCCTTTGCTACTCGCACAACAGTGTTCTTGACCATTGCTACTCTCCCTTTCAGGATGGCTACGAGGCCCTCCCTTTCCCTTCGGGAAATCTGACTACGCCTGAGGGCCACAGGTCGAAAGTAATTTGGTGATTTGGCCCCTGGCTCCTTAGGCACCGGTACAATGGTCAACACCTTTCACGAGTTTGGCACTGTGCAGGTGCTGAGCAGGAGTTGAAACAGTCGTGTGAAGACTCCCTTGAGCTGGTCAACGCAGACCTTTAGTACTTTGCCCCGTAGTCCATCTGGGCCCGATTCTTTGTGTGCCTTGATACAGTATGCGACAAGCATGAGGCCACCTCGTTCTCTGTTATCTGGAGAACAGAGCATTATTATTTCTAAAAAGATTATTACAAAAACAAATATGGAAATCTGGTGTTTCTATGTCAAACAGTTTTGTTATATTTCAGTCTTCTGTGATGTATATAAAGTATAATATTAGGATGCAAACTCCAAATGTTATACATTTCAACTCTATATATAACATGGTACAGGTGTCTTCTTTTTTTTAAGCCCATAACGAGGTGTAAACTTTTGTTTAAAAGTAGATTTTTTTAAGACTACCAAGAATCATTCCATGTGACCCGGATTTAGCCCACTGCAGTAAAAGGTTAATTGGATTTGTTCTGACATTTCTTAATTTCTTTATTTTTACTTTTGGGATTATGTGTGTATTGTTTTGTATTGCTAGCTTTTACTGCACTGTTGGAGCTAGAAACACAAGCACTTCGCTGCATCTGCGATAACATCTGCAAATTTGTGTACACAACCAATAAACATTGATTTGATTTGATGATGATGAGGAGGAGGAGGGGGAAGAGGATGGTGTGTCAATGATGACGATGATGATGATGAAGAAGATAATGATCAAGTTCACCCCCACTTACACATACCCAAAATAGACATCGCTCATATAATTTCCTGTCTGACACTCCTTGATATTTGTACAGGCACTATACTTATTAAATGTACTTATGGCACTTTAAAACAGGGTCAGGCAACTAGATTAATCTGTGGGACGATTTGTTTTCGGAGCGAATGCTCTGGGGGACGGAAAATAATTTGTACGCCGCAAATTGACCACAGCTAAACCCAAAAAATACATTGTATAAAGAAAATAACAATAATTTCATACCTTGATTACATTGATACACGATCACGTCTCTTTTTTCAATTGTGGGAGTACTTGGGAACATATTTCCTAAGTGAAATGTATTTTAAGATGAATTCCTGGTAATTTTAGTCTTTTTTGACCAGAAACTTAGACTCTTCTCTCCCCCCCATGACAAAATGTGTAGAATTGCAGCAAACTTGCTTTAAAACTGCAATATCTTCTCTACGCTCCATTGCAAAATGTGCAGAATTGCAGGAATTTAACTCTAAAAAAAATTTTTTTATCTACACTGTCAAGAGGGGGCTGCTAAAATGTTTTGCTCGCTATGTGAGTTCAGATTTTTTTGTGGCCCTCACCCACATCAAAGTTTCCCATCCCTGCTCTAATTGGTCAGAATGGTGGACAGACTCCAACTGTGACTAAACCAAGATGTGCCTGCATATTAAGTTCCTGACATTATACAATTCATACACACACTCCCACAGAAGGTCATCTGATTGTATGTGGAGGTAACCTTAGCTCAGCGTAACCATGGCAGCAAGCGGGAGGAGCAGGTGCTGAGAGATATTAGGTTGTAATAAGTCTCTCTCTCTCTCTCTCTCTCAAGAATGTTGGATTGATAGATTCATACACGCTCTCTGGGTGGGTTGAAGCTTGGTTCCCAGACCTCTTTGTGCCCTTTCCAACTTCTTTGTTATTACTTTTCATGCCCTACATGCGTGCACAAATAAATGGCGACCAGACAATGTGCTTGGATTTAAAAATAAATTAGTAATGCATGTGCTTATGTGTGTGTGTGTCCTCAGTTGGTGGTGATAGCCTTTGACGATGGAGAGCTAGTGAAGGAGAACCGGACCCTGGTGGAGATCACTGTCCTCCAGCCCTCCATGATCCCCATCTTCACTGAGGAGGAGTACAGGTAACACAAACATACACACACACATGCATGCACACAAGCACACATGCACGCACGGACACACACACACACATCCACACACTAAAACATTTTAGTGGTCCCCCATTTAGTGGTTTTAAAGGGAATTTCCTCAAATTCTACGCATTTTGCCATGGGACCTACAGAAAATGTTGCAGTTTTAAAACTCATTTCATGCAATTCTACAAATTGTGCCATGGGACGGACAGAAAATGTGGTGGTTTTGAAGTGCAACATAAGCCAATAAACAACTTATCTGATATCTCTGCCTATGTGGCATCGATATAAGTCAAAAACATGTATTCTAGTGTCAAATACAATAGTTTTGTAAGTGAGTTCGTCATGACTTAATTGAGGGTTAGGTTTTGACTTCAACAATGCTGACTTGCCCACTAACACAGAATACAAAGCTGGGTTAATTGCGCTCTATCCAATCCTACCGCAGAACACACAGACAGTGAGACTGATCTGTCCATCAATGCAGCGGATCTGACTTTGTTGACATAAGACAACAAGTCACACATGTTTTTATTTGAGAAATACTGCACCAAACACCTCTGCAAAAATGTCAAAATCATTTATAGATTTCTTGAGTTACAGTTGAAGTCGGAAGTTTACATACACTTAGGTTGGAGTCATTAAAACTCATTTTTCAACCACTCCACAAATTTCTTGTTAACAAACTATAGTTTTGGCAAGTCGGTTAGGACATCTACTTTGTGCATGACACAAGTAATTTTTCTAACAATTGTTTACAGACAGATTATTTCACTTATAATTCACTGTATCATAATTTCAGTGGGTCAGAAGTTTACATACACTAAGTTGACTGTGCCTTTAAACAGCTTGGGAAATTCCAGGAAATGATGTAATGGCTTTAGAAGCTTCTGATAGGCTAGTTGACATAATTTGAGTCAAATGGAGGTGTACCTGTGGATGTATTTCAAGGCCTACCTTCAAACTCAGTGCCTCTTTGCTTGACATCATGGGAAAATCAAAAGAAGTCAGCCAAGACTTCAGAAAAAAATGTAGACCTCCACAAGTCTGGTTCATCCTTGGGAGCAATTTCCAAACGTCTGAAGGTACCACGTTCATCTGTACAAACAATAGTACACAAGTATAAACACCATGGGACCACGCATCCGTCATACCGCTCAGGAAGGAGACGCGTTCTGTCTCCTAGAGATGAACGTACTTGGGTGCGAAAAGTGCAAATCAATCACAGCAAATGACCTTGTGAAGATGCTGGAGGAAACAGGTACAAAAGTATCTATATCCACAGTAAAACAAGTCCTATATCGACATAACCTGAAAGGCCGCTCAGCAAGGAAGAAGCCACTGCTCCAAAACCGCCATAAAAAAGCCAGACTACGGTTTGCATCTTCACATGGGGACAAAGATCGTACTTTTTGGAGAAATGTCCTCTGGTCTGATTAAACAAAAATAGAACTGTTTGGCCATAATGACCATCGTTATGATTGGAGGAAAAAGGTGGTAGCTTGCAAGCCGAAGAACACCATCCCAACCGTGAAGCACGGGGGTGGCAGCATCATGCTGTGGGGGTGCTTTGCTGCAGGAGGGACTGGTGCACTTCACAAAATAGATGGCATTGTGAGGAAGGAAAATTATGTGGATATATTGAAGAAACATCTCAAGACATCAGTCAGGAAGTTAAAGCTTGGTCGCAAATGGGTCTTCCAAATGGACAATGACCCCAAGCATACTTCCAAAGTTGTGGCAAAATGGCTTAAGGACAACAAAGTCAAGGTATTGGAGTGGCCATCACAAAGCCCTGACCTCAATCCTATAGAAAATGTGTAGACAGAACTGAAAAAGCGTGTGCGAGCAAGGAGGCCTACAAACCTGACTCAGTTACACCAGCTCTGTCAGGAGGAATGGGCCAAAATTCACCCAACTTATTGTGGGAAGCTTGTGGAAGGCTAACCGAAACATTTGACCCAAGTTAAACAATTTGAAGGCAATGCTACCAAATACTAATTGAGTGTATGTAAACTTCTGACCCACTGGGAATGTGATGAAAGAAATAAAAGCTGAAATAAATCATTCTCTCTACTATTATTCTGACATTTCACATTCTTAAAATAAAGTGGTGATCCTAACTGACCTAAGACAGGGAATTTTTACTAGGATTAAATGTCAGGAATTGTGAAAAACTGAGTTTAAATGTATTTGGCTAAGGTGTATGTAAACTTCCGACTTCAACTGTACACAAAATAATCTGTTATGTCAGTGGAAGAAAATGTTTTATTTTCTTGAAGATGAATACTAAATAAATTAAATAACTAAAATATAGTCGTTGCATAAGTATTCAGCCCCTTTGTTTCAGCAAGCCTAAATTAGTTCAGGAGAAAAATGTGGCATAACAAATCACATAAAAAGTTACATGGACTCACTCTATGTGAAATAATAAGGGTTGACATGATTTTTTTATCAATAACCCTTCCTCCGTCCCCCATACATACAACATTTGTAAAGTCCCTCAGTCAATTGATTGGTAGATTGGTAATAATAACAAATCAGACATTGAATATCTCTTTAAGCATGGTCTAGTTCATAATTATGCTGTGCATTATGTATTAAACCACCCAGACACCTCAAAGATATAGTCATCCTTCTGAACTGAGCTGCAGAACAGGAATGAAACTGCTCAGGGATGTTACCATTGGTGATTTTAAAACAGTTACAGAGTGCAATGGCTGTGATGGGAGAGAACTGAAGATGGATGAACAACATTGTAGTGACTTCACAATAATGACCTAAATGACAGTGAAAAAAAGAACACAAAATACAACAACATGTACAAAATACAAAAATATTCCAAAACATGCATCTTGTATGCAATTAAGGGTCTAAAGTAATAGTGCAAGAAAACCGGAATACACTTTTTGGCCTAAATACAAAGCCCTATGTTTGCCTCCTAATTTGTAAGCATGGTGGTGGCTGTAACATGGTATTGGTATGCTTGACATCGGCAAAGACTAGGGAGTTTTTCAGGATAAAAAGAAACGGGATAGGGCTAAGCACATGCAAAATCCTAGAGCAAAACCTGCATCAGCAGCTTTACACCAGACACTCGGAACGGAATTCACCTTTCAGTAGGACAATAACCTACAACACAATGCCAAATCTACACTGGAGTTGCTTACCAAAACAGTGAATATTCCTAAGAGGCCAAGTTGCAGTTTTGACTTAAATCTGCTTGAAATACTATGGCAAGACTTAATAATTGCTGTCTAGCGATGATTCCCAACATCTTGACAGAGTTTGATGAATTCTGAAAAAAATAATAGGCAAATATTGCACAATCCAGGTGTGCAAAGCTCTGAGAGACATACCTAAGAAGACTCACAGCTTTAATTGTTGCCAAAGGTGTTTTTAACATATATGGATTCAGGGAGCTGAATACTTATGCAACGACTATATTTTATTCATTAAATCTTTATTCATCTTTAAAACTTTGAAACAATAAAATATGAAGAAATCCAAGGGGTCTGAATACTTTTGCAAGGCATTGTATATTTTGTTAGCTTCCCCAACACCGATACTGTGTCATTTCTAATATAATTGAATATGCCTTTACACATTATGGAGAGCTTTTCATAAGGCCAGCTCAGCATGTCAAGCTACTGTTTTGTGCTCACTTTACAGTAATTGCTCGATCTTGTGTTAACTGTATGTCTGAAAGTGGTGCCAGTGTGTGCATGGGCATGCATGTGTGACAATGTGCATGCATGTGTGACACTAATGTCGATGTCCGCGCCCCCGCCGAAATCTAATTAGCATCATAAAAATATCCCCATAAAAATCTGTCAGTTTAAACTAGAAATATCTGGGGGTTTTTTTTTGCATTGGATGCATCTCAATCCACTGAATCCACGACTTTAAAGAAGAAAGTATCACTGCCTCCTTCTCACAAATGATCCAAAAAATATAAAAATTAAATAAAGTTGGTTCAACACAGTGGCGGGTCATTTTGACCCCAGGACAACGGGAGGGTTAAGAATGATGGAGGCCACTGTGTTCTTGGGGACCTTCAATGCTGCAGAACCTTTTTGGGACCCTTCCCCAGATCTGTGCTCTGACATGCACTGTCAACTGTGGGACCTTATATAGACAGGTGTGTGCCTTTCCAAATCATGTCCAATCAATTGAATTTAACACAGTTGGACTCCAATCCAGTTGTACAAACATCTAGGATGATCAATGGAAACAGGATGCACCTGAGCTCAATTTCGAGTCTCATAGCAAAGGGTCTGAATACTTAACTAAATATATTATTTATATTTTCTTTGTGTAATACATTTGCAGAAATTTCTAAAAATTTCATTATGGGGTATTGAGTATAGATTGATGACAATTTTTATTTATTTAATCCATTTTAGAATAAGGCTGTAACGTAACAAAATGTGGAAAAAGTGAAGGGGTCTGAATACCTTCCGATTGCATTGTATATACCATTTAGATACTATTAAACTAGCTAATAGGCTAATATAAACTAGGGCCCATTTCAAGAACAATTTTCATCCTGTTTGAAACTTTCACTTAATCACAATGAATGGCTTTTTTGATCCCTGTGGGGAAGTCTTTAGCACCAGGGACTCAAATGAATATGTATTTTGTCTGACTGCAGGAGAGGAGGTAAAAGATTTTCTCTAAGCCCGGGCAATCCTGTGAATCCCTACTGTACACTACTTTACTGGCCCGTTGTGGCAGACCTTCAGCCTAAGCATCTTTCCCTTAGGCCTGCTGATTATCTTCCCCCAGCACTTATCCTGAGCTGAGAGCTGAGGGTTGAGAGCTGCGGGCTGGGAATGGATCCTTTAAATCACAGAACAACAAGCCTCGCCACTCCTCACTTTGTCATTTTGATGATCACAGCAATTACAGCTGTCTACTAGCTGTTCTCCCTCTTTCTCTCTCTCAAGTGTGTTTCTCTCAGCTCACTCTTTCATATTGTTTCCTCCACCTTCTTGGCTCCTCCTTCTCTCTCTCTCTCTCTCTCGTGCCTGACTCATTTTCTCCTTTGTACCTTTCTGCTTTCCTTTTCTCTCTCGCCTAAGCAGATGCAGTAGCAGAGTTGTAGCTTATTAAACATTAATTAATCATGTCTTACCCTTACATCAAGCTGAAACACTGAACCCAGTGTGAAACCTTGCTTAATTACACACGTTTGTTTCCACGCTCGAAACAACTCATTAAAATGGTAATTTTGTTTTGACAGTATAATAAAGCCAGACACAATGTACTTTGAGCAAATTACAAAAACATTAATTGAATCACACTTGTTCTAAGCGAGAGGATAATGTTGCCTATGTCTATGTGCTTATAATAGCCCCATTCCAAACTTGAGCCAAATGCATAAAGCTCTTTGAGACCCACCCACGCCCATGGCCTATGATTGGTTCTTTAGTTAGTTCAGTCCTTTGCTCAGTTTTAAAATAATTGCCACTAGATGGGCATGCTAGAATGGACATTGTCTGTTATCAGCAACCTCACACAAGCAAGATCATGGGTGTTTTGTTCTTTATTTGTTCTATTTGTTCTATTTGTTCTATCAAGGTTTAGGGATGTTTTTGTAAGTTTAGGGATAGGGGTAAGAGATAATTTGTTCCTTCTTTGATGTGTCTGTTCTAAGAGAGACCTTTAAGATTGTGGACCTGTCTTTCTCTCTGGATGACAACACTGACTCTCTCTTGTGATATTAGCATGCAGCCCAGCGGTCCACTGAACAACACCCCACCACTGCATATTATTGAGCCAGCCTCTTAGACACGCTGTTAGCACAGCAAACCAAGGCAGCTATTGCTGTCTGTATCCAGTATTGCTACAGGAAAACACCTTGTCAATCAACCAGCTCTGCCAGCTGCACTGGTAATGAGAAAGTTAGCAGCACTATGTCAACAATTAGGATGTAAACATTTGTTTGCTACTTCACAAATGCTACTTAAATTGCAGCTGAAATTTAGAGAAAATGTACAGCTGATTTGTATTAATACCCTTGAGAAACTGTTTCCTTCATAGTACAGTATTCCTGCTCAAGAATCTGTCTTCCTGCACTTGAACATCGCTTAAGATGTCATTTTGGAAATATCTCAACCTAGCAACACAGAAAGTCTCGGTCCTGTTATGTTTGTAGACCATAGCTGGTGTATATTTCCTGTGGTTCCGTTGCCACAATGTGATAAGTAATTGAGTACTCTCCATGGTGCTGCTAATGGCCTCAGCCTGAAATGGAGGACTGTCTAGGTGCCTGCACCACTATCATACTGTAGCTATTCTAAACCTTTAGCAACTCATTAAAGAGTAATTAATTACCTGTGAATAGAAATGTTATCTTTCGGAAGGCCTTGAGAACTGTTGCCCATAATGTAAAAGGAATTACCAAAGAAAAACTGTTCAGTTGATTTATTTACACTGCTTAGAGAGATTACCTTCATTAGTATGGCATATCAGTTCAAGAACATACAGACAATTAGTTTAATCCCTGGTTGTCATAACAGACTGCTGTCTCTGGTTTTGATATGCATACTGTAATGTGCTCGCCCACACACATAAATGCTCACTCAATCTCTGTCCTCTGTCTTACACTCCAGTCTCCAACACACTCTTTCTCTGCTCTTTCTCTCATTTTCTTTCTAAAACAGACATACAGTACACATGTGTGGGCATACACAGAAGGCTACACACACACACACACACACACCACACACATGCACACACGCACACATACACAGCAGGCTACACACACACACACACACACACCAGTGGCGGTCAGTGCCGTTTAAGATGAGGAAGGACAATTTTATTTTCATGACCATGGCTTTATTTCTAATATAGCATATTGGATGACTGTCATTCATATTTCATTCATCCAGTTCAATGTAACAGCGATAGGTTTAGGCTACTACATGATACTTGAATTTTCCCTATACATGAGGTTGCTACAATCTAGCCTATGAATGACAGTTTACAACACAGGTGCACACAGGTAGAGAGAAAAATGTGAGTTGACAGACTGTGACACATGGACAGACAGTGACATTCAATACCACCTTGCACACTCTTGCCTGCATCTAGCTGATATAGGGTGTAATAATTAGTCCAACAGTTGCAAACGAGAGTTTATATTGGACAGGTATGTTTCTCCCCATTTTGTTCCATTTGCTTCCATTTAAGAAACGTTTTTCAACAGAATCGGCTGAATGAATACACCCGTGATCCCGTGTAAACACAGTTCACTTTCATAGCAGTCACGTTGTATTCTTCCCCGGCCCGCTAGCACACGCAAACTACAACTGTGCTCCCTGCTAGCTGTGCTGAAGCACCAATTTGAACTGCTCTCGGACTCACATATTGCTGTTCACTGGACATTATGATCACTCAGCTGCACAGCTGATGCCTGCTGGACTGTTCCTTTACACGGTACCCTGTCCTGTTTATTCTGTTTATTCTGTTTAGCCTTAGCCCAAACGTTAACGCTATTTCCAGTTGTTGTCTTAGCTCTCTCTAATAACACCTGTGACTGCTTTATGCCTCTCTCCCATGTCAATTATGCCTTGCCTATTGCTGTTTGGGTTAGTTCTTATTATACAATTTCACTGTAGAACCCCTAGTCCCTCTCAAACTGCCTCAAATAGTTCCTTTGTTCCACCCCCCATACACGCCGAGACCGGCTCAATCGGCTCAATCGGTGCCTCCAGTGACGCTATCTCTTTCATTGTTACCCAACGCTTAGGGTTACCTGAACTGTACTCATATCCTTCCATATCCTTTTCTGTACATAATGCCCTGAATCTTTCCTACAACGCCCGGAGAACTGCCCCCTTTATTCTATGTACCCAACGCACTAGAAGACCAGTTCTTAAAGCCTTTAGTCGTATCCTTATTCTAGTCCTCCTCTGTTCCTCTGGTGATGTAGAGGCTAACCCAGGCCCTGCAGCCCCCAGTATCACTCCTACTCCCCAGGAGCTATCATTTGTTGACTTCTGTAACCGTAAAAGTCTTGGTTTTCTGCACATAAATATCAGAAGCCTCCTTCCTAAGTTTGAGTTATTCACTGCGTTAGCACACTCCGCCAACCCTGATGTTCTAGCAGTGTCTGAATCCTGGCTTAGGAAGGCCACCAAAAATTCTGAAATTTCCATCCCCAACTATAACATTTTCCGTCTAGATAGAACTGCCAAAGGGGGTGGAGTTGCAATCTACTGTAGAGATAGCCTGCAGAGCTCTATCATACTATCCAGGTCTGTGCCCAAACAGTTTGAGCTTCTACTTCTAAAAATCCACCTTTACAGAAATAAATATCTCACTGTTGCCGCTTGCTACAGACCCCCCTCAGCCCCCAGCTGTGCCCTGGACACCATATGTGAATTGATTGCCCCCCATCTATCCTCAGAGTTCGTACTGCTTGGTGACCTAAATTGGGATATGCTTAACACCCCGGCCATCCTACAATCTAAACTAGATGCCCTCAATCTCACACAAATTATCAACGAACCTACCAGGTACAACCCTAAATCCGTAAACATGGGTACCCTCATAGATATCATCCTGACTAACTTACCCTCTAAATACACCTCCGCTGTCTTCAACCAGGATCTCAGCGATCACTGCCTTATTGCCTGCGTCCGTAACGGGTCCGCGGTCAAACGACCACCCCTCATCACTGTCAAACGCTCCCAAAAAAACTTCAGCAAGCAGGCCTTCCTAATTGACCTGGCCCAGGTATCCTGGATGGATATAAATCTCATTCCGTCAGTAGAGGATGCCTGGTTGTTCTTTAAAAGTAATTTCCTCTCAATCTTAAATAAACATGCCCCATTCAAAAAATACAGAACTAAAAACAGATATAGCCCCTGGTTCTCCTCAGACTTGACTGCCCTTGACCAGCACAAAAACATCCTGTGGCGTACTGCATTAGCATCAAATAGCCCCTGCGATATGCAACTTTTCAGGGAAGTTAGGAACCAATATACACAAGCAGTTAGGAAAGAAAAGGCTAACTTTTTCAAACAGAAATTTGCATCCTGTAGCACTAACTCCAAAAAGTTTTGGGACACTGTAAAGTCCATGGAAAATAAGAGCACTTCCTCCCAGCTGCCCACTGCACTGAGGCTAGGAAACACTATCACGACCGATAAATCTACAATAATCGAGAATTTCAACAAGCATTTTGCTACGGCTGGCCATGCTTTCCACCTGGCTACCACTACCCTGGCCACCAGCTCTGCACCCTCTGCTGCAACTTGCCCATGCCCCCCCCGCTTCTCCTTCACACAAATCCAGACAGCTGATGTTCTGAAAGAGCTGCAAAATCTGGACCCCTACAAATCATCTGGGCTAGACAATTTGGACCCTTTCTTTCTAAAACTAGCTGCCGAAATTGTCGCAACCCCTATTACTAGCCTGTTCAATCTCTCTTTCGTAACGTCTGAGATCCCCAGAGATTAGAAAGCTGCCGCGGTCATCCCCCTCTTCAAAGGGGGTGACACTCTAGATCCAAACTGTTACAGACCCATATCCATCCTGCCCTGCCTTTCAAAAGTTTTTGAAAGCCAAGTCAACAAACAGATCACCGACCATTTCGAATCCCACCGTACCTTCTCCGCTATGCAATCCGGTTTCCGAGCTGGTCATGGGTGCACTTCAGCCACGCTCAAGGTCCTAAACGATATTATAACCGCGATCGATAATAGACAGTACTGTGCAGCCGTTTTCATTGACCTGGCCAAGGCTTTCGACTCTGTCAACCACCGCATTCTTATTGGTAGACTAAATAGCCTTGGTTTCTCAAATGATTGCCTCGCCTGGTTCACCAACTACTTCTCAGATAGAGTTCAATGTGTCAAATCGGAGGGCCTGTTGTCTGGACCTATGGCAGTCTCTATGGGGGTGCCACAGGGTTCAATTCTTGGGCAGACTCTTTTCTCTGTGTATATCAATGATGTCGCTCTTGCTGCTGGTGACTCTCAGATCCACCTCTACGCAGACGACACCATTTTGTATACATCTGGCCCTTCATTGGACACTGTGTTAACAAACCTCCAAACGAGCTTCAATGCCATACAACACTCCTTCAGTAGCCTCCAACTGCTCTTAAACACTAGTAAAACTAAATGCATGCTCTTCAACAGAAAGCTGCTTGCACCCGCCCACCCGACTAGAATCACTACTCTCGACGGGTCTGACCTAGAGTATGTGGACAACTACAAATATAAAAAAAAAAAAATCTAGGTGTCTGGTTAGACTGTAAACTCTCCTTACAGACTCACATTAAGAATCTCCAATCCAAAGTTAAATCTAGAATCGGTTTCCTATTTCGCAACAAAGCCTCCTTCACTCATGCTGCCAAACATGCCCTCGTAAAACTGACTATCCTACCGATCCTTGACTTCGGCGATGTCATTTACAAAATAGCCTCCAAAACTCTACTCAGCAAATTGGATGTAGTCTATCACAGTGCCATCCGTTTTGTCTCCAAAGCCCCATATAATACCCACCACTGTGACCTGTACGCTCTTGTTGGCTGGTCCTCACTACATATTCGTCGCCAAACCCACTGGCTCCAGGCCATCTATAAATCACTGCTAGGCAAATCCCCGCCTTATCTTAGCTCATTGGTCACCATAGCAACACCCACCCGTAGTCTGCGCTCCAGCAGGTATATCTCACTGGTCATCCCCAAAGCCAACACCTCCTTTGGCCGCAATTCCTTCCAGTTTTCTGCTGCCAATGACTGGAACAAATTGCAAAAATCTCTGAAGCTGGAGACACTTATCTCCCTCACTAACTTTAAGCATCAGTTGTCAGAGCACCTTACCGATCACTGCACCTGTACACAGCCCATCTGAAATTAGCCCGCCCTACTACCTCATCCCTATATTGTTATTTATTTTGCTCATTTGTACCCCAGTATCTCTATTTGCACATCATCTCTTGCACATCTATCATTCCAGTGTTAATACTAATTGTAATTATTTTGCACTATAGCCTATTTATTGCCTTACCTCCATAACGTTGCTACATTTGCACACACTATATATATATATATGTATTTCTGTTGTATTTTTGACTTTGTTTTGTTTTACCCCATATGTAACTCTGTGTTGTTATTTTTATCGCACTGCTTTGCTTTATCTTGGCCAGGTCGCAGTTGTAAATGAGAACTTGTTCTCAACTGGTTTACCTGGTTAAATAAAGGTGAAATAAAAATAAAAAATAAATAAAATCTATGCGCTCTCCTCCTATCACCTTGTCCCTTTGCATGTGGACTTCAATGCACAACACATCAGCTGTATGTGACCAGGCAAGAAAACTTTCCAAGCCAAACCACTTCACACAGCCTACATCATTGTCACCATATTAGCTAAAGTAACATCATAGTAAGAATAGCTAATAGAACTAGCGTGTTAGTAAACCCGCTACAGTAAACCCGCTACAGTGTACAGTCAGTAAGCAGTTACACCGGTGGGCCCTGGTGGCAATAAATTAGTAAAACCAAAAGCTTACCTTGACTTGGAAGAGTTCCAGTGTTGTGTTGGAAAGTCATAGTCAGCTAGCTAACATAACATCCCTTGTTTGAGCAGGGTGTTTCAGTAGGCTAAACTAGCTAGCTGCATTTGCTAGCTAAGTAAGTGAAACTGAAAGTGAAAAAAATGACAATCTTTCTCTCTCTCTATTACTCTCTTGCTTCTCCTTCATTTTTGGAAAACATGTATTTGTTAAACTGTACAACTACTGTCTTTCACTCTCTTTGAATCTACTACTCACCACAATTTATGCATATCAGTGCTAGCTAGCTGTAGCTTATGCTTTCAGTACTAGATACATTTTCTGATCCTTTGATTGGGTGGACAACATGTCAGTTCATGCTGCAAGAGCTCTGATAGGTTGGATGACGTCCTCCAGAAGTTGTCATAATTACTGTGTATGTTTATGGAAGAGGGTGAGAAACATGAGCCTCCTAGGTTTTGTATTAAAGTCAATGTACCCAGAGGAGGACGGAAGCTAGCTGTCCTCCGGCTACACCATGGTGCTAACCTACAGAGTGCTGTTGAGGCTACTGTAGACTTTCTTTGCAAAATAGTGTGTTTTAATCAATTATTTGGTGATGTGATTATATTTAGTATAGTTTTATCTAAAAATGATAACTTTTTTAATGTTTTACACATTTTATTTTTTATGAAATTCACTGAGGAGGATGCTCCTCCCCTTCCTCCTCTGAGGAGCCTCCACTGACACACACACACACACACAAATAAACACTTGAAGGTGCTGGCCTGAGCCTTGAACTCAGCACAGTCAGGTCTGACTTTTACCTCTCCCTGCAAAGCAGACAGGTATCACATGTCAGTCATATACAGGTGCTAAGTAGCAGATGTCGCTCATATCATGCTGTCCACAGAAGGTCAATGCTACCACAGACACACCTTTAGAAAAACCTTTATATGGTTCTGTACTTAGCATTCCGCCTCTGGCACTAGTCAACTATATTATCTTTCAATATTATATTATCCATGTGTGTGTGTGTGTGTGTGTGTGTGTGTGTGCGTGCGTGCGTGCGTGCGTGCATGGAAGATAGTTCTGTCATCAGCCATCAGCCATGGAGGACGGCACCTGTCTGTCTTCAAGGCACCACTGGCAGGTTAGGATTTAAAAGCCCAGTCTGTCCCACAGCACAGCTAGCCAAAGTATCCCTACATTTGACAGAGAGGCCTCCCCATATGTGTTAAATGATCCAGTGAAAGATCTGTGTTGTGATGTGGTGTCATGTGTTGTGTGGGACAACATACAGTGGGGAGAACAAGTATTTGATACACTGCCGATGTTGCAGGTTTTCCTACTTACAAAGCATGTAGAGGTCTGTAATTTTTATCATAGGTACACTTCAACTGTGAGAGACGGAATCTAAAACAAAATTCCAGAAAATCACATTGTACGATTTTTAAGTAAATAATTAGCATTTTATTGCATGACATATATATTTGATACATCAGAAAAGCAGAACTTAATATTTGGTACAGAAACCTTTGTTTGCAATTACAGAGATCATACGTTTCCTGTAGGTCTTGACCAGGTTTGCACACACTGCAGCAGGGATTTTGGCCCACTCCTCCATACAGACCTTCTCCAGATCCTTCAGGTTTCGGGGCTGTCGCGGGGCAATACGGACTTTCAGCTCCCTCCAAAGATTTTCTATTGGGTTTAGGTCTGGAGACTGGCTAGGCCACTCCAGGACCTTTAGATGCTTCTTACGGAACCACTCCTTAGTTGCCCTGTCTGTGTGATTCGGGTCGTTGTCATGCTGGAAGACCCAGCCACGACCCATCTTCAATGCTCTTACTGAGGGAAGGAGGTTGTTGGCCAAGATCTCGCAATACATGGCCCCATCCATCCTCCCCTCAATACGGTGCAGAAAAGCATCCCCAAAGAATGATGTTTCCACCTCCATGCTTCACGGTTGGGATGGTGTTCTTGGGGTTGTACTCATCCTTCTTCTTCCTCCAAACACAGCGAGTGGAGTTTAGACCAAAAAGCTCTATTTTTGTCTCATCAGACCACATGACCTTCTCCCATTCCTCCTCTGGATCATCCAGATGGTCATTGGCAAACTTCAGATGTGCCTGGACATGCGCTGGCTTGAGCAGGGGGACCTTGCGTGCGCTGCAGGATTTTAATCCATGACGGCATAGTGTGTTACTAATGGTTTTCTTTGAGACTGTGGTCCCAGCTCTCTTCAGGTCATTGACCAGGTCCTGCCGTGTAGTTCTGGGCTGATCCCTCATCTTCCTCATGATCATTGATGCCCCACGAGGTGAGATCTTGCATGGAGCCCCAGACCGAGGGTGATTGACCGTCATCTTGAACTTCTTCCATTTTCTAATAATTGCGCCAACAGTTGTTGCCTTCTCACCAAGCTGCTTGCCTATTGTCCTGTAGCCCATCCCAGCCTTGTGCAGGTCTACAATTGTATCCCTGATGTCCTTACACAGCTCTCTGGTCTTGGCCATTGTGGAGAGGTTGGAGTCTGTTTGATTGAGTGTGTGGACAGGTGTCTTTTATACAGGTAATGAGTTCAAACAGGTGCAGTTAATACAGGTAATGAGTGGAGAACAGGAGGGCTTCTTAAAGAAAAACTAACAGGTCTGTGAGAGCCGTAATTCTTACTGGTTGGTAGGTGATCAAATACTTATGTCATGCAATAAAATGCAAATTAATTACTTAAAAATCATACAATATGATTTTCTCGATTTTTGTTTTAGATTCCGTCTCTCACAGTTGAAATGTACCTATGATCAAAATTGCAGACCTCTACATGCTTTGTAAGTAGGAAAACCTGCAAAATCGGCAGTGTATCAAATACTTGTTCTCCCCACTGTACGTATTATTTATTAAGTACAGTATGTTAAAAAGCAGCTTTTCTGTGTAGGAATGGTGTGGGCGTACCCCAACAACAGAATGATGTGAGCGTATACCGGTCAATAAAAATATTAATGCGAGTAGACTGCTGATTGGCCAGTTGATCCTCCTCAGGATGATGACATCATCCTCTATGAGGAAATAGCAACCATTTTTTAAATGGTCTGTTTGAGATACAAATTTGAGGTGCGGGATTTGTAAGTGTTTTTTTCTCAAATGTATGCTTTGACCACAAGTACAAGTATAGGAGTCAACTACATTATTTGGGTATGAGTTATCAGAATATTAACTTTTAAAAGTGAGATTTCCACTGGACAGTTACTTTAAGATCGGACAGTGTGGCATTCAATGCCAGATGTACAATGTACTAGGTGATTAATCTTCTGCAGTACCATTACTTCCCTGACCACCCTCCTAGCTTAGCTGTATTGTCTGAATGACCTACATCCTCACAGAGAGTTTTCAATAGAAACGTTTGGTGAGAGGTTCATGTTCTTTGGCGGATGTCTGAGTCATTTGTTTGGACAGCCTTGACTGTTAAATCGCCTTACCAAGCTTGTGAGTCAACAAATTAAACACCATTATGTGCTAATATCTGCTAGCTTTGCTAGCTCTGGACTAGGTTTGCACTGATACCTCACTTTTCTCAGTAGGCCCGATGGAGGTGTTTTGGAAAAGTGTTAATTCAGGACGTGGATGGGGAAAATATTGAGACCAATTACATTTACATAAAATAGAGGCCTTAAAAGTGTATTAGTTTAGATTTAACACAGAAAAGGAAAGTAATTGTGTTACTATTCTGTTTAAATTGTGTTAAATTGTGTTTAAAAAAAACTGCTGAAATTGAATTAGCATTATAAAAAAATCGGTCAATCCACCGCATCCGCCTATGTCACACTTCCGCATCTGCGGTGAAAGTTGACAGAGCTAGAGCGGTGTTTGTCAGACCATGAGACATCCCGAAAATCAGTCTTCTCACAAAATTGTAGAGTCCAAATGGTTTGGCCTACATACTATCATGACCCCTCTGTGGAAAGATGAGACTCTCACGAACACGATGGTGTCCATTTTGCTCTACGACCCCCACAAGCGCCTTGGGACTTGTCTGATGTCAGTACAGCCGATCTGCCAACTTCTGTCTGTAGCATCCGAACAGTTTGGCTACACACTAAAATGACCCCTCTGTGGAAAGTGCCAGAGACTGTTTATTGCCAAAAATAAAGGGTTAAATACATGTAAAAAAATAAATAAACTAATGTATCCTGACCTATCTGACCCATATCTCTCAGATATAGGACAAATACTTCAGAACAAACTTCCTTTTGATTTATTTTTGGGACTATTTGTTGTTCCATGTTGTTACGTGTGACATGTTTTTCTTTCTCCCAACCTTCCTTTGTAGTGTGTGTGTGTGTGTTTGTGGTTCAGAGTGGTTGTTCTGTTTGTGTTCTGGTTATTACAGGTGTACTGAGTTGCGGCTGACGATGGTGGGATTGGCTTCGGTCCGGAGTCCTGGCAGCTGTGGTTGAGTGACTGATTGACTAGAGTATATAAACTGTTTGCCGTGTGAGCTCAAGAGAGAGAGGGGGCACTTTTTGTTTGGCTGAGGATTTGGTTATTGGTTGTTTTGATTTATCTTTGTTTGTGTTCCAGCCTGTCCTCCTGCTGTATTCCACCCTACCTGGGTCCTGGAGAAGGGAAAGGTAGTTCTGCCCATGGGTGTACATTCACATGTAGATAATCCACTGTTTTACACACTAGGTTAGCCGGGTGGGTGTCACCCCTGTATTTGTGGTAACAGGTAGGAAAGCGGGTTAAGGCTTAGAGTGTGTTAGGAAGGATTAGGTGTGTAGAAGAGGAGGGACCTTTTGTTTATTTTAATTACTTGGACCCCGTTCCCCCCCAAAAAATGTAGTACCTTACTAAACGTCCCCAGAGGGCTAACATTGAGTTCTGGTTGTTGTGTCTGGTTATTTTAGTTAGTTACACCCCACATTTCTTCCCCATCCATCTAGTTTACATTGTGTGCGCAGGCACAGGCATTTACGTCTCCTCCTCAGACGAGCTACACCCGAGGGGAGAACGTAACACGGGGGCTCGTCCGGGATCTTTGATCCAGCTTGTGCCCGCACACTTTGGTAGTAGATGTGGATTGTGTGGTTGTTGTGTTGGGTGTAGTGTTTAGTTCTGTGTTGGATGTTGTAGTTAGGTGGTGGATTTAGAAAATGGCCACCTTTAACCTGAAGTTTTTTCTGGATAACCCTACGTGGGAGGGTTTTGAGAATTGTAGGAGAGTGGATTTAGAGACTTTGGCAGACCATTTTGATATCTCCGTGCCAAGGGGTTTTGTTAAGGCGGAGGAAGGGCATTGGTGTTAGCGGCGCTGATTGAACAGCAGGTGTTGGTTTTGCCTCGGCCTGCGGTGGGAGAGGTGGTGGATGCTCCGGGTACCCCGTATAGGCCCGACGATGAGGTCGAGTATAAGGCCCCGACCACCTTGCCTCGATTTGACCCTCTCTCTCCTATGCCTACGGCAGTACACTTGCAGCTGGAGGCAGAAGAGAGAGCACAAATCCGAAAGGATGAGCTACATCTCAAGTTGGAGATGCGCCGACTGGAGTTGGAAGGAGAAAGGGACATTAAGATAAGGCAGATGGACTTTGAAATGCGCAAATTGGAATTAGAGGCAGAGACGGCGAGGCTGGCCGCTGTCCCTGCCGTTCCCACTAGTGTGTTTTCCACCCCAGGATCTGCCTCTACCTTTGACATTAGCCGGCATATTGCTTTAGTTCCACAATTCCGTGAGTCTGAGGTTGACTCTTACTTTTGTGCATTCGAACACATAGCAGTGGCTTTGAATTGGCCTAGGGATGTGTGGCCGCTGTTACTTCAGTGTAAATTGTCAGGTAAAGTGCAGGATGTGATGGGTACTCTCTCTCTCGCTGATAGTCTTAATTACGACATAGTTAAGGCTACTGTGCTCCGTGGGTATGAGCTTGTGCCGGAGGCTTATAGACAAAAGTTTAGAAAGCACTCCAAATCCTCTCTAAAAACGTTTGTTGAATTCGCTAGAGAGAAGGAGTCTCTCTTTGACAAATGGTGCTCAGCAAGTAAAATCAATGACTTTGAAGGTCCTCATGAATTAATGTTACTGGAAGAATTTAAAAACAGCCTCCCAGAGCGGTTTGTTGCATACATTAATGAACAGAAAGTGTTAAAGTTATCTGAAGCCGCGGTGCTTGCAGATTAATTTGTGTTAACACATAAAACTGTGTTTCCTACACACCGTAGTGAGAATAGACCGGTTGTATCCTCTCCTGTCTACAATTCCCACCGTTACTCAAGAAGTACACGGCTGACTCCAAAGGAGGAACGCGCGTGTTTTTACTGTCATAAAGTCGGACACGTAATTTCGAAATGTATGTCTTTAAAACGCAAGTCAACACCTTCAACACCTTCAACCCCTAAACACCATAAAAGTATGGGTTTGATTAAGATAACCACTAAGAGCTCTGTAAAGGAGAGTCCTGGGGTTGTACTAAGTTGTCCCGATCCAACATACAACCCATTCATATTTAAAGGCTTTGTTTCACTGACAGGTGATTCTGGAGAACAAAAGCCAGTTTTGATATTGAGAGATACTGGTGTGGCTCAGTCTGTAATTCTCTCGAGTGTTCTGCCCTGGTCAGAGGGGTCTTATTGTGGCTCTAGTGTATTATTAAGGGGGATCGAAATGGGTTGTGTGCCTGTTCCGTTACATACTGTCCATTTGTCTTCTGATCTAGTGAGTGGATGTTTCAGAATTGGTGTGCAGTCCGAGCTTCCCGTAAATGGGGTTGCTCTAATCATGGGTAACGATCTAGCAGGAGGCAAATTTGTGCCTGTGTTAGAAGTACTAGACAAGCCTGATGCTCAGTCAAGTGCTGATGTTTTGGCCACTATGTTTCCTGAAGCATTTCCAGCGTGTGCCATTACGCGTGCGCAGTCGCGTCGCTTAGGTACCATGGTAGACTTAGCTGACTCTGTGCTTGCACCTATGTTGAATGGGGAAGATATCCAGTGTTCTACTCCTGTGTTCCCTGTGAGTTCTGATTATGACGATGGTAATAAAGACAAGACAATGGCTTCCTCGGTGGACTGTTTAAGGTTACAGTTACTCGGGAGAAGCTAATAGCTGGCCAGAAAGAGGCTGTGGGCTTGGCCAAATGTTTTTCCTCCATGTTACCTTTGAGTGAGGCAAAAAGGAAAGGTGTGACGTCTTTTGATGAGAAAATGGACTCCCCGTGCTGACCTAGAAAATGATTGGAGTTCCGTTTTCCAGATTGTAGTTCCTGCCACGTTTCAGACGAAGGTGTTGTCCCTAGCTCATGATATTCCCTGGTCTGGTCATCTAGGGGTGACTAAAACCTACGATCGAATCCTCCGTCATTTCTTCTGGCCGGGAATGAAACATGATGTGGCTCGTTATTGCCGTACCTGTACTACATGCCAAGTGGTGGGGAAGCCTAACCAGGTCATTTCCCCGGCTCCTCTCTGCCCAATTCTGGTCATGGGAGAGCCGTTTGAGAAAGTAATAATCGATTGTGTTGGTCCATTACCCAGGACTAAGTCGGGTAATCAATTCTTGTTAACGATAATGTGCACTGCTACAAGGTACCCAGAGGCGATTCTTATGCGTAAAATCACTATTAAGGCAATCGTGAAGGTGCTGATTAAGTATTTCTCTACCTTTTGGATTTTCAAAAATCATATAGACGGATCAAGGCACGAATTTTACATCGAGATTGTTTGGAAGTGTGTTGAAGTCCTTGTCAGTGTCCCATCAGATGTCTAGCGCTTACCACCCGGAGAGTGAATCTGTTGTTCAATGTGTTTGTATGGGCTAATGGCAGTAAGGCGCAAAATAATTTTTCATCAAATACTTTTTTATACTTCAAGGGGTGTCACGTCTACTCCCGCTCCGGCGCTCGACGGCGCCGGTTTACTAACCACCGGTCCTGGCAACCCATCATGACACACACCTGGCAACCCTCATTACGCACACCTGCGCCTCATCATGACGCACACCTGGAATTCATCACTACCCTGATTACTTCCCCTTTATCTAACACTCGCCAGCATCACTCTTCAGGCAGTATTGGTTCATTTTTTATGTCCAGACGAGTCTCTTTTTGTAACACGCCATGTTCGTTATTATTAAACTCACCATCTGCACCTGCTTCCTGACTACCTGCGTCTACGTTGCAAGGGGTCTTAAAATTCAAAATAGTTTTGACCTCCTCTCGGCTTAGACTCTTATGGGTTAAATGAAATATTCTGGAGTTTTAATCAGTGGACCTGTGAGACTTCTAATACCGCCCATACATTCTTTCCAAAAATTTGAAAATTGGACCAGAAAATGTGTGGAGTAGCATGAGGGTTCTTGGTCTTCTGGGACTTGATGCACCAGAGTTGAATGTCATTCAGTCTGTCTCACCAGGGCCCAGTTTCCCAAAAGCATTTTAAGGCTAAGTTCATCGTTAGAAACTTTGTAGGAGCATCGTTAGCGTTGCACTTAAAAATGCTTTAAATCTAACGCTGGCCTCAGACCACTCGTAGAACAGCTAAGTGCGTTATTAGATGCTTTTTTGCCCTCCTCCATCACTTTACACACAGATCTCCGCTAAACATAGAATTACATAGTTTATTTGTCTCTTTTAGACCGCCGATAACTTCAGAACAAAGGTGGGTAAGTCTCTAGTGGCGTCTGTTCTTGCAGCGACACGGTCATTTGTGCAAATTTTTTTTGTTGCTGTTGTTGTTTAAAGTTGCGATCTACCTCAACCAATCAAGTTTTTAGTGGTATTAAATCAGATACTTAATAATGAGGTAAATAGCAGTACTTTGGCTGTTAGTTTTAATCCGTTATTTTGTGAAACGCAGCAAACAAGCTGTCAACCTAACCCTCAATGGATACAGCGAGCCGCAACCGCGGATATCACACACAAGAGATGTCCTGCTTAATATCCGCCCATTTGCTGCAAGTCTACACTGCAATGGAATACCACCATTAATAAAATCAACATGTTCCCAAGAAAAGGCAGTAGAGCGTGGCAGTAGAGGAGGAATTCGGAATCGGATTAAAAAACAGCCCTTCAGAACACCTCTCCATCTATTATGCATGGCAATGTACAAAGCATAAGCAATAAGACTGATGAGCTACGGGCTTGTACCCAATACCTCTCAGAGCACCAACAATCCTGCTTGATCTGTCTATCTGAGACCTGGCTTACGGAACCAGATCCGGACTCCGTTGTGGAGCTGCATGGCTACACAATTGTTAGAATGGACCGAAACATCATCTCTGGTAAGAGAAATGGTGGTGGAGTTTGTGCATTCATCAACGAGAAATATTGCAATCCTGCCCATATTACAACTAAGCACAAGGTCTCTACTAAAGACATTGAACTCCTTGCTCTTAACCTATGGCCATACTACCTGCCACTGGAAATAAATCAGGTCTGATTTATTTATTGTTTACATAGCTCCCTCCGCTGACACCCAAATAGCTGCCGACTTGATTCATGACCTTGTATCCCAGGCTGAGACAGTCACCTGAAGCAGTAAAGCTAATCATGGGAGACTAACATTTGCAATTCATCTGAACATTTACCATCATATCAGCAATATGTTACATGTCATACCCAAAATGAAACCTGTCTGGACCTCTTTTATGGTAACATCCCAGGTGCGTATTTTTCCAAGGCACTACCCAATCTTGGGGGTTTGGATCATAACATGGTTCAGCTCATCCCAGTCTACAAAGCGCGTCAGCAGCGAGAGAAGGCTAAAAAAGTGAAGATTAAAAACTGAACCATGCTACTGAAGCCCTCCAGGACTGTTTTGAGTCCACTGACTGGGCGGCCCTGATGGACAGCGCCGATGACCTGGAAGAGGCAGCGGATACCGTCTCTGAGTACATCCGTTTCTGTGAGGAAAGTCAACATCTTCCCCAATAATAAACTGTTGGTAACTCGGGAATTAAAATAGCTCCTCAACCAGAAAAAAATTGTATTTTAGATCAGGTGGCAGTAAAGAGGAATGGAAAAAATATTCAGCGGTAACTCAAAAGCAAAATTAAGGAGTGCAAGGCAGCATACAAAGACAAATTAGAAAACCTTTTCAACGACAAGGACAGTAGGAAAGCCTGGCAAGGGCTACAAACCATCATAGCCTACAAAACAAAGAGACATTGTATGACCGTCGAATGACCTTGCTTTTACAAATGATTTGAACAGTTTCTCATAGTTAAAAACTGTGTGGGTTCGTTTGTGTACAGTATCGGTTCACAAGGAAACTATTAATCCACTTGATCTGTAGAGTTTTGACACCCAAATTCACCAGCTTATCCACCAGTAGGTGGGGTTGGATGGTGTTAAATAAGCTACTGAAGTCAATGAATATAATTTTCACTGGGCTATTTGCCTTTTCTATATGTTCGTAGATATTGTTCAGCATGACCAGTAACGCATCTTCAACACCCCTGGAGGCACGGTAGGTGAATTGATTTGAGTCTAATTGGGATGAGAGACCAGAGAATTTGTTTTTGAAAAAAAATTTCAAAACATTTCATAGGTACATGAAAGGGCTACAGGGCGTAAATCGTTCTTTTCTTTTGGCCTATTGTTTTTATGCATTGGGTCAATCAGTGACTTCTTCCATTAGTCTGGAATTATCCCACTGTTCAGTGACAGCTGGAACAGCTTCTGGAACGGTAATGCGAGCTGGTCTGTGCATGCCTGAAGTGCCTTGCTGCTGACGCCGTCTGGACCATATGATTTTCATGGGTTGACACGTTGAAAGTATTGCTTGACGTCATTCACAGAGATCTGTATATTATTAACAGCTGGTATGCTGTCTATATTGTCCAAGGCCACTTTCTGCTGCGATGTAAAATCACATGTGTCAAACCTGCAAAAGCATATTGTCAAGGTAGATGTAGGTGGGTGTGGTGGTGGAATCAGGCGCAGGGCGCAGAACGTTAGTCCAACAGACTTTAGTAGATGCACACAAAAACAATCACGAATAAATGCCCTGAGGCGAAAACTCCGCACGTAGGCGAAAATCACGGGCGCACTAACAGGTGCGACAAAACACTCCAAACAATGTGGAGAAATAGCTCAACCGAGCAAACAGTAGAATAACAGCCTACCGGCACGACAGTAAAACAATAACACACAACACTAGACAAACACAACGAGAACTTATAGGAAACTAATTACACTAAACGATAACAGGTGTAACAACAATCAGACAAAAGCAAACGAACATAGAAACATGCAACGGTGGCAGCTAGTATTCCGGAGACGACGAACGCCGAAGCCTGCCCGAGCAAGGAAGAGAGGCAGCCTCGGCCGAAACCGTGACACATATCGCAGTTGTAAATGAGAACTTGTTCTCAACTGGCTTACCTGGTTAAATAAAGGTGAAATAAAAAAAATAAAAAAATATGACACCGCTTTTGTGGGTTTCCTCCACCCAGACCAAGCTCTCTTCAAGATTTTGACAGAAAAACAGCAAATTTTGTGAAATAAACGTTAAGAAAGCAAAAGAGATGGACATTCATTTCAGAAGGAACTAAACTCCACTAACCCCTATGAAGATCAATGGGGAAATCAGTCGATACCACATAAGTACCTGGGAATCGAAATTCAATGACTGTGCATTTGCAAAGATAAAGAATTGCAAAAGATAATGTTTTTTTAATGCAAACTGAAATATTTTAATGTCGACCACCATATCTTAAACATTTTCTATAAATCTGCCCTGCAGAGTGTGCTGTCCTTTGGTCTGATGCGTGTTCGGAAACATGTGAGTGCAAGACCAAGTCTAGCTTTAGCGCTTGATTAAGACGGCGGGAAGGAAAATTGGTATATATCAAGAATCAGCCACCAACCTGTACACAAAACTCATCCTCCTAAAACTTGAAAGCATTTTACAGGACAGTACACATCCCCTTCACTCAAGATATAGTCACAGCAGCAGCCGGACAAGGGGAAAGAGACTTCTTAAAATAAAATTTAAACAGATAGATATGGGGACTCTTTTATTCCAACAGCTATTAGGCTTTATAATAGATAGTCTGTTGGTCGCTCAAGTATACAGCATATTGCACTTTCACTTTAAATGTGTAGCTATAGCACTTTGAATGAATTACTTTGTGTATACATTTTACATTTTAGTCATTTAGCAGACACTCTTATCCAGAGCGACTTACATGAGCAATTAGGGTTAAGTGCCTTGCTTAAGGGCACATCGACAGATTTTTCACCTAGTCGGCTAAGGGATTAGAACCAGCGACCTTTCGGTTACTGGCACAACGCTCTTACCCACTAACCTACCTGCCGCCCCGTGTAGTTTGTGTTATGTTTTATGAACTGTCTATAAGCACAAGTCCAAATGAATTTCCCCCTAGTGGGATAATAAAGTTGGCCTCCTGAGTGGCGCAGCGGTCTAAGGCACTGCAGTGCTAGAGGCGTCACTACAGACCTGGGTTCGATCCCGGGCTGTATCACCATCGGCCGTGATCGGGAGTCCCATAGGGCGGCACACAATTGGCCCAGCGTCGTCCGGGTTAGGAGAGGGTTTGGCCGGGGGGGCTTACTTGGCTCATCGCGCTCTAGCGACTCCTTGTGGCGGGCCGGGCGACTGAAGGCTGACCTCGGTCGTCAGTTGAACGGTGTTTCCTCCGACACATTGATACGGCTGGCTTCCGGGTTAAGCGGACGGGTTTTAAGAAGCGAGGGTTGGCGTGTCATGTTTCTGAGGACACATTACCTGACCTTCGCCTTCGTAGCCCATTGGGGAGTTGCAGCGATGAGACAAGATCGAAAAAGGGGTGTGATTGACGGTTGCAGTAAAGAAATTATGCTGACCTTCTAGGCAAAGTTGCCAAGAAAAAGCCATATCTCAGACTGCCCATCTTAATCTTTTCTTTTTATTGGCCAGTCTGAGATATGTTTTTTTCTTTGCAACTCTGCCTAGAAGGTCAGCATCCCGAAGTCGCCTCTTCACTGTTGACGTTGAGACTGGTGTTTTGCGGGTACTATTTAATGAAGCTGCCAGTTGAGGACCTGTGAGGCATCTGTTTCTCAAACTAGACACTCTAATGTATTTTTCCTCTTGCTCAGTTGTGCACCGGGGCCTCCCACTCCTCTTTCTATTCTGGTTAGAGCCAGTGTGCGCTGTTCTGTGAAGGGAGTAGTACACAGCGTTGTACAAGATCTTTAGTTTCTTGGCAATTATTTGCATGGAATAGCCTTCATTTCTCAGAACAAGAATAGACTGACGAGTTTCAGATGAAAGTTATTTGTTTCTGCCCCCCCAATTTTTTTTTTTTTTTTATGTTTCTGGCCATTTTGAGCCTGTAATCGAATCCACAATTGCTGATGCTCCCGATACTCAACTAATCTCAAGAAGGCCAGTTTTATTGCTTCTTTAATCAGCACAACAGTTTTCAGCTGTGCTAACATAATTGCAAAATAGTTTTCTAATGTTCAATTAGCCTTTTAAAATGATAAACTTGGATTAGCAAACACAACGTGCCATTGGAACGTTGGACATTGGAACATTGCTGATAATGGGCCTCTGTACGCCTATGTAGATATTCCATAAAAAAATCACCCGTTTCCAGCTACAATAGCCATTTACAACATTAACAATGTCTACACTGTATTTCTGATCAATTTCATGTTATTTTAATGGACAAAAAAAATTGCTTTTCATTGTCCTGTTGAAAAACAAATGATTTTCCCACTAAGCCCAAACCAGATGGGATGGCGTATCGCTGCAGAATGCTGTGGTAGCCATGCTGGTTAAGTGTGCCTTGAATTCTAAATCAATCACAGACTGTGTCACCAGAAAAGCACCCCCACACCAAAACACCTCCTCCATGCTTTACGGTGGGAAATACACATGCGGAGATCATCCGTTCACCCACACCGCGTCTCACAAAGACACGGCGGTTTGAACCAAAAATCTCCAATTTGGACTCCAGACCAAAGGACAAATTTCCACCGTTTTAATGTCCATTGCTCGTGTTTCTTGGCCCAAGCAAGTCTCTTCTTATTATTGGTGTCCTTTAGTAGTGGTTTCTTTGCAGCAATTGGACCATGAAGGCCTGATTCACACAGTCTCCTCTGAACAGTTAATGTTGAGATGTGTCTGTTACTGGAACTCTGTGAAGCATTTAATTGGGCTGCAATTTCTGAGGCTGGTAACTCTAATGAACTTATCCTCTGCAGCATACGTAACTCTGGGTCTTCCATTCCTGTGGCGGTCCTCATGAGAGCCAGTTTCATCATAGCACTTGATTGTTTCTGCGACTTTAAGAAACTTTCAAAATTCTGTAAATGTTCCGTATTGACTGACCTTCATGTCTTAAAGATGATGGACTGTTGTTTCTCTTTGCTTATTTGAGCTGTTCTTGCCATAATATGGACTTGGTCTTTTACCAAATAGGGCTATCTTCTGTATACCACCCCTACCTTGTCACAACACAACTGATTGGCTCAAACGCATTTAAGAAGGAAAGAAATTACACAAATTAACTTTTAAGAAGGCACACCTGTTCATTTAAATGCATTCCAGGTGACTACCTCATGAAGCTGGTTGAGAGAATGCCAAGAGTGTGTAAAGCTGACATCAAGCCAAAGGGTGGCTATTTGAAAAATCTCAAATCTCAAATATATTTTGATTTGTTTAACACTTTTTTGGTTACTACATGATTCCATATGTGTTATTTCATAGTTGTGATGTCTTCACTATTATTCTACAATGTAGAAAATAGTAAAAATAAAGAAAAACCCTTGAATGAGTAGGTGTTCTAAAACATTTGACAGGTAGTGTATATATAGTACATATATAATATATACTGTATATATAATATATACTGTATATATTTCCTTTAGTCTTTATGCTGCCTCCTGGGCCCAGGGGCTTCAGCCCCGGTAAACCCCTGCATTAATCCAGCCCTTCTTAACGCCCAATCACTCTCTACCTCTTACACAGGTTTTGATGGTCAGACTAAGACACCCACATCTTGGGCTGTAGCGGTCAATTTTGTCAGCTGGTGATTTTCAAGCCAATAACTGTCGGGTCACAGTAATTGACCGTTAATGAACAAAAACACATTTAGCATCTCCTGGCTTCCATGCGTAGCCTACAAGCCACTGTTACAGACCTTTGGAACATCTACAAGTCCAATAAATCCATGTAATATAGCCTACACCATCACGGTAAATCTATTATTTAGTTTAGACAGGTCTAAAGAAACATGATATGAAGAAAATGTAGTCTATTTCAGAAGAACAGAATAGCATACTCTGAGTTGTCCTTATGTTAGGCCCTGATCTGGCTATGCTATATGGCTGTGGGCTAAACTAGTTCATTTAGCAGACAAGATTTGCTTAGGATTCCATGGCATTATTTTATAGTATGAAGAATACAATTGAACATAGCTGAATGAAATAGAAAGGATGCGGCTATTCTGTGTTGAGTGGTTAACAACGAAACAGGTCCTCCTATATGCTTAATTTATAGTTTTTTATGTAACTTTAGTTGTGATACAGAAGTTGGGCTATTTGATTTTTAATACATTCTAAAGCTGCATGATGCGATTCTAATGATGAAAGGCATGAGCTCTGCTTTTTTTCAGGCTGCACACACTTCATCAGTCTCTCGTTCACAATTTGACAAGCACATGATAATGCCTCGATTTTCCCGGTGGCATCTCCTTTGTGTGGCTATAATGCCCCCTAAAAAAATCCATGCCTTTTGCGACCAGTGGCCATTGTGCCCTTGGGCTGAATATAATAATTATAATTCCCTTCTCCCGGCTGCGTGCTCCAAAGCACCTCTCACTCATAAGGCTCTCTCAGATAGCTCAATTCTTATTAGCCAATGCCCATCACGTGATCGGGTCTTTCTCACAGGCTACAAGTGAAAACAGATACATCGGGGACACAACTGCGCGCGTCCTTATCCAATTCCGAGGCGCATATTGAAGATATTTGAAAAACTGTCCACATTTACTTTTCATCAGCCAACAAGATGAGTAGGCAATCTACTATCCCCAATAGCACAAACATTGACCTTTTCTGTGCGAGAAATAAATATTCCAAACATAGTCTGGGACAGTTGTGGGATGCGATAGATCCCAGATTAATACAACCACTAGCATCCCCAAAAAAATTTTAAGCATTGAGGATGACGCAACAAATCAGAACATTTAGCTTAAAATGTTGATAAACTATTATGCTATTTCTTCACATTATAAGCGCAGCAATGTGCACACGGCAGTAGCCTATAAGCACTAATGTTCCAAAATGCAATCAATTAGCGGGAAAACACTGTTCTTAAAAGTGACCGCAAATGTGATTATGCATGTAATGCTTTTATTATAAAGGTGCATTTTTATGGTGAAAATGATCTTCCCCAAACTTGAAACTCACGTGCTGCGTATGTATGCCAGTTAGGCTCTACATCCGTTGTAAGGTGAATTAATGTGCTTCATTTTAAGAAGTTATTTGGCCACTTTAGTTTTGATACAAAGCTTATCAAAACTGTAGGTCTATAGGCTAGGCTACATGAGGTGTGCAACTATGATTAGAAAAAGTCACAAAAAAAAGCATGCCCTGTTTCTTGCCTTACTGCACACAAGCTGGGAATAATTCACAAGTGATAATATATAATTTACAAGTGATAGGCTAATATTGTTACACATCAGACTATTGTTGATTTAATCTTTACATATACTAAGTAATATATGTGTGAAATTTGTTTTGATTTAGAATGGACCATTATCATGCACCTGTCTCAAAACAGGGGCAGGGGGGAAAAATAAATGTCATCTATGCACTTAAATTGCGAATGGAGGACGCTTTTCCTTTGGTTCATTTTCATGCCAGCCAGGTAGGCTATACTCCTGTTGTAAAGAGAAGCAATGTGCTTAATATTAGGAAAGTTGAGAAGTAAATATAGTAGGTCTAGCCTATAGAAAGCTGATGGGATCCTCCTCTTTTTAATAGAGGCCATCACCCTGTTTTCTCACGCTATTGCATAGCCTACAGAAATGTTGCACAACATGAGCTCATGGGCTCTCATGAAGTGTTTGATTACATTGACGATTATATTTGCATTGATGTCAGAGTGATTAGAGGGACAATAGAGTGCTGAGTATCAGGCAGTTAGCAAGTTTGGTAGGCTACTAATGACCATCTGCAGCATCAGAGCTTGGAGAAGCCTAATTACCGTGACTAAACGGTCACATGGAATTTGACTGCCGTCATTACTCATGACCACCGGTGTGGTGGTAATACAATCACCGTAACAGCCCTACCCACATCCCCAGCTTGCCAGCTTGCCTGGCACCCAAGTTGCTTCAAATCAAACTGGAACATTTCTCAACTCCTTCAATTTGGACCTACCTCCTCCACCCCACAACTCACTGTACTTCACTTTTGAGCGAAGGTTTCTGTTGTTAAAACCAAATAATGCTGTGAACTCTCTGTCTGGTAGGGTTTTGAACAGCTCTGCCTCCCTGACAACCTCCACAAGACTTTGATGCCACTAGACTTTGATACCTCCAACTCAGCGTCTGTGGTGTTTATCAAGTCCTCGAGGACATCGATGGACTTGCTAAGCCTGTCTGCTGCTTGCTTAGTCATGTTTGGACCCAGGCCCTTCAAAAATGACTTTAAGAAGTTGAGTTGTTCCAGGTGTAAGTCAAGGGGGATATTCTTTCCCTTCCTATTCCATAACCTGTTCCAGGTAAGACTGTGCCAACCGAGAGGAAAGAGTGGCATTAACTTACAAAGTCAGTAGAAGAGTACTTTAGGCATATTAGCTATGGCCATAGGCCTTGTAGAACAACTGGGCTACAGATAATATAACTGATAGATTTATTGACAGGAAAAAAAAAACTTCACACAGCCATTGAAGAGTGGGACAACATTCCACAGGCCACAATCAACAGCCTGATTAACTCTATGCAGAGGAGATGTGTCACGCTGCATGAGGCAAATGGTGGTCACACCAGATACTGACTGGTTTTCTGATCCATGCCCCTACCTTTTTTAAAGGTATCTGTGACCAACAGATACATACCTGTATTCCCAGTCATGTGAAATCCATAGATTAGGGCCTAATGAATTTATTTCAATTGACTGATTTCCTTTTATGAAGAACTGTTACTCAGTAAAATCTTTGAAATTGTTGCATGTTGCATTTATATTTTTGTTCAGTATATTTACAAAACAGATGAGAAAGATAGCTGTTCATTCAGGCCTGTCACAGATTCTGCCGAGGCTGCCCCTCCTCCTTGCTCGGGCAGGTTTCGTCGTTCGTCGTCACCGGAGTACTAGCTGCTGCCGATCTATGTTATATGTTTCTATGTTCTACCTGTTGTGTCAGATTGTTTCACACCTGTTGCCCATCTTGTAATTACTCCGCCCCTATTTAACCCTGTGGCTCCCATTGTGTTCTGTGCGTGTTTGTTGTTTGTTCGCTGATGTCGTTGGTGAGCGGGTTTATTCCTCCCTGCGTGGAGGCTTCTTGTTTCTTTACGTGTATCAGTAAAGATACGTTTTTCATTGAGTTCTGTGTCCTGCGCCTGACTTCAGTCAACCGCATACACTGACATCGTGACAGAAACACACACCACGATGGAGTCAGCAGGAACGACTGGATCTACGAAGACGATGGAAGAACGAGTCCAACGTCAAGGGACAATGATCCAGAATCTCTGTGCTACGATGGAACGAGTGTTCCAGATGATGGAGCAAATAGAGAGAGGTGGTATCCCTTCACCATGCCCAACCACACCACCACCTGCTACACTGGCTAGCACTTCGCCACCTGGGTCCAGGGGAATTCGGCTCTCGCTCCCGAGGGCATATGACGGTACACCTGCCGGGTGCCAGGGATTTCTCCTCCAGGTAGAGCTTTACCTGGCCACCATTCACCCGGCGCCCTCGGGATACGAGAGCGTGTCCGCCCTCATCTCCTGTCTATCAGGGAAGGCGCTTGAGTGGGCTAACGCCTAGTGGGGGAATATAGACTCGAGAACTGTCCGCTACGTGGATTTCACCCGCCGCTTCCGGGCGGTATTCGATCATCCACCGGAGGGGAGTATGGCGGAAGAACGGCTGGTCCACCTACGACAGGAGATGAGGAGCGCGCAGGATTTTGCGCTGGAGTTTAAGACTTTAGCAGCCAGCGCGGGATGGAATGAGCGGGCCCTTATCGACCACTACCGTTGCAGCTTAAGAGAGGACATCCGTCGGGAACTGGCCTGCAGGGACACCAATTTCAACCTGGACCAACTGGTGGACATGTCCATCCGGTTGGATAACCTGTTGGCAGCCCGCGGACGTTCTGATGGGGGTCTGTCCATTCCATCCCCCAGCACCTCCGAGCATACCCCCATGGAGCTCGGAGGTGCTGCAGGTAGGGAGACTGGGAGAGAGACTGTCCCCTGCACCAAGTGTGGCCGCAGAGGACACACTGCTGGTCGGTGCAGGGGAGGGTTCTCAGGAGGTCGAGGCAGCAGGCAGAGCACTGGTCGACCGTCTCAGGTGAGTAGGCACCCGACTAACCCAGAGTTCCCTGTTGCTAATATGTGTATTGACATTATGTTTCCAGATTTTTCTCCCCATTCCCAGCATAAGGCGCTAGTAGATTCAGGCGCGGCTGGGAATTTTATTGATCGCCAGTATGCACGTAGCCTAGGGATTCCCACAGTGTCTGTTGATAAACCTTTCCCTGTTCACGCATTAGATAGTCGCCCGTTAGGGTCAGGCATAATCAGGGAGGTCACCGCTCCACTGCTAATGACGACGCAGGGGGGTCATGAGGAGAGGATTAGCCTCTATCTGATTGATTCTCCTGCGCATCCTGTGGTGTTGGGACTTCCCTGGTTAGCCATTCATGACCCCACGATTTCATGGCAACAGAGGGCTCTCAAGGGATGGTCCAGTCAGTGTTCAGGGAGGTGTTTAGGAGATTCCTTGGGGGCAACTTCGGTGGAAAGTCCAAACCAGGTTTCCACCATGCACATTCCATCTGAGTATGCCGATTTGGCTATTGTCTTCAGTAAAAAGAGGGCGACTAAATTACCACCCCATCGTCCGGGGGATTGTGCGATAAATCTCCAGGTAGGAGCTGCACTTCCCCGGAGTCACGTGTATCCTTTGTCTCAGGAGGAGAAGGCAGCTATGGAGACATATGTCACCGAATCTCTGAGGCAGGGATACATTCGGCCATCCACTTCACCCGTTTCCTCAAGTTTCTTTTTTGTGAAAAAGAAAGATGGTGGGTTACGCCCGTGCATTGATTACCGTGGCCTAAATCAGATTACCATCAAGTACAGCTATCCATTACCTCTGATAGCTAGTATGACGGAATCATTGCACGGGGCACGCTTTTTCACAAAATTGGATCTTAGGAGCGCGTACAACCTAGTGCGTATCCGTGAGGGAGATGAGTGGAAGACGGCATTTAGTACCACCTCTGGACATTTTGAGTATCTGGTCATGCCATACGGGTTAATTAATACTCCTTCAGTTTTCCAATCATTTGTGGATGAGATTTTCAGGGACCTGCACGGACAAGGGGTAGTGGTGTATATTGATGACATCCTTATATACTCCACTACACGGGCCGAGCATGTGTCCCTGGTGCGTAAGGTGCTTGGAAGACTGTTGGAGCATGACCTGTATGCTAAGGCAGAGAAATGCCTGTTCTTCCAGGAGTCCATCTCTTTCTTGGGGTACCATATGTCCGCGTCAGGGGTGAGGATGGAGAGTGACCGCATTTCGGCCGTGCGTAATTGGGCGACTCCAACCACGGTAAAGGAGGTGCAGCGATTTTGGGGTTTTGCTAATTACTACCGGAGATTTATCCGGGGCTTTGGTCAGGTAGCAGCTTCCATTACCTCGTTACTGAAGGGGGGGCCGGTGCGTCTGCGGTGGTCAGCGGAGGCGGACAGGGCTTTTAGTCGTCTGAAAGACCTGTTTACCTCGGCTCCAGTGCTGGCTCATCCGGACCCCTCTTTAGCCTTCACGGTTGAGGTGGACGCATCCGAGGCTGGAATAGGCGCTGTACTGTCTCAGCGCTCGGGTACGCCACCTAAACTCCGCCCCTGTGCCTTCTTTTCGAAGAAGCTCAGCCCGGCGGAGCGCAACTATGATATGGGGGACCGGGAGCTGTTGGCTGTGGTCGAAGCTCTGAAAGCGTGGAGACATTGGCTTGAGGGGGCTAAACACCCTTTTCTCATTTTGACTGACCACCGCAATCTGGAGTACATCCGGGCAGCGAGGAGGTTAAACCCTCGCCAGGCAAGGTGGTCCATGTTTCTCACCCATTTTGTTTTCACCCTTTCTTACAGGCCAGGTTCCCAGAACGCTAAGGCAGATGCTCTGTCCCGACTGTATGACACGGAGGGGAGTTCCGTGGAGCCCACTCCCATACTTCCGGCGTCGTGTCTGGTGGCACCGGTGGTGTGGGAGGTTGACGTGGAGATCGAGCGGGCGTTGCGCAACGAACCCACTCCTCCTCAGTGTCCAGAGGGTCGTGTGTACGTACCGCTTGATGTTCGCGATCGGTTGATCTATTGGGCTCACACGTCACCCTCCTCTGGTCATCCTGGTATCGGTCGGACAGTGCACTGTCTTAGTGAGAAGTACTGGTGGCCCACCTTAGCTAAGGACGTGAGGGTTTATGTTTCCTCCTGCTCGGTGTGCGCCCAGTGTAAGGCTCCTAAACACCTGCCCAGAGGTAAATTGCAACCTCTACCCGTTCCACAACGACCATGGTCCCACCTATCGGTGGACTTCGTGACGGATCTTCCCCCCTCACAAGGGAACACCACGATCCTGGTCGTTGTGGATCGGTTTTCTAAGTCCTGCCGCCTCATTCTGCTGCCCGGTCTTCCTACGGCCCTACAAACAGCTGAGGCCCTATTTACACACGTTTTCCGGCACTACGGGGTGCCTGAGGATATAGTGTCTGATCGGGGTTCCCAGTTCACCTCTAGGGTTTGGTGGGCGTTCATGGAACGTCTGGGAGTCTCGGTCAGTCTGACCTCAGGATTTCACCCCGAGAGTAACGGGCAGGTGGAGAGAGTAAACCAGGAGGTGGGTAGGTTTCTGAGGTCGTATTGCCAGGACCGGCGGGGGGAGTGGTCAGTTTACCTCCCCTGGACAGAGATAGCCCAGAACTCCATCCGCCACTCCTCTATTAACCTGTCTCCGTTCCAATGTGTATTAGGTTATCAGCCGGTCCTGGCACCTTGGCATCAGAGCCAGATCGAGGCTCCTGCGGTGGAAGAGTGGTTTCGGCGCTCGCAGGAGACCTGGAACGCTGCCCATGTACATCTGCAGCGGGCCATCAGGTGGCAAAAGGCGAGCGCCGACCGCCACCGCAGTGAGGCCCCGGTGTATGCACCGGGGGACCGGGTCTGGCTCTCGACCCGAAACCTGCCCCTTCGCCTGCCCTGCCGGAAACTGGGTCGGCGGTTTGTGGGGCCATTTAAAGTCCTGAGGAGATTGAACGAGGTATGTTATAGGTTACAACTTCCTACTAATTATCGTATTAACCCCTCGTTCCATGTGTCTCTCCTCAGGCCGGTGGTAGCTGGTCCACTCCAGGAGTCGGAGATACGGGAGGTTCCTCCGCCCCCGCTGGACATCGAGGGGGCACCGGCGTACTCGGTTCGGTCCATATTGGATTCGAGGCGTCGGGTGGGGGGCCTGCAGTATCTCATGGAGTGGGAGGGGTACGGTCCGGAGGAACGGTGCTGGGTTCCTAGGAGGGATATCCTCGATCCATCCATGTTGAGGGATTACCACCGCAATCATCCCACTCGCCCTGCGCCGCGTCCTCCTGGCCGTCCCCGAGGCCGGTGTCAAGGGGGGGGGGACTGTCACGGATTCTGCCGAGGCTGCCCCTCCTCCTTGCTCGGGCAGGTTTCGTCGTTCGTCGTCACCGGAGTACTAGCTGCTGCCGATCTATGTAATATGTTTCTATGTTCTACCTGTTGTGTCAGATTGTTTCACCCTGTGGCTCCCATTGTGTTCGGTGCCTGTTTGTTGTTTGTTCGCTGATGTCGTTGGTGAGCGGGTTTATTCCTCCCTGCGTGGAGGCTTCTTGTTTCTTTACGTGTATTAGTAAAGATACGTTTTTCATTGAGTTCTGTGTCCTGCGCCTGACTTCAGTCAACCGCATACACTGACATCGTGACAAGGCCCTTTGGCTCGATGCAATCTAAGCAGTCGATCCTGTGTCTCTCTCTCTGTAACAATTTCATCACAATATTGCCCCCTCTGGAAGAAAGGTAAACTTTCTTAATACCCCAGAATTTCAAGGTTGAGGCGATAATCACAGGAAGTAGGGGCAGCACCCCCTGATAAATCACAATGCAAAAATAATGAATATATATTTTTTAAATTGTTTCGCCTTTAATACTCCTGTAATATCACCCCCCCCCCACCCCCAAGAATAAATCTCCTCAGCACTACTGTCCATTACTGTCCTTTGCATTAGGTTAAAGCAAGGCATATAGCTAGCTTATTGTCTTTGAGAAGGTCCGTTACTCATGCACTACTAGCTAGCACTTTAGCTAGTTAGCTGTTAGCTATGAGTACAATTAATGTACAACATAGCACATCAAATTATGTAGTTATATTGACCATTTGTATGTGACGTGAACCTCACACACAACAATCCCCATGAGGTTCTCTCGATAACGCTACACTGTTGATGACAGCATATTCTGCCACTTCTCGTTCAGCAACCAATAGTCTGGGCTACCGAAAACAATCTGTCAACGTCATTGGAGGATATCTGCATCATTACTTAAACCGAGCTGCATAGCAGTGATCCCCAGCTTCGCAGCCTCTCTGATCTGGTCCAACTGCTAATTTTTGGGGGGACTACCAGTGGAGCTAGCTGGTAAATCAAGCTCTTGCCTAACCCAGTCGGGAGAAGAGCGAAAACATCTTCTCTTCCCAAGAAAAACCTTCAATGCAGTTATTTGATGTTCTTTCAATGTTGGTATTACTCCAGTTCTGATATAACTTCTGTTATAGCAGCATCAACACCAACCTCCTCAAGAGCAGCCATTTTTGTTATGACTTTCGACTTCGCGGACAGTATAGGCGCTTCTCGTTGTTGTCATCTACTAAACCACCTCCACTGATTATCAGTGGATGCTGATTGGTCCGGCCATATGGTGGCGGGAAGGGAGGGGATCAAACTATTTCAGTCTAGTCGTGGCCAGACTTTATCAGAGTAGCGAAACAGAATGTAAGCTTGCGAGATCAGGATGGTTCATACAAGGCTAGCGATTCCCAGCATCAGTGCTAATAGGGCTTTTAGACTCATGTACTGCAATATGACATTGTGTCAAGATAGACCCTACCAGTGACCTACGACCTGGTTCATATACTCCTATACACTCATATACTCTGTCCTCTGGGCTTCAGACCCACTGAGTATACTCAACCCACTTTCTTAAATACAGGCAGCAGAGATACAGTGTGTGTGTGTATGCGTGCATGTGTTGGCACAGTAACGTTCCCCCCTGTGGGGCGCAGCACGGTTTGTATTCCTCTGCCATGTCTCATTGACGTCACTCTGCGCTTGGCCCCGGGGCTTGGCGCTCGCTGACACCTCTGTGTGATGCTTCGCTCACTGGCATGTCATTCACACTTTCTCATGCAGACACAGTGGAGAGAGTCACTTTCTCTCTTTATTTTTCTCTCTCTTCATCCCACTAGAATATACCCACTTGTTTGCCTCACACTAATTTAAGTTCCTTGTTAGTCACGTCCCTCTCTGGATTTACTTGTAGTTTTCTCTTTGCATTTCATTTTGGGGTGGTTGCAGACTACTGAACTCCAAAGTGTGGGTGTGCTCTGAATTCTACCTTGTTCTGACACATGCACACATGGACACCACACACGCAGTGGTGGAAAAAGTACTCAATTGTCATACTTGAGTGAAAGTAAAGATACCTTAAAAATGAAAATGACTCCAGTAAAAGTCACCAAGTACAGTGGCTTGCGAAAGTGTTCACCCCCCTTGGCATTTTTCCTATTTTGTTGCCTTACAACCTGAAATTAAAATGGGTTTTGGGGGGGTTTGTATCATTTGATTTACACAACATGCCTACCACTTTGAAGATGCAAAATATTTGTTATTGTGAAACAAACAAGAAATAAGACAACCCCCTAAAAAAATAAAAAAATATAACACTGTCGTGTCATCAGAAAACGTAATGATGGTGTTGGAGTCGTGTTCCGCATGCAGTTGTGGGTGAACAGGGAGTACAGGATGGAACTAAGCACGACCCCCTGAGGGGCCCCCGGATTGAGGGTCAGCGTGGCAGATGTGTTGTTGCATACCCTCACCACCTGGGGGCAGCCTGTCAGGAAGTCCAGGATCCAGTTGCAGAGGGAGGTGTCAGTCCCAGGGTCTTGAGCTTTGTGATGAGCATGGAGGGCACTATGGTGTTGAATGCTGAGCTGTAGTCAATAAACAGCTTTCTCACATAGGTGTTTCTCTTATCCAGGTGGGAGAGGGCAGTGTGGAGTGCAATAGAGATTGCATCATACTGCATTTGGATCTGTTGGGGCGCTATGCGAATTGGTCCAGGGTGTCTGGGATGATGGTGTCAAAGCATTTCAGGTCTACAGATGTGATTGCTACAGTGCGATAGTCATTTAGACAGGTTACCTTCGTTTTCATGGGCACAGATACTATGGTGGTTCGCTTGAAAGATGCAGTGCTGGAAAAAGTACCCAATTGTCATACTTGAGTAAAAGTAACGATACCTTAATAGAAAATTACTCAAGTAAAAGTGAAAGTCACCCAGTAAAATACTACTTGAGTGAAAGTCTAAAGTATATGGTTTTAAATATACTTAAGTATCAAAAGTAAAAGTTGTCAAAAATATAAAGAGTAAAGTAAAGTACAGATACCCCAAAAAACTACTTAAGTAGTACTTTCAAGTATTTTTTACTTAAGTACTTTACACCACTCGAAAGATGTAGGTATTACAGACTGGGCCAATAATAGGTTCAAAATGTCAGTGAAGACATCTGCCAGCTGGTCAGCGCAAGCTCTGAGTACTCGTCCTGTTAATCCGTCTGGTCCCGCGGCCTTCTGAATGTTAACATGTTTAAATTTCTTACTCACATCAGCTATGGAGAGCGCGATCACACAGTCATTCAGAACTGCTGGTGCCTTCATGCATGGTTCAGTGTTGCTTGCCTTGAAGCGAGCATAGAAGGCATTTAGCTCGCCTGGGAGGCTGGGCAAATCACGGCTGGGTTTCCCTTTGTAATCCGTGATAGTTAATTGTTTTATTATTATTTATTGTTTGATGGGGTAGATCAGCTTTAATATTGCAGATATATTGCAATTTCCATCAGTGTAATTGCCTGCATGACTTCCAATCCCCCATATGTTTTTTTAACAAATATATATACATTACCTGTCAAAAGTTTGGACACACATACTCATTCAAGGGTTTTCTTTATTTTTAGTATTTTTTACATTGTTGAATAATAGTGAAGACATCAAAACTATGAAATAACACATATGGAATCATGTAGTAAACAAAAAAGTGTTGAACAAATCAAAATATATTTTATATTTGAGATTCTTCAAATAGCCACCCTTTGCCTTGATGACAGCTTTGCACACTCTTGGCTTGTTTTAAAAATAGTGATATTTGGGAGATGATTTCCTTTTCAAATAACTGAAAGTGAGAGGTTGTAATCTGAATTAAGGGAAAAAAGACCATTCTTGAACATGGGGTGAGACAATCTTACTAATTTGCTAGAGAACCGGTTCGGATTTAAGTACAACTTGTCTATGACTGAAGCTTTTAGTGATAGGTCTAATGCTTTAATATTTAATAATTTTTGTCCTCCGAATTCTATTTCATTATATAAATAGGCCCATTTAATTTTGTCTGGCTTGCCGTTCCAAATAAAATGGAATATTTTTTTCTCGTATAATTTAAAAAACTGGGCGTAGGCAAGACCATAAGCAAATAGGTAAACTAGGATAATACAAAAGGGTGATTTTTCCACAAATAGACAGGTATTTACTGTTCCATGGTAGCAAGATCATATCTATTTTTTCTAAATTTCTATTAAAATGTATTGGAGTTAAATCATTTATTTATTTTGGGATATGTATTCCGAGTATATCCACATCACCATCAGACCATTTTATTGGTAAACTACACGGTAATGTAAAAAATGTATTTTGTTAGTGATCCAATACGTAAAATAGTACATTTATCATAATTTGGTTGTAATCCATAGAGGTTAGGAAATGTATCTAGATCCTGTATGAGGCTGTGGAGGGATTCAAGTTGTGGATTTAAAAGAAAACATGAATCATCAGCATATAATGACACCTTTGTTGTTAAGCCCTGGATTCCTAATCCCTTGATATTATTGTTGGATCTGATTTTAATAGCTGACATTTCGATGGCCACAATAAATAGATACGCCGATAATGGACAACCTTGTTTTACTCCTCTTGACAGTTTAAAACTTTCTGAGAAATAGCCATTATATACAATTTTACACCTAGGGTTACTATACATGATTTTAACCCATTTTAAAAGAGATTCTGCAAAATTGAAATGCTCCAGGCATTTATATATAACCTCTAGTTGTACTTTATCAAAAGCCTTTTCAAAGTCAGCTATGAATAGCAGGCCTGGTTTCCCAGATTTTTCCTAGTGTTCAATTGTTTCCACTACTTGCCTTATATTATCTCCAATGTATCGTCCATGCAAAAAAACCTGTCTGATTAGAATGAATAATGTCCGACAATACCTTGTTAATTCTATGCGCTATACAGTGGGGAAAAAAAGTATTTAGTCAGCCACCAATTGTGCAAGTTCTCCCTTTTAAAAAGATGAGAGAGGCCTGTAATTTTCATCATACGTACACGTCAACTATGACAGACAAAATGAGATTTTTTTTCTCCAGAAAATCACATTGTAGGATTTTTTATGAATTTATTTGCAAATTATGGTGGAAAATAAGTATTTGGTCAATAACAAAAGTTTCTCAATACTTTGTTATATACCCTTTGTTGGCAATGACACAGGTCAAACGTTTTCTGTAAGTCTTCACAAGGTTTTCACACACTGTTGCTGGTATTTTGGCCCATTCAGGGGGTGGAGTTGCAATCTACTGTAGAGATAGCCTGCAGAGCTCTATCATACTATCCAGGTCTGTGCCCAAACAGTTTGAGCTTCTACTTCTAAAAATCCACCTTTCCAGAAATAAGTCTCTCACTGTTGCCGCTTGCTACAGACCCCCCTCAGCCCCCAGCTGTGCCCTGGACACCATATGTGAATTGATTGCCCCCCATTTATCCTCTGAGTTTGTACTGCTTGGTGACCTAAATTGGGATATGCTTAATACCCCAGCCATCCTACAATCCAAGCTAGATGCCCTCAACCTCACGCAAATTATCAACGAACCTACCAGATACAACCCTAAATCCTTAAACATGGGTACCCTCATAGATATCATCCTGACTAACATACCCTCTAAATACACCTCAGCTGTCTTCAACCAGGATCTCAGCGATCACTGCCTTATTGCCTGCGTCCGTAACGGGTCCGCGGTCAAACAACCACCCCTCATCACTGTCAAACGCTCCCTAAAACACTTTAGCGAGGAGGCCTTCCTAATTGACCTGGCCCAGGTATCTTGGATGGATATAGATCTCATTCCGTCAGTAGAGGATGCCTGGTTGTTCCTTAAAAGTAATTTCCTCTCAATCTTAAATAAACATGCCCCATTCAAAAAATACAGAACTAAGAACCGATATAGCCCCTGGTTCTCCTCAGACTTGACTGCCCTTGACCAGCACAAAAACATCCTGTGGCGTACAGCATTAGCATCAAATAGCCCCCGCGATATGCAACTTTTCAGGGAAGTTAGGAACCAATATACACAAGCAGTCAGGAAAGCAAAGGCTAACTTTTTCAAACAGAAATTTGCATCCTGTAGCACTAACTCCAAAAAGTTTTGGGACACTGTAAAGTCCATGGAGAATAAGAGCACTTCCTCCCAGCTGCCCACTGCACTGAGGCTAGGAAACACTATCACCACCGATAAATCTACAATAATCGAGAATTTCAACAAGCATTTTGCTACAGCTGGCCATGCTTTCCATCTGGCTACCACTAACCCGGCCACCAACTCTGCACCCTCTGCTGCAACTTGCCCATGCCCCCCCCGCTTCTCCTTCACACAAATTCAGACAGCTGATGTTTTGAAAGCGCTGCAAAATCTGGACCCCTACAAATCAGCTGGGCTAGACAATCTGGACCCTTTCTTCCTAAAACTAGCCGCCGAAATTGTCGCAACCCCTATTACTAGTCTGTTCAACCTCTCTTTCATAACGTCTGAGATCCCCAGAGATTGGAAAGCTGCCGCGGTCATCCCCCTCTTCAAAGGGGGTGACACTCTAGATCCAAACTGCTACAGACCTATATCCATCCTGCCCTGCCTTTCGAAAGTATTCGAAAGCCAAGTTAATAAACAGATCATCGACCATTTCGAATACCACCGTACCTTCTCCGCTATGCAATCCGGTTTCCGAGCTGGTCACGGGTGCACTTCAGCCACGCTCAAGGTCCTAAACGATATTATAACCGCGATTGATAATAGACAGTACTGTGCAGCCGTCTTCATCGACCTGGCCAAGGCTTTCGACTCTGTCAACCACCGCATTCTTATTGGCAGACTAAATAGCCTTGGTTTCTCAAATGACTGCCTCGCCTGGTTCACCAACTACTTCTCAGATAGAGTTCAGTGTGTCAAATCGGAGGGCCTGTTGTCTGGACCTATGGCAGTCTCTATGGGGGTGCCACAGGGTTCAATTCTTGGGCCGACACTTTTCTCCGTGTATATCAATGATGTCGCTCTTGCTGCTGGTGACTCTCAGATCCACCTCTACGCAGACGACACCATTTTGTATACATCTGGCCCTTCATTGGACACTGTGTTAACAAACCTCCAAACGAGCTTCAATGCCATACAACAATCCTTCAGTAGCCTTCAACTGCTCTTAAACACTAGTAAAACTAAATGCATGCTTTTCAATCGAACGCTGCTAACACCCGCCCACCCGACTAGAATCACCACTCTCGACGGGTCTGACCTAGAGTATGTGGACAACTACAAATATCTAGGTGTCTGGTTAGACTGTAAACTCAACTTCCAGACTCACATAAAGAATCTCCAATCCAAAGTTAAATCTAGAATTGGCTTCCTATTTCGCAACAATGCCTCCTTCACTCATGCTGCCAAACATGCCCTCGTAAAACTGACTATCCTACTGATCCTTGACTTCGGCGATGTCATTTATAAAATAGCCTCCAACACTCTACTCAGCAAATTGGATGTAGTCTATCACAGTGCCATCCGTTTTGTCTCCAAAGCCCCATACACTACCCACCACTGTGACCTGTACGCTCTTGTTGGCTGGTCCTCACTACATGTTTGTCGTCAAACCCACTGGCTCCAGGCCATCTATAAATCACTGCTAGGCAAATCCCCGCCTTATCTTAGCTCATTGGTCACCATAGCAGCACCCACCCGTAGTCTGCGCTCCAGCAGGTATATCTCACTGGTCATTCCCAAAGCCAACACCTCCTTTGGCCGCCATTCCTTCCAGTTCTCTGCTGCCAATGACTGGAACTAATTGCAAAAATCTCTGAAGCTGGAGACTCTTATCTCCCTCAATAACTTTAAGCATCAGTTGTCAGAGCACCTTACCGATCACTGCACCTGTACACAGCCCATCTGAAATTAGCCCACCCAACAACCTCATCCCTATATTGTTATTTAATTTGCTCTTTTGCACCCCAGTATCTCTATTTGCACATAATCTCTTGCACATCTAGCATTCCAGTGTTAATACTATTGTAATTATTCTGCACTATAGCCTATTTATTGCCTTACCTCCATAACTTGCTACATTTGCACACACTGTATATATATTTTCTGTTGTATTTCTGACTTTATGTTTTTTTACCCCATATGTAACTCTGTGTTGTTTTTGTTGCACTACTTTGCTTTGTCTTGGCCAGGTCGCAGTTGTAAATGAGAACCTGTTCTCAACTGGCTTACCTGGTTAAATAAAGGTGAAATAAAAAAAAAAAAAAAAAAATTCATCCATGCAGATCTCCTCTAGAGCAGTGATGTTTTGGGGCTGTCGCTGGGCAACACGGACTTTCAACTCCCTCCACAGATTTTCTATGGGGTTGAGATCTGGAGACTGGCTAGGCCACTCCAGGACCTTGAAATGCTTCTTACGAAGCCACTCCTTCGTTGCCCGGGCGGTGTGTTTGGGATCATTGTCATGCTGAAAGACCCAGCCACGTTTCATCTTCAATGCCCTTGCTGATGGAAGGAGGTTTTCATTCAAAATCTCACGATACATGGCCCCATTCATTTTTCCTTTACACGGATCAGTCGTCCTGGTCCCTTTGCATAAAAACAGCCCCAAAGCATGATGTTTCCACCCCCATGCTTCACAGTAGGTATGGTGTTCTTTGGATGCAACTCAGCATTCTGTGTCCTCCAAACACGACGAGTTTAGTTTTTACCAAAAAGTTCTATTTTGGTTTCATCTGACCATATGACATTCTCCCAATCCTCTTCTGGATCATCCAAATGCACTCTAGTAAACTTCAGACGGGCCTGGACATGTACTGGCTTAAGCAGGGGGACACGTCTTGCACTGCAGGATTTGAGTCCCTGGCGGCGTATGATGGTACTGATGGTAGGCTTTGTTACTTTGGTCCCAGCTCTCTGCAGGTCATTCACTAGGTCCCCCTGTGTGGTTCTGGGATTTTTGCTCACCGTGATCATTTTGACCCCACGGGGTGAGATCTTGTGTGGAGCCCCAGATCGAGGGAGATTATCAGTGGTCTTGTATGTCTTCCATTTCCTAATAATTGCTCCCACAGTTGATTTATTCAAACCAAGCTGCTTACCTATTGCAGATTCATTCTTCCCAGCCTGGTGCAGGTCTACAATTTTGTTTCTCGTATCCTTTGACAGCTCTTTGGTCTTGGCCATAGCGGAGTTTGGAGTGTGACTGTTTGAGGTTGTGGACAGGTGTCTTTTATACTGATAACAAGTTCAAACAGGTGCCATTAATACAAGTAACGAGTGGAGGACAGAGGAGCCTCTTAAAGAAGAAGTTACAGGTCTGTGAGAGCCAGAAATCTTGCTTGTTTGTAGGTGACCAAATACTTATTTTCCACCATAATTTGCAAATAAATTCATTAAAAATCCTACAACGTGATTTTCTGGATTTTTTTTCTCTCAATTTGTCTGTCATAATAATAATAATAATAATAATATGCCATTTAGCAGACGCTTTTATCCAAAGCGACTTACAGTCATGCGTGCATACATATTTTTTGTGTATGGGTGGTCCCGGGGATCGAACCCACTACCTTGGTGTTACAACCGCCGTGCTCTACCAGCTGAGCTACAGAGGACCACAATAAGTTGACATGTATAACCACAATAAAAATAAAAAAAAGTATTTAGTCAGCCACCAATTGTGCAAGTTCTCCCTTTTAAAAAGATGAGAGAGGCCTGTAATTTTCATCATACGTACACGTCAACTATGACAGACAAAATGAGATTTTTTTTCTCCAGAAAATCACATTGTAGGATTTTTTATGAATTTATTTGCAAATTATGGTGGAAAATAAGTATTTGGTCAATAACAAAAGTTTCTCAATACTTTGTTATATACCCTTTGTTGGCAATGACACAGGTCAAACGTTTTCTGTAAGTCTTCACAAGGTTTTCACACACTGTTGCTGGTATTTTGGCCCATTCAGGGGGTGGAGTTGCAATCTACTGTAGAGATAGCCTGCAGAGCTCTATCATACTATCCAGGTCTGTGCCCAAACAGTTTGAGCTTCTACTTCTAAAAATCCACCTTTCCAGAAATAAGTCTCTCACTGTTGCCGCTTGCTACAGACCCCCCTCAGCCCCCAGCTGTGCCCTGGACACCATATGTGAATTGATTGCCCCCCATTTATCCTCTGAGTTTGTACTGCTTGGTGACCTAAATTGGGATATGCTTAATACCCCAGCCATCCTACAATCCAAGCTAGATGCCCTCAACCTCACGCAAATTATCAACGAACCTACCAGATACAACCCTAAATCCTTAAACATGGGTACCCTCATAGATATCATCCTGACTAACATACCCTCTAAATACACCTCAGCTGTCTTCAACCAGGATCTCAGCGATCACTGCCTTATTGCCTGCGTCCGTAACGGGTCCGCGGTCAAACAACCACCCCTCATCACTGTCAAACGCTCCCAAAAAAACTTCAGCAAGCAGGCCTTCCTAATTGACCTGGCCCAGGTATCCTGGATGGATATAAATCTCATTCCGTCAGTAGAGGATGCCTGGTTGTTCTTTAAAAGTAATTTCCTCTCAATCTTAAATAAACATGCCCCATTCAAAAAATACAGAACTAAAAACAGATATAGCCCCTGGTTCTCCTCAGACTTGACTGCCCTTGACCAGCACAAAAACATCCTGTGGCGTACTGCATTAGCATCAAATAGCCCCTGCGATATGCAACTTTTCAGGGAAGTTAGGAACCAATATACACAAGCAGTTAGGAAAGAAAAGGCTAACTTTTTCAAACAGAAATTTGCATCCTGTAGCACTAACTCCAAAAAGTTTTGGGACACTGTAAAGTCCATGGAAAATAAGAGCACTTCCTCCCAGCTGCCCACTGCACTGAGGCTAGGAAACACTATCACCACCGATAAATCTACAATAATCGAGAATTTCAACAAGCATTTTGCTACGGCTGGCCATGCTTTCCACCTGGCTACCACTACCCTGGCCACCAGCTCTGCACCCTCCGCTGCAACTTGCCCATGCCCCCCCCCCCCCGCTTCTCCTTCACACAAATCCAGACAGCTGATGTTCTGTGTGTGGTGTAAAGGTATGTGTTGTAAAAGTGATCTAGGTGAGTTGTGTTTCCTCTAGTTACACAGGTAACATGCTGGTAAAAATGAGGTAAAATGAATTTCAGTTTCCCTGCATTAAAATCACCGGCCACGAGAATCGCCGCCTCTGGATGTACATTTTCTTGTTTGCTTATGGCCATATACAGCTCCTTGAATGTGGTCTTAGTGCCAGCATCGGCTGCCGTCCAATCTTGACGATGCATGGAATATTTTATATATCCTGGTTGAGCCACGACTCCGAGAAACATAGGATATTAGTTCTTCAGGTCCCGTTGATAGGATAGTCTTGAAGGGATCCCGTCCAGTTTGTTCTCTAGTGATTGTACATTCGCCAACAAAACAGAGTCCAATGGCAGTCTAGATACTGGCCGACGTAGTCTAATCAATGGGCAACAGAGCCAGTGGTAGGCCTACACAGTAGCGTTGTATAGTGTTAGCCTTAACTAGAGTTACAGACATGCTAACCTAGCCCAACCATTGCCTTGCTAGTTTTCCAGGGTCACTTACATTGTTTTTTACTCTAGCAACTCCGGGAGCCATTACCACACAGCATCACCTCATTAGCTTCCATAACATTTGTGTTGGCCTTTGCCAAGCCTCTCTCAGGTATCACTCTTAAACCTTCTACAAAGAGCACACTTCTCATAAATAGGATTGATTCATAAGTGAGTGTAAAGTGGAGGGTCTCTAATTATAGGAAAAGGATGTGAAAGGCTTAGACAGCAAGGGCCCAGTTGTGAATTGGAGCTGTGATTTATTCACCCATGCTTGCTTACTGATGTGATACTGGAAGTTGCTCAATGTCAGGACCTAATGTTCACCATGTTGTGTCCATGCTTTGTAAGAGCACACACGAAGTTACAGTATGTTGTCTCACTGGAGATTTGTACAGATTTCTGTACATGCTGTATCAAAATGACCCTTGATATTCTGTCTCTCAAGACATTATTTATTCAGATATACACAGACACGTCTAAAGCACCCGATATTCACTTTAAGATTATAGTGCATTTGGAAAGAATTCAGACCGCTTCACTTTTTTCCAAATTTTGTTACATTACAGCCAGTGGCGGCTCCTGAAAAAATTCTCAGGAGGGGCAATTTTTCTGATGATTTAGGTGACCTACACACATTTTAAAAAATATATGTCCAGCAACAACATGAAGACAGGGGCAGCATATAAGTCAATACTAGAAGCATTTATTGACTGATCTGGGGAGATGGATTCCAGTTTCTGTGACAGATTATAAATAATCTCTGATGCCTTTGTTATATTAGCTTTTGGTTGAATGTACTGTCGTAGTAAATATATAATGTTATAGCTTGGTCTGACTAAAATCTTGTGCATGACCCATTTTGTGTTCAGTTCTTCCAACTCACCAGTTCTTGCTCTGAGGACACACACACACACACACACACACACATCATCACTGATAACACACACACACACACACATCATCACTGTTAAACACACACACACACACACACACAAAAATCCCCTCTCTTTAGGCTGAACATTTGAAGACAGAGAACCCGACTCAGAGCCAATGCAACAGTGGAGGGGTATGGACAGAGCAGACCCGCCTCCTACGCCTCGGGAACCAATCAAGGGACTAGAAGAAGGACCCCTTTTCTTTATGTTGCATTGTATAAAGTAATGCTAAAAACTCTGTTTTTGATCCCTTCTCAACTGTTCTCCATAAGAGGCAATTGAATGGGTCCATGCATGTAGCTTGAGCAGATACCAGCTATCTCTGTGTTTAATAAACTGCCTTTTTGCTTAAACATATTCCTCTCCGTTTAGCGTCGTTGGTATTGTACTTCCTCTCCTTATGATTACACCAACATTATCAACAGTACACAACGGTAACAAACTATTGGGGGAACTCACGGGGCAGATAGTAAGGTCGCAAATCGCAATGACACAGAAAGCAGTTCAATGTCGGGGTACAGTCGCTCTCTTACCAGGATCGCGGTCCGCTCTGACCAGGGTGAAGCCGCCGGCTCCACCTCTCTGTCCGGGACTCTGTCATCCAGCCAAGTCTCCCAGCTGTATTGGATTCCGCTTGCCAGCAGCGTTTTCATTATTTAGTCCGTTCGTAGCGGGTATGTACACGATCAACAAGATCAGTCCAAAACCGAAGATCAGTCCAAAGCAGAATGTTTGCAGAATGTTTGTAAACTAAGTCTACAAATTAAAAACATAAAATAACGCCACACTGCAGGTCGCAACATAGACGCTGCTAGCCGCCATTGTCTTAGTTACGTTCAACGTTACGTCACGTATGACGAAAGCGCGTAAGTGCATGCACACAGACACCCATAGAGAATGTATTGAAAGCTTTGAAATGTGAAAAAAATAGATTTTACATGACAGGCTATGAGAGACTTCTGGGCGATTTTCAACCTGACTGAAATCGCCCAAAAAACGGGCGGGGCCATTTGAAGCACGACTTTAGCCTGATTTGACATTTAGTGGCTGGCAGATCAGACGTGAACACTGATAACTGCTGTTGCCGTGATATTATTTTTTATAAATTTATTTTAAAAAAATATAATTTTTTTTATTTTTATTTTTTATAATTGATTAGAAAAAAAATCCCTTCCTTTTCCCGTTTGGCAGTGCGTCGCCCATATCGCCCTATTGAACAAGCCGTCCCTGATTACAGCCTTATTCTAAAATAGATTCAATATTTTTTTTCCTACACACAATACCCCATAATGACAAAGTGAAAACTGTTTTTTAGAAATGTTTGCAAATAAAAAAATGAAATCAGAAATACCTTCTTTACATAAGTATTCAGACCCTTTGCATTCAGACCCTTTGCTATGAGACTCAAAATTGAGCTCAGGTGCATCCTGTTTCCATTGATCATCCTTGAGATGTTTCTACAACTTGATTGGAGTCCACCTGTGGTAAATTCAATTGATTGGACATGATTTGGAAATGCCCACACCTGTCTATATAAGGTCCTACAGTTGACAGTGTATGTCAGAGCAAAAACCAATTCATGAGGTTGAAGGAATTGTCTGTAGTGCTCTGAGACAGGATTGTGTCGAGGCACAGATCTGGGGAAGGGTACCAAAACATTTCTGCAGCATTGAAATTCCCCAAGAACACAGTGGCCTCCATCATTCTTAAATGGAAGAAGTTTGGAACCACCAAGACTCTTCCTAGAGCTGGCTGCCCGGACAATCTAAGCAATCGGGGGAGAAGGGGCTTGGTCAGGGAGGTGACCAAGAACACGATGGTCACTCTGACAAGGCTCCAGTTCCTCTGTGGAGATGGGAGTACCTTCCAGAAGGACGACCATCTCTGCAGCACTCCACCAATCAGGCCTTTATGGTAGAGTGGCCAGACGGAAGCCACTCCTCAATAAAAGGCACATGACAGCCCGCTTGGAGTTTTCCAAAAGGCACCTAAAAGACTCTTAGACCATGAGATACAAGATTGAGTAAAACACTTTCTAAAAATCGAAAGTAATCCGACAATAGGTAGTTTGTGGGCACCGCCATATTTGTTTTTTTCGCATCAACCAAAGATAAGACAAGGAGACAAGATGAGTTTGGTCTGTTTGCAGTATGCATGTTGAAGGGGGTGTGTCGTCTACCATCATTCACTTCCGGAAGTTTACTCGAAAGATGAGTGAACTATCCATTCACCTCATTTTGTTAAAACATCTTTGGTCTGACAGACGTTTACGTGACACCCAGAATGCACTGTATAACGTCAACAAACATGGCGCCACACATAGCTGGCAAATAGTTTAGCATTAGCTCATCATAATCAGTACAACCTTCAAAAAAAAAAAGTATTTTACAAAGATCATATGTGTCCATTACAATCTATGCAAGAATCGGAATGCATGATTTGTCACCAGTACTTGAAAACATGTGAATAAAACTGTAAATACATTATGCTCCATACATACATTGAGGCAAGAGACAGAACTAGTCTGTTTGGTAACATTGATAATAGACCAGACACTAACTAGAGGTAAGAGACAGAACTAGTCTGTTTGGTAACATCGCTAACAGACCAGACACTAACTAAAGTCTATTAATCTAAAGTGGAAGTTGGGAGAGTTATATTTGAGTGTTTCAGTGAAACGTGAGGGAGGCCCCGCTCTCTTGCTTTCCCAGATGCTTAGTTAATTTCATTCAGATCTCCTTTGCATTATTGTAGCCTTTTCTGTAGCCTGTCAACTATGTGTCTGTCTATCCCTGTTCTCTCCTCTCCGCACAGGCCATACAAACGCTTCACACGGCGTGGCTGCTGCCACTCTAATCTGGTGGTCCCTGCGCGCACGACCCACGTGGAGTTCCAGGTCTCCGGTAGCCTCTGGAACTGCCATTCTGCGGCCAACAAGGCAGAGTTCATCTCAGCCTATGCCACCCTCCAGTCCCTCGACATCTTGGCGCTGACGGAAACATGGATTACCACAGAAAACACTGCTACTCCCACTGCTCTTTCCTCGTCTGATCATGTGTTCTCTCTTACCCCGAGAGCATCTGGTCAGCGCGGCGGTGGCACAGGAATCCTCATCTCTCCCAAGTGGACATTCTCTCTTTTCCCCCTGACCCATCTGTCTATCTCCTCATTTGAATTCCATGCTGTCACAGTCACTAGCCCATTCAAGCTTAACATCCTTGTCATTTATTGCCCTCCAGGTTCCCTTGGAGAGTTCATCAATGAGCTTGACGCATTGATAAGTTCCTTTCCTGAGGATGGCTCACCCCTACCAGTTCTGGGTGACTTTAACCTCCCTACGTCTGCCTTTGACTCATTTCTCTTTGCCTCCTTCTTTCCACTCCTTTCCTCTTTTGACCTCACCCTCACACCGTCCCCCCCTACTCACAAGGCAGGCAATACGCTTGACCTCATCTTTACTAGATGCTGTTCTTCTACTAATCTCACTGCAACTCCCCTCCAAGTCTCCGACCACTACTTCTTATAATTTTCTCTCTCGCTCTCCTCCAACACTACTCACGTTGCCCCTACTCAGATGGTAATGTGCCATCGCAACCTTCGCTCTCTCTCTCCCGCTACTCTCTCCTCTTCCATCCTATCATCTCTTCCTTCTGCTAAATCATTCTCCCTCCAATCTCCTGATTCTGCCTCCTCAATCCTCCTCTCCTCCCTCTCTGAATCTTTTGACTCTCTATGTCCCATATCCTCCCGGCCGGCTCGGTCCTCCCCTCCTGCTCCGTGGCTTGATGATTCATTGCGAGCTCACAGAACAGGGCTCCGGGCAGCTGAGCGGAAATGGAAGAAAACTAGACTCCCTGCGGACCTGTCATCTTTCCACTCCCTCCTCTCTACATCCTCTTCCTCCGTTTCTGCTGCTAAAGCCACTTTCTACCACTCTACATTTCAAGCCTCTGCCTCTAACCCTAGGAAGCTCTTTGCCACCTTCTCCTCCCTTCTGAATCCTCCTCCTCCTCCCCCTCCCTCCCCCCTCTCTGTGGATGACTTCGTTAACCATTTTGAAAAGGATGTTGACGACATCCGATCCTCATTTATTAAGTCAAATGACACCGCTGGTCCTGCTCACACTGCCCTACCCTATGCTTTGACTTCTTTCTCCCCTCTCTCTCCAGATGAAATCTTGCGACTTGTGACGGCCGGCCACCCAACAACCTGCCCGCTTGACCCTATCCCCTCCTCTCTTCTCCAGACCATTTCCGGAGACCTTCTCCCTTACCTCACCTCGCTCATCAACTCATCCTTGTCCGCTGGCTATGTCCCTTCCATCTTCAAGAAAGCGAGAGTTGCACCCCTCCTCAAAAAACCTACACTCGATCCCTCCGATGTCAACAACTACAGACCAGTATCCCTTCTTTCTTTTCTCTCCAAAACTCTTGAGCGTGCCGTCTATAGCCAACTCTCCTGCTATCTCTCACAGAATGACCTTCTTGATCCAAACCAGTCAGGTTTCAAGACTGGTCATTCAACTGAGACTGCTCTTCTCTGTGTCACGGAGGCTCTCCGCACTGCTAAAGCGAACTCTCTCTCCTCTGCTCTCATCCTTCTAGACATATCTGCTGCCTTTGATACTGTGAACCATCAGATCCTCCTCTCCACCCTCTCCGAGTTGGGCATCTCCGGCGCTGCTCACTCTTGGATTGCGTCCTACCTGACAGGTCGCTCCTACCAAGTGGTGTGGCGAAAATATGTCTCCGCACCACGTTCTCTCACCACTGGTGTCCCCCAGGGCTCAGTTTTAGGCCCTCTCCTATTCTCTCTATACACCAAGTCACTTGGCTCTGTCATATCCTCACATGGTCTCTCCTATCATTGCTACGCAGACGACACACAATTAATCTTCTCCTTTCCCCCTTCTGATAACCAGGTGGCGAATCACATCTCTGCATGTCTGGCAGACATATCAGTGTGGATGTCGGATCACCAACTCAAGCTGAACCTCAGCAAGACGGAGCTGCTCTTCATCCCAGGGAAGGACTGCCCGCTCAATGATCTCGCCATCATGGTTGACAACTCCATTGTGTCCTCCTCCCAGAGTGCAAAAAACCTTGGCGTGACCCTGGACAACACCCTGTCGTTCTCTGCTAACATCAAAGCTGCAGCCCGTCTGGTGGTCAACCTTCCCAAGTTCTCTCACGTCACCCGCTCCTCCGCACATTCCACTGGCTTCCAGTTGAAGCTCGCATCTGCTACAAGACCATGGTGCTTGCCTATGGAGCTGTGAGGGGAACAGCACCTCCTTACCTTCAGGCTCTGATCAGTCCCTACACCCAAACGATGACATTGCGTTCTTCCACCTCTAGCCTGCTGGTCCCCCTACCTCTGCGAAAGCACAGTTCCCGCTCAGTCCAGTCAAAACTGTTCGCTGCTCTGGCACCCCAATGGTGGAACAAGCTCCCTCACGACGCCAGGACAGCGGAGTCACTGACCACCTTCCGGAGACACTTGAAACCCTACCTCTTTAAGTAATACCTGGGATAGTATAAAAGTAATCCTTCTACCCACCCCCACACAATATATAAAATAATAATAATAATAATAATAATACATAAAAAATGTAAAGTGGTTGTCCCACTGGCTAGCATAAGGTGAATGTACCAATTTGTAAGTCACTCTGGATAAGTGCGTCTGCTAAATGACGTAAATGTAAATGTAATACATACGGTATGCTACAATGAAAACAACAACAAGACATACATAAAATAAGGCACTTAGTTGGATAGGAACGCACACATGTCCAAAGTTATTATTTGTAAGGAAAACAACAATGAAGGCAATGCGTGGGCCAGCCAGAAAATGTGCCAGGGGGGAAAACTTTGTGCAAGACTGTCTCGGTTTGAGGGCAGCGCAGGTTAACTGTTGCATAACAATCATATTTTGGAACAGTGAGTGCATTCTGACATCACGCACATAAAAAACCTCACGCTAGGGCGACCGTTAGCGATATTAGGAACTCACACATGAAAAGGTTAATCCAGAGATTTTATTTTTTTACCCATCCACCACCCCCTGTCTTCGGAGGACACATATATTTTCTCCTACATATACATACATTTTCCATACTCATTTTCCATACATGGTACTTTTATATACAGCAATCACATAAACTCTTTAATCCCACCATCAGCCACTCTCAAACCCATCCCACCTACAGTATCACCATAGACACTCTTGTTTGGTTTCAAGGGTGGTCTATGATTGCAGAGATTCTTACCTTTGCCTCGATTCGGCAGTCTCATCCAGAGCATCATGGCATTTGTAGTTATGTATTATAGCCACATTAGCAGCTAATTACCATTTCATTTTGGGGGGGTAAATACAGGCAAATATATTGATAAAAGTCACCTTGTCTGATAGAGATTTACATGGTTATCAAAACATCACACCAGGGTAAGCCTACACGAAACACAGCCCTTATTTTAAATGTTTCTAAAAGTTGTGAACATTTTTATTTGGACAACTTGAAAACACAGACTTAATGTGCACTGGAACTTGTCAAATTAAAGTAAAGCGTTAATTGCTATTGTAGAAATGTTTAAAAGTGTGAATATTGTTTTGTTTAGTGAAAGTTTTATGTGTGCCATATTCAACAGTGTGTCTGCTAAATGTGGTGGGAAGGAGCATAGTGTCTGTCAGATAAACAAAAATATTTTCACTATTGATTTTCTCAGTGGTAAAGTCTCCAGGGATGTTTAGTAATGTCCTCTCCATCTCTGTCTCCAGGTTTGCTATTGTCAGTGAGCTGGCCCCAGTAGGCAGACCGGTGGGCAGCATCCTGGCAGCCGCCATCAACCAGACCATCTTCTACTCCATCGTGGGAGGAAACGAAGGCGGTAAGTGCAGACATTACCCTCCAGTGCCATAGATAGAAGAAACACTCACCAAAATAGGAAAAGGTCACATTTCTGTCTTTTAAATTATTGCAATAATGTGCAATCTATTGAATAATGTACAATCCATTCTACAAAAATTGGTTGCCTACTTAGCCTTTCAATGTCTGAGTGCTGAGAAGGCCTGAAAAGCACAATTGCATCCAGGGAAATCAAGAGTGGAGACGTGCAAAAGGTTAGCCCCTGTCTAAAGGTCAAAGGAGGGCGGTACAGAGCAGAGATGAGCAGGCAGGGGCGGCTGCCAATTATGAGGCTAGTGATTTCTACTCTCCTGAAGTAGCAGCCATGGAGAGTGACTGTCAGGGAAGGGAGAACAGGTGGCTGAGACCACAGTGGAAATGTTATTTTATCACAGTCTATTTCCATGTCTATGAAGTCAATGTGCAATAGTATTTATCAATGTGTGATGTACAGTCTACTCCTGATTAATGCATTGACTTGGGAATGTCCCAAATGTGTGCTTTAAACCTGAGCATCTGGAACGAATTAAATGTAACTCTTAAACAGAGTGTGCACTTACAGTATCAGCGGCTGGGTGCCAAAAGTATAAAAAAAACAATAGGTTATAATTTTCTTTTCTTTTTACCTCTCAGATGTTAAGTCCCCTATATGGGGGGGGGGGGCTTTGAGTGGGTGTGGACTGGTTCCAACAAAATGTTTGTGTACAAAGCGTTCTGTGAACGTCATAGAGTCCTGTGCCTTATAGTGCCAGAAAACCCCATCCGTCTGCTCTCCGTTACCACTCTCTCAGTGGAGCTGACTTGAACAAGGTAGGGGGGGTATACAGAAGATAGCCCTATTTGATAAAAGACCAAGTCAATATTATGTCAAGAACAGCTCAAATAAGCAAAGAGAAATGACAGTCCATCATTACTTTAAGGCTAGAAGGTCTGTCAATACGGAACATTTCACGAACTTTGAAAGTTTCTTCAAGTGCAGTCGCAAAAACCATCAAGCACTATGATGGAACTGGCTCTCATGAGGACCACCACAGGAAAGGAAGACTCAGAGTTACCTCTGCTGCAGAGGATAAGTTTATTAGACTTACCAGCCTCAGAAATTGCAGCCCAAAATAAATGCTTAACAGAGTAAAGTAACAGACATATCTCAACATCAACTGTTCAGAGGAGACTGTGTGAATCAGGCCTTCATGGTCAAATTGCTGCAAAGAAACCACTACTAAAGGACACCAATAATAAGAAGAGACTTGCTTGGGCCAAGAAACACGAGCAATGGACAATAAACCGGTGGAAATTTGTCCTTTGGTCTGGAGTCCAAATTTGAGATTTTTGGTTCAAACCGCCGTGTCTTTGTGAGACGCGGTGTGGGTGAACGGATGATCTCCGCATGTGTATTTCCCACCGTAAAGCATGGAGGAGGTGTTTTGGTGTGGGGGTGCTTTGCTGGTGACACAGTCTGTGATTGATTTAGAATTCAAGGCACACTTAACCAGCATGGCTACCACAGCATTCTGCAGCGATACGCCATCCCATCTGGTTTGGGCTTAGTGGGACTATAATTTTTTTTCAACAGGACAAAGTCTCCCGAGTGGCGCAGTGGTCTAAGGCACTGCATTGCAGTGCTAGCTCTGCCACTTAGTTCCAAGATGGCGTAGTAGTGCAGTTCTGTTTTTGTCGTGTGTCTGTAAATAGCCTGTAAATACCCTGTTTTTTTGTATTTTTCATACATATTTCCCTATCAGACTTTTCATCCTTCTACAAAATATACTTTCCTGCAACCCGCATCACTCAATGTGGAACGGATTCTATTATTGACTTACCTTTTATCTAGAATCTCCAGTTGAAACTAGCTAGCCAGCTAACTAGCTACTTGCTATTAGCCACAGTTAGCGGTATTTCACCCAGAACATTGGATTTTTTTTTCTGCGGGATTAATTTAATCACTGGACATTAATCACTGGATATTCGGCCAGTCTGCACAGCGCGTTATCGACCCAGAACATATCAGTTTTTCTGCCGGAATCACTGAATCACTGGACCTTCAACTCCGGTTTCATCGCTACCAGCTAGCTGCAACAAAATGGACGCTGTGGTCTGGCTAATCATCCTGAGCTAGGCCCATCTCCCGGCTATCTACCTCTCTGTCAACCGGACGGGACCACCTAGTGTTGACACGGAGCCCCGCCGATCCTACACGACTGGTCTGCCGACGAAATCGTCTGATGTGGTTACGACGTCGACCACGAAGATTCCATCTGCTAGCCCCGGCCCGCTAGCACACGCTAGCCGTGGCCTCTTACTCGCTAGTGCTTTAGCAGCCTCCGAACTATCCTATTGCTGTTCACCAGACCTTTGATAACTCAGCTACAAAGCTGATGTCTGCTGGACTGTTCCTTTTTACGGTACTACATCCTGTTTATGTTTAGCCTCAGCCCAAACATGGTTAGCTTATTGTTGTTTCGGTTATTTCTAATTGTACTATTTCACTGTAGATCCCCCAGCCCAGCTAAACCTGCCTTAGATAGCTCCTTTGTCCCACCCCCCATACACGCGGAGACCGACTCAATTGATGCCTCCAATGATGCTATCTCTTTCATTGTTACCCAACGCTTAGGTTTACCTCCACTTTACTCATATCCTTCCATATCCTTGTCTGTACATAATGCCCTGAATCTTTTCTACAACACCCGGAAATCTGCCCCCTTTATTCTATGTACCTAACGCACTAGAAGACCAGTTCTTAAAGCCTTTAGCCGTATCCTTATTCTAGTCCTCCTCTGTTTTTCTGGTGATGTAGAGGCTAACCCAGGCCCTGCAGCCCTCAGTATCACTCCTACTCCCCAGGCGCTATCATTTGCTGACTTCTGTAATCGCAAAAGTCTTGGTTTCTTGCACATAAATATCAGAAGTCTACTTCCTAAGTTTGAGTTATTCACTGCGTTAGCACACTCCGCCAACCCTGATGTTCTAGCAGTGTCTGAATCCTGGCTCAGGAAGGCCACCAAAAATTCTGAAATTTCCATCCCCAACTATAACATTTTCCGTCTAGATAGAACTGCCAAAGGGGGTGGTGTTGCAATCTACTGTAGAGATAGCCTGCAGAGCTCTATCATACTATCCAGGTCTGTGCCCAAACAGTTTGAGCTTCTACTTCTAAAAATCCACCTTTCCAGAAATAAGTCTCTCACTGTTGCCGCTTGCTACAGACCCCCCTCAGCCCCCAGCTGTGCCCTGGACACCATATGTGAATTGATTGCCCCCCATCTATCCTCAGAGTTCGTACTGCTTGGTGACCTAAATTGGGATATGCTTAACACCCCGGCCATCCTACAATCTAAACTAGATGCCCTCAATCTCACACAAATTATCAACGAACCTACCAGGTACAACCCTAAATCCGTAAACATGGGTACCCTCATAGATATCATCCTGACTAACATACCCTCTAAATACACCTCAGCTGTCTTCAACCAGGATCTCAGCGATCACTGCCTTATTGCCTGCGTCCGTAACGGGTCCGCGGTCAAACGACCACCCCTCATCACTGTCAAACGCTCCCTAAAACACTTTAGCGAGCAGGCCTTCCTAATTGACCTGGCCCAGGTATCCTGGATGGATATAGATCTCATTCCGTCAGTAGAGGATGCCTGGTTGTTCCTTAAAAGTAATTTCCTCTCAATCTTAAATAAACATGCCCCATTCAAAAAATACAGAACTAAAAACAGATATAGCCCCTGGTTCTCCTCAGACTTGACTGCCCTTGACCAGCACAAAAACATCCTGTGGCGTACTGCATTAGCATCAAATAGCCCCCGTGATATGCAACTTTTCAGGGAAGTTAGGAACCAATATACACAAGCAGTCAGGAAAGCAAAGGCTAACTTTTTCAAACAGAAATTTCAATCCTGTAGCACTAACTCCAAAAAGTTTTGGGACACTGTAAAGTCCATGGAGAATAAGAGCACTTCCTCCCAGCTGCCCACTGCACTGAGGCTAGGAAACACTATCACCACCGATAAATCTACAATAATCGAGAATTTCAACAAGCATTTTGCTACAGCTGGCCATGCTTTCCATCTGGCTACCACTACCCCGGCCACCAACTCTGCACCATCCGCTGCAACTTGCCCATGCCCCCCCCGCTTCTCCTTCACACAAATTCAGACAGCTGATGTTTGTAACACCCTGGCTCTGGGACTCTATATGTTGAGCCAGGGTGTGTTCTTTCTATGTGTTCTGTTTCTATGTTGGGAATTCTAGTTTGTTTATTTCTATGTTGGCCTGAGTGACTCCCAATCAGAGGCAACGAGTGTCAGCTGTGGCTGGTTGTCTCTGATTGGGAGCCATATTTAAACTGTCTGTTTTTCCCTTTGTGTTTGTGGGTTCTTGTTCCGTGTTGGTCTATGTTACCTAGGACGTTACGAGTCGTTTGTTGTTTTTGTTTACTGTCCGTGTTTATCGCTAATGATAAATAAACATGTTCGTTCATCACGCTGCGCCTTGGTCCTCCTCTCTTAACGACGATCGTGACAGAAAAACCCACCATACCAGGACCAAGCAGCGTGTCCAGGAGCAGGCAGCCTGGACGTGGGAGCAGATTTTGGACGGGCAGGGGTCCTGGACCTGGGAGGAAATCCTGGCCGGGATGGATCGCCGGCCATGGAGTGAGACTGTAGAGAGGCGACGGAGAGAGGAGCAACGGCGTGATCAGGGTCGTCGTCGGACGGTCGAGAGGCAACCCCAAAAAAATTTTAGGGGGGGGCAAAGGGCATGGACGACGGGGCTGACGGAGGCAGAAAAGGGGCGTATTCAGAAGGCCACCAGGTTACGGGGGCCACTGGTCAAAGTAGGGAAAGAAGGTTTAGAGGCACGGCGAGAGGTACTGGGGTGTGTTACCAGTCCGGTCCGGCCCGTTCCAGATCCCGGGGTAGAGCCAGTGGTGTGTGTCCCCAGTACGGTCCGGCCTGTTACGGCCCCTCGCACCAAATGGACGGTGCGCGTCACCAGCCCGGTCCGGCCTGTTCCTGCCTCTCGCACCAAGCCTACGGTGTGCGTCGCCAGCCCGGTCCGGCCTGTTCCTGCCCCTCGCACCAAGCCTACGGTGTGCGTCGCCAGCCCGGCCCGGCCTGTTCCTGCCACTCGCACCAAGCCTACGGTGCGCGTCGCCAGCCCGGCCCGGCCTGTTCCTGCTCCTTGCACCAAACCTACGATGTGCGTCGCCAGCCCGGCCCGGCCTGTTCCTGCCACTCGCACCAAGCCTACGGTGCGCGTCGCCAGCCCGGCCCAGCCTGTTCCTGCCACTCGCACCAAGCCTAAGGTGCGCGTCGCCAGCCCGGCCCGGCCTGTTCCTGCCACTCGCACCAAGCCAGGGGTGCGAGTCGTCAGCCTGGTCCAGCCTGTTCCTGCCACTCGCACCAAGCCAGGGGTGCGAGTCGTCAGCCTGGTCCAGCCCGTTCCTGCTACCCGCACCAAGCCATGGGTGCGAGTCGTCAGCCTGGTCCAGCCCGTTCCTGCTACTCGCACCAAGCCAGGGGTGCGAGTCGTCAGCCTGGTAAAGCCCGTTGCTGCTCCACGCACCAAGCCAGGGGTGCGAGTCGTCAGTCCGGTGAGGCCCGTTCCGGCTCCACGCACCAAGCCAGGGGTGCGCATCGTCAGCCCGGTCCGGCCCGTTGCTGCTCCACGCACCAAGCCAGGGGTGCGAGTCGTCAGTCCGGTGAGGCCCGTTCCGGCTCCACGCACCAAGCCAGGGGTGCGCATCGTCAGCCCGGTCCGGTCCGTTCCTGCTCCACGCACCAAGCCAGGGGTGCGTATCGTCAGCCCGGTCCGGCCTGTTGCTGCTCCACGCACCAAGCCAGGGGTGCGCATCGTCAGCCCGGTCCGGCCCGTTGCTGCTCCACGCACCAAGCCAGGGGTGCGCATCGTCAGCCCGGTCCGGCCTGTTCCTACTCCACGCACCAAGCCAGGGGTGCGAGTCGTCAGCCCGGTCCGGCCCGTTCCGGCTCCACGCACCAAGCCAGGGATGCGCGTCGTCAGTTCAGCACAACCCGTGCCTGGGTCACCGGTGCCTGGTAGGGTACCGGTCAACTGCTCCACTATGGAGCTGAAGCTAACCGCTCCTGCTACGTCCAGTTCAGCTCCAGCCAGCGGGGCCAGACCGGACCAGGGGCGCTATGGGGGGTTTATTGGAGGGTGGTGGGCAAGGCCGGAGCCAGAACCGCCGCCGAGGAGGAATGCCCACCCAGCCCTCCCCTGTTTTGCTCTAGTTGAGGCGCGTCGCAGTCCGCGCCTTTAGGGGGGGGGGTACTGTAACACCCTGGCTCTGGGACTCTATATGTTGAGCCAGGGTGTGTTCTTTCTATGTGTTCTGTTTCTATGTTGGGAATTCTAGTTTGTTTATTTCTATGTTGGCCTGAGTGACTCCCAATCAGAGGCAACGAGTGTCAGCTGTGGCTGGTTGTCTCTGATTGGGAGCCATATTTAAACGGTCTGTTTTTCCCTTTGTGTTTGTGGGTTCTTGTTCCGTGTTGGTCTATGTTACCTAGGACGTTACGAGTCGTTTGTTGTTTTTGTTTACTGTCCGTGTTTATCGCTAATGATAAATAAACATGTTCGTTCATCACGCTGCGCCTTGGTCCTCCTCTCTTAACGACGATCGTGACAATGTTTTGAAAGTGCTGCAAAATCTGGACCCCTACAAATCAGCCGGGCTAGACAATCTGGACCCTATCTTTCTAAAACTAGCCGCCGAAATTGTCGCAACCCCTATTACTAGTCTGTTCAACCTCTCTTTCATAACGTCTGAGATCCCCAGAGATTGGAAAGCTGCCGCGGTCATCCCCCTCTTCAAAGGGGGTGACACTCTAGATCCAAACTGCTACAGACCTATATCCATCCTGCCCTGCCTTTCGAAAGTATTTGAAAGCCAAGTTAACAAACAGATCACCGACCATTTCGAATACCACCGTACCTTCTCCGCTATGCAATCCGGTTTCCGAGCTGGTCATGGGTGCACTTCAGCCACGCTCAAGGTCCTAAACGATATTATAACCGCGATTGATAATAGACAGTACTGTGCAGCCGTCTTCATCGACCTGGCCAAGGCTTTCGACTCTGTCAACCACCGCATTCTTATTGGCAGACTAAATAGCCTTGGTTTCTCAAATGACTGCCTCGCCTGGTTCACCAACTACTTCTCGGATAGAGTTCAGTGTGTCAAATCGGAGGGCCTGTTGTCTGGACCTATGGCAGTCTCTATGGGGGTGCCACAGGGTTCAATTCTTGGGCCGACACTTTTCTCCGTGTATATCAATGATGTCGCTCTTGCTGCTGGTGACTCTCAGATCCACCTCTACGCAGACGACACCATTTTGTATACATCTGGCCCTTCATTGGACACTGTGTTAACAAACCTCCAAACGAGCTTCAATGCCATACAACACTCCTTCAGTAGCCTCCAACTGCTCTTAAACACTAGTAAAACTAAATGCATGCTTTTCAATCGAACGCTGCTGGCACCCGCCCACCCGACTAGAATCACCACTCTCGACGGGTCTGACCTAGAGTATGTGGACAACTACAAATACCTAGGTGTCTGGTTAGACTGTAAACTCTCCTTCCAGACTCACATAAAGAATCTCCAATCCAAAGTTAAATCTAGAATCGGCTTCCTATTTCGCAACAAAGCCTCCTTCACTCATGCTGCCAAACATGCCCTCGTAAAACTGACTATCCTACCGATCCTTGACTTCGGCGATGTCATTTACAAAATAGCCTCCAACACTCTACTTAGCAAATTGGATGTAGTCTATCACAGTGCCATCCGTTTTGTCTCCAAAGCCCCATACACTACCCACCACTGTGACCTGTACGCTCTTGTTGGCTGGTCCTCACTACATGTTCGTCGTCAAACCCACTGGCTCCAGGCCATCTATACATCACTGCTTGGCAAATCCCTGCCTTATCTTAGCTCATTGGTCACCATAGCAGCACCCACCCGAAGTCTGCGCTCCAGCAGGTATATCTCACTGGTCATTCCCAAAGCCAACACCTCCTTTGGCCGCCATTCCTTCCAGTTCTCTGCTGCCAATGACTGGAACAAATTGCAAAAATCTCTGAAGCTAGAGACTCTTATCTCCCTCAATAACTTTAAACATAAGTTGTCAGAGCACCTTACCGATCACTGCACCTGTACACAGCCCATCTGAAATTAGCCCACCCAACTACCTCATCCCTATATTGTTATTTATTTTGCTCTTTTGCACCCCAGTATCTCTATTTGCACATAATCTCTTGCACATCTAGCATTCCAGTGTTAATACTATTGTAACTATTTTGCACTATAGCCTATTTATTGCCTTACCTCCATAACTTGCTACATTTGCACACACTGTATATATATTTTCTGTTGTATTTTTGACTTTATGTTTTTTACCCCATATGTAACTCTGTGTTGTTTTTATTGCACTGCTTTGCTTTATCTTGGCCAGGTCGCAGTTGTAAATGAGAACCTGTTCTCAACTGGCTTACCTGGTTAAATAAAGGTAAAAAATAAAATAAAAAAAATAAAAAAAAAACTAGAGATCCTGGTTCTAATCCAGGCTCTGTCGTAGCCGGCCGCGACTGGGAGACCCATGTGGCGGCGCACAATTGGCCCAGCATCGTCCAGGGTAGGGGATGGAATGTCCGGCATGGATGTAGCTCAGTTGGAAGAGCATGGTGTTTGCAACGCCAGGGCTGTGGGTTCGATTCCCACGGGGGGCCAGTATGAAATAAAAATAATGATAATGTATGCACTCACTAACTGTAAGTCACTCTGGATAAGAGTGTCTGCTAAATGACAAAAAAAAAAATAATAATAGAAAAAAATAATATATATATATACAGTGGGGAAAAATAGTATTTAGTCAGCCACCAATTGTGCAAGTTCTCCCACTTAAAAAGATGAGAGAGGCCTGTAATTTTCATCATAGGTACACATCAACTATGACAGACAAATTGAGAAAAAAAAATCCAGAAAATCACATTGTAGGATTTTTAATGAATCTATTTGCAAATGATGGTGGAAAATAAGTATTTGGTCACCTACAAACAAGCAAGATTTCTGGCTCTCACAGACCTGTAAATTCTTCTTTAAGAGGCTCCTCTGTCCTCCACTCGTTACCTGTATCAATGGCACCTGTTTTAACTTGTTATCAGTATAAAAGACACCTGTCCACAACCTCAAACAGTCACACTCCAAACTCCACTATGGCCAAGACCAAAGAGCTGTCAAAGGACACCAGAAACAAAATTGTAGACCTGCACCAGGCTGGGAAGACTGAATCTGCAATAGGTAAGCAGCTTGGTTTGAAGAAATCAACTGTGGGAGCAATTATTAGGAAATGGAAGACATAGAAGACCACTGATAATGTCCCTCGATCTGGGGCTCCACGCAAGATCTCACCCCGTGGGGTCAAAATGATCACAAGAACGGTGAGCAAAAATCCCAGAACCACACGGGGGGACCTAGTGAATGACCTGCAGAGAGCTGGGACCAAAGTAACAAAGCCTACCATCAGTAACACACTACGCCGCCAGGGACTCAAATCCTGCAGTGCAAGACGTGTCCCCCTGCTTAAGCCAGTACATGTCTAGGCCCGTCTGAAGTTTGCTAGAGTGCATTTGGATGATCCAGAAGAGGATTGGGAGAATGTCATATGGTCAGAAGAAACCAAAATATTACTTTTTGGTATAAACTCAACTCGTCGTGTTTGGAGGACAAAGAATGCTGAGTTGCATCCAAAGAACACCATACCTACTGTGAAGCATGGGGGTGGAAACATCATGCTTTGGGGCTGTTTTTCTGCAAAGGGACCAGGACGACTGATCCGTGTAAAGGAAAGAATGAATGGGGCCATGTATCGTGAGATTTTGAGTGAAAACCTCCTTCCATCAGCAAGGGCATTGAAGATGAAACGTGGCTGGGTCTTTCAGCATGACAATGATCCCAAACACACCGCCCGGGCAACGAAGGAGTCGCTTCGTAAGAAGCGTTTCAAGGTCCTGGAGTGGCCTAGCCAGTCTCCAGATCTCAACCCCATAGAAAATCTTTGGAGGGAGTTGAAAGTCCGTGTTGCCCAGCGACAGCCCCAAAACATCACTGCTCTAGAGGAGATCTGCATGAAGGAATGGGCCAAAATACCAGCAACAGTGTGTGAAAACCTTGTGAAGACTTACAGAAAACGTTTGACCTGTGTCATTGCCAACAAAGGGTATATAACAAAGTATTGAGAAACTTTTGTTATTGACCAAATACTTATTTTCCACCATAATTTGCAAATAAATTCATAAAAAATCCTACAATGTGATTTTCTGGATTTTTTCCCCTCATTTTGTCTGTCATAGTTGACGTGTACCTATGATGAAAATTACAGGCCTCTCTCATCTTTTTAAGTTGGAGAACTTGCACAATTGGTGGCTGACTAAATACTTTTTTTCCCCACTGTATATATATATAAATAAAATAAAAACGATAAAGAAATTAAAAACAAGGACCTAACACACCTCCAGGCTGTGTAAGGGCTATTTTACCATGAAGTTGTCACGACTTCCTCCGAAGCTACCTACTCTCCTTGTTCGGGCAGGCTTCGGCGTTCGTCGTCACCGGCCTTCTAGCCACTGCTGCTCCTGATCTCATCATTCCATTTGTTTTGTTTTGTTTATCACACACACCTGGTTCACATCCCCTCATCAGTACCTGTGTAAGTGTTCCCTCTGCCCCCTTGTCTTAGTGTGTGATTCTTTATTGTGAAGGTTAGAGAAGCTCGGTGGAGATCCTTGTATTTTGTATCACCGGGATATTTCTCTGTGTGCCTTGTTGTTTCCAGTGCGCCTGTTTTGCGCACTGGAGTGTTTTGACACATTACTGCATAACTCTGTGTTTTCGGAATAAATCCTGTTATTCTGTGATTTACCCTCATGCACCTGACTCCTTCAAAATCACTCATCACAGAAGGAGAGTGATGGAGTGCTGCATCAGATGACCAGGCCTCCACAATCCCCCAACCTCAACCAAATTGAGATGGTTTGGGATGAGTCGGACCGCAGAGTGAAGGAAAAGCAGCCAACAAGTGTTCAGCATATGTGGGAACTCCTTCAAGACTGTTGGAAAAGCATTCCAGGTGAAGCTGGTTGAGAGAATGCCAAGAGTGTGCAAAGCTGTCATCAAGGCAAAGGGCGGCTATTTGAAGAATCTCAAATATAACATATTTGTTGATTTTGTTTAACACTGTTTTGGTTACTACATGATTCCATATGTGTTATTTCATAGTTTTGATGTCTTCACTATTATTCTACAATGTAGAAAATAGTAAAAAAAGAAAGAAAAACCCTTGAATGAGTAGGTGTTCTAAAAGTTTTGACCGGTAGTGTATGTGTTATGGCTTTTCAACCTCTGCCCTATCATGAAATCAGAGCTATCTATCTAATAGAACTCAGAGGGTTTTCTTTAATGGAAGCTTACCGTAGCGCAGCTCTCTAGGCCCTCTACTCTTTTCTATTTTTACCAATGTCCTGCCAATGGCATTAAGCAAAGCATATGTGTCCGTGTATGCTGATGATTCAACCATATACGTGTCAGCAACCACAGCCAATGAAGTAGCTGAAACCCTTAACAAAGGGTTGCAGTCTGTTTTGGAATGGGTTGCCAGTAATAAACTGGTCCTGAACATCTCTAAAACGACGAGCATTGTATTTGGTACAAATCATTCCCTATGATCTAGACCTCAGCTGAATCTGGTAATGAATAGTGTGGCTGTTGAACAAGTTGAGGATATTTAAATCACTTGGTGTTACATTAGATTGTAAACTTTCATGGTCAAAACATAAAGATTCAATGGTTGTGAAGATGGGGAGAGGTCTGTCCGTAATAAAGAGATGCTCTGCTTTTTTGACACCACACTCCGCAAGGTAAGTCCTGCAGGCTCTAGTTTTATCTTATCTTGATTATTGTCCAGTCATATGGTCAGGTGCTGCAAAGAAAGACCTAGTTAAGCTGCAGCTAGCCCAGAACTTGCTCTTCATTGTCATCAGAGGGCTAATATATACAGTGGGGATAACAAGTATTTGATACTATGCTGATTTTGCAGGTTTTCCTACTTACAAAGCATGTAGAGGTCTGTAATTTTTATCATAGGTACACTTCAACTGTGAGAGACGGAATCTAAAACAAAAATCCAGAAAATCACATTGTATGATTTTTAAGTAATTAATTTGCATTTTATTGCATGACATAGGTATTTGATACATCAAAAAAGCAGAACTTAATATTTGGTACAGAAACCTTTGTTTGCAATTACAGAGATCATAAGTTTCCTGTAGGTCTTGACCAGGTTTGCACACACTGCAGCAGGGATTTTGGCCCACTCCTCCATACAGACCTTCTCCAGATCCTTCAGGTTTCGGGGATGTCGCTGGGCAATATAGACTTTCAGCTCCCTCCAAATATTTTCTATTGGGTTCAGGTCTGGAGAAAAACTAACAGGTCTGTGAGAGCCGGAATTCTTACTGGTTGGTAGGTGATCAAATACATATGTCATGCAATAAAATGCAAATTAATTACTTAAAAATCATACAATGTGATTTTCTGGATTTTTGTTTTAGATTCCGTCTCTCACAGTTGAAGTGTACCTATGATAAAAATGACAGACCTCTACATGCTTTGTAAGTAGGAAAACCTGCAAAATCGGCAGTGCATCAAATACTTGTTCTCCCCACTGTATATATATATATTTTTTTCTTTTTTTGGGGGGGCGGGTAGATCAGCTTAATATTGCAGATAGATTGTAACTTCCATCTAAGTAATTGTCTGCATCACTTCCAATCCCCCATGTTTTTTTTTAAATACACTGCTAAAAAAAAATAAAGGGAACACTTAAACAACACAATGTACAGTGGGGAAAAAAGTATTTAGTCAGCGACCAATTGTGCAAGTTCTCCCACTTAAAAAGATGAGAGAGGCCTGTAATTTTCATCATAGGTACACGTCAACAATGACAGACAAATTGAGAAAAGAAATTCCAGAAAATCACATTGTAGGATTTTTAATGAATTTATTTGCAAATGATGGTGGAAAATAAGTATTTGGTCACCTACAAACAAGAAAGATTTCTGGCTCTCACAGACCTGTAACTTCTTCTTTAAGAGGCTCCTCTGTCCTCCACTCGTTACCTGTATTAATGGCACCTGTTTGAACTTGTTATCAGTATAAAAGACACCTGTCCACAACCTCAAACAGTCACACTCCAAACTCCACTATGGCCAAGACCAAAGAGCTGTCAAAGGACACCAGAAACAAAAGTGTAGACCTGCACCAGGCTGGGAAGACTGAATCTGCAATAGGTAAGCAGCTTGGTTTGAAGAAATCAACTGTGGGAGCAATTATTAGGAAATGGAAGACCACTGATAATCTCCCTCGATCTGGGGCTCCACGCAAGATCTCACCCCGTGGGGTCAAAATGATCACAAGAACGGTGAGCAAAAATCCCAGAACCACACGGGGGGGCCTAGTGAATGACCTGCAGAGAGCTGGGACCAAAGTAACAAAGCCTACCATCAGTAACACACTACGCCGCCAGGGACTCAAATCCTGCAGTGCCAGACGTGTCCCCCTGCTTAAGCCAGTACATGTCCAGGCCCGTCTGAAGTTTTCTAGAGTGCATTTGGATGATCCAGAAGAGGATTGGGAGAATGTCATTTGGTCAGATGAAACCAAAATAGAACTTTTTGGTAAAAACTCAACTCGTCGTGTTTGGAGGACAAAGAATGCTGAGTTGCATCCAAAGGCCACCATACCTACTGTGAAGCATGGGGGTGGAAACATCATGCTTTGGGGCTGTTTTTCTGCAAAGGGACCAGGACGACTGATCCGTGTAAAGGAAAGAATGAATGGGGCCATGTATCGTTAGATTTTGAGTGAAAACCTCCTTCCATCAGCAAGGGCATTGAAGATGAAACGTGGCTGGGTCTTTCAGCATGACAATGATCCCAAACACACCGCCCGGGCAACGAAGGAGTGGCTTCGTAAGAAGCATTTCAAGGTCCTGAAGTGGCCTAGTCAGTCTCCAGATCTCAACCCCATAGAAAATCTTTGGAGGGAGTTGAAAGTCCGTGTTGCCCAGCGACAGCCCCAAAACATCACTGCTCTAGAGGAGATCTGCATGGAGGAATGGGCCAAAATACCAGCAACAGTGTTTGAAAACCTTGTGAAGACTTACAGAAAACGTTTGACCTGTTTCATTGCCAACAAAGGGTATATAACAAAGTATTGAGAAACGTTTGTTATTGACCAAATACTTATTTTCCACCATAATTTGCAAATAAATTCATTAAAAATCCTACTATGTGATTTTCTGGATTTTTTTTTCTCATTTTGTCTGTCATAGTAGACGTTTACCTATGATGAAAATTACAGGCCTCTCTCATCTTTTTAAGTGGGAGAACTTGCACAATTGGTGGCTGGATAAATACTTATTTTCCCCACTGTAACTCCAAGTCAATAACACTTCTGTGAAATCAAACTGTCCACTTAGGAAGCAACACTGATTGACAATACATTTCATATGCTGTTGTGCAAATGGAATAGACAACAGGTGGAAATTATAGGCAATTAGCAAGACACCCCCAATAAAGAAGTGGTTCTGCAGGTGGTGACCACAGACCACTTCTCAGTTCCTATGCTTCCTGGCTGATGTTTTGGTCACTTTTGAATGCTGGCGGTGCTTTCACTCTAGTGGTAGCATGAGACAGAGTCTACAACCCACACAAGTGGCTCAGGTAGTGCAGCTCATCCAGGATGGCACATCAATGCGAGCTGTGGCAAGAAGGTTTGCTGTGTCTGTCAGCGTAGTGTCCAGAGCATGGAGGCGCTACCAGGAGACAGGCCAGTACATCAGGAGACGTGGAGGAGGCCGTAGGAGGGCAACAACCCAGCAGCAGGACCACTACCTCCGCCTTTGTGCAAGGAGGAGCAGGAGGAGCACTGCCAGAGCCCTGCAAAATGACCTCCAGCAGGCCACAAATGTGCATGTGTCTGCTCAAACGGTCAGAAACAGACTCCAAGAGGGTGGTATGAAGGCCCGACGTCCACAGGTGGGGGTTGTGCTTACAGCCCAACAACGTGCAGGACGTTTTGCATTTGCCAGAGAACACCAAGATTGGCAAATTCGCCACTGGCGCCCTGTGCTCTTCACAGATGAAAGCAGGTTCACACTGAGCACATGTGACAGAGTCTGGAGACGCCATGGAGAACGTTCTGCTGCCTGCAACATCCTCCAGCATGACCGGTTTGGCAGTGGGTCAGTCATGGTGTGGGGTGGCATTTCTTTGGGGGGGCGCACAGCCCTCCATGTGCACGCCAGAGGTAGCCTGACTGCCATTAGGTACCGAGATGAGATCCTCAGACCCCTTGTGAGACCATATGCTGGTGCGGTTGGCCCTGGGTTCCTCCTAATGCAAGACAATGCTAGACCTCATGTGGCTGGAGTGTGTCAGCAGTTCCTGCAAGAGGAAGGCATTGATGCTATGGACCGCCCGTTCCCCAGACCTGAATCCAATTGAGCACATCTGGGACATCATGTCTCGCTCCATCCACCAACGCCACGTTGCACCACAGACTGTCCAGGAGTTGGCGGATGCTTTAGTCCAGGTCTGGGAGGACATCCCTCAGGAGACCATCCGCCACCTCATCAGGAGCATGCCCAGGCGTTGTAGGGAGGTCATACAGGCACGTGGAGGCCACACACACTTCTGAGCCTAATTTTGACTTGTTTTAAGGACATTACATCAAAGTTGGATCAGCCTGTAGTGTGGGTTTCCACTTTAATTTTGAGGGTGACTCCAAATCCAGACCTCCATGGGTTGATACATTTGATTTCCATTGATAATTTTTGTGTGATTTTGTTGTCAGCACATTCAACTATGTAAAGACAAACAAATTTAATAAGATTATTTCATTCATTCAGATCTAGGATGTGTTGTTTAAGTGTTCCCTTTATTTTTTTGAGCAGTGTGTATATATATATACAGTGGGGAAAAAAAGTATTTAGTCAGCCACCAATTGTGCAAGTTCTCCCACTTAAAAAGATGAGAGAGGCCTGTAATTTTCATCATAGGTACACGTCAACTATGACAGACAAAATGAGAAAAAAAAATCCAGAAAATCACATTGTAGGATTTTTAATGAATTTATTTGCAAATTATGGTGGAAAATAAGTATTTGGTCACCTACAAACAAGCAAGATTTCTGGCTCTCACAGACCTGTAACTTCTTCTTTAAGACACTCCTCTGTCCTCCACTCGTTACCTGTATTAATGGCACCTGTTTGAACTTGTTATCAGTATAAAAGACACCTGTCCACAACCTCAAACAGTCACACTCCAAACTCCACTATGGCCAAGACCAAAGAGCTGTCAAAGGACACCAGAAACAAAATTGTAGACCTGCACCAGGCTGGGAAGACTGAATCTGTTGTTTGTAGGTGACCAAATACTTATTTTCCACCATAATTTGCAAATAAATTCATTAAAAATCCTACAATGTGATTTTCTGGAATTTTGTTTCTCAATTTGTCTGTCATAGTTGACGTGTACCTATGTTGAAAATTACAGGCCTCTCTCATCTTTTTAAGTGGGAGAACTTGCACAATTGGTGGCTGACTAAATACTTTTTTTCCCCACTGTATATACAGTGGGGAGAACAAGTATTTGATACACTGCCGATTTTGCAGGTTTTCCTATTTACAAAGCATGTAGAGGTCTGTAATTTTTAACATAGGTACACTTCAACTGTGAGAGACGGAATCTAAAACAAAAATCCAGAAAATCATATCGTATGATTTTTAAGTAATTAATTTGCATTTTATTGCATGACATAAGTATTTGATACATCAGAAAAGCAGAACTTAATATTTGGTACAGAAACCTTTGTTTGCAATTACAGAGATCATACGTTTCCTGTAGGTCTTGACCAGGTTTGCACACACTGCAGCATGGATTTTTGGCCCACTCCTCCATACAGACCTTCTCCAGATCCTTCAGGTTTCGGGGCTGTCGCTGGGCAATACGGACTTTCAGCTCCCTCCAAAGATTTTCTATTGGGTTCAGGTCTGGAGACTGGTTAGGCCACTCTATGACCTTGAGATGCTTCTTACGGAGCCACTCCTTAGTTGCCCTGGCTGTGTGTTTCGGGTCGTTGTCATGCTGGAAGACCCAGCCACGACCCATCTTCAATGCTCTTACTGAGGGAAGGAGGTTGTTGGCCAAGATCTCGCGATACATGGCCCCATCCATCCTCCCCTCAATACGGTGCAGTCGTCCTGTCCCCTTTGCAGAAAAGCATCCCCAAAGAATGATGTTTCCACCTCCATGGTTCACGGTTGGGATGGTGTTCTTGGGGTTGTACTCATCCTTCTTCTTCCTCCAAACACGGCGAGTGGAGTTTAGACCAAAAAGCTCTATTTTTGTCTCATCAGACCACATGACCTTCTCCCATTCCTCCTCTGGATCATCCAGATGGTCATTGGCAAACTTCAGACGGGCCTGGACATGTGCTGGCTTGAGCAGGGGGACCTTGCGTGCGCTGCAGGATTTTAATCCATGACGGCGTGTTGTGTTACTAATGGTTTTCTTTGAGACTGTGGTCCCAGCTCTCTTCAGGTCATTGACCAGGTCCTGCCATGTAGTTCTGGGCTGATCCCTCACCTTCCTCATGATCATTGATGCCCCACAAGGTGAGAACTTGCATGGAGCCCCAGACCGAGGGTGATTGACCGTCTTGAACTTCTTCCATTTTCTAATAATTGCGCCAACAGTTGTTGCCTTCTCACCAAGCTGCTTGCCTATTGTCCTGTAGCCCATCCCAGCCTTGTGCAGGTCTACAATTTTATCCCTGATGTCCTTACACAGCTCTCTGGTCTTGGCCATTGTGGAGAGGTTGGAGTCTGTTTGATTGAGTGTGTGGACAGGTGTCTTTTATACAGGTAACGAGTTCAAACAGGTGCAGTTAATACAGGTAATGAGTGGAGAACAGGAGGGCTTCTTAAAGAAAAACTAACAGGTCTGTGAGAGCCGGAATTCTTACTGGTTGGTAGGTGATCAAATACTTATGTCATGCAATAAAATGCAAATTAATTACTTAAAAATCATACAATGTGATTTTCTGGATTTTTGTTTTAGATTCCATCTCTCACAGTTGAAGTGTACCTATGATAAAAATTACAGACCTCTACATGCTTTGTAAGTAGGAAAACCTGCAAAATCAGCAGTGTATCAAATACTTGTTCTCCTCACTGTATATATATATATATACAGTGGGGAACAAAATTATTTAGTCAGCCACCAATTGTGCAAGTTCTCCCACTTAAAAATATGAGAGAGGCCTGTAATTGAGGAAAAAAAATCCAGAAAATCACATTGTAGGATTTTTTATGAATTTATTTGCAAATGATGGTGGAAAATAAGTATTTGGTCACCTACAAACAAGCAAGATTTCTGGCTCTCAAAGACCTGTAACAACTTCTTTAAGAGGCTCCTCAGTCCTCCACTTGTTACCTGTATTAATGGCACCTGTTTGAACTTGTTATCAGTATAAAAGACACCTGTCCACAACCTCAAACAGTCACACTCCAAACTCCACTATGGCCAAGACCAAAGAGCTGTCAAAGGACACCAGAAACAAAATTGTAGTCCTGCACCAGGCTGGGAAGACTGAATCTGCAATAGGTAAGCAGCTTGGTTTGAAGAAATCAACTGTGGGAGCAATTATTAGGAAATGGAAGACATACAAGACCACTGATAATCTCCCTCGATCTGGGGCTCCACGCAAGATCTCACCCCGTGGGGTCAAAATGATAACAAGAACGGTGAGCAAAAATCCCAGAACCACACGGGGGGACCTAGTGAATGACCTGCAGAGAGCTGGGACCAAAGTAACAAAGCCTACCATCAGTAACACACTTCGCCGCCAGGGGCTCAAATCCTGCAGTGCCAGACGTGTCCCCCTGCTTAAGCCAGTACATGTCCAGGCCTGTCTGAAGTTTGCTAGAGTGCATTTGGATGATCCAGAAGAGGATTGGGAGAATGTCATATGGTCAGATGAAACCAAAATAGAACTTTTTGGTAAAAGCTCAACTCGTCGTGTTTGGAGGACAAAGAATGCTGAGTTGCATCCAAAGAACACCATACCTACTGTGAAGCATGGGGGTGGAAACATCATGCTTTGGGGCTGTTTTTCTGCAAAGGGACCAGGACGACTGATCCGTGTAAAGGAAAGAATGAATGGGGCCATGTATCGTGACATTTTGAGTGAAAACCTCCTTCCATCAGCAAGGGCATTGAAGATGAAACGTGGCTGGGTCTTTCAGCATGACAATGATCCCAAACACACCGCCCGGGCAACGAAGGTGTGGCTTCGTAAGAAGCATTTCAAGGTCCTGGAGTGGCCTAGCCAGTCTCCAGATCTCAACCCCATAGAAAATCTTTGGAGGGAATTGAAAGTCCGTGTTGCCCAGCGACAGCCCCAAAACATCACTGCTCTAGAGGAGATCTGCATGGAGGAATGGGCCAAAATACCAGCAAAAGTGTGTGAAAACCTTGTGAAGACTTACAGAAAACGTTTGACCTGTGTCATTGCCAACAAAGGGTATATAACAAAGTATTGAGAAACTTTTGTTATTGACCAAATACTTATTTTCCACCATCATTTGCAAATAAATTCATTAAAAATCCTACAATGTTATTTTCTGGATTTTTTTCCCTCATTTTGTCTGTCATAGTTGACGTGTACCTATGATGAAAATTACAGGACTCTCTCATCTTTTTAAGTGGGAGAACTTGCACAATTGGTGGCTGACTAAATACTTTTTTCCCCCACTGTATATATATATATATATATATATATATATATATATATATATATATATACAGTGGGGAGAACAAGAATTTGATACACTGCCGATTTTGCAGGTTTTCCTACTTACAAAGCAAGTAGAGGTCTATAATTTTTATCATAGGTACACTTCAACTGTGAGAGACGTAATCTAAAACAAAAATCCAGAAAATCACATTGTATGATTTCTAAGTAAATAATTTGCATTTTATTGCATGACATAAGTTTTTGATACATCAGAAAAAAAGAACTTAATATTTGGTACAGAAACCTTTGTTTGCAATTACAGAGATCATACGTTTCCTGTAGGTCTTGACCAGGTTTGCACACACTGTAGCAGGGATTTTGGCCCACTCCTCCATACAGACCTTCTCCAGATCCTTCAGGTTTCGGGGCTGTCGCTGGGCAATACGGACTTTCAGCTCCCTCCAAAGATGTTCTATTGGGTTTAGGTCTGGAGACTGGCTAGGCCACTCCAGGACCTTGAGATACTTCTTACGGAGCCACTCCTTAGTTGCCCTGGCTCTGTGTTTCGGTTCGTTGTCATGCTGGAAGACCCAGCCTCGACACATCTTCAATGCTCTTACTGAGGGAAGGAGGTTGTTGGCCAAGATCTCGCGATACATGGCCCCATCCATCCTCCCCTCAATACGGTGCAGTCGTCCTGTCCCCTTTGCAGAAAAGCATCCCCAAAGAATTATGTTTCCACCTCCATGCTTCACGGTTGGGATGGTGTTCTTGGGGTTGTACTCATCCTTCTTCTTCCTCCAAACACGGCGAGTGGAGTTTAGACCAAAAAGCTATATTATTGTCTCATCAGACCACATGACCTTCTCCCATTCCTCCTCTGGATCATCCAGATGGTCATTGGCAAACTGCAGATGGGCCTGGACATGCACTGGCTTGAGCAGGGGGACCTTGCATGCGCTGCAAGATTTTAATACATGACGGTGTAGTGTGTTACTAATGGTTTTCTTTGAGATTGTGATCCCAGCTCTCTTCAGGTCATTGACCAGGTCCTGCCATGTAGTTACACATACACATACCCACACATATATATATATATATATATATATATATATATATATATATATATATATCTACAGTGGGGAGAACAAGTATTTGATACACTGCCGATTTTGCAGGTTTTCCTACTTACAAAGCATGTAGAGGTCTGTAATGTTTATCATAGGTACACTTCAACTGTGAGAGATGGAATCTAAAACAAAAATCCAGAAAATCACATTGTATGATTTTTAAGTAATTAATTTGCATTTTATTGCATGACATAAGTATTTGATCACCTACCAACCAGTAAGAATTCCGGCTCTCACAGACCTGTTAGTTTTTCTTTAAGAAGCCCTCCTGTTCTCCACTTATTACCTGTATTAACTGCACCTGTTTGAACTCGTTACCTGTATAAAAGACACCTGTCCACACACTCAATCAAACAGACTCCAACCTCTCCACAATGGCCATGACCAGAGAGCTGTATAAGGACATCAGGGATAAAATTGTAGACCTGCACAAGGCTGGGATGGGCTACAGGACAATAGGCAAGCAGCTTGGTGAGAAGGCAACAACTGTTGGCGCAATTATTAGAAAATGGAAGAAGTTCAAGATGACGGTCAATCACCCTTGGTCTGGGGCTCCATGCATGATTTCACCTCGTGGGGCATCAATGATCATAAGGAAGGTGAGGGATCAGCCTAGAACTACACGGCAGGACCTGGTCAATGACCTGAAGAGAGCTGGGACCACAGTCTCAAAGAAAACCATTAGTAACACACTACGCCGTCATGGATTAAAATCCTTTAGCGCACGCAAGGTCCCCCTGCTCAAGCCAGTGCATGTCCAGGCCCGTCTGAAGTTTGCCAATGACCATCTGGATGATCCAGAGGAGGAATGGGAGAAGGTCATGTGGTCTGATGAGACAAAAATAGAGCTTTTTGGTCTAAACTCCACTCGCCGTGTTTGGAGGAAGAAGAAGGATGAGTACAACCCCAAGAACACCATCCCAACCGTGAAGTGACATGAAGCATGGAGGTGGAAACATAATTATTTGGGGATGCTTTTCTGCAAAGGGGACAGGATGACTGCACCGTATTGAGGGGAGGATGGATGGGGCCATGTATCGCGAGATTTTTGCCAACAACCTCCTTCCCTCAGTAAAAGCATTGAAGATGGGTCGTGGCTGGGTCTTCCAGCATGACAACGACCCGAAACACGCAGCCAGGCAACTAAGGAGTGGCTCCGTAAGAAGCATATCAAGGTCCTGGAGTGGCCTAGCCAGTCTCCAGACCTGAACCCAATAGAACATCTTTGGAGGGAGCTGAAAGTCCGTATTGCCCAGCCACAGCCCAGAAACCTGAAGGATCGGGAGAAGGTCTGTATGGAGGAGTGGGCAAAAAGCCCTGCTGCAGTGTGTGCAAACCTGGTCAAGACCTACAGGAAACGTATGATCTCTGTAATTGCAAACAAAGGTTTTTGTACCAAATATTAAGTTCTGCTTTTCTGATGTATCAAAAACTTATGTCATGCAATAAAATGCAAATTAATTACTTAAAAATCATACAATGTGATTTTCTGGATTTTTGTTTTAGATTCCGTCTCTCACAGTTGAAGTGTACCTATGATAAAAAATACAGATCTCTTCATGCTTTGTAAGTAGGAAAACCTGCAAAATCGGCAGTGTATCAAATACTTGTTCTCCCTACTGTACCTTTAAAAAAAGGTAGGGTCGTGGTTCAGAAAACCATTCAGTATCTGGTGTGACCATCATTTGCCTCATGCAGCGCGACACAACTCCTTCGCATAGATCAGGCTTTTGATTGTGGCCTGTGCATTGTTTTTCCACTCCTCTTCCAATGGCTGTGTCAAGTTGCTGGATATTGGCGGGAACTGGATCACGATGTGGCAAATGTCGATCCAGAGCATCCCAAACATGCTCAATGGGTGCCATGTCTGGTGAGTATGCAGGCCATTTTCTGCTTCCAGGAAATGTGCACAGATCCGTGCGACATGGGGCCATGCATTATCATGCTGAAACATGAGGTGATGGCGGCAGATGAATGGTGCCACAGTGGGCCTCAGAATCTTATCACGGTATCTCTGTGCATTGAAATTGCCATCGATAAAATACAAAAGTGTTCATTTTCTGTAGCTTATGCCTGCCCATACCATAACCCTACCTCCATCTTCAGTTGTGCAAACCGACAGTTTCAACAGCTGTCCGGGAGGCTTGTCTCAGACGATCCCGCAGCTTAAGAAGCCAGATGTGGAGGTCCTGGGCTGGCGTGGTTACACGTGGTCTGCGGTTGTGAGGCCGGTTGGACATACTGCCAAATTCTCTAAAACAACGTTGGAGGCCTATGGTAGAGAAAGGAACATTAAATTATCTGGCAACAGCTCTGGTGGACATTCCTTCAGTCAGCATGCCAATTGCATGCTCCCTCAAAACTTGAGACATCTGTGGCATTGTGTTGTGTGGCAAAACTACACATTTTAGAGTGGCCTTTTATTGTCCCCAGCACAAGTTGCACCTGTTTAATGATTATGCTGTTCAATCAGCTTCTTGATATGCCACACCTGTCAGGTGGGTGGATTATCTTGGCAAAGGAGACATGCTCACTAACATGGCTGTAAACAAATTTGTGCCCAAAATTTGAGCGAAATAAGCTTTTTGTGCTTATGGAACATTTCTGGGATATTTTATTTCAGCTCATGAAACATGGGACCAACACTTTAATTGTTGCGTTTATATTTTTGCTCAGTATATGTAGGCTTGCCATAACAAAAGTGTTGAATACTAAATGACTCAAGACATATCAGCTTTTCATTTTTAATTAATTTGAAAACATTTTTAAAAACATAATTCTACTTTGACTTTATGTGATATTTTGTGTATGCCAGTAACAAAACATCTTAATTTAATACATTTTCAATTCATGCTGTAAAACAACTAAATGTGGAAAAAGTCAAGGGGTGTGAATACTTTCTGAAGCCACTGCACTTGAGCTTGTGTCCTCAAAAGTGAGTACACCTCAGCAATTTATAACTATTTTAACCAGAAAGGTGAGTTCCGTACCTTTCTAAAACTATGCAACATTACCAGTTATTGTTTATGGCCATCTCATGAAACATTATGACGTTTGGCTATATCTATTTAGGCGGAAATCTAAATGTAATCCAATTTTGATCCTGTCAGAGAGTGCTTCCAATGTCCTCCTCATGTTGTGCTGTTTGTTTTCTTGTTGGTTGCAGGTGAGTTCCAAGTGAATAACCGGACAGGTGTGATCTCCACGGCTAAGCCTCTGGATTATGAGACTGTTACCAGCTACGTGCTCAGGGTCCAGGCTGACTCCATGGCCGTGGTCATGGCCCAACTGCGGGTTCCCTCCAAAAGTAAGACGGGGGTATTTAACTGCACATAAGGGGGCTGGGACGCTACATCAAGTATTCGCCTTTCTGGCTAGATACTGTGGTTGACATTGGTATCGTGGTCCTAAGAGGAGTTGACACATAAGATGTGCCCCCCACCCACTCAAACACTTGCACACACTGTTGATAGAGGTTAAATGTAAAATGGAATGGCGAAAGACTGAGCAACATAGTGGAGGTGAAATCATTTTTGGCCCACATCAGAGAAACCATCTTCACCTCTTCAACCGTCCTACTCCCTCTGCTCATTCTTAGCCCTATGCCACATGACTTTACAATTCTGTGCACTGCTGGAAGACAAATGATCTTTGACAGCTCATACTTTTTTACCTAAACTGCAGTGCGGGGCAGGGTAGGGTTGTGCTAGTTTTGTACATACTGTATTTGTACTGTATAAGAAAAACTGTGACAAATAGATATGGAGCAGTGGAGGCTCCTCAGAGGAGGAAGGGGAGGATCATCCTCCTCAGTGAGTTTCATAAAAATAAAAATTGTAAAACATTAAAAATATTATCATTTTTAGATAAAACTATACTAAAGATATTCATTTCACCAAATAATTTATTAAAATACACTGTTTTGCAATGAAGGTATACAGTAGCCTCAACAGCACTCTGTAGGGTAGCACCATGGTGTAGCCGGAGGACAGCTAGCTTCCGTCCTCCTCTGGGTAGATTGACTTCAATACAAAACCTAGGAGGCTCATGATTCTCACCCCCTTCCATAGACTTACACAATAATTATAACAACTTCCGGAGGACGTCCTCCAACCTAACAGAGCTCTTGCAGCATGAACTGACATGTTGTCCACCCAAGCAAAGGATCAGAGAATGTATCTAGTACTGAAAGCATAAGCTACAGCTAGCTAGCACTGCAGTGCATAAAATGTGGAGATGAAGGAGACACAAGAGATTTTGTGATTATTTTTCACTTTCAGTTTCACTTACTTAGCTAGCAAATGCAGCTAGCTAGTTTAGCCTACTCAAACACCCTGCTCAAACAGAGGGATGCTATGTTAGCTAGCTGGCTATGACTATCCAACACAACACTGGAACTCTTCAAAGTCAAGGTAAGCTTTTGGTTTTACTAATTTATTGCCACCGGGGCCCGCCGGTGTAACTGCTAACTGACTATACACTGTAAACTTACTGCATGATTGTAGCGGGTTTACTAACGTGTTAGTTCTATTAGCTATGTTGACTATGACGTTTCTTTAGCTATTATGGTGACAACGATGTAGGCTGTGTGTAGCAGTTATGATATGGGTTGGCTTGGATTTTTTTTTTTTTCTTCGCTTGGTCACATACAGCTGATGTGTTGTGCATTGAAGTCCACAAATGAAGGGAAAAGGTGAGTGGAGGAGAGCTCATAGATGCGAGAAGGAATACAACGTGGCTGCTATGAAAGTGAACTGTGTTGACGCTTGACATGGGCTGTATTCATTCCGCCGATTCTGTTGAAAACCATTTCTTAAAAGGAAGCAAACGGAACGAAAGGGGGATAAACATAACTGAATTTGACCAATAGAAACTCTCGTTTGCAACTGTTGGACTAATGATTATACCCTAGATCAGCTAAATGCAGGCAAGAGTGTGCAAGGCGGTATTGTCTGTCCATGTGTCACTGTCTGTCATCTCAACATTTTCTCTCAACCTGTGTGCACCTACGTTGTAATCTTTCATTCATAGGCTAGGTTGTAGCAACCTCATGAGTATCATGTAGTAGCCTAAACCAATCGATGTTACATTGCACTGGGTGAATGGAACATGAATGACAGTCATCCAATATGCTGTAATAGAAATAAGGCCATGCTCATGAGAAAAAATAAATGGTCCTCCCTCATCTTAAACGGCACTGACCGCCACTGGTATAGAGTGTGTTTACCTGTACTTCAAGCTCTTTTCCTTGAGGACAACATGGCATATGAATGGGAATAGCAAAAGGAGCACATATTTTATTATTTTATTATGAACCTGTGTGTTGGAGTTTTATTTTGCTATAAAACTCCCCTTCCCAACCAACACTTATCTCCTCTAAACTATGGTATGTACTGTAAAGGATTGAACATTAAAGTTGTGTGCACTTGCTGCCCTGTTTGTCTGGATAAAACGATATGCTTCATGACAAAAAATGTGACTGTGTCCCTCCTCTAACTCTGCAGCCAACACAGCCAAGGTGTATATCGAGTTGCAGGATGAGAACGACCACCCGCCTGTCTTCACCAAAAAGTTCTACATCGGTGGTGTGGCTGAAGATGCCAACACCTTCTCCTCTGTGCTGAAGATAATAGTGAGAAAGACCTTCTGATACTCATCCTTATATGAGTACCCCCCCCCCCCCCCCCCACTCACACACACACTAACACACACACGCACATACATACACACTCTACCTTCTTAACAGCACTATCAACAAGGCAGGTCCTACAGGCTCTAGTTTTGTCGCACCTGGACTACTATTCAGTCGTGTGGTCAGGTGCCACAAAGAGGGACTTAGTAAAATTACAATTGGCTCAGAACAGGGCAGCACGGCTGGCCCTTGGATGTACACATAGAGCAAACATTAATAATATGCATGTCAATCTCTCCTGGCTCAAAGTAGAGGAGAGAATGACTTCGTCACTCAATAGGGTAGGCCTATTGAGTTGAAGCAGAGTCACTTAATTTGATTGCATATTTCAAGGGTGATTGCTGAATAGAAGTATATTTTCCAACCCATTCTTGCTCTCAATGCCACTTAGTGGCCCAGTGTTCATTTTATGCACACAAACAAATCTGAACCTTTGTTCTCAAGTGCTTTTACAAACAATATTGAGATTAAGCTAGGGTTGCAAAGGGAGGGCATGTTACCGGTAATTTCTGAAACTTTCAAGGATTGTTGATTAGATGCTTTTTTAATTAATTAATCTATCTTCTCTTGAACCATATGGTCTAGACCAGGGATGGGCAACTGGCGGCCCGCGGACCGCATGCAGCCCTCGGCCCCCCTTTTGTAGGCCCGCGAACCAATTTCCAAAAACTCAGTCGGGGTCTGAACTTACTGTTGAGAGTTAGAATAATAGAATACACAAGGTGCAATTTCGAAATTTGGTTGTGCATCAGTGGTCTAAGGCACTGCATCGCAGTGCTAACTGTGCCACTAGAGATCCTGGTTCGAATCCAGGCTCTGTCGCAGCCGGCCGCGACCGGGAGACTCATGGGCGCCGCACAATTGGCCCAGCGTCGTCCAGGGTAGGGGAGGGAATGGCCGGCAGGGATGTAGCTCAGTTGATAGAGCATGGCGTTTGCAACGCCAGGGTTGTGGGTTTGATTCCCACGGGGGGCCAGTATAAAAAAATAAATATGTATTCACTAACTGTAAGTCGCTCTGGATAAGAACGTCTGCTAAATGACTAAAATGTAAAATGTAATTCACTTACAGTCACTCAATTAGTCCATGTCAGCTAAAAAAAATGTAGATTCCTAAATTAGTCTAGCCAGATATCTAAACTTGTAGTAATCATGGTCAAATTACTGACTGGGGGGTCCCCATTGATTTTGTTAGTCACTTTCACTCGGATATCATATTAAAAACTGCAAACCTTTCTCTCCACCCTATGGCAAAATGAGTAAAATTGCAAAATGTGTAAAATTATCTGTAAAAGTGCACTTTCTTCTCTTCACCCTATGGCAAAATGAATTGCATGACATTTTGGGACAGAGCTGCTTGGCACATATGCACATAGAATACACACAAATGGAGGGTATAGAATAGACTATTGAGGCAACTTCAACTAACAAATCAAACTAACATATACAGTGAGGGGAAAAGTATTTGATCCCCTACTGATTTTTGATGGTTGCCCACTGACAAAGACATGATCAGTCTATAATTTTAATGGTAGGTTTATTTGAACAGTGAGAGACAGAATAACAACAAAAAAATCCAGAAAAACGCATGTAAAAAATGTTATAAATTGATTTGCATTTTAATGAGAGAAATAAGTATTTGACCCCTCTGAAAAACATTACTTAGTACTTGGTGTCAAAACCCTTGTTGGCAATCACAGAGGTCAGACGTTTCTTGTAGTTGGCCACCAGGTTTGCAGACATCTCAGGAGGGATGTTGTCCCACTCCTCTTTGCAGATCTTCTCCAAGTCATTAAGGTTTTGAGGCTGACTTTTGGCAACTATAACCTTCAGCTCCCTCCACAGATTTTCTATGGGATTAAGGTCTGGAGACTGGCTAGGCCACTCCAGGACCTTAATGTGCTTCTTCTTGAGCCACTCCTTTGTTGCCTTGGCCGTGACTTTTGGGTCATTGTCATGCTGGAATACCCATCCACGACCCATTTTCAATGCCCTGGCTGAGGGAAGGAGGTTCTCACCCAAGATTTGACGGTACATGGCCCCGTCCATCGTCCCTTTGATGCAGTAAAGTTGTCCTGTCCCCTTTGCAGAAAAACACCCTCAAAGCATAATGTTTCCACCTCCATGTTTGATGGTGGGGATGGTGTTCTTGGGGTCATAGGCAGCATTCCTCCTCCTACAAACACGGCGAGTTGAGTTGATGCTAAAGAGCTCGATTTTGGTCTCATCTTACCACAACACTTTCACCCAGTTCTCCTCTGAATCATTCAGATGTTCATTGGCAAACTTCAGACGGCCTGTATATGTGCTTTCTTGAACAGGGGGACCTTGCGGGCGCTGCAGGATTTCAGTCCTTGACGGCGTAGTGTGTCACCAATTGTGACTCCACAAACTCCACGAGGTGAGATCTTGCATGGAGCCCCAGGCCGAGGGAGATTGACAGTTATTTTGTGTTTCTTCCATTTGCGAATAATCGCACCAACTGTTGTAACCTTCTCACCAAGCTGATTGGCGATGGTCTTGTAGCCCATTCCAGCATTGTGTAGGTCTACAATCTTGTCCCTGACATCCTAGGAGAGCTCTTTGGTTTTGGCCATGGTGGAGAGTTTGGAATCTGATTGATTGAATGCTTCTGTGGACAGGTGTCTTTCATACAGGTAACAAGCTGAGATTAGGAGCACTCCCTTTAAGAGTGTGCTCCTAATCTCAGCTCGTTACCTGTATAAAATACACCTGGGAGCCAGAAATCTTTCTGATTGAGAGGGGGGTCAAATACTTATTTCCCTCATTAAAATGCAAATCAATTCATAACATTTTTGCCATGCGGATTTTTTTGTTGTTATTTTGTCTCTCACTCTTCAAATAAACCTACCATAAAAATTATAGACAGATCATTTCTTTGTCAGTGGGCAAACATACAACATCAGCAGGGGATCAAATACTTTTTTCCCTCACTGTAAGTACAGTTGAAGTCGGAAGTTTACATACAGTGGGGGAAAAAGGTATTTAGTCAGCCACCAATTGTGCAAGTTCTCCCACTTAAAAAGATGAGAGAGGCCTGTAATTTTCATCATAGGTACACGTCAAATATGACAGACAAAATGAGGAAAAAAAATCCAGAAAATCACATTGTAGGATTTTTTATGAATTTATTTGCAAATTATGGTGGAAAATAAGTATTTGGTCAATAACAAAAGTTTCTCAATACTTTGTTATATACCCTTTGTTGGCAATGACACAGGTCAAACGTTTTCTGTAAGTCTTCACAAGGTTTTCACACACTGTTGCTGGTATTTTGGCCCATTCCTCCATGCAGATCTCCTCTAGATTAGTGATGTTTTGGGGCTGTCGCTGGGCAACATGGACTTTCAACTCCCTCCAAAGATTTTCTATGGGGTTGAGATCTGGAGACTGGCTAGGCCACTCCAGGACCTTGAAATGCTTCTTACGAAGCTACTCCATCGTTGCCCGGGCGGTGTGTTTGGGATCATTGTCATGCTGAAAGACCCAGCCACGTTTCATCTTCAATGCCCTTGCTGATGGTAGGAGGTTTTCACTCAAAATCTCATGATACATGGCCCCATTCATTCTTTCCTTTACACGGATCAGTCGTCCTGTTCCCTTTGCAGAAAAACAGCCCCAAAGCATGATGTTTCCACCCCCATGCTTCACAGTAGGTATGGTGTTCTTTGGATGCAACTCAGCATTCTTTGTCCTCCAAACACGACGAGTTGAATTTTTACCAAAAAGTTATATTTTGGTTTCATCTGACCATATGATATTCTCCCAATCCTCTTCTGGATCATCCAAATGCACTCTAGCAAACTTCAGACGGGCCTGGACATGTACTGGCTTAAGCAGGGGGACACGTCTGGCACTGCAGGATTTGAGTCCCTGGTGGCGTAGTGTGTTACTGATGGTAGGCTTTGTTACTTTGGTCCCAGCTCTCTGCAGGTCATTCACTAGGTCCCCCCGTGTGGTTCTGGGATATTTGCTCACCGTTCTTGTGATCATTTTGACCCCACGGGGTGAGATCTTGCGTGGAGCCCCAGATCGAGGGAGATTATCAGTGGTCTTGTATGTCTTCCATTTCCTAATAATTGCTCCCACCGTTGATTTCTTCAAACCAAGCTGCTTACCTATTGCAGATTCAGTCTTCCCAGCCTGGTGCAGGTCTACAATTTTGTTTCTGGTGTCCTTTGACAGCTCTTTGGTCTTGGCCATAGTGGAGTTTGGAGTGTGACTGTTTGAGGTTGTGTACAGGTGTCTTTTATACTGATAACAAGTTCAAACATGTGCCATTAATACAGGTAACAAGTGGAGGACAGGGGAGCCTCTTAAAGAAGAAGTTACAGGTCTGTGAGAGCCAGAAATCTTGCTTGTTTGTAGGTGACCAAATACTTATTTTCCACCATAATTTGCTAATAAATTCATTACAAATCCTACAATGTGATTTTCTGGATTTTTTTTCCTCATTTTGTCTGTCATAGTTGACGTGTATCTATGATGAAAATTACAGGCCTCTCTCATCTTTTTAAGTGGGAGAACTTGCACAATTGGTGGCTGACTAAATACTTTTTTTCTCCACTGTACACCTTAGCCAAATACATTTAAACTCAGTTTTTCACAATTCCTGACATTTAATCCTAGTAAAAATGCCCTGTTTTAGGTCAGTTAGGATCACCACTTTATTTTAAGAATGTGAAATGTCAGAATAATAGTAGAGAGAATGATTTATTTCAGTATTTATTTATTTCATCACATTCCCAGTGGGTCAGACGTTTACATAAACCCAATTAGTATTTGGTGGCATTGCCTTTAAATTGTATAACTTGGGTCAAACCTTTCGGGTAGCCTTCCACAAGCTTCCCACAATAAGTTGGGTGAATTTTGGCCCATTCCTCCTGACAGAGCTGGTGTACCTGAGTCAGGTTTGTAGGCCTCCTTGTTCGCACACGCTTTTTCAGTTCTGCCCACAGATTTTCTATAGGATTGAGGTCAGGGCTTTGTGATGGCCACTCCAATACCTTGACTTAGTTGTCCTTAAGCCATTTTGCCAAAACTTTGGAAGTATGCTTGTGGTCATTGTCCGTTTGGAAGACCCATTTGCGACCAAGCTTTAACTTCCTGACTGATGTCTTGAGATGTTTCTTCAATATATCCACATAATTTTCCTTCCTCATGATGCCATCTATTTTGTGAAGTGCACCAGTCCCTCCTGCAGCAAAGCACCCCCACAGCATGATGCTGCCACCCCCGTTCTTCACGGTTGGGCTGGTGTTCTTCGGCTGGCCAGCATCCCCCTTTTTCCTCCAAACATAACAATGGCCATTATGGCGAAACAGTTATATTTCTGTATCATCAGGCCAGAGGACATTTCTCCAACAAGGACGATCTTTGTCCCCATGTGCAGTTGCAAACTGTAGTCCGGCTTTTTTATGGCGGTTTTGGAGCGGTGGCTTCTTCCTTGCTGAGCGGCCTTTCAGGTTATGTCGATATAGGACTTGTTCAACTGTGGATATAGATACTTTTGCACCTGTTTCCTCCAGCATCTTCACAAGGTCCTTTGCTGTTGTTCTGGGATAGATTTGCACTTTTTGCACCAAAGTACGTTCATCTCTAGGAGACAGAATGCATGTCCTTCCTGAGCGGTATGACGGCTGCGTGGTCCCATAGTGTTTATACTTGCATACTATTGTTTGTACAGATGAACGTGGTACGTTCAGGTGTTTGGAAATTGCTCCCAAGGATGAACCAGACTTGTGGAGGTCTACAATTTTTTTCTGATGTCTTGGCTGATTTCTTTTGATTTTCCCATGATGTCAAGCAAAGAGGCACTGAGTTTGAAGGTAGGCCTTGAAATACATCCACAGGTACACCTCCAATTGACTCAAATTATGTCAATTAGCCTATCAGAAGCTTCTAAAGCCATGACATCATTTTCTGGAATGTTTTTAAAGGCACAGTCAACTTAGTGTATGTAAACTTCTGACCCACTGGAATTGTGATACAGTGAATTATAAGTGAAATAATCTGTCTGTAAACAATTGTTGGAAATATTACTTGTGTCATGCACAAAGTAGATGTCCTAATCGACTTGCCAAAACTATAGTTTGTTAACAAGAAATTTGTGGAGTGGTTGAAAAACAAGTTTTAATGACTCCAACCTAAGTGTCTGTTAACTTCTGACTTCCACTGTATGTCACTCTGGATAAGACCTTCTGCTAATTGACCAAAATATAAAATATTTTATATTAATATATATTTTTGAAGTTATTCAAGTATAGATTATCAAAGTTTCCATAGATTGGCAAACATTTCCTGATAATTACCCAAATTAAGGAAAAATCTGTTAACTTTTGTAAATTACCTGTACCTTCGAGTGGTATACAGTCTTATTTGAGAATATATTTTAAAACACCTGGTTTTCTGAGCAATCTTTCAAATTAGTAGGCCATGTAAACACTTTAATCGGTGTTCCAGCGGTGTATTTGATCTGCACATGTGCTAGCACCAGACAAGCAAGCCTCCCTCTTTAGCGCGAGTAAAGTAAGTTCGGAACAACTGAATGTATGAACTCAGAATCAAATATGCTTCCCAAAAATAACATGTGGTAAAATGTTTATTTTGATTGGCGATTTTCAGGTAAGCTGATTTCAGATGTGTCCATGTAAGCAGGATTATTAGGGAAATCATTATTCTTGCAAAGCATGTAAATGTTTTAATCAAACTAGACTATCTACAACAATCTCTTTATTGTGTGCATGTAACCATACTCAAAGATTGGGCAACCCTGTCATTGACTCTCTTATCATCCCTCCCTCCCTTCTCCCTCATTCAATCCCTCCATCCTCCCATGCCAATACCTGGAGAGAAAAAAAAGGCATTGCACCTATTAATCAATGTCATTGCAGACAGGCACTCTGAGAATTGATGCCAGTGGCAGGGTGGACAGAGTCAATGGTCGTATCCGAAATCTGTCTTGCCTACTACTTAGTAAAACGACATACTGTGTACTAATCGTACTACAAACTATTTAGAACGTACTGTTTAATGAAAACGTGTGCAGTAAGCAACAAATATGAACATACTAGGCTCATCCACACTGAGAAAGCACCATCTCGAGCAATTGCTCTTGTTCCCCGCCATTCGTTCATTTTGGTAGCGCATGTACCCTATTCTGATTGTCAGCTGTTGTCAAACACACGTGGGTCTCGAAAGACAATTCTCTTCTTGAAAAGGGTTCAGCGAATTCTACTAGATGAATTAGTGCGAGAGCCTGGCATTTAAGACTCAATTTCCCCCTCTCCTGGCCAAATCACTCTCATCCTTCATGGAACAATGACAATAGTACATTTTATATGTGGCGACAAGGAAAGCAGCTCTGTTCCAAAATATGCCACCACAACTGAAGCACATTCATCATTACTGCCATTGTTAAAGCGATAGTTCACCCAAATTACCCATATCTGTTTCATTACCCTGTAAGCGGTCTATCGTGTGGATGTGTTTGTGTGTGTGTGTGTGTGTGTGTGTGTGTGTATGTGGTTGTGTGTGGTTGTACGTTTTCTTTTCCCTAGGCCACTGATGCAGATACAGGGAACTACAGTGCCAATGCGTACCGGCTGATCATCCCGCCCACGGCAGACGGTCAGGACAGCTTTGTGATCGAGCAGTACACAGGCATCATCAAGACGGCCATCATGTACCACAACATGCGCAGATCCTACTTCAAGTTTGAGGTCATCGCCACCGACGACTACGGAGAGGGTCTGAGCAGCAGCGCCGATGTGGTGGTGAGTGTCTAGGGTCCTCAAACAACCCATATCCCTCCATGGTTTGAAACACACACACACATACACAGACACACACAATGTAAACCTTTATTTCCTCAAGTGTTTCTCATTAGGCAAGTGATATGAGACTACAAAGTCTGGCAGTTAGTAGTTTGTCCTCCGCTAACTGTGATCTTAACAGATGCCAAACAACCTCTGATGGGTGTATTAGTGTCAGACAGTATTCCTCTGAGCTGATGTATTCAGTAGGAAGCTACATGATGATGAAGCATGATTTATTTCCTATCTAGACTCTGTCTAGCTATCAATATATTACATTATTCAGAACAGTAACAGCACACCAGATGTATAATGTTTATGCCAGTGAACCCCTCTGCTTCGAGCTGATGATGCAATTCAACTATACATGGAGTGTGTTTTCCGCTCATTATAATTGCTCTCTTTTTTAATTTAGTCTTTTTTTAATTTTGTCTTTTTTTTGCCGCCCTGTGTTTGTGTGTGCATGTGCGTGTGTGTGTCTTTTTACTTAGACAATACATTTATAATTTGTTTTCAGTTATTGGAGCCAGTGTTGCTCCTAATGTGTAGGGCTAACAAGTCTGCAATGACACAGAATGATTGTATGGGACGGGTGACAGCAGTGAGTGCTCAACGATGTTGCTCATTTTCAAGAGAAAATGTAATTTCATCGAGGCCGTGTGGGAGATTTGGCCTTAGAGCCAGTGCGCTTACTGCGCCGGCGAATATTAGGTGCCATTAGATTTGCCACATGGCACCAATACAAGCAGGCAATTCAGTTTCTCGTTTTGGCCACAAGGAGCATGTTAAGCATGAATGGACAACATTTACATATTCTCTCTCTCTCTCTCTCTCTCTCTCACACACACACTTTTTCTTCCTCTTACTGCTGCTCTCTCTCTCTCTCTTTTTCCTTCTCGCTCTCTCTCTCTCAGGTGTCTGTGGTCAACCAGCTGGATATGCAGGTGGTGGTGTCCAATGTCCCGCCCACCGTCGTGGAGGAGAATAAAGAGCAACTTATTGTGTAAGGCACCATTCAATCACTTTCTTTCAGCGTTATTGTCACAGTGAACATGCTTGGTTACATTGAAAACCTATTAGGTTCCTAAAGGCCCCTGAACACTCAACAGAAACAGGAGAGTGGAGTAAAAAGTATTACATCTATATAATATAAGCAGTGATTTTGTCTTTTATTTCCATTAAATAACATTTCCTCTACAGGGGCATCATACGTTTTCACTTTTTTTATTTTCTGAGAAGCACCTATAGTGGAATAGCATAGTGGGATTGCATAAAACATGTTTTCCTGTTGAGTAAGGGGTCTTGGTTCAAGGTGGCACGATGCAACTTGCAAATTCTGCTAGTGAAATTGTTTGTGTTGGATGAGAGGGTAGTCTCCAACTGTGTTTTGAGACTTCATGGAACAGAAAAAAAAGTTATAGCACTTCAGATGTTCTGGCATTTTTTAATTATCCCTGTGTTGCACAACTTACAGTAGGTCCTCAATGGCTTCACTGTATGTTTACTTTCTGTCTCCCTTAACAAATGATTAGGCAATTAAAACCACTGATTGTCCAGATAGACAGTCAAATCTATCATTCTCAATCAGTAAATTATTTTAAAACAGCACAGTGTTTTTAGACAGATAAGATAATAAAATAAGAAGGTCATATACATTAATTATTTAAAAATCTCACATTAAATGACACTACCCCTCTAAGATTGCTCTATGCTTTGACAACTAAATAATGTGTTTAGTTAGTAATTCTGATAACATCTGCAAGGCCTCCCATTTTCCTTGGTCCTATTTGAGGCCCAGAACTATTACCTGGCTACGCTGTTCATCAGGCGCGGCAATCGGGTTGGAGAAACTACCCATTTAGTGGCTGTAATTTAAAGTGCCGATTTCGCTCAGCCTGAAATTGATTATGGGAGACCTGTTTTGCCAAGAGCAAAGACATACAGTGAGGGAAAAAAGTATTTGATCCCCTGCTGATTTTGTATGTTTGCCCACTGACAAAGAAATGATCAGTCTATAATTTGAATGGTAGTTTTATTTGAACAGTGAGAGACAGAATAACAACAACAAAATCCAGAAAAACGCATGTCAAAAATGTTATAAATTGATTTGCATTTTAATGAGGGAAATAAGTATTTGACCCCCTCTCAATCAGAAAGATTTCTGGCTCCCAGGTGTCTTTTATACAGGTAACGAGCTGAGATTAGGAGCACACTCTTAAAGGGAGTGCTCCTAATCTCAGTTTGTTACCTGTATAAAAGACACCTGTCCACAGAAGCAATCTGTCACGTTCGTCTGAAGGAGGAGACCAATGCGCAGCGTTGCGAGTGAACATGATGACTTTATTAACTTAAAGCAACCACGAAGAAAACAACAAATGACGAATACGTGAAGTTCTAAACTGAAATACGACTAACAGCAACAAAGAACCAATAACCCACAACACAAAGGAGAAAACATACAGAATATATATGGCTCCCAATCAGAGATAACGAGCCGACAGCTGACACTCGTTACCTCCGATTGGGAGTCATCGACCAATCACCACATGACACAAACAAAATGAAACTCACCCATCCCCAACACCACCAAATGAAATACACCCAAACACATGAAAATGAACAACCCTGGCTCAATATAAACGTCCATAGAGCCAGAGTGTCACAGTACCCCCCCCTAAAGGTGCGAACTCCGGGCGCACCAACATCAGGACTAGGGGAGGGTCTGGGTGGGCGTCTGTCCATGGTGGCGGCTCTGGCCCCGGTCGTGATCCCCACCCCACCACAGTCACAACCTGCTTCGGTAGCCTCCTCCTAATGACCACCCTCCACCTAACCCCACCTGGACTAAGGGGCAACCCCGGACTAAGGGGCAGCATCGGCCTAAGGGGCAGCACCGGGATAAGGGGCAGCACCGGGATAAGGGGCAGCACCGGGCTAAGGGACAGCACCGGACTAAGGGGCAGCACCGGACTACGGGGCAGTACCGGACTAAAGGGCAGTACAGGACTAAGGGGCAGCACCGGGCTAAGGGGCAGTACCGGACTCAGGGGCAGCACCGGACTAAGGGGCAGCACCGGGCTAAAGGGCAGCACCGGGCTAAGGGGCAGTACCTGACTAGATGGCGGATCCTGGCGGGACGGCTCTGGCGGATCCTGGCGAGACGGCTCTGGCGGATCCTGGCGGGACGGCTCTGGCGGATCCTGGCGGGACGGCTCTGGCGGATCCTGGCTGGACGGCTCTGGCGGATCCTGGCTGGACGGCTCTGGCGGATCCTGGCTGGACGGCTCTGGCGGATCCTGGCTGGACGGCTCTGGCGGATCCTGGCTGGACGGCTCTGGCGGATCCTGGCTGGACGGCTCTGGCGGATCCTGGCTGGACGGCTCTGGCGGATCCTGGCTGGACGGCTCTGGCGGATCCTGGCTGGACGGCTCTGGCGGATCCTGGCTGGACGGCTCTGGCGGATCCTGGCTGGACGGCTCTGGTGGATCCTGGCTAGACGGTTCTGGCGGATCCTGGCTGGACGGCTCTGGCGGATCCTGGCTGGACGGCTCTGGCGGATCCTGGCTGGACGGCTCTGGCGGATCCTGGCTGGCTGACGGATCTGGCGGATCCTGGCGGGCTGACGGATCCGGCTGCTCATGGCTGGCTGACGGATCCGGCTGCTCATGGCTGGCTGACGGATCTGGCTGCTCATGGCTGGCTGACGGATCTGGCTGCTCATGGCTGGCTGACGGATCTGGCTGCTCATGGCTGGCTGACGGGTCTGGCTGCTCATGGCTGGCTGACGGATCTGGCTGCTCATGGCTGGCTGACGGATCTGGCTGCTCATGGCTGGCTGACGGGTCTGGCTGCTCATGGCTGGCTGACGGATCTGGCTGCTCATGGCTGGCTGACGGATCTGGCTGCTCATGGCTGGCTGACGGATCTGGCTGCTCCTGGCTGGCTGACGGATCTGGCTGCTCATGGCAGACGGGCGGCTTTGCAGGCTCAGTACAGACGGGCGGCTTATGCAGCGCTTGACAGACGGGCAGTTCAGACGCCATAGGGCCGACAGGCAGTTCAGGCGCCGTTGGGCAGACGGCCAGTTCAGGCGCCGTTGGGCAGACGGCAGACTCTGGCCGACTGGTGACGCACCCCGTAGGATTCGTGCGTGGAGCAGGAACAGGCCTGGCTGGGCTGGCGACGCGCACCTTATCCCTGGTGCGAGTGGCCGGAACAGGCCGGTCCGTACCGGGAACACCCACCACTGGCCTTAACTGGGGATCAAGAACGGACCGGACCAGACTGGGAAAACACTTCAGTCTCTCATGCCGTGCCACAACAACTTCCCTCCCTCTACATCGCCAATGGCTCCCGTAATCCGATAGCCTTCTCTCCAGCTCTACCTGTGGCAGCCTCCTGCTGCCCAGGCGCCCAAGCCATGTGCCCCCCCCCAAAAATTTTTTGGGGAGTAACCACGGGCTTCCAGCCTCGACTCCGCGCTTCCTCTTCATACCACCTCCTCTCGGCTGCAGCTGCCTCCAGCTCTTCACGAGGGCGGTGATATTCCTCCTCATACCACCTCCTCTCGGCTGCAGCTGCCTCCAGCTCTTCACGAGGGCGGTGATATTCCTCCGGTTGTGCCCAAGGACCCTTTCCAGCCCGAATCTCCTCCCATGTCCAAAAGTCCTTAGGAGGCTTCCATAAATCCTGCGTAGGTAGGTCCTGTTGCCGCTTGTTACGCCGCTTGGTCCTCTTGTGGTGGGTTATTCTGTCACGTTCGTCTGAAGGAGGAGACCAATGCGCAGCGTTGCGAGTGAACATGATGACTTTATTAACTTAAAGCAACCACGAAGAAAACAACAAATGACGAATACGTGAAGTTCTAAACTGAAATACGACTAACAGCAACAAAGAACCAATAACCCACAACACAAAGGAGAAAACATACAGAATATATATGGCTCCCAATCAGAGATAACGAGCCGACAGCTGACATTCGTTACCTCCGATTGGGAGTCATCGACCAATCACCACATGACACAAACAAAATGAAACTCACCCATCCCCAACACCACCAAATGAAATACACCCAAACACATGAAAATGAACAACCCTGGCTCAATATAAATGTCCATAGAGCCAGAGTGTCACACAATCAATCAATCAGATTCCAAACCCTCCACCATAGCCAAGACCAAAGAGCTCTCCAAGGATTTCAGGGACAAGATTGTAGACCTACACAAGGCTGGAATGGGCTACAAGACCATCGCCAAGCAACTTGGTGAGAAGGTGACAACAGTTGGTGCGATTATTCGCAAATGGAAGAACCACAAAATAACTGTCAATCTCCCTCGGCCTGGGGCTCCATGCAAGATCTCACCTCGTGGAGTTGCAATGATCATGAGAACGGTGAGGAATCAGCCCAGAACTACACGGGAGGATCTTGTCAATGATCTCAAGGCAGCTGGGACCATAGTCACCAAGAAAATAATTAGTAACACACTACGCCGTGAAGGACTGAAATCCTGCAGCGCCCGCAAGGTCCCCCTGCTCAAGAAAGAACATATACAGGCCCATCTGAAGTTTGCCAATGAACATCTGAATGATTCAGAGGAGAACTGGGTGAAAGTGTTGTGGTCAGATGAGACCAAAATCGAGCTCTTTGGCATCAACTCAACTCGCCGTGTTTGGAGGAGGAGGAATGTTGCCTATGACCCCAAGAACACCATCCCCACCGTCAAACATGGAGGTGGAAACATTATGCTTTGGGGGTGTTTTTCTGCTAAGGGGACAGGACAACTTCACCGCATCAAAGGGACGATGGACGGGGCCATGTACCGTCAAATCTTGGTTGAGAACCTCCTTCCCTCAGCCAGGGCATTGAAAATGGGTCGTGGATGGGTATTCCAGCATGACAATGACCCAAACCACACGGCCAAGGCAACAAAGGAGTGGCTCAAGAAGAAGCACATTAAGGTCCTGGAGTGGCCTAGCCAGTCTCCAGACCTTAATTCCATAGAAAATCTGTGGAGGGAGTTGAAGGTTTGAGTTGCCAAACGTCAGGCTCGAAACCTTAATGACTTGGAGAAGATCTGCAAAGAGGAGTGGGACAAAATCCCTCATGAGATGTGTGCAAACCTGGTGGCCAACTACAAGAAACGTCTGACCTCTGTGATTGCCAACAAGGGTTTTGCCACCAAGTACTAAGTCATGTTTTGCAGAGGGGTCAAATACTTATTTCCCTCATTAAAATGCAAATCAATTTATAACATTTTTGACATGTGTTTTTCTAGATTTTTGTTGTTGTTATTCTGTCTCTCACTGTTCAAATAAGCCTACCATTCAAATTATAGACTGATCATGTCTTTGTCAGTGGGCAAACGTACAAAATCAGCAGGGGATCAAATACTTTTTTCCCTCACTCTACTGACGTCCGTTTTACAACCATTCAAACTAGTGAAATCCCAACCAGCGAAATTCTTAAAAGCATGGCCTCAAACAGATATGGTCACACACAAGTAAGTTGTAAAATATGTTTCAGCATTATAAAGTCAATGTCATAATTTGTAAAGGGTGACAACACATGAAGGTGAAGTGAACCAGCGCAACCACTACTAACGTTTGATCAGCACATTGTACCACACAGTATGACAGAAGTTTATGAATGATTCATAAAACCTTCACATCATTGTAAAGATGGCTGAAAAAATATGAAGGTAGTTATATGTAATGCTTCAGCTATACCTGCACTGTTAAACCTTTCCTGTTAACGTACATCATTATACTGGCACCAGAGTTGCCAGCTCAATACAGTGATTTTGCTTTACAGTAGAGATGCTGTAATACATTTACAGTACTATTTTCCATACTGTAAAACATATTACAGCATCCCTACCGTACATTTACAGCAGGGATGATGTAATGATACAACACCAATTATTAACTGGGTGATTTTTTTCTAGGTCGCACAGGAAGATATTTAGAGCAGACTGAAATGGCTTGTGTCAACTTGAGCTAGCTAAGAAAGCATGCCGTAATTCAATGTTGGCTAGCAATAAAGATACTTATAAACAAGTCAAGGTACCTAACCAGCAGCTGCTGAAAATATTATTCCACTTCATAGCAGCTTCAAGAAGATATTTATTAAAATATTCTGAGCTTCATGTGTCTCACCCGACAGCATGAGGTTGGCCCTGAAACGGATCATTTGAATCTACAGTAAGCATAAGCTGTAAACTCCCGAGTGGCGCAGTGGTCTAAGGCACTGCATCGCAGTGCTAGAGGTGTCACTACAGACCCAGGTTTGATCCCGGGCTGTATCACAACCGGCCGTGATCGGGAGTCCCATAGGGTGGCGCACAATTGGCCCAGCGTCGTCCAGGTTAGGGGAGGGTTTGGCCGGGGGGGCTTACTTGGCGTATCGCGCTCTAGTGACTTCTTGTGGTGGACCGGGTGCCTGCAGGCTGACCTTGGTCGTCAGTGTTTCCTCCGACACATTGTTGCGGCTGGCTTCCGAGTTAAGCGGGCGGGTGTTAAGAAGCGTGGTTAGGCGGGTCATGTTTTGGAGGATGCATGACTCGACCTTCGCCTCCCGAGCCAGTTGGGGAGTTGCAGCGATGAGACAAGATTGAAATTGGGGAGAAAAATGGGGTAAAAAATTATAAATAAAAGGATTTACAGTGTTTTACTGTTGAAATGTACAGAAAAGTCTTACAGTGTGGTACTATACTTTATTTTAAATATGAACAGACCACAATGGTTTTGTCTCCCAAACATCAGTATTATGGAGCGATACGTCCAGGACCAGATCCCAGGGGCCAAGGTGGTGGTAGAGTCAATCGGGCCACAGCGGTTCGGAGATGGCTTTGACCAGGAGGACTACACCAAGTCAGACCTGATGGTGTATGCCATTGATCCACTGACCAACAGGGCCATCTCACGCCAGGAGCTCTTTAAGTGAGTGAGCCAACACAATTAAATGAAAAGCTATTTTTCTCTTGCTACATACATTATTTGTCTTTTCCTCCCTTCTACCCTATGAAATAGTCAGCAAATGCATTATCCTTATTGTTTCCAAGTGTGAAAAGATGTCATCAAGGCAAAGGTTGTCTACTTTGAAGAATCTCAAATATAAAATATATTTTGATTTGTTTAACACTTTTTTGGTTACTACATGATTCCATATGTGTTATTTCATAGTTTTGATGTCTTCACTATTATTCTACAATGTAGAAAATAGTAAAAATAAAGAAAAACCCTTGAATGAGTAGGTGTCCAAACTTTTGACTGGTACTGTATGTCCCTCCCTCTCTCTTTCCCCTTACTTCTTTTTACTCTGGCTTTAGCTCAAATTAGGCTACGTTCTCTTCTCCTAGAGTTGATGTCCGTGCCCCCGCAGAAATCTAATTAGCATGATAAAAAATCCCCATCAAAATCCGTCTGTTTAAGCTAGAGATATCTAGCTCCACATCTGTGGTGGAAGGTGGCCGAGCTACATCGGTGTTTGTCAGACCATGAGACCCTGAAAATCGGTTTTGTCATTAAAACGGTTTGGCTTACAAACTAATATGACTGCTCTATGGAAAGATGAGACTCTCAATAACACAATGGTGTTCTCTGTTTTGCTCTACAACCCACAAGAGTCACGGGACTCGTCTGAAGTTGGTACCGCCGATCTGCCAACTTCCGTATAACGCTTCCGAACAGTAATATGACCCGTCTATGGAAATGAGAGACTCTCATGAACACTTACATATCAGTCGTTTTGCTCTAGGACGCCCACAAGCCTCACAAGACTCATCTGAGGGTAGCCCGGTACCAGTTTAAAAAATGAATGGAAGTATACACTGAGTGTAAAAATCATTAGGAACACCTGCTTTTTCCATGACATACTGTAGACTGACCAGGTGAATCCAGGTGAAAGCTATGATCCTTTTTTATGTCACCTGTTAAATCCACTTCAAACAGTGTATATGAAGGGGAGGAGACAGGTTAAAGATGTTTAAGCCTTAAGACATTTGAGATATGGGCTGTGTTCCAAAATGCACACTAGCATTCTGCGTTTTCACGTTCTTTCAAGGGTGATCTTCCAAGAACACCTGAGAGAGCATACTATCTAGTGTGGGAGAGCGCAGAACGCTTCAAATTTGAAACGTGACCTCTAACCTAAATAGGAGACTGCATCATCACGCAGCCGTGTCAACAAAGCTAGGTTTTATGCTAGCCAGCTACGTCTGTTTACATCATAGCCAATGTGGCAGCGTGAGCAACTAGTGCTAGCAATTTAGTAAACAACTATCTCAGAATGGAAATATTTAAAACTAATAACAAGTAAACAAGTAACAGATTCGATTTTCTCAGTACCTGTTAGTGTTGAATTAAGCTAATTTTACTTGGAGTCTTCCTATCGCAAATTGCTTGGTCTGCTGCTACATCGTTGTGGACATATGAAAGGTAAGCTTTTATGCATTGCACAGAGGCTGAGGCAAAAAAAAAAAAAAGCTATTTTGCTTACTGTTTAAGAATGATACATAGCAAGAATAGTGATGTTTCACTGTGAAGCTAATATTGGATTTCATTAGGACTGCTGGTGTTTTATTTCCAATGAGCAGGCATTGTGATAAATTCATACAACTATAACACCCATGCAAATTATTAAATGACACTGATGTTCAAGATAGCTTGGTTTAATATTCACCTGCATTGATAACAAATATTGATAGGCAATATGATACAATACAACTAGATTAGAAGGCCTAGACTACTTCATCCTAATGTAGCTAATTGCATTGGATACAAAACAAACACTGGCATATTATAAATGAGAACATGTCCAATTTAATTATATGCATGCATATCAAACAGGAATATACCATATTAAATGAATACACCATTGTAATATTATGAATGCCTTTCTCTCTCCTTGCAGGGGATTAGACAGATGAACTGCAGCCCCCAGATGACCAAGTCTCAAAACCAGAACCGTGGAGAGACATCAACACTTTTATTGGTTTTCCTGTATCTGTGCATGAATCCTTAAAACACATTCCATTGTACAAAAGAAGTCAAGTTTCAAGTTGTATTAGTCGTATGTACAGCATACACATGGTCCAACAAAATGCTTACTTGTAGGTTCCTTCTCGACAATGCAACAACAATAACAAATAATAAAAGATAAGAATACAAACATAAAGTAAATGGCTCAGTAAAATGGAATCAACATTTTCAAATCAAATCAAGCTTTATATATACAGCACATTTCAGACATAGAATGCAACACAATGTGCTTCACAGGAAAAAAAATACTAATAAAACAATGGAAATAAAAACTATTATACTATATATATATATTTACTACACCTATTTACTACACTAAGAGGATAAAAAAACAATAAAAAAACAATAAAAATTGAACAACTAACAACTAAAAAGCAAAATAAAATCTAAAAAGGTGTGTTTTAAGATCTATTTTAAAAATGTCCACAGTTCTCTGGCAGGCTATTCCAGAGGCTGGGGACATAGTAACTAAAGGCTGCCTCTCCATGCCTCTTGGTCCTAGGCTTTGGGATAGTTAAAAGGCCAGTGCCAGAGGACCTGAGGGACCTACTGGGTACATAACTTAAAAGTGTGTCTGACATGTATTGGGATGCACAATCATGGATTGATTTAAAAACCAATAGAATAATCTTAAAATTAATTCTAAAACTCACAGGCAGCCAGTGAGAGACCTTAAAACTGGTGTAATGTCTGCTCTCCGTCTGGTCTTGGTCAGTACCCGTGCTAGAGCATTCTGTATGTTTTTCAGTTCACCAATGTTGACCAACTAAATCCATAGTGCCTTTGCGTGGTAGGCTGGAGCACGTATCATCAAACTTCTCATCAGGTCTTGCTTGACTGATACCGTGCCTAATGTTTGTTATCTTATCTCTGAAATATGCCACAAACTCATCACATTTTGATGTGGAGGAAAGTTCACATCGTTTTGTGGGGGTAGGATTTATCAGGCCATCAATGGTCGAGAAGAGCACTCTCCAATTATTAAGATTAGTGATAAAGTTAGAAAAATGAGCCCGTCTGGCATTTCTAATGATCTTGTTATATATGACAAGTTGCTCTGCCTTTCTGCAATTTCTCTTTAATTTATTAGTTTCCTCACTCATCCAAGGGGACTCTCCATTTAGATGTGGCCTTTTTCAACTATACTGGAGCTATGGCATCAATGATTGCCCTTAATTTGCTATTAGAGTTATCAACTAAATCATCACATTTTACATTTACGTCATTTAGCAGACGCTCTTATCCAGAGCGACTTACAGTTAGTGAATACATATTTTATACTGGCCCCCCATGGGAAACGAACCCACAACCCTGGCGTTGCAAACGCCATGCTCTATCAACTGAGCTACATCCCTGCCGGCCATTCCCTCCCCTACCCTGGACGACGCTGGGCCAATTGTGCGCCGCCCATGAGTCTCCCGGTCGCGGCCGGCTGCGACAGAGCCTGGATTCGAACCAGGATCTCTAGTGGCACAGTTAGCACTGCGATGCAGTTCCTTAGACCACTGCGCCACTCAGGAGTCACAAGAGGAAGGCAGAATAGGTGATGGAGTATTGTTCATACACTCAATAAAATCTGTAGCATCAATGATGGTGGTAGTGATGGAATCCAATGGGAAAACAACCTGATGAACTGTGGTGGCCGTGGGGGAGGGTGCCACTGGGCAGCCGCCGGCTGTTGGTATACACCCAGGATCTGTGCTGACTCCCTGGGTTGTGAAATCAGTAGCAATACAAACTTTAGCTATGATTAAAAACGATTTCATGAAAACGATTTCATAAAAACAACAAACCGAGTGTAGACAGTACACTGTTCTGTTGTGCACTCTGATGACTTCTGTTGCGCGATGACGTGGCTCTTCAAAGTGACATTGCTCTAGACATTCAACATTCAAAAGCTTGTTCAGTACATGAGGGTACATTTTGTCATGACAGCCACAGGTTTTTTATACACAGGACAGGAGTTTACAGGTTTTTGTTCCATCCCTTCACTAACACCTCATTCAACTAATTGTGGTCTAAATTGTAGACCATGAATAGTTGAACATGGTGTTTGTGCTAGGCAGGAATAAAAACTTGCGCACAGTGCAGTATCCTGGGGCAAAAATCACCCACGTCTGTATTTTAGAATGAGCTTCATATGTTACAATGAGCTGACAATTCTGCATGATAGAGAATAATGTGTGGATCTATTTCCAACAGTGATGTTGCACACTGCTGAATAAACTCCTGACTTTACTCCTGGGATAGGGTAATTTTCCTGGTAGACAGAAAATGTCTGGGTGATGTGGTGGCATGTGCTTCAACCTGTGGAGAACAAAGCAAAAACATAAGGCCAAGGGGGGAGAAATTAACCTCACTGCTCAAATTTCAGTGCTGGTTCAAGCTGCTGAGGACCACAACTACCTTTGTGAATGTGCAAATTCATAGGCTTGATCAAGTTGTCACCAATTTAATTTTAATTGATATTTTCATTATTCAAAACATTTTCTTTATATGCAATGGTGAAACATGTCATATATTCTCAAATGTTTTACTTGGTTATTCAATGATAGACGGCACAGATATGTTTAACTTTTATTCTATACAAGTAAAGGCCAACAAATCCAATTTATCACATGGAATGTGCACAGGCTCCATGATGGGCATAGGCCTATGGTTCTCGAACACTTAAAGAGATTGTCAGCAGATGTGGTGTTCTTGCAAGAGTTACATAAAAAAAGGAGGAATTGAACATCTAAAGAAGAGGTGGGTTGGAGAGGCCTATGCTGCCACCTACTGTAATAACAGCAGAGGTTAGGCATACCATTTCCCCCTTATATTCCAGCACATGGACCAAGAAGGCCATTTTCTAATGTTGAATTGTACCTTACATTGTGAAAAATACACATTGATTTAATTGTATATCCCACTAGGAGAAAATCTGGTGTTTTTATATAGAATTCCAGCTATATTTGACAGGAACAATTATTTTAGCAGGTGACCTAAATTATACATTCAATAAGATTGACAGACTTAGTAATAAAAAAGGCTAAGGAGCCTCCAAAGAGGCTGAAAAATTGTATCTGTACAAATGATTTACAGGACACCTGGAGATTATTATTCCGAACTACAAAAGACTATTCCTTTTTTCCTTAAAGTCAGAAAAGCTATTCAAGAATTGACTACATTTTAATTTCCAAAAATGCATTTTACAATTTACTGGATACATTTTTTTATGACATAGTGATATCAGATCATTCTCCGGTATCATGTTTAATTACACCAATAGAAAATACACTTAACGACAGAATTTGGAGAATGAACAGAGCACATCTTCTGGACCCTAAATTTATCAAAAATGTACATAAAATTGTTTAAACCTTTACCATTACAAATTTTGACAAAGAGGACAGATAAAAGCTGAGCCTCAATGTAATTTGGGATGCCTTTAAGGCGTACATTAGGGGGATGATACTCTCATACTCAGAAAAAGTTAAATCTGATTTAGAAATTCTAATTAAAGATAAATATATCACTATCTTAGAAAAAGCCCATAAAAAATATTTACGAGGTAAAGATCAAAATCAAATTTTAAGGTTCTGTATTTATTTTCTTAGTCAACCTTGTGTTCTTGAACGTAGCACTGTTTCTTTGTGTTCTTGAACATAGCCCTGTCTTTCATTTTTGTTCATTGATTTCACCTGTGTTTGTTACTCACCTGGTCTCATTAGCTCCTTATTTAGTTCAGTTCATTCTGTTTGTTTCTTGTGAGGTATTGTTCGTTTTGACCCTACTAAGCCTTTTCCTAGCTCATTTGTGATAACCAGTTATAGCCTTCAGTCCTAGTTTTTGATTCTCCTGCCTGTTTGCCTACCTGTGTATGACCGTTGCCTGCCTGTGACCACGATTCCTGCCTTTCGCGAAGGTGAAATAAGGACCTGCCATGCTCTGCGCGTGAATCTACACCTTTTTCTCCCTGAGTATTCATTACAAAAATGTCAGAACTTAAGCAGGAATACGATCTTTTACTTCTGAAGAGAGCCAACAGCTACAGGTTAAACTCAAATAAAGCATACTATTTAATGGCAAATTAACCTATTACATATCTCACAGCTTTCACAAAACGAATACATGCTAAACCAGGTATACTTTTAACAGATAAAGATACAAAAGTGGTAATTAGAAAAAACAACGCGATTCATTTTATAATATAATATGCCATTTAGCAGATGCTTTTATCCAAAGCGACTTAAAGTCATGTGTGCATACATTTTTACGTATGGGTGGTCCCGGGGATCGAACCCACTACCCTGGCATTACAAGCGCCATGCTCCACCAATTGAGCTAAAAGCTTCTATGAAAATGTATATTAATCAGAATTAAGTTGGACAGATCCTATAGCCTTAGACTCAACAACTCTGAAGCAAACAAATGACAACACACGTCACTCAATTAAGTACTTCCTAGTTCCATGTATCAAACAGTTCTTTCAGTTATATTAAAACCAGGAAAATCTGGGGAGTCCCCTGCTGATTAAGGACCAATAAATGTAATAAATTGTGACAATAAAACAATAATTAAGCTTAGAAGCAGACTTGATACAGTGAGGGAAAAAAGTATTTGATCCCCTGCTGATTTTGTACGTTTGCCCACTGACAAAGACATGATCAGTCTATAATTTTAATGGTAAGTTTATTTGAACAGTGAGAGACAAAATAACAACAAAAAAAATCCAGAAAAACGCATGTCAAAAATGTTATAAATTGATTTGCATATTAATGAGGGAAATAAATATTTGACCCCTCTGCAAAACATGACGTAGTACTTGGTGGCAAAACCCTTGTTGGCAATCACAGAGGTCAGACGTTTCTTGTAGTTGGCCACCAGGTTTGCACACATCTCAGGAGGGATTTTTTTCCACTCCTCTTTGCAGATCTTCTCCAAGTCATTAAGGTTTCGAGGCTGACGTTTGGCAACTCGAACCTTCAGCTCCCTCCACAGATTTTCTATGGGATTAAGGTCTGGAGTCTGGCTAGGCCACTCCAGGACCTTAATGTGCTTCTTCTTGAGCCACTCCTTTGTTGCGTTGGCCATGTGTTTTGGGTCATTGTCATGCTGGAATACCCATCCACGACCCATTTTCAATGCCCTGGCTGAGGGAAGGAGGTTCTCACCCAAGATTTGACGGTACATGGCCCCGTCCATCGTCCCTTTGATGCGGTGAAGTAGTCCTGTCCCCTTAGCAGAAAAACACCCCCAAAGGATAATGTTTCCACCTCCATGTTTGACGGTGGGGATGGTGTTCTTGGGGTCATAGGCAGCATTCCTCCTCCTCCAAACACGGCGAGTTGAGTTGATGGCAAAGAGCTCGATTTTGGTCTCATCTGACCACAACACTTTCACCCAGTTCTCCTCTGAATCATTCAGATGTTCATTGGCAAACTTCAGACGGGCCTGTATATGTGCTTTTTTGAGCAGGGGGACCTTGCGGGCGCTGCAGGATTTCAGTCCTTCACGGCGTAGTGTGTTACCAATTGTTTTCTTGGTGACTATGGTCCCAGCTGCCTTGAGATCATTGACAAGATCCTCCCGTGTAGTTCTGGGCTGATTCCTCACCGTTCTCATGACCATTGCAACTCCATGAGGTGAGATCTTGCAAGGAGCCCCAGGCCGAGGGAGATTGACAGGTCTTTTGTGTTTCTTCCATTTGCGAATAATCACACCAACTGTTGTCACCTTCTCATCAAGCTGCTTGGCGGTGGTCTTGTAGCGCATTCCAGCCTTGTGTAGGTCTATAATCTTGTCCCTGACATCCTTGGAGAGCTCTTTGGTCTTGGCCATGGTGGAGAGTTTGGAATCTGATTGATTGATTGCTTCTGTGGACAGGTGTATTTTATACAGGTAACAAACTGAGATTAGGAGCACTCCCTTTAAGAGTGTGCTCCTAATCTCAGCTCGTTACCTGTATAAAAGACACCTGGGAGCCAGAAATCTTTCTGATTGAGAGGGGGTCAAATACTTATTTCCCTCATTAAAATGCAAATGAATTCATAACATCTTCGACATGTGTTTTTCTGGATTTTTTTGTTGTTATTCTGTCTCTCACTGTTCAAATAAACCTACCACTAAAATTATAGACTGATCATGTCTTTGTCAGTGGGCAAACATACAAAATCAGCAGGGGATCAAATACTTTTTTCCCTCACTGTACATATCAAACAGGATTTATTAGAAAGACACTTAAAAAACAAATACAATAACATATTTCAGTTTAATACAATACACTAAAAAACAAGATCTAGATTTATCAATAATGGCTGTTGATGCCGAAAAGGCTTTCAACCATGTTGAATGGCCTTTTCTAATCAACACTTTGGAAGCTTTCAACTTTACAGCTGAAATAATACATTTTATAAAATGTTTGTTTAAATGTCCTAAGGAAATAATATACACAAATAATACATGATCTGATAAAATTGCTTTAGAAAGCGGCACAAGACAGGAATGTCCCCTCTCTACCCTCCTTTTTGCACTGGCAATTGAACCGCTTGCAGAAAGAATTAGACAGGACCCAAACTTAACAGGTATCAGTCAGTATTGGTAAGCATGAATATAAACTAAACTTATTTGCAGATGATCTCCTGGTATACCTGACCAATATTGAAATCTCAATGCACACTTTTCTAAAAATATTTTCAGAATGCTACAAAATCATGATCTACAGCAATCCTTTAAGTGGACCACAAAAAATATTAAATACTCAGGATGTTTAATAAGTGATTAAACTGTTGGATTCTAGCTTGGAATATACTTATTCATGTTACCATACTACTTTACATGTATAATTAATATATACAATACCAGTAAAAAGTTTGGACACACCTACCAGGGTTTTTCTTAATTTTTACTATTTTCTACATTGTAGAATAATAGTGATGACATCAAATGATAGTCCCACTAAGCCCAAACCAGATGGGATGGTGTATCACTGCAGAATGCTGTGGTAGCTATGCTGGTTAAGTGTGCCTTGAATTCTAAATAAATCACAGACAGAGTGATTGTCCTTATGCCACCTTGTGTGTCGCTCTTGCCTAAATGAGGGTAATAAGGACTCTTGAGTGTTGAGAGAAGCCTTTAGACAACTCACATGAAAGGACAATTACTTGAGTACTATTCATTTAATAATATGCATGACTTTACTAGTGGCCATATGGTGGACGGTAATGCAATTTGTAGCAGAGAGGGATTGTCTTTGGAGCTTGAATGATATAACAAATGTCCCATTAACATTAAGGCAAAGTTACATGTGCATATATCAAGTTAGGATTCAACCCCAATTGAAATCAATTGTCGCAGTTAAAATGGTATTAGACCCAAACTTAAAGTACTTTACTGTAAAACCAAGTGTTTAGGATCTGAACATATAATTAAACACTTTTCTGTAAAACTTTTTAAACGTGTCAAGGCATTTAGAATTTCAATGAAAACGCGTCAGTGTCACCATAACATGTTTATTCGCTGTAACACTTTTGAAACACATTAACACATTTATTCAGCACAAGGTGTTTACAGTGAGTTCAGAAAGTATTCACACCCCTTTACTTTTTCCATATTTTGTTGTGTTACAGCCTGAATTTAAAATTGATTAAATTGAGATTTTGTGTCACTGATCTAAACACAATACCGCATAATGTCAGAGTGGAATTTGGTTGGAGAAATGTTTTGAAATTAATAGAAAATGAAAAGCTCAGAAGTAATACAGTGAGGGAAAAAAGTATTTGATCCCCTGCTGATTTTGTACGTTTGCCCACTGACAAAGAAATGATCAGTCTATAATTTTAATGGTGGGTTTATTTGAACAGTGAGAGACAGAATAACAACAAAAAAATCCAGAAAAACGCATGTAAAGAATGTTATAAATTGATTTGCATTTAATGAGGGAAATAAGTATTTGACCCCCTCTCAATCAGAAAGATTCCTGGCTCCCAGGTGTCTTTTATACAGGTAACGGGCTGAGATTAGGAGCACACTCTTAAAGGGAGTGCTCCTAATCTCAGTTTGTTAACTGTATAAAATACACTTGTCCACAGAAGCAATCAATCAATCAGATTCCAAACTCTCCACCATGGCCAAGACCAAAGAGCTCTCCAAGTGTCACACCCTGGCTCTGGGGACTCTATATGTTGAGCCAGGGTGTGTAGATTCATTGTGTTTGTGTGCTGTGGTTGAGTGTCTAGTTGTTCATTTTCTATGTTGGCCAGAGTGGCTCCCAATCAGAGGCAACGAGTGTCAGCTGTTGCTGGTTGTCTCTGATTGGGAGCCATATTTAAACAGTCTGTTTCCCTTAGTGTTTGTGGGATCTTGTTTCCGTTTGGTTTGTTTCTGTGTTAACCGTAGGACTGCACGTTTCGTTTATTGTTTTGTTGTTATATTATCACTTAAGATAATAAAGTTAAGTATGTTCGCAACCAACGCTGCGCATTGGTCTACTCTCTACGACGATCGTGACAGAAGATCCCACCATACCAGGACCAAGCAGCGTGTCCAGGAGCAGGCAGCCTGGACGTGGGAGCAGATCTTGGACGGGCAGGGGTCCTGGACCTGGGAGGAAATCCAGGCCGGGATGGATCGCCGGCCATGGAAGGAGACGGTAGAGGCGCGACGGAGAGAGGAGCAACGGCGTAAACAGTGTCGTCGTCGGTCGGACGAGAGGCAACCCCAAAACATTTTTAGGGGGGGGCACACGGCATGGGCGACTAGGCAGCAGGAGGCTGCCACAGGGCGATTTGGGAGATTTGGAGAGGAGGCCACCGGATTTGGGGGGCCAGAAGGCAGGTTGGCGGAGCCTGGATGGAGAGCAGAGCCAACTTCCCGTACTCAGGCATGGCAGCATGGGACTGGGCAGGTTCCGCGGTATGCGGAGCGGCGTACTGTGCCACGAGTGGTCCGGCAAAGTCCGGTACGTCCTGTGCGAGCACCCCGCACGTGTCGTGCGAAGGTGGGCATGCAGCCAGGTCGGAGTGTGCCGGCTCAGCACTCGTGGTCTCCAGTGCCTCTCCTCGGTCCCGGATATCCTGCGCCAGTGTCACGTGCTGTTATGCCAGTACGGGTACACAGCCCTGTGCGTCCTGTGCGGATGCCTCACACAGAGTGTGTGAAGATAGGCATTCAGCCAGGACGGGTTGTGGCCGCTCTTCACTCTAGGTCTCCTATCCGTCTCCACAGCCCGGTCCGGCCTGTTCCTGCCCCTCGCACCAAGCCTACGGTGCGCGTCGCCAGCCCGGCCCGGCCTGTTCCTGCTACTCGCACCAAGCCTACGGTGCGCGTCGCCAGCCCGGCCCGGCCTGTTCCTGCTCCTCGCACCAAGCCTACGGTGCGCGTCGCCAGCCCAGCCCGACCTGTTCCTGCTCCTCGCACCAAGCCTACGGTGCGCGTCGCCAGCCCAGCCCGGCCTGTTCCTGCTCCTCGCACCAAGCCTACGGTGCGCGTCGCCAGCCCGGCCCGGCCTGTTCCTGCCACTCGCACCAAGCCAGGGGTGCGAGTCGTCAGCCCGGTACGGCCCGTTCCTGCTCCACGCACCAAGCCAGGGGTGCGTATCGTCAGCCCGGTCCGGCCCGTTGCTGCTCCACGCACCAAACCAGGGGTGCGCATCATCAGCCCGGTCCGTTTCGTTCCTGCTCCACGCACCAAGCCAGGGGTGCGTATCGTCAGCCCGGTCCGGCCCGTTGCTGCTCCACGCACCAAGCCAGGGGTGCGCATCGTCAGCCCGGTCCGTTCCGTTCCTGCTCCACGCACCAAGCCAGGGGTGCGCGTCGTCAGTCCGGCACAACCCGTGCCTGGGTCACCGGTGCCTGATCAGGTACCGGTCAGCTGCTCCACTACGGAGCTTAAGCAATCCGCTCCTTCGATGTCCAGTCCAGCTCCAGCCAGCGGGGCCAGACCGGACCAGGGGCGCTACGGGGGGATTATTGAAGGGTGGTGGTCAAGCCCGGAGCCGGAACCGCCTCCGAGGAGGAATGCCCACCCAGCCCTCCCCTGTTTGGGTTTTGTTGAGGCGCGGTCGCAGTCCGCGCCTTTGGGGGGGGTACTGTCACACCCTGGCTCTGGGGACTCTATATGTTGAGCCAGGGTGTGTAGATTCATTGTGTTTGTGTGCTGTGGTTGAGTGTCTAGTTGTTCATTTTCTATGTTGGCCAGAGTGGCTCCCAATCAGAGGCAACGAGTGTCAGCTGTTGCTGGTTGTCTCTGATTGGGAGCCATATTTAAACAGTCTGTTTCCCTTAGTGTTTGTGGGATCTTGTTTCCGTTTGGTTTGTTTCTGTGTTAACCGTAGGACTGCACGTTTTGTTTATTGTTTTGTTGTTATATTATCACTTAAGATAATAAAGTTAAGTATGTTCGCAACCAACGCTGCGCATTGGTCTACTCTCTACGACGATCGTGACACCAAGGATGTCAGGGACAAGATTGTAGACCTACACAAGGCTGGAATGGGCTACAAGACCATCGCCAAGCAGCTTGGTGAGAAGGTGACAAAAGTTGGTGAGATTATTCGCAAATGGAAGAAACACAAAATAACTGTCAATCTCCCTTGGCCTGGGGCTCCATGCAAGATCTCACCTCGTAGAGTTGCAATTTACATTTTTGTCATTTAGCAGACGCTCTTATCCAGAGCGACTTACAGTTAGTAAATACATATATTATTTTTTTATACTTGCCCCCCGTGGGAATCGAACCCACAACCCTGGTGTTGCAAACGCCATGCTCTATCAACTGAGCTACATCCCTGCCGGCCATTCTCTCCCCTACCCTGGACGACGCTGGGCCAATTGTGCGCCGCCCCATGGGTCTCCCGGTCGGCTGCGACAGAGCCTGGATTCGAACCTGGATCTCTAGTGGCACAGTTTGCACTGCGATGCAGTGCCTTAGACCACTGCGCCACTCAGGAGCCTATGATCATGAGAACGGTGAGGAATCAGCCCAGAACTACACAGGATGATCTTGTCAATGATCTGAGGGCAGCTGGGAACACAGTCACCAAGAAAACAATTGGTAACACAATACGCTGTGAAGGACTGAAATCCTGCAGCGCCCGCAAGGTCCCCCTGCTCAAGAAAGCACATATACATGCCCGTCTGAAGTTTGCCAATGAACATCTGAATGATTCAGAGGAGAACTGGGTGAAAGGGTTGTGGTCAGATGAGACCAAAATTGAGCTCTTTGGCATCAACTCAACTCGCCGTGTTTGGAGGAGGAGGAATGCTGCCTATGACCCCAAGAACACCATCCCCACCGTCAAACATGGAGGTGGAAACATTATGCTTTGGGGGTGTTTTTCTGCTAAGGGGACAGGACTACTTCACCGCATCAAAGGGACGATGGACTTGGCCATGTACCATAAATCTTGGGTGAGAACCTCCTTCCCTCAGCCAGGGCATTGAAAATGTGTCGTGGATGGGTTTTCCAGCATGACAATGACCCAAAACACACGGCCAAGGCAACAAAGGATTGGCTCAAGTAGAAGCACATTAAGGTCCTGGAGTGGCCTAGCCAGTCTCCAGACCTTAATCTCATAGAACATCTGTGGAGGGAGCTGAAGGTTCAAGTTGCCAAACATCAGCCTCGAAACCTTAATGACTTGGAGAAGATCTGCAAAGAGGAATGGGACAAAATCCCTCCTGAGATGTGTGCAAACCTGGTGGCCAACTACAAGAAACGTCTGACCTCTGTGATTGCCAACAAGGGTTTTGCCACCAAGTACTAAGTCATATTTTGCAGAGAGGTCAAATACTTATTTCCCTCATTAAAATGCAAATCAATTTATAACATTTTTGACATGCGTTTTTCTGGATTTTGTTGTTGTTATTCTGTCTCTCACTGTTCAAATAAACCTACCATTAAAATTATAGACTGATCATTTCTTTGTCAGTGGGCAAACGTACAAAATCAGCAGTGGGTCAAATATATTTTTCCCTCACTGTAGGTGTTCTCCTGGTTGGAAACTGACTGGAAAAAGCTGACTGATGTTTAATCTGGAATTCTAAACGACTGTGTTTAAGATGAGAACACTTATTGGCAAATCTAAATGCCTAATGTTTACATTTTAAACACTGACGTTTAGGTTATAAACGTGTCACGTTTCATGGTTTTACAGTGTTCTGTGTCTGACTGACTGTGTTCCGTCCGGCAGGTTTCTGGACGGGAAGCTGGTGGACATCAACAAGGAGTTCCAGCCCTACCTGGGTCAGGGAGGACGCATCCTGGAGATCCGCACGCCCGACATTGAGACCAGCGTGAAAAAGGCTGCCCAGGCCGTGGGCTACACAGAGGGGGCGCTGCTTGCCCTCGCCATCATCATCATCCTCTGCTGCATCCCCGCCATCGTCATCGTCATGGTCACCTACAAACAGTGAGTGCACAACCGCTGTTGTCAAGCTACACGCAACGTGTGTGTATGGTAATGGTTGTCTTTCAAAGCTAGCACTGTAGTTTGTTGAGCGTAAGGAACATTAAACATTATGTCTGGGAGAATATTCTGATGCAATGCATTCTCGTTTCACTCTTCTGGGGTAATTGCATTTTGGTGTGAATAAGTCATGCTGATAACAAAAGAAAAAGCTTATTGAGTTCCTGCAGACATAGCTTGGAGAGCCTGATGCTTTGCATAATACTGTGAGCTAAGAAATAGAGCAGAATTTGTTACTAAGACTCTTATTATTATATTCAGTTGTGAAATAGGCTGAGCTCTTTGATAGGGTGTTTTATCCAAAGCCTGGCTGTTATCTGAATAACTTTGAAGGAATCCCATGAATAATGCACATTGTTTCACCTAAAGCGGTGTGTTTTTCAAAAGGAACCTTAACAACCGCCAAACATTAACATTTTATGGAGTTGCAGGAACATTGCGGCGTCTCACAATTCCCAATTTAATTAATGTTTCTCATTGTGTTGTATTAACAAAATAGGAATGAACTAATTGTATAATCGAGGTTCTGATGTGTTTTCTTTTTCCCTCTGCTCCCCTGTCTCCCGCACTGCCTGGAAAACCATCCACCAGATTCAAAGAGTAAGTAACTGTCCATGTGAAATTAGTGATCTCTCTTTTATGCTCTTGAGCGTACATGCTATATGGTCCTCATAACTAAATAGTCCTTTAAAGATTAAGCAGGGACTCAGAATGACTGTATTAAAATGAGGAGAAAAGTACAAATATTCAAGTTCAAGTCATCCCCTTCAAATGGGCTAAAATCCTCAGTAATTGGGAAAGACAATTACTTTTTTATATCAGAGATTGGCTCTACTATTTTTATCTCAGTAAGTTGAAATTAGCCACATACTGTACTGATGTTCAATCACTTCAATCACCAAAGACATGTAGCCTTCATGGGGAACAAGTGATGAAATGTTATAGAAACAAAGTGCAGTGGATGGACTCAAACTGATTCAACTTTATTTGAACTTCAGGAGACAGGCGGAATGTGCCAAAACTGCCAGGATTCAGCAGGCTCTGCCAGAGGGCAAGTCTGCCGCTCCACGTGCCCCAACAGACAATCTCTATGAGGAACTGGGGGACATCAACATGTAAGTCACCTTTGAACGCTTCCTCCTAACCCCTCACTTCCTGTTTCAGGTACCATGTACCCATGAGTAATGCCTATTTGTGCAGATGATATAGTGTGTGTTAGGACATTGCCTATTTTTCAAACAGCAAAATAATTTATTGACTAAAAAGGCCTTAGTCCAGCAACAATGGACTAACAACAGACATTGGTCTTTAGAGTATGTAATGTTGAGCTTTAGACATTTTGAGGACAGACCCAATGCCTATGCCTAGTCCATATGTAGGATCAAATAGCAAAACAAGAGTGTTTGAGCTTAAACACAACTCAGCTTTGAGAAAGCGGCTAGTCTCCTACACCTGTTCTTGAATATTTTTCATTGATTTAATATTTTTTTTATAACAGTAACTGAGATATGTTATTAAAGTACTATATATCGTTAGAGAATTTGCATTTGAAAATAGTGGTGTAATGTCAGGGGTGCTAGGTAATACACTTTATAAAGGTAAGGCTTAACAGGGTAATTTTTGCTTTCACCAAAAGTGATCCTCCCTTTGTAAACTTTAGAGGTATGGTGCTTCTTTAGATGCTTATAGCTTATATCCTACCATCCCTAAAATGGAAATACCTCTGTGACTGTGCTTTGATTTCTTCAAATCAAATATGATTAGATTTTTGATTTTGTATTAGATGTACTTGGGATGTTTTGAGTGGAGACTTTATATCCTGTCCAAATATTGTCAGCAGTTGAATTGCTGTTCTAAAACTTTTAAATTCAAACAAATTTTTCATCAAATGACTCTGATACTGTATCCACCAGAAGAAAATGAAAATATGTCCTACCCTGCTGCATTACCTTTGAGTTTGAATCACATATTTTATATTATTTCTTACTATAATCATAATACTATGAGTCAAAAAGAGTGAAGGATTCTGCAATAACAGTCTGTAGCACCCTCCTCACCCCTTCTCCTCTGCTTCCTCACCCTTCATCCTTCCTTCACCTGTGTTTCAACTCTTTCTTTTCTCCACCCTCCATCTTCATTCCTAATGGGACAGGGATAAAAAGTCTATGATCGAGGGAGCCGACCGCCAGAGCCGCCTTAACCGCTTCGCCTGTCGCGATATCTCCTTCCGTAGCAACGGATCACTGCACAACAACCTGCCCAAGTCAAAGAGCAACGTCACCTTTCTGTCAGACCACTACCCCATGACCACCACCAACCCACTCTACGACGAAGAAGATGGGAACCTCAGCAGCCCCTATGGGACGGGGAGAGAGGGCTCTTTCTCTCCCTCCCCCTCTGGAGGGTCTGGGAAGGCCTGTACCATCCCGACCAGTCTCTATGGAGGGTCAGAGGCGTATGAGTCGCTGAAGATACAGGCTCTGCTGGACCCGGCCCAGTGGGAGCTGCAGCTGCTCCAGGCGGGGATGAAGGGCCAGGATGGCATGGTGGGTTATGACGTCCAGAGCAGCCGCAGCACAGAGGAGAGCAAGCTGTCGGTCAGAAAGCAGGCCAGGCAGTTTGAACAGCAGGCCATGCAGGAGAGAACCCCCAGGGGAGGGTGTGACTCCAGGGGCTCCCTGACTTCCCTTCCACTACTGTTGAACCGGGACAGCATTGACATGCTGGAGCTGAGTGCGGAGACCCTGTTCTCCATCATGGACCGCCCCTTCAGCCCCATGTCCATAGGGAAGGATGTGCCCACCCGCATCATCATCACCCAGGGGGAAGGCTCCCCGCCCCTGGCTCAGAAGCCCACCCAGCCTGTCCTCAGGAAGTTCAGCTCCAGCATCTCCAGCTACTTCACCGCTGAGCCCTGCGAGTTCACCGTGGAGATCATCCCTGACCTGCCTGAGAATCTGCCAGCTCCCCCTCCTTCTACTCATTCTCCTCCACCTCCTCCTCCTTCTCAATCGCCTCATTCTCGTCCTCCCCCTCCTTCTCCTCCTCCTCCTCCCTCATCTCCTCCCCCTGCACCCTTCAAACCTCACTCCAGCGAGCCTGATCATTCTCACCCTCCCTCTTTCCCTCCCTTTCCCCCTTCTGTCCGGAATCATGCCCCTCCACCACTTCCGTCCCCTTTTTTTCCCGCTTTTTGATGGCCACGCCACACTGTTCAGTTTGTCCCATACTCCCTGCCGCCCTTTTCCTCTCTCCACCCTGTCTCCTCCCATGCCCCTCCCCTCCCAACTCCCCCCCAATCCGAGGACGGAGTGAAGAGGAAGGAGCTAAAGGGGATTCTGAAAAACCTCAAGAACCTCGCTGACATCGAGAAGTCCGTTGCCAACCTTTACAGTCAAGTAGACAAGAATCGTAAGGTGCCGCGATTCGGCCCCCACAAAAAAAGACAGAGGAACCAGAAGGTACTCCGAGACAAAGCAGATCTGGGTCCTGTGAGGAACCAAACCAGCCAAACCTGACCAGCACAGAACCTGTGGTCCTACCAAACTCAACCAAAGACACTAACTCCTCTGAGCTGGAAACAAGCCAACAAAGCACTAATAATGTGACCTCAGAGGTCCAGGAGTCGAGCCAATCAAACCAGTCCAACGCATAGTCTGTGATTGAGGAACTAAGCAATCGCTTTCCATCCCAATCCACCACTTTCTGACTGGCTGACCTCTCCCCTCTTTAGCTCTATTTCATTAATTGTATTTATTTAGTAATGTCATGAACATGCTGTGTTGTATTGGATATTCTCTGTCTGATGTTTTTGTACGTGTTTTCATCAACAAAATAGTTTATTCCCCTAACAAACTTTTATAATAATTGTGTAATCACAACTAACAGCAAGTGGGACCTAAGTAAGTTGAAAGATCCCATAGGTTTTCAGAACCTCTTAAACTGAGGAAAATGTTTAAATATCAAACCTTGTCATTTTCCCAAATGTATAACCTCTTGGCCGTTTCTGTGTCACCAACCATCCTCTATCTTCACCCCCTGTTCTGCCAGAAATATTCCATTAAAGTTCTCAAGGCTTGAGCAATATGTTGAAATGGACCTGCATAAAACATACTCCTTTTACGTTGTACGCCCATACAATAGATTTTTTTAACGAGAGTGGTCTATTATGTTCAATGCTTTTTTTGACAGACAGATTAGAAATAGAGATAGATGAAGAGATGGGAGAAGGAAGGGAGCTCACAGGGATTGAACCCAGGTCTATGTGAAGGTGTGTATAGACCATGTGCATGGATTACTTTAGAGCCTTTATGACTCATTCATACAAACAAATGTATTCTAAACCCACTCTCCCCTGATTGTATTCAATCAGAAGCTTCACATTGTGAGCCTAATGGTTTTTAATTCCCCATGAGTACCCTGGTGAGTGGAGAGCTCTTATTCTTCACAGAGGACAGTACATTCGATCAGAATAGCCATACAATCTATTCATGTCACGGAATCAGCCGAAGCTGCCCCTCCTCCTTGCTCGGGCAGGCTTCGGCGTTCGTCGTCCCCGGAGTACTAGCTGCCACCGATCTATGTTTCGGTGTTTGTCTAGTTTGTCCTGATTGTTTTCACCTGTTTCCCATTATGTTATTTATTCCCTTTATAACCCCCTGTCTCTCATTGGTTATTGTGTGTGATTGTTTTCCATGAGGTCGGCAGTGTTCGGGTGTATGCGTATTTTGTTTCCTCCCTGTTTGGAGGTTTTGTTTGTATTTTGATTACTGTGCTAGTAGAGTTCGTCTGCCAGTAGCTCGGTGTCCTGCGCTTGACTTCGCTCACCGCATACACGTCGCCCTGACAGAATCACACACCATTCATGGAGTCAGCAGGAGCGGCGGTGCCAGCTGGATCAATGGTGGAAAGCGTCGAACACCAAGCGGCCATGATCCAGGCTCTCGGCACCGCCATGGAACGGGTGGTGAGCACTATTGAGCGATGGGAAAGAGGGGGGTCTGCCTACGCCTCCTCCAACAATACCACCACCATCGGCGATGCCCATTGCTTCACCTCCGGGGTCCATTGGGATTCGGCTCTCGCTCCCGAGGGCTTATGATGGCACAGCGGCCGGGTGTCAGGGTTTCCTGCTCCAGGTTGAACTCTACCAAGCAACCATCCACCCGGTGCCCTCGGGATACGAGAGCGTGTCCGCCCTCATCTCCTGTCTGTCCGGCAAGGCGCTGGAGTGGGCCAATGCCGAATGGGGGGGAATAGACGCCGCTACTGTCAACTATGCAGAGTTCATCCGCCACTTCAGGGCAGTATTCGATCATCCACCAGAGGGTAAAGCGGCGGGTGAGCGTCTATTCCACCTTAGACAGGGGAGGAGGAGCATACAGGAGTTCGCGCTGGACTTCCGGACGCTGGCTGCCAACGCGGGATGGAATGAGATTGCCCTCATCGACCACTACAGATGTAGCCTGAGGGAGGACGTGCGTCGGGAATTGGCTTGCAGGGACACCAACCTCAGCTTCGACCAACTGGTAGACATGTCCATTCGCCTGGATACCCTGTTGGCTACCCGCGGACGTTCGTATTCAGGGCCGTCCATTCCATCCCCCAGCACTTCCGAGCCGACCCCTATGGAGCTCGGAGGTGCTGGTGCTAGGGAGACCAGGAGAGAGACCAGGAGGGAGGCCGTCCCCTGCACCAACTGTGGCCGCAGCGGACACACTGCTGGTCGGTGCTGGAGAGGGTCTCCTAGGAATCGAGGCAGTAGGTAGCGCACTGATGAGTTATTCCAGGTGAGTAGGCACCCAACTCACCCAGAGCTCTCTGTTGCGCATATGTGTATTAAAGTTGTGTTTCCCGAGGTTCCTCCTCACTCCCAGCATAAGGCGCTAGTAGATTCAGGCGCAGCTGGGAATTTTATCGATCGCCAATTCACCTATAAGTTAGGGATTCCTATTGTACCTGTTGATGTGCCCTTCCCCATCCATGCCCTAGATAGCCGCTCTTTGGGGTCAGGATTGATTAGGGAAGTCACAGCGCCTCTCAGGATGAAAACGCAGGAGGGCCATGAGGAGATACTACGTTTGTATTTGATTGATTCTCCTGCGTTTCCCGTGGTGTTGGGGCTTCCCTGGTTAACATCTCATGACCCCAACATTTCATGGCAACAGAGGGCTCTCAAGGGATGGTCTGATCAGTGTTTCGGGCGGTGTGTAGGTGTTTCCGTAGGGGCAACGACGGTGGAAAGCCAGAACCAAGTTCCCACCATGCACATTCCACCTGAGTATGCCGATTTGGCACTTGCCTTCTTTAAAAAGAAGGCGACTCAATTACCACCTCATCGACAGGGGGATTGTGCGATAGACCTCCAAGTAGGTGCTGCGCTTCCGCGTAGTCATGTGTATCCTCTGTCTCAGGAGGAGACGGCGGCTATGGAGACATACGTCACCGAATCTCTGAGACAGGAATACATACGGCCGTCCACTTCCCCTGCGTCCTCGAGTTAATTTTTTGTGAAGAAGAAGGATGGGGGTTTACGCCCGTGTATTGATTACTGTGGTCTCAATCAGATCACAATCAAATACAGCTATCCTCTCCCTCCGATTGCTAGTATGACGGAGTCATTACACGGGGCGCAATTCTTCACAAAATTTGATCTCAGGAGCGCGTACAACCTGGTGCGCATTAGGGAGGGAGATGAGTGGAAGACAGCATTCAGTACCACCTCGGGTCACTATGAGTACCTCGTCATGCCATATGGTTTAATGAATGCTCCTTCAGTCTTCCAATCATTTGTGGATGAGATTTTCCGGGCTTGCATGGACAGGGTGTAGTGGTGTATATTGATGACATTCAAATATACTCCGCTACACGAGCCAAGCATGTGTCCCTGGTGCGTCGAGTGCTTGGTAGACTGTTAGAGCATGACCTGTATGCGAAGGCGGAGAAATGTCTGTTCTTCCAGGAGTCCATCTCCTTCCTGGGACATCGGTTGTCCGCGTCAGGGGTAGAGATGGAGATTGACCGCGTTTCTGCCGTGCGTAATTGGCAGACTCCCACCACGGTGAAAGAAGTGCAGCGGTTCTTGGGTTTTGCCAATTACTACCGGAGGTTTATCCGGGGCTTTGGACAGGGAGCAGCTCCCATTACCTCCCTGCTAAAGGGGGGTCTGGTGCGTCTGCAGTGGTCGGCTTAGGCGGACAGGGCGTTTAGACATCTGAAGGACCTGTTTACCTCGGCTCCGGTGCTGGCACATCCGGATCCCTCTTTGGCGTTCCAAGTTGAGGTGGATGCGTCCGAGGCTGGGATCGGCACTGTGTTGTCTCAGCGCTCGGGTACGCCACCAAAACTCCGCCCCTGTGCTTTCTATTCTAAGAAGCTCAGTCCGGCGGAGCGTAATTAAATGACGTGGGGGACAGGGAGCTGTTAGCTGTGGTTCAATCCCTGAAGGTGTGGAGGCATTGGCTTGAGGGGGCTAAACACCCCTTTTCTCATTCTGACTGACCATCGTAACCTGGAGTACATCCGGGCAGCGAGGAGGCTGAACCCTCGCCCGGCAAGGTGGTCTATGTTTCTCTCCCGATTTGTATTTAAGCTCACCTATAGACCAGGGTCACAGAACGCTAAGGCAGACGCCCTGTCCCGACTATATGACACAGAGGAGAGGTCCATTGAGCCCACTCCCATACTCCCGGAGTCTTGTCTGGTGGCACCGGTGGTGTGAGAGGTTGATGCGGACATCGAGCTGGCGTTACGTACCGATCCTACTCCCCACAGTGTCCAGAGGGTCGGAGGTACGTGCCGCTTGAGGTTCGCGATCGATTGATATATTGGGCTCACATGTCACCCTCCTCTGGTCATCCTGGCATTGGTCGGACAGTGCACTGCCTTAGTGGGAAGTACTGGTGGCCCACTTTAGCTAAGGACGTGAGGGTTTATGTTTCCTCCTGCTCGGTGTGCGCCCAGTGTAAGGTGCCTAGACACCTGCACAGAGGGAAGTTACAACCCCTACCCGTTCCACAATGGCCGTGGTCTCACCTATCAGTGGATTTTGTCACGGACCTTCCCCCCTCCCAGGGGAACACGACGATCTTGGTCGTTGTGGATCGGTTTTCGAAGGCCTGCCATCTCATTCCTATGCCAGGTCTCCCTACTGCCCTACAAACTGCTGACGCCCTGTTCACACACGTCTTCCGGCACTACGGGGTGCCTGAGGATATAGTGTCTGATCAGGGTCCCCAGTTCACCTCTAGAGTCTGGAGGGCATTTATGGAACGTCTGGGGGTCTCGATTAGCCTTACCTCAGGTTTTCACCCCGAGAGTAACGGCCTGGTGGAGAGAGTGAACCAGGATGTGGGTAGGTTTCTGAGGTACTATTGCCAGGACCGGCAGGAGGAGTGGTCAGGATATATTCCCTGGGCAGAGATAGCCCAAAACTCACTCCGCCACTCCTCCACTAACCTTACGACTTTCCAGTGTGTGCTAGGTTATCAGCCGGTCCTGGCACCTTGGCATCAGAGCCAGATCGAAGCCCCTGCGGTGAACGAGTGGTTTCGGCGCTCGGAAGAAACCTGGAACGCTCTGCATGTCCATCTGCAGCGGGCTATCAGGCGGCAAAAGGCGAGCGCCGATCGCCACCGCAGTGAGGCTCCGGTGTATGCACCGGGAGATCGCGTCTGGCTCTCGACCCGAAACCTGCCCCTTCGCCTGCCCTGCTGGAAGCTGGGTCGGCGGTTTGTGGGGCCATTTAAAGTCCTGAGGAGATTGAACGAGGTATGCTATAGGTTACAACTGCCCATTAATTACCGCATTAACCCCTCGTTCCATGTGTCTCTCCTCAGGCCGGTGGTGGCTGGTCCACTCCAGGAGAGTGAGATACGAGAGGCTCCTCCGCCCCCGTTGGACATCGAGGGGGCCCCGGCGTACTCAGTCCGTTCCATCTTGGATTCGAGGCGTCGGATGGGGGGCCTGCAGTATCTTGTGGAGTGGGACGGGTACGGTCCGGAGGAACGGTGCTGGGTCCCTAGGAGGGACATCCTAGATCCCTCCATGTTGAGGGGCTTCCACCGGAGTCATCCGACTCGTCCTGCTCCGCGTCCTCCTGGCCGTCCCCGAGGCCGGGGTCGGCGCACGGCTGGAGCTGCGCGTCAAGGAAGGGGTACTGTCATGGAATCAGCCGGGGCTGCCCCTCCTCCTTGCTCGGGCAGGCTTCGGCGTTCGTCGTCCCCGGAGTACTAGCTGCCACCGATCTATGTTTCGGTGTTTGTCTAGTTTGTCCTGATTGTTTTCACCTGTTTCCCATTATGTTATTTATTCCCTTTATAACCCCCTGTCTCTCATTGGTTATTGTGTGTGATTGTTTTCCGTGAGGTCGGCAGTGTTCGGGTGTATGCGTATTTTGTTTCCTCCCTGTTTGGAGGTTTTGTTTGTATTTTGATTACTGTGCAAGTAAAGTTCGTCTGCCAGTAGCTCGGTGTCCTGCGCTTGACTTCGCTCAACGCATACACGTCGCCCTGACAATACAATACATCCTGAAGAAAATGGTTTCATGAGAAAAAGGCAGTCCAATTTACTTCTTTCAAAACCACGCAACAACATTTTATTTGTTTATGAGTGCAGGAAAATGGAACATTTCCAGAACAACATTGAATTACACAAACTTTCCAAACTGCTCTGAAGAGGGGAGGAAATAGAGTGTGACACAGAGTTCAAATATTTCTCTAGATATTTGCCATTGGGAAGTGGTAGTTGAAGCTGTGGGTTCATTATTAGGCTGATGATGATGTTGTGGATGGAGAAAGTGAACTCATAGGGGACATGTCTGTAGAGATCCTCACAGCATGATTGACTAGTAGCTGCATTACAGCTCTCTGAAAGGGACTAATTAGTCAACCAATTCATCCTCAACCACTGGCACTGCTGTCCTCAGACCTGTCACCATCTACTCTTAACTCACTCACCTACACAAACTCTCTCTTTCTTCTTTCTTCTCTTTAATCTTTCTTTCTTGTCCTCTCTATCTCTGTCTCTCTATCTCTTTCTTTCTTTCTTTCTTTCTTTCTTTCTTTCTTTCTTTCTTTCTTTCTTTCTTTCTTTCTTTCTTTCTTTCTTTCTTTCTTTCTTTCTTTCTTTCTTTCTTTCTTTCTTTCTTTCTTTCTTTCTTTCTTTCTTTCTGTCATGCCCTGGCTCTAGGGACTCTTTTAAGTTGAGCCAGGGTGTGTGGAGTTTATGTTTTGTGCTCGTTGTGTCTAGTCTAGTTTTTGTATATCTATGTTGGCCAGAGTGGTTCTCAATCAGAGGCAACGAGTATCAGCTGTTGCTGGTTGTCTCTGACTGGGAACCATATTTAGTCAGGTGGTTTTCCCACAGTGTTTGTGGGATCTTGTTCCGTGTTGGTTTGTGTTTTGCACCTGTGGACGTCACGTATTGATTTGTTGTTTTGTTCGTGTATCATTTAATAAATAACAATGGTCACATTCCACGCTGCGCCTTGGTCCTCTATATCCGACGATCGTGACACTTTCCCTCATAATGTTCATGTGTACCCCACTCTGACATACTACCATCAGTATCAATCTTCTTCTCAAGGCTCCTGTAGCTCTTTTTTTCTCTGTCTGCTCTCCCTCTCCCTCTCTGCCACTCCATATATCTGTTTCACCTCTAACCCTCCCTCACCCCCTCTCAAGAGCAGTAACAGTTGAAGTCGGAAGTTTACATACACTTCGGTTGGAGTCATTAAAACTTGTTATTCAACCACTCCACACATTTCTTGTTAACAAACTATAGTTTTGGCAAGTCAGTTAGGACATCTACTTTGTCTGTAAACAATTGTTGGAAAAATTACTTGTGTCATGCACAGATTATTTCACTTATAATTCACTGTATCACAATTCCAGTGGGTCAGAAGTTTACATACACTAAGTTGATGGTGCCTTTAAACAGCTTGGAAAATTCCAGAAAATTATGTTATGGCTTTAGAAGCTTCTGATAGGTTAACTGACATCATTTGAGTGAATTGGAGGTGTACCTATGGATCTATGTCAAGGCCTACCTTCAAACTCAGTGCCTCTTTTCTTGACATCATGGAAAAATCAAAGAAATCAGCCAAGACCTCAGAAAAAAAATCATAAACCTCCACAAGTCTGGTTCATCCTTGGGAGCAATTTACAAATGCCTGAAGGTACCACATTCATCTGTACAAACAATAGTACGCAAGTATAAACACCATGGGACCACGCAGCCATCATAACGCTCAGGAAGGAGACTCGTTCTGTCTCCTTGAGATGAACGTACTTTGGTGCAAAAAGTGCAAATCAATCCAAGAAGATGCTGGAGGAAACAGGTACAAAATTATCTATATCCAAAGTAAAACGAGTCCTATATCGACATAAAAGGCCGCTCAGCAAGGAAGAAGCCACTGCTCCAAAACCGACATAAGAATGCCAGACTACAGTTTGCAACTGCACATGGGGACAAATATTGTACTTTTTGGAGAAATGTCCTCTGGTCTGATAAAACAACAATAGAACTGTTTGGCCATAATGACCATCGTTATGATTGGAGGAAAAAGGGGGTTGCTTGCAAGCCGAAGAACACCATCCCAACCGTGAAGCACGGGGGTGGCAGCATCATGCTGTGGGGGTGCTTTGCTGCAGGGGGGACTGGTGCACTTCACAAAATAGATGGCATCATGAGGAAGGAAAATGTATGTGGATATATTGAAGAAACATCTCAAGACATCAGTCAGGAAGTTAAAGCTTGGTCGCAAATGGGTCTTCCAAATGGACAATGACCCCAAGCATACTTCCAAAGTTGTGGCAAAATGGCTTAAGGACAACAAAGTCAAGGTATTGGAGTGGCCATCACAAAGCCCTGACCTCAATCATATAGAAAATGTGTGGGCAGAACTGAAAAAGCGTGTGCGAGCAAGGTGGCTTACAAACCTGACTCAGTTACACCAGCTCTGTCAGGAGGAATGGGCCAAAATTCACCCAACTTATTGTGGGAAGCTTGTGGAAGGCTACCGTAAATGTTTGACCCAAGTTAAACAATTTAAAGACAATGCTACCAAATACTAATTGAGTGTATGTAAACTTCTGACCCACTGGGAATGTAATGAAATAAATAAAAGCTGAAAATAATTATTCTCTCTACTATTATTCTGACATTTCACATTCTTAAAATAAAGTGGTGATCCTAACTGACCTAAGACAGGTAATTTCTACTAAGATTAAATGTCAGGAATTGTGAAAAACAGAGTTTAAATGTATTTGGCTAAGGTATATGTAAACTTCCGCCTTCAACTGTAAATAGCCATTCCCCTGGTATTCTAGAACAGATCAAAGTCTGGCTAATTGTGTATTCTGTGTTCACCACATGGGGTAATCTCTTCTATCAAAAAGGCCCACAGCTCACATACTGTTTTCTGGTTCAGGTGGACTTTTTTCTTCAGCCCAAACAGCCGTAATTTCTAACAGATGTGATTTTTGTTTATTTTTGTTCCTTTGATGGCAATTATTGTGTCATCATAAACCATTACCTCCCAGTTAATTGATTGCATCTAAGATAGGAAGAAATTCCCTCTTCCTGGTTTAATCCGGGATGCATTAGTATTCAAGTGTTCATTAGTTATATGGAGTTGACAACTCTTCTGATTGTGCATCCCCACTCTCCCCCCTACTGCTCACTGTCTTCAGTATCTGTCCAAAGGGCCATTTGTCTTGGTGCTTACTAAAGACTGCACCAGCCCAGCAGGCCATTCATCAACCCTACTCCGACCTAGCCAGTCCCATACTGGGAGGTGTGGTTGTATGGGCTATGACCTGTCCCTGGTCCCAGCCCCATAATAACAGATTACTGCTTTCCAGAGGAAGCTCACATCATCGCTCTCCCAGTGATGATGATAGACCTCCCAGTGAGAGTCCTCATTACTCAGACCCAAAGACACGCTACAGTAGTACACCGGTGGACCGTGAGGTCCCGGGTGCTCCATTAAGCCATGTTTTCATTGACTTTATATGCACTATGTCTGGGACAGAGTTCGTTTTTTTCTGGGGTAAATCTGTGTTTCTTTGTTAACTGTTGCCTAGTATGAGGTGCATTTGAGTAAAGCATGAAGAATCGTTTTGAAAAAAGGGTACAATACTGCTTTCCAAACCAGCCACTCAAATTCTTCAAAATAAGGCCAGGATTCAATCAGATCAGCAGTAAACTGTGTTAGCCAACAAACGCATAGCTTTCCATTACTTTTGGTTAGGTGGTGTCGGACGTGTAACTGCGTAAGAGCTGTCAAATCGGTGAGCGGCTGCTCTTGTAGTCATTGTCACGAAACCACACCGTCCTTATATCCCACCCACTTTAGAAGTTCAGAACGAGAAAGTGTAGGCTATATAGAAATAATGACACTCAAATGTAAAATCATTCAACAAAATAATAGGGATTTATATCAGCCTAATTGAGGTGTAGATAACATCATTCTTAATGCGACTCGGTGCATCCAATGGCAATGTCCGCGATGGGTAACACCAGGAGCCGCTTGTGGATTTGACAGCTCTAGCGCATTTAGCCTACACCTCCAAAACCACCCAAACAAAGCAATAAAAATCTATGCGTTTGTCGGCTAATGCAGGTTACCTCTGATCTGATTGAATCCTGGCCTAAGTCACTCTGATATTAGTTATATGGTGTGACACCCACAAAGCTAACGACAGTCAAAGGATGTGTTTGAACTTTATGCAATAACAATTCAATTTTTTCACATAGATTTACGTTGTACTAACTAATACATTCGAGAGACAATAGTGTGCCATAAAAATATTTGCCCAATTGCCATTGGGAAGGAAATTGCTTAGATATGTCAACTTAAGTGTAGGGTTTCCTGAAGAAAAAGAAGTAGCAGGTTATGGTTAAGTGTAGAGTTTGTTGTTATTTCCTGTTTCTGTCTCCACCACCTCATTATGTATTCAACTTTTCATTTGATCTGCCGAGACGTATTTTTTATAATGGAAGAAAGAACATATATAGATAACAACAATGTTTCTGTATGCATTTTTTTATAAAAAATGTAACCGATGGCTTGATACAGGAAATTGCAAAGTAAGTAATATTGAAATCACTTAACTGGTCAGCAGAATATATGTTTTATCTGAATTTTGATGTCATATTGTTCTCATAATTTGCACTGTTTCTTTCCTCTTTTTTTCTTGGCCTACAGGCGAGGATACAGCAGACAGGTAGGCATTTTTATTGTGATGTATTTTTATGTTATGCATTGTGTGCCAAGCCCATTTTTCATGCTCAAGGGAGCTTGAGGCAGCTTTATTCTTCATCATTCTTATCTACCTTTCACTTGATGGAAAATACTGAATGAGATTTAGACGGGATGAGAGATAGTTGGCAGATAATTTTAACATTATCGCTCTCCCAGCGATGATGATATACCTCCCAGTGAGAGTCCTCATTACTCAGACCCAAAGACACACTATAGTAGTACACCGGTGGACCGTGAGGTCCCGTGTTCTCCATTAAGCCATGTTTTCATTGACTTTAACACAGTTTACATTTGGTTTGAAAACTGTTGGTGCCATGACATCTCTGTACAGTCAGGTGTCAGATTTTCATGTTCTATATTTGACATCAGCTCTAAAGTTATGAGTGTGCTTTATCAGTCATCGATCTCTCATTTTCTTCTAAAGTACACTATATGTGTTCGCTCACCATTTCTATTATCCTTTTTCAAGCTTTTGTCTATTTTCATCTTGGCTGTCTACTCTGTTCATCCTCTCAATCTTTCCTTTTCTCTGTATTCTCCTTCATCACCTCATCTCCTCCTTATACTGTGTTTATCCATAGTTCGTTATCTCCTCCAAATCCACTCTCCTCTCTATGGCCATAGCCCTTTTCTGCAGTCAAACTACCTAGTGGCCTCATGGGTGGAATCGTATTAATATTTTTCATAATTTCATAATTCATTCAAAATAAAAAATCAGAAACTCCGGTGTTTCTATGTCAAACGGTTTTGTTATATTTCAGTCTCCTGTGATGTATATAAAGTGTAATATTGTGATGCAAACTCAAAATTGAATACATTTAAACTCTAAATCTGAGGTATAGGTGTCTTCTTTTTTTTTTAAGCTCATAACTATGTGTGTGCGGTGTATACTTTTGTTTCAAAGTAGATTTGTTTAAGACTACCAAGAAACACTCTGTGTGACCCTGATTTAGCCCACTGCAGTAAAAGGTTAAACACATTTAATTATTTCTCCTGCTATACCATAAATATGAACTGGACATTCTGTCTCTGTTTCTCCTTATCCTTTCCTCTCCAACTAATCTATGGCAGCAACAGCAACTGCTAAGGCCATCCATGCTGAGACCTGAGGTAGAAACCTTACTGCTTCTCTCAAAGCACAAGGATAATTCTGCTCACACTATGCTGTTCTGTAATGTACTGTGCTGGGTTTCAATGGTTTCTCTTTTGTTTCTCTGTACTAATTTTATCTCTATGTACTTCTTCTGAAATTCAGGAGCTGTCCATGGAGTCAGGCATCGATCCAGGCCAAGACTACTACAGGGATGACAACTATAATCACGACCAGGGGTGAGTAAAAACTCAGATGATTTTCCCATCCCTCATCAGTCTCGCTCTGATCCAGGGAATTTAATTGATCTCCACTGGTTAATTTAAAGTTTAAAGTTATCCCATTAAGACACATTTTCGGATTTATCTTGAACTTACATTACACAAGCCTCCGACACACACACACACACACACACACACACACACACACACACACACTGAGTGATCCTTTGGGTTGGAGAGTAATGTGGGAAAATTCTAAATGATGGGTTAAGTATAACATATTGCATTAGTACCCCTCCAGTTATGCAGATCATGCCTTTGTTTACCCTTTCCACTCCCACCAAATGTAATGTATTACTCAGCCTTGAGTGGAGCATGGCACCTGAGAGCCTGGTAACGGTCTCCTCCAGTAGGGAAGAGAGGAGAGGGTACTTTGGCTTGCATGGTACACTGCAAATCGCCTATATGGTCTAGAGGAAAATGCTGGAATCTACAGCAATACAAACAGATGTTAACCTAATGTTATGCATTGAGGGGAGTTAAGCTACTTGGAGGTGATGCTAATCCCCTAAGTGAATCAAACCTTAGTGAATTGTGTGAAGTGGATCATCGACTACTCAACGTATTTTAATTGCATGATCACGTAGGCCTCATCAACTCTGTGACATACCCTCTCATCATCCATGCAAATTCTAATTGCCACACCGGATGCTTAGTGTGTTTGTATGACGAAGCCCTTCCGTTGAGTCTGACAGTAATTGTGTTGTGAAGACTGGTCGACTCTGTGGGACAGCAGGTCCTTATTAAAGCTGCTGCTGCTGCTGCTGCTGAGGTTGCTATTACAATAACCCCAGACTGCCTTTGATCCGTTTCTATTTAAAGAGCAGGGAGCAACTTAATCCAGCGATCACTAGCTGTCGGTCTTCAGCGGCGACCCAGCGACTTCACGTCTCCAGAAGGTGTTTCTAATGCAGATTTCCCAATGACCTGCTTCCATCAGTTTCCACAAAGTCACTGGTTTAATGCAGCTGGATTTTGGCACCCATGCCAAGTGGGTTACAGATAGGACCACAAATCTGTTTTGGCACACTATTTCAGATCTGACACAAATGTTGGTATGATGCTGATTGATACCGGCCCCATATTGCACCTCATTTACAGATTCAATGTGGGGCTAATGGAGACTATGATATGGGCCTTTTAATTGTGCATCGCTCACAGCTGTAATGTGGGCAGAGTTTAGCCTTTACTCCCAGGTACAGTGCCTTCGGAAAGTATTCAGATCCCTTGACTTTTTCACATTTTGTTAAGTTACAGCTTTATTCTAAAATTGATTAAATTGTTTTTTCCACCTCATCAATCTACACACAATACCCCATAATGACAAAGCAAAAACTTTTTTTATCAATTTTTGCAAATGTATTACAATAAAAAACAGAACTTCAATGGAGTTCTGTTGAGTTCAATCTTGGTTTCATCAGACCAGAGAATCTTGTTTCTCATGATCTGAGAGTATTTAGCTGCCTTTTGGCAAACTCCAAGAGGGCTGTCATGTGCCTTTTACTGAGGAGAGGCTTCCATCTGGCCACTCTACAATAAAGGCCTGATTGGTGGAGTGCTGCAGAGACGGTTGCCCTTGTGGAAGTTTTTCCCATCTCCACAGAGGAAATCTAGAGCTCTGTCAGAGTGACTGTCGGGTTCTTGGTCACCTCCCTGACCAAGGTCCTTCTCCCCCGATTGCTCAGTTTGGCCTGGCAGCCAGCTCTAGGAAGAGTCTTGGTGGTTCCAAACTTCTTCCATTTAAGAATGATGGAGGCCACTGTGTTCTTGGGGACCTTCAATGCAGCAGAAATGTTTTGGTACCCTTCCCCAAATCTGTGCCTCCACACCATCCTGTCTCGGAGCTCTATGGACAATTCCTTTGACCTCATAATCATGTCCAATCAATTGAAATTACCACAGGTGGACTCCAATGAAGTTCTAGAAACATTTAAAGGATGATCAATTGAAACAGGATGGACCTGAGTTCAATTTTGAGTCTCATAGCAAAGGGTCTGAATACTTTTTTATTTGTAATACATTTGCTAAAATACAAAAATAAAACTGTTTTCGCTTCGTCATTATGTGTGTAGATTGCTGAGGATTTTATTTTATTTTATCAATTTAAGGCTGTAACATAATAAAATGTGAAAATTTGTCAAGGGGTCTGAATACACAGTATTCTCTTCACACCCACTATCTCATGTATTTGTACATATTAAATTATGCAGCAGATCAGTGTTTACCCCTTTTCTCATGCATGTCATCTCACAAGTTAGAGGGATGTGGGGTGTAGAGCAGAAGTCAAACCAAAATAACCATGACAACTTGGGAACGGTTGATTGTGCAAATTTAAGAATGTTTTATGCACATCTACATATGTAACACAGTACATATGCAATTGTTTTATTGTTAGAGCTAGTGCTTCAAATGTCTCACATCCCTAGGGCTGTGAGCAGAGGTTGTTAGTTACTGTCACCTCTCAAAATATATTTCACAATGCTGGAAAGGAATTATGGTAGAAACAGCCCTTAATCTGTTTCCCGTTTGCCGTTTGTTTTTCCTCTCAGGTATGACCTTCCTCAGTATGGCAGTCACAGGAAGCTGATCTCTCCCATGTACGATGAGCATGGAGAGCTGATTATAGAGGATGACTACTATAGCCCCCATGGGTCTGAGGTACTTATTTTACTATATGTATCAACAATTTGATAAGATCAACAATTTTATTTTGATTATCAATACAATATATCAATAGCTAGGTTTCCATCCAATTGGCAACAGATTTTGATGTGAATATAAACAAATCTGAATATAAAAAAAAATATGTGTTTCCATCAAATTGACTTGTTGCAGATAAAAGGCTGTGTGTCATGACATAATGCACATAAAAATAACTTTCGGTTAAATTTCCATGTACCAAATGAAATAGACAAGTTAATTGTGTTTCCATCGCATTTTCATCTCTAATGATGGTTTTGTCACAAACAAAATTGCATTATATAGCAAATGTGCCCACTCTGGTATTGGCATGTGCGCTCTCGCCAACAGCTCGCAGATACAGTGCAAGTATAACCTATGATGAGATTATTATGGACAAAATTATTTGTATTTGTCAAACGGCAGCCAAGCATTGATCATCATGTCACCAGAAAAAGACCCTTGATATTTATTGGAAAGGAGCATCAAGCTCATCACCGTGCACTTTCACTACCCTATGAAGTTCATCATAACTTAATTAATATTGCCTAATAAACAACATGCTTTCCCAAGTCAAAATATAATTGATTGACTCCAAGTTTACTTCGATATGATGGTTATTATAACAATATTTGCGCATATAAGCAAGGGGTAGAGGGCAAGGAGGCAAGAGGGTGGGATTCAGAGACCTACCACCAGGAGGATGAGATCGAGCAGGCAGAGCCTGCGGAGAGCGAGGAACCTTGTGAACACTCCTCGGCTGCCAAGGCTGAAGTCCGTCATGAAGAAGCCAGTAAGAATGGAGACCAGACTGCTGCAGCCGGAGAAGCAGGCCGATCCACCTGGAAGAAGGCCAAGATGTTCAAGATGTTTGGCACCAAGAAGGACAAGGACTACGCTAAACTGATATTGGCCCGCCGCATCGACAGTCAGAAGAGTCTGATGGGGGGACCTGCCAGTGATGGTCCAATAGACACCAAATCCACTGCCAGGAGCCGCCTGGGCAAGGTGATGAAGCACATCAACCTGAGCAACAGGCTGCAGGTGAGGAGGAAGTTGCAGGGCAGCATTAGTCGAAGCTCTGCCACAGGTAGCAAGAGAAGGACGATGTCTTGCAAGCTGCCACAAGCGATGAGGAGAAGAAGTCCAAGTTGTAGGAGTGGAATGGAGAAGGAGAAGTGTTCTTATGAGGAATCAGAGAGAAGCACCTCTTTCCACTGAGGACAAAGATCTGGACCAAGATGATACCTATGAAAGCACTGTGGACTCAGGGCGTGATGAGACAGAGAAGGAATCTGGCACTGAAAAGGAATCGGCGACAAAAAAAGAGTCAGATTCAGAGAAAGAGTCAGGCTCAGAGAAAACATCTGGGCCAGAAAATGAATCAGGATCAGAGAAAGGTTCTGATTCTGAGAAATAATCTGATAGTGGGACAGAGAAAGAGTAAGGAACTGAAAACTAAGGAACTGAATCCAGTACAGAAAAAGGCTCTGTGACTGATAAAGATTCTGAGGAAGAGTCTGAATTGCCTATTCTTCCATGAAGTCATCTGGCACTTCTACTGAAAGGTCCAGTGGAGGGACACAAGGCAGCTTGAGGAGCAGTGCTTCTGGCATCAGCGGAAGTGGCAGTGGAGTGCTAGTGACAGTGGCAGGGTAGCATTACTGGCAGTGGAAGTGCTAGTGATGGTTGTAATGTTACTGGCAGTGGTAGTTTTAGTGGCAGTGGTAGCAGCGCAAGAAGTGCTGCTGCCCAGCCTGGTTCTTCCATAAGATCATCACCAAGTGCCGGAGGCAGTTGGTGGGCAGTTAAGGGGAGTCAGGGTCTGGGTTGGGACGCTCATGTACAGCAGTGGCAGCCAGAGCCAGCTCTCTAGATCAGAGGTCAGAGAGGCCGAGGAAAGCCAGCGGACGGACCAGAGCTACCTGGCGGGAAGCGAGAGGAGCTCCACCAGCTGCAGGTCCACTGGAGGCAGCCACAAGTCCTTCCTGACCCAGAGTTCACAGGACACCATCGATGAGGAGAACAAAGAGGAGGATGAAGAAATATGAAGAGGAAGGCAGCACCACCGATGAGAGAAAAAAGTCTGCAGAGGAGCTGAGTGACGGAGCAGTGTCCAGGAGGTCCAGCGTTTGCTGGAGAAGGGCCAAGCCACAGTACCTACGCGGAACCCCTTACGGCTCAGACTCTAGCAGCACCATGAAGGAGGCCTCAGAGGAGACCTTCGGAGGACACTCCCCCATCACAGAGGTGGACAAGGACACCAATTACACCATCTGAGAAATCGTCTGGGTCTGACGCCAGTTGCCAGGGGTAAGCTGGCTCCCAGTTTGGAGCCACAGAGGAGATTTTTATGATTCCGATGGGAACTCCACAGTCTTCTGAGGAACGCGTTTGTCAGCTGTGAAGAAAGATTAGCTGGAGTGAACTCTCACATGGGTGTGAAGAGAATACTGTGTGCTTCATTCTCAGTGTTTCATTCTCTTTACCTCTTTCTACCTCTTGGAAAGACTTCTTGCATGGAAGTGGAATAGGTTGTTCTTTCGTCTGCTTTGAATTTTTCTCTTTTCAATGGTGTTGAACCACACTTTAGCACCTTAGAATTTCGTTTGTATTCGAGATGTTTCTTCAACCAATTGCACATTGTGACTATTTACATATAGCCATATGATGACCATAATGTAACAGTGCTATGACCTACCAGCGGCAGGTAGCCTAGCAGTGAAGAGCGTTTGGCCAGTAGCCAAAGGTCTCTGGTTTGAATCCTCGAGCTGACTAAGTGAAAAATCAGTCTGTGCCCTTGAGCAAGGCACTTATTACTAATTGCTCCTGTAAGTCGCTCTGGATAAGAATGACTAAAATGTAAAATCATGTTTACAGAGTTGTGTGTTTCATATCCTGTTACTGTCATAGTTTTAAGATAACTTACGTACATTGATTGCCATACAAATATATATGACCTGTTTGGATGCATGATATATTTTAATATACGTAAATACTATTTTATCTGTGCATTAATCTCATCTTTGGCTCTCCATCTTTCTTTCCATCTTTTGTTCTCAGCCTGGGGTGAGGAAGAAGCGGATCAAGCTGGTGGTGGACAGGGAGTATGAGACCAGCTCCACGGGAGAGGACAGCGCTCCTGAACCCCAGAGGAACCGCCTGTCTAATGTCAACAGCCACTCCAACATCAATGGGAACGTCTACCTCTCTCAGAATGGGACCATTGTGCGGACCAGGAGGCCCGTGCACACCAACAACCTCAAGGTGAGCTCCCCTGGCCGCCTGGGCAAACCATTTAAAAAGCTGGACATGCTGACTGAGACTCAGGAGAAGCTTCCTCTAAACAGCATGGGGGAACCGGTAACAGGAAATGGAATATGTACACTTATGGGCATTACCTCCACCGTTGACATTAACCTCAACAATCGGTCCTCCAGCGGGTCCCTGGGGTCCAGCATCATACGCCTTGACAGAATTGGGTCCAAATACAATATTGCCAAGGCCCTACATGACAGGAACAGCAGGAGTAACTGTTGTGTAAATGAGCAGGAGTCGTGCGTGGACAACATGGCATCGAAAGAGACTTTGACTTCCCACAGCGACCACACACTATCTGAGGAGGAGGAGCTGTGGATGGGGCCTTGGAACAGCCTGCACATACCAATGACTAAATTATGACATATGGACTGTTGAGTGTTTATATCTCTCTGTTAACAAAGTTGACCATGGTTTAAATGTGTTGGAGAAGGAGCAAAACATTATTGTATAGCTCTGCTGTAAAAGCGTAAATCACTGTCCAAGACTAGCAGTGTGAGGACTGGCCACCCCTCATAGCCTGGTTCCTCTCTAGGTTTCTTCCTAGGTTTTGCCTTTCTAGGGAGTTTTTCCTAGCCACCGTGCTTCTACACCTGCATTACTAGCTGTTTGGGGTTTTAGGCTGGGTTTCTGTACAGCACTTCGAGATATTAGCTGATGTAAGAAGGGCTATATAAAATAAAATTGATTGAAAAATTGATTGATTGCACTAACGGTATTGTTGCACAATTCTTATGAATGATTTTATGATTTTTGATATGATGATGTTTCATGTGTCAAATACATACAGTGCCTTGCAAAAGTATTCATCCCCCTTGGTGTTTTTCCTATTTTGTTGCATTACAACCTGTAACTTAAATTGATTTTTATTTGGATTTCATGTAATGGACATACACAGAATAGACCAAATTGGTGAAGTGAAATGAAAAAAAGTAACTTGTTTTAAAAAATTCGTACAAATAAATAACGGAAAAGTGTTCCGTGCATATGTATTCACCCCCTTTGCTATGAAGCCCCTAAATAAGATCTGGTGCAACCAATTACCTTCAGAAGTCACATAATTAGTTAAATAAAGTCCACCTGTGTGCAATCTAAGTGTCACATGATCTGTCACATGATCTCAGTATATATACACCTGTTCTGAAAGGCCCCAGAGTCTGCAACATCACTAAGCAAGGGGCACCACCAAGCAAGCGGCACCATGAAGACCAAGGAGCTCTCCAAACAGGTCAGGGACAAAGTTGTGGAGAAGTACAGATCAGGGTTGGGTTATACAAAAATATCAGAAACTTTGAACATCCCACGGAACACCATTAAATCCATTATTAAAAAATGGAAAGAATATGGCACCACAACAAACCTGCCAAGAGAGGGCCGCCCACCAAAACTCACGGACCAGGCAAGGAGGGCATTAGGCAACAAAGAGACCAAAGATAGCCCTGAAGGAGCTGCAAAGCTCTACAGTGGAGATTGGAGTATCTGTCCATAGGACCACTTTAAGCAGTATACGCCACCGAGCTGGGCTTTACGGAACAGTGGCCAGAAAAAAGTCATTGCTTAAAGAAAAAAATAAGCAAACACGTTCGGTGTTTGCCAAAAGGAATGTGGGAGACTCCCCAAACATATGGAAGAAGGTATTCTGGTCGGATGAGACTAAAATTGAGCTTTTGGCCATCAAGGAAAATGTCTGGCGCAAACCCAACACTTCTCATCACCCCGAGAACACCATCCCCAATTGAGAATTTGTCGTAAGACTTAAAGATTGCTGTACACCAGCGGAACCCATCCAACTTGAAGGAGCTGGAGCAGTTTTGCCTTGAAGAATGGACAACAATCCCAGTAGCTAGATGTGCCAAGCTTATAGAGACATACCCCAAGAGACTTGCAGCTGTAATTGCTGCAAAAGGTGGCTCTACAAAGTATTGACTTGGGGGTTGAATAGTTATGCACGCTCAAGTTTTCTGTTTTTTGGTCTTATTTCTGGTTTGTTTCACAATAAAAATTATTTTGCATCTTCAAAGTTGTAGGCATGTTGTGTAAATCAAATGATACAACCCCCCAAAAAATCAATTTTAATTCCAGGTTGTAAGGCAACAAAATAGGAAAAATGCCAATGGGGTTAATACATTCACAAGCCACTGTAGTATTCACATAATGTAACACTGACTGTTATGATGAGTTTCTCGGGTATCAAGTAATTCAGGAAGGAGAATATACTTAAACAATTATATGGAGAGTTCATGAAAATATTTAATAGGTACGGTACCGGGTTCGTCTAACAAAAGGCTCGTGCTTTGCCTCTTGTCATCCCAACTACTAGACAAAGAAAATATCTCTCTTCTTATTGTCCCTGTTACAAATTGCTTCCACAACATATGTTAACCATCAGTTGGCACTCCCTTCTTTGATGGTATTACCCTGTACCCAAGTCAGTAAATTATATCTATCAATCATTCTAAGATAAACCACCAGTAAGCTACCTTGACATACTGGAATCCAGACTCTGTGGCACCAAGAGTCACTTAGCTAATCAATTTATCCTTGTTCCCACAACACCATGAAAAGGCATCATAACACTGACTACTCACTCTGCAATGGCAAAGTGTAGGCCTAGTACCCTCTTAAACCCCTTTAGCGCATAGTGAAAAACCACAACACACATGGTCTAGTAGTGTAGTGTACCATCTTAAACTTTGGGACCTGGATAGAGTATGGTGAGAAGAATGAAGGGAGTTTGAAACCTTGAATATTTAAAATAGTTAATTTATCTGGTCCTTCTCTCTTCAATACAGTTTTAAGTTGGCTCTCTCTCATCCAACTGACTTGCCAACTCTTATACAATTCTAAGGGTGTGTTAGTAAATACAATCTGGAGTGCCAGCGTTCGTAAATTCAGAGCGTTGCCAGATTGTCAGTTCGTAAATTCATAGCGTTTCGCTCTCGGAGCGTTCAGAGTGCACACTGGACGCTCTGGCCGAGGAGTAGGGTTGATCCTAGCGTTCTGACCTCACAATGGCAGTCAAGCACCCAAGCTAACTGGATAACGTTGGCTAGCTTGCTAGCTACTTCCAGACACAAATGGGAGAACACCTCACTCTGACCATTTTACTCGCCCTAGCAGAGCTGGTTAGGCTGTTTTCATGTTATCCAGATCGTTGGTGTCTGTAACTGTGCTGCTGGCAATAATTGAATTACGTTTTTTTGCAGACGTTTACTGACACCGGCCATATTCAACGGGTGTTGAGCGTTCATCAGTTATTCTGCGCTCTGGCACACTCAGACGAGAGTGCTCTAAAATCGGAGTAGATAGCCAGAATGAATTTGCAAACGCACCCTAAATAGCCAACATACTAAAAATCACAGTTTGTTAAAAGGTCAATCATCTTATCTCATAGATACATTTTCATAATGTAATTCTCAACATATCCCTAAAAACAGCAAGTTACAATGTTTCCCTTTGTTTACACTCTGTTTGAACGTTCGTTGGTCCTGTCGCCATGACTACGACAGGCTAGCTTGAGCCGACGTTAGCTTCTATGCTAACGGACATTTGTGAATTAATTAAACTATCATACATCATCAAAAAATAACAACAATTATAATTTAACACCGCTTAACTTGGTGTTTCATATCCTATGCTTTATAACTCGCTCACCGTGATGATAACGTTTAAAATATTTTGTTTATCTGGTGCTTCTCTCTTCAGGTTTTAGTTGGCTTGGCTCTCTCATTCAACTGAATTACTGACATGGCAGGCTAGCGCGACTGCGCGAGAGCCACTGTAGAGTGAGAGCGCGTGAAGCAACCACTAGAGTGAGCGGCTCCCTCTGCGGGCCAAAACAAGCACAACACCCCTTGACTATAAATACTGTAAATTATTACAAAATGCCAAAGATTAGGCTACATTATATCTTACATTCTCACACATTTCAGGTTGGCAACACAGGGAACCCAAACAACATGAGCAAAAAACGGTACTATTAATAGAGAAAGTATTACCCCTTTTTCATGGCAACTATTTCCCTTTTTCTTTGATGTTACAGACAAGCTAGGATCAACAATCGTAGCCTGCCTCTGACTTTATCAGAAACTTGCCGATACTGGTATATAAATTCTTCAATATAATACCAACTAACCTCTTTTGACCTTGGGGGGTTTATTTATTTAATGCATTATACTGCCATTGTACTATGGTAACGCACAATTAATAAATATGGTACAATATGATAATTGTTGGTATTCTTTATCATAATTGTGCGTTACCATGGTAGAATGTATAATGCAGGTTAAAACTGTGGTATTTCCATGACCCACATCCATGGTAAAAAAGAGGCAATTTTTTTATTTTATTTTTTACCTTTATTTAACTAGGCAAATCAGTTAAGAACAAATTCTTATTTACAATGACGGCCTACACGGGCCAAACCCGGACGACGCTGGGCCAATTGTGCGCCGCCCTATGGGACTCCCAATCACGGCCGGTTGTGATACAGCCTGGAATCAAACCAGGGGGTCTGTAGTGACGCCTCAAGCACTGAGATGCAGTGCCTTAGACCACTGCGCCACTCGGTATTATTTAGATGCATGGCAGTACCATTATACTTCAAAGCTAAAACCATGGTACATTTCCATGATTCAGATCTATATGGTATAAATGATGCCAAACCATGGTAATATTTAGGTACAATGGAAGTACCATGGTAGTACCATCATACTTCAAGGCTAAAACTGTGGTACATTTCCATGACTCAGACTATACCACGGTATAAGTGAAAGTACCATAGTAGTACCATGGTATGAATGAAAGTACCATAGTAGCACCATGGTACATTTTTGTAAGGACAGAGGGAGAGCAGTGTGCAGCAGGCAACGGGAGTAGGTGTCACACCCGCGTGGGATAAGTTTTTGTCGGTAGGCTGAGTAGAGGAGGCGTTCAACCTTACCAGACAGGTGCATGGTGGAGCAGATAAAAACATCCGAAGCGAGAAGCTTAACGAAAAAAGTTGGGTGTAGACAAAACCAAGACGCCGATAAAAACACAAAATTCCAAAGTCAGATCAAACAGAAATAACCGGCAATCTTTCATAAGCTTGACTTTCTGCCTATCACTCATCTGCCCATTTATCTTTGGACAATTGGAATTCCAGAATATAAAGAGATAGGGTAATGTGGAAAGAGAACGGAAGTGTATACATTATGAAGATTGAAAGATTAACCTCTTCTCAAAACCTATCATTCAGAATGATGAATGTCATATCCGCTGTCATATCAAGATATATATCTTTTTTTTTTTTTACATTTTGTTACGGTACCTCATAACATTCAGTTCCAGTCACACAAATATTTTTTATTAAAGTGAGTGTCATTCCCACAGTTATAATGTTATGACTGCCTCTATTGGGCAAGGGCTAATGTCAAGAGCATTATAAGTACCATTATGGTTCTGTTTGTGTCTCATTATTATTTTTATTAATTCTTGTTAATCACAAATTATTCTCTTACCTTTACATACTTAAGTCTATAACCACATTGCAAATGACGTGTTAGTCTGCTGGATAAATGTTATGTTATATGCCTTACATGTTAGGGCATACCTGAGAACTCTCCAAGACATGCTCACAAGAAGCCACAAGATGTCGCCTCAAGCTTTATAATGAGAGAGACTGCTGTTGGCCCACCTAATGACTGATGAACAATGAAATTACACCATACTACCAACATAAATAAGTTGGACCATGTCTACACAAAACAAAACTTTTTCTAATATGTTACTATTGACCTATTTAGCTTTTTTGGATACATCATGAACACTTCATAATCAATATATTGATTCACTTTAGTAAATGCAGCCAATATAGCTAGTACGTGGGCATTAACATAGTTTTTTGGATAGTCTAGGATTGCATCTTCTGAATAGCTGGATTAAATATTGAGTAATACCAGTAAACTGCATTGTGTCTGTACTGTTGATGTGAAGGGCTACTTTTCATTACTAAGTGGAGACATGAGTTACAGTGATGATCAAGCAAATTAATTCAAAATACCTCCGTCAACAATTCAAAGGAACTGAAAGGGATGAGCAATGTAATTGACAAAATGGTAGATGCATCGAATAATGTTTTGTCTAGGTGTGTTGGTGTGTAGGTCACATTATTTAACTGTTGTGTTTGTGTTCATTCACATACATTTTAGTTAGTGTGTTGTAATATTCCCCATATAGTTAATATTCTTCATATAGTTCTGGTCTCTGAACATGTGATGTTTTCTGTATGTGCCTCAATATTGAGAAACATCATGTTCCAGGGAACGTTTGTAAAGATGCCAAAAGTTGTTCACTTCAAGAATATTTCTTCATGAACATGTAAATATAAGCTGAACTTAATTATTTTGTCTATTAGGAAAAAAAAAAAAAAGACACACCATCTCAGCTTGCCCTGCACCAGAACATAATTCTGGAATACAGAAATATAGAAAATGGAAGAAACTCTGGGCAGACTAATTATAACTGGAATGATTTGAATATTGCTGTAATGTGTTTAAGAGGTACTTATTTCATATCTAGGTCCTTTCATCAGTAGCATATGAGACCCTTGTTAGACAGTTATGACAGCAGTGCAGACCAATCGTTAAATATCAGCTACTGCCGTTCTGCCACTACAGGTGGATCATCTGAGCAGTATAATTAGCTGACATGTTGTAATTAGTAATGTGTTCAGTATATCAAAGTGCTATGGTTCCTCTCCTGCTTAGAGAACACTGTCATAGGCCCCTGAGTCAGATGTTTTTGCATAGTAGACATCAGTGGAGGCTGCTCAGGGGAGGACGGCTCATAATAATAGCTGGAACGGAGTGAATGGAACTGCATCAAACACATGGGAACCATGTGTTTGATGTATTTTATCCCATTCCACGAGCCTGTCCTCCCCAATTAAGGTGCCACGAACCTCCTGTGGTAGACATATACAGCTGTTTGTGGCAACAGACAGACAGCTTAAAGAGTCGACTGCCTATTAAAATGCAATAAATCCCTTTGAAAATGGCCTATGTGGCATCGATATGAGTCCGAAACATTTATTCTAGTGTCGAAATTGACTACAAAGTGTAAATAGGATAATTTTGGTCATAAAGTCAGTCTCATCTAAAACAGAGTTTGGAACATCCGTGCGCCACAACGGGTAAATTAAGGTTGCGGTTTGATTTGACGATGTCCATTTGCCCACTAACATGGGGTGAACAACTGCATAAGAAGATGGCGCCGACAGATATGGCAGCTCTGCTTCTAGCTCCTAAGCAAATTTGTAGTATTTTGTTTTTTTGTGTATTATTAGTCCAGAAAATGTTTTGTGATATTACATACAGCCGGAAATAACTTTTGGATACCAGAGCGATGGTAACACACCAGCATTATGACCAGGAATGCGACTTTCCCGAATTGGATCCTTTGTTCGTACCCCCCAGGGCAATTTAACTGATTCCAGAGGCTGCTCCAAAACACCACCGGCGGAGAAAGAGGTATTCATTCGGAGTGGACTTCTAGTCCGACTCAGGAGGCGTGCACACCATCCACCGCTTCCGAGTATATTACTCGCTAATGTTCAGTCTCTGAATAATAAAGTAGACGAGCTCAGGGCGAGGATCAATCATTAGGGATTGTAACATACTCTGTTTCAAGGAAACATGTCTCTCTCGGGATATACTGCCCCCATCCATATAGCCAGCTGGGTTCTCAGTACATCATGCAGACAGGAATAAAAATGAATAAAGAACTCTCCGGGAAGAAGAAAGGTGGGGGTGTTTGTTTCATGATTAACTACTCATGGTGTGATTGTGATAACATACAGAAACTCAAGTCCTTTTGTTCACCCGACCTAGAATACCTCACAATCAAAAAACGACCGTAATACCTCCCAATAGAATTCTATTTGTTTATAGTCACAGACATAAGTATATTCCCCTTCAAGCCGATACCATGACGGCCCTCAAAGAACTACACTGGACACCTGACACCCTAGACCCACTTCAATTCGCTTACCGCCCCAATAGATCCACAGATGATGCAATCGCCATCGCACTGCACACTACCCTATCCCATCTGGACAAGAGGAATACCTATGTAAGAATGCAGTTCTTTGACTATAGCTCAGCATTCAACACCATAGTACCCTCCAAGCTCATCATTAAGCTCGGACCCTGGGTCTGAACCCCGCCCTGTGCAACTGGGTCCTGGACTTCCTGACGGGCCACCCCCATGTGGTGATGGTAGGAAACAACACCTCCACTCAACACAGGGGCCCCACAAGGGTGCGTGCTCAGCCCCCTCCTGTACTCCCGAGTGGCGCAGCGGTCTAAGGCACTGCATCTCAGTGCTTGAGGCATCACTACAGACCCCCTTGTTCGATTCCAGGCTGTATCACAACCGGCCGTGATTGGGAGTCCCATAGGGCAGCGCACAATTGGCCCAGCATCGTCCGGGTTTGGCCGGTGTAGACCGTCATTGTAAATAAGAATTTGTTCTTAACTGACTTGTCTAGTTAAATAAAAAATACAAATTAAACTCCCTTTTCACCCATGACTGCGTGGCCACACACGCCTCCAACTCAATCATCAAGTTTGCTGATGACACAACAGTAGTAGGCCTGATTACCAACAATGACGAGACAGCCTACAGGGAGGAGGTGAGGGCCCTGGGAGAGTGGGGCCAGGAAAATAACCTCTCACTCAACGTCAACAAAACAAAGGAGCTGATCGTGGACTTCAGGAAAAAGCAGAGGGAGCATGCCCCTATACACATTGACGGGACCGCAGTGGAGAAGGTGGAAAGCTTCAAGTTACTTGGTGTACACATCACTGACGATCTGAAATGGTCCAACAGCCTCAGGAGGCTGAAGAAATGTGGCTCCTAAAACCTTCATAAACTTTTACAGATGCGCAATTGAGAGCATCCTGTCGGGCTGTATCACCGCCTGTTACGGCAACTGCACCGCCCGCAACCGCAGGGCTCTCCAGAGGGTGGAGCGTCTGCCCAACACATCACCGGGGGCAAACTACCTGCCTGATCATTTCTTTGTCAGTGGGCAAACATACAAGATCAGCAGGGGCTCAAATACTTTTTTCCCTCACTGTAAGTATTCAGACCTTTACTCAGTACTTTGTTGAAGCACCTTTGGCAGTGATTACAGCCTCAAGTCTTCTTGGGTATGACACTACAAGCTTGGCATACCTGTATTTGGGGAGTTTCTCCCATTCTTCTCTGCAGATCCTCTCAAGCTCTGTCAGCTTGGATGGGGAGCGTCGCTGCACAGCTATTTTCAGGTCTCTCCAGAGATGTTCGATCGGGTTCAAGTCCGGGCTCTGGCTGGGCCACTCCTGCATTGTCTTGGCTGTGTGCTTAGGGTCGTTGTCCTGTTGGAAGGTGAACCTTCGCCCCAGTCTGAGGTCCTGAGCGCTATGGAGCAGGTTTTCATCAAGGAGCTCTCTGCACATTGCTCCATTCATCGTTCCCTCGATCCAGACTAGTCTCCCAGTCCCTGCCGCTAAAAAACATCCCCACAGCATGATGCTGCAACCACCATGCTTCACAGTAGGAATGGTGCCAGGTTTCCTCCAGACGTGACGCTTGGCATTCAGGCCAAAGAGTTCAACCTTGGTTTCATCAGACCAGCTACAATGGCTGGGAGTCCCAGGGTAAGTAGAGTTCCTCTACTGGGTTGTAGGAGTAAAAGGAGTAACATCTTCTTGCTCTGCAATTTGCTTACAGTGGGAGGCCTGGATACAGGTGTCTTTCCCTAAGTACCCTACCGTCGTTGGGGTGGTGAGGGCGATCTGATGTGGTCCTTTCCACCTGGGTTTCAAAGGTTCTTTACCTCTGTCGTGCCTCCTGACCATTACCCAATCTGCAGGCTGGAGATTGTGATGTGGACGGTTGTCTGGGGGAGTTTGCGCAGAAGAGACCTGTGATTGAATAACTTGAATACAGTTAGTCAGAGCTATACCGTAATTCATCATAGTGTCACCCAACAGATGCAGATCAGGGACTGCAGCTGATGGTGACACAGGGGTCCTCATCGGATGGGCCATCAATACCCCATGTGGACTGAGGCCAGTTTTCCGGACTTGCTTGGAACTTATTGAAAAAAAGGCTATGGGTAGCGCATCCACCCAGGTAAGTCCTGTTTGAGCACATATTTTTGCCAGTTTACTTTTCAGATCGCCATTGTAGTGTTCTACAAGTCCAGAACTTTCCAGGTGAAACGGTACATGCAAATTTCTCTTAACTTGTATCATGTCACACAGTTCTTTCATTATCTTCAAGTTGAAATTTGTCCCCCTATCGCTATCTAAACTTTGCGGTACACCGAATCGTGGAACAATGTCTTGTAACAGGCACTTAGCCACAGTCTTTGCTTCCTCATTTGATGTGGGGAAGGGTTCAATCCATTTGGATTAGCTGTCAACCATTGCCAACATATATTTTTTATTTTACAGGCAGGCATGTGAACAAAAATGTACCGAATGGGCCCAGGGGACTGGTAGGCTAGCCAAAGAGATCAGTACTTGCTTTCCTGCATTGTGTTCTTGACAAAAATAGACATTGGGCACAGATAGGTGGGCGATCGTAGTTAATTTGGGTGCATACCATTCTTTTCTACAATCACTTACCATTCCCGCTTTGGACACAACTCACACCGTGATTCTTGCGTCCAAAAAACAACAACACTGCCAGTGAAATAAAATAAACAAAATCAGAATAATAAATAAAATTAGAATTACAACCCTTTATAACTCCATAAGAAAAATGTTTTATCCCATAAGGGAATTCAAGGAACTTTCGTGCTTTCTTCACAGTTCAGGGGCAGCACTCGGTCTCTCTCCTTCTAGCCCATCAGAATTAGAACTATTGATATATTATGAAGGGTAAAGAAAAAAAGTTTATGGATATAAATACAAATCTGGTGAGATTGGTATTAACAACAATACGCTTCAGAATTATCAGCATTTACATATTAAATTAAATATCAAACAATGCCACTGATCTTTGTAGCGAGGATGATCAGACATAGGGCTGTTACGGTGACCATATTACCGCCACACCGGCGGTCACGAGTCATGAAGGCAGTCAAATTTCACTAGACTTTTTAGTCATGGTAATTAGTCTTCTCCAAGCTCTGATGCTGCTCATGGTCATTAGTAGCTTACCAAATTTGTTAACTGCCTGTTACTCAGCACTCTATTGTCCCTCTAATCACTCTGACATCAATGGAAATGTATCGAAAATCTAATCAAACACTTCAGGAGAGCCCATGAGCTCATGTTGTGCAATATTTCTATAGGCTATGCAATTGTGTGAGAAAACAGAGTGGTGGCCTCTATTAAAAAGAGGAGGATCCCATCAGCTTTCTATACGCTAGGCCTACTATATTTATTTCTCAACTTTCCTAATATTAAGCACATTGCTTCTCTTTACAACAGCAGTATATCCTTCCTGGCTGGCATAAAAAAAAGAACCACGGGAAAATCATCCTCCATTCGCTATTTAAGTGCATAGATTATTTAATTTTTGTCCTTTGCCCCTGTTTCAAGTCAGGTGCAGGATTATGGTCCATTCTAAATAAATAAAAATGTCATACATATATTATTTAGTATATCTAAAGACAAGATACGCAACTAATCTTCTCCTTTCCCCCTTCTGATAACCAGGTGGCGAATCGCATCTCTGCATATCTGGCAGACATATCAGTATGGATGACGGATCACCACCTCAAGCTGAACCCTGGCAAGACGGAGCTGCTCTTCCTCCCGGGGAAGGACTGCCCGTTCCATGATCTCGCCATCACGGTTGACAACTCCGCTGTGTCCTCCTCCCAGAGTGCGAAGAGCCTAGGCGTGACCCTGGACAACACCCTGTCGTTCTCCGCCAACATCAAGGCGGTGACCCGCTCCTGCAGGTTCATGCTCTACAACATTCGGAGAGTGCGACCCTGCCTTACACAGGAAGCGGCGCAGGTCCTGGTCCAGGCACTTGTCATCTCCCGTCTGGACTACTGCAACTCGCTGTTGGCTGGGCTCCCTGCCTGTGCCATTAAACCCCTACAACTCATCCAGAATGCCGCAGCCCGTCTGGTGTTCAACCTTCCCAAGTTCTCTCACGTCACCCCCCTCCTCCGCACACTCCACTGGCTTCCAGTTGAAGCTCGCATCCGCTACAAGACCATGGTGCTTGCCTATGGAGCAGTGAGGGGAACGGCACCTCTGTACCTTCAGGCTCTGATCAGTCCCTACACCCAAACGAGGACATTGCGTTCATCCACCTCTGGCCTGCCGGCTCCCCTTCCTCTGCGGAAGCATAGCTCCCGCTCAGCCCAGTCAAAACTGTTCGCTGCTCTGGCACCCTTAATGGTGGAACAAGCTCCCTCACGACGCCAGGACAGCGGAGTCACTCACCACCTTCCGGAGACATTTGAAACCCCACCTCTTTAAGGAATACCTGGGATAGGATAAAGTATTCCTTCTAACCCCCCCCCCCCCCCCCCAAATTGTAAAGTGGTTATCCCACTGGCTATAGGGTGAACGCACCAATTTGTGAGTCGCTCTGGCTAAGAGCGTCTGCTAAATGACGTTAATGTGCCCTTGAGCAAGGCACTTAACCCTAATTGCTCCTGTAAGTCGCTCTGGTTAAGAGCGTCTGCTAAATGACTAAAATGTAAATGTAAATGTAAGATTAAATCAAGAATAGTCTGATGAGTGTCAATATTAGCCTATCACTTGTGAATTTTATATTATCAGTTGTGAATGATGCCCTGCGTAAGGCAAGAAACAATGCCTTTTTTTGATAATTTTTCGAAATCATAGTTGCACGCCTCGTAGCCTAGCCCATAGGCCTATATGTTTTGATAAGGTTTGTATCACAACTAAAGTGGCCAAATAACTTCTTAAAATGAAGCACATTAATCCGCTTTACAAGGGGTGTAGAGCCTAACTGGCGTACATAAGCAGCGCGTGAGTTTCATGTTTAGGGAAGATCATTTTCACAATAAAAATGCACCTCAATAATAAAAGCATTACATGCATAGTCACATTTGCGGTCAGTTTTGATAATGGTGTTTTCCCGCTAATGGAACATTCACGTTTTTAGCCTACTGCCGTGTGCGCATTGCTGAGCTTATAATGTGAAGAAATAGCCTAATAGTTAGTCAACATTTTAACCTAAACGTTCTAAACTGTTGCTTCAGCCTCACTGCGTATTTTTTATTTTTTTTTATGCTAGTGGTTGTATTAATGTTGGATCTATCGCATCCCACAACTGTCCAATACTATGATTGGAATATTTATTTCTCGCGCAGAATAGAATTGGTCAACATTTGACTATGGGGGATAGTAGATTGAGAAAGACCCGATCACATGATGTAGAGCCATGTGAGTGAGAGGTGGTTCAGAGCAAGCAGCACTCAGGGAGAAGGGAATTACCATTATTATATTCATCCCAAGGGCACAACGGCAACTGGCCACAAAAGGCATGGATTTTGTCATTTCTTCAAACAATCAATCTTTATTTTTTATCGATTAATTATTGCAATAATGGAGCTGGTCAACGACCACCCATAGTTGATCGTTGAGAGCCCAACAATACCGGAAATGCTTAGGTCTTATATAGTGGACCTAAAAATGCTTAGTCATGGCTGGTTCCAACCCTCCCTGGCAGATCACGGCATCATAAGCTACCTTGTTTTCTTCTTGTGGCTATGTGTATCGGGTCATAGCGCACAAACCAGTGATAACGTTAGTTCCGTTACTCCTCTCTGTTCAAGCCAGCCTCTGCTCACCTCATATCTCCACACAGCTGTGCCCTTGAAAGATATGAAGAACAGGATAGACTGAGACACTGTGGTCACTCTCAGAGGCTCCTTCTCTTGAGCTGTGTGACCAAGTTGAACAGAAGCCCAGATGGTTGGAAACAATAACAGGTCATCGCACCATGTCCTTGACGATATGCCCAGACCAGCTGCGGGGAGTGAACGTGGAAGAGAGGAACCATCCTTTCTCAGAAACACAGCATTGGTAGAATATAAATGTCTTACTTTTGTTAAGAATATAATTGTTAACTATTAATATTAAACAAATCAGGTAAATACTTAATTTTTCTCTCACATTCCCCTCTTAAGAAACTCAGTTTCTTATATAAACATTTATGGGTACAAGCATTACATAATTATTGTTAAGTATACATTGAAACAAACCAAATACATCCTTCTAGTGCCTGACATGTCATCCATGGTAAACAACAAAGTTGCTGAGTTTAATACCTTATTTATCAAAACACAGTCAATCTGGAAAATAATAAAACCCATAAAATTAACATCACACACAAGCTTCATTACAGCAAATAGGACAATCATCATGCTGACAACGAGCACAGTGATAGGGGTCAGCGTGATGAAAATGTCCATCTCGTTTAGAACCCTTCCTACACCAGTGACAGAGACCCATCTTTGGGCGCTTTATACACAAAGTGTGGAACATGAGCTCCACATCTGGGTCCTTATGCTCAGGATTGGGGTCCTCATCATCAGAGATGTAGTCAGGAATAGGGAATAGGTCAGGGAAATCATTAAGTTTCCAAATCATAATTAAAACCCAATTAATTATCTAGAATGACATTGCTCAGTGATTCACGTTGGTTCTATCACTCAAAGTTAAAACCCTCAACCTAGCACATATTGACACTAGCAGAATGTACATTTACATTAAAACATACATCTTCTTCAGATAGCTTTACAGATAGTCTTCCCAATGGCACACATGTTCAAAGTGGATGGCCCATGATAATGTCCCGATTTCAATGTCTGAGGAATAATCTGATTTTCCCAAACAGACTAATGTCTCATCTGGGCCGTCACCACCTTTACCACCCATTATGACTTGGCCATTTGCCATCCAGTATACCAGCAACATGAGATAAGTTTGGAACAGATCTCTCTCCATGCTCACTCCACATGGACTCCTGTTGCACTCCTGAGAGAAAAGGCATGAGAGAAAAGGCAGTTGATAGCTTCGACTGGATGCTGTGTACAGGTTACTGACTCGGACCCAGGTCTCACAGTAGACCATACTGAACGCCATTTTCGCCATTACTTCAGCCGGTCAGAGGGGGTTTGAGGTCCACACTGTTCTTTGGTCAAATTGTCCCTTCCATGCGTATAGATACCATCTGTGGTCACCTTCGCCATAACCTTGAGAGAGGACAGATCAGAACAACAGTTTAGTTTAGGGAATTTCTATTTCAGGAAATCCAGGCAAATTATTCACTGTATGACAAATTAATACTTCTACCAATATTCTTAATACACATTTCTAAGACACATGTCAAAGAGAATAACAACACATAGTTGAATTTTTTTTTTTCAAATTGGCTTATACTCCTACATCATATCGACGACCTCACCGCAGAGTTACAGGGTCAGGGAGTTAGACGGCTAATTCTTAGGGAGAAATCTCGACCCTCCAGGAGACCCAATCTGGTTAGATTTATATTAAAGCAAGACAGAAACAGGTAGGGAACTTCCGGTAGAGGGCAGGTATACAAGATAGCGTATTGAATACACAGCAATACAAATCACCTCAAGATAAAAACATAATATTAAATATCAGTAAGTTAGACTAAATATTAACATTTCATATATTCGAGGGTAATAACATTCAATCTGGATAATAACACAAAACAAATTATAAGGCTAGAGAAATGTATTGACAAATATTACAAGAACACGCAACACCCAAACATAACGGAAGATAAATGAGGAGAATCAATCTCCAAGAGAAAACGCGACTCCTCAACTGATACAGATGATTGATGATTTTCACCACTGGGACTGGTAAGTGTGAAAAGTGACCTGTTGAAGTTGATAAATAACAAACTGGGCATACTAGAGTTGGTCAGTAATGATGTAAAAGAGTTGAAGGCAAGTCTTGAAATGAGTGACGGAAAAGCTGCGATAATGGAGAGCGATACAAAAAAACTAAAAGGGACAGTCACTAGGATGGAAACGGACGTTAAGGAACTTAAAAAGGAGAACAACTTTCTGAGAGAAGCCTTACTAGACATACAAACTAGATCGATGAGAGAAGATCTAGTACTTACGGGTATCCAGGAAAAAGAGGGAGAGATTACAGAAACAATTGTGAAGGACTTCTTTCTTACAGCGCTTAAAATTCGACTCGAGGCTGTCGACAAAATCCAACTCGAACATGTACACCGTTTCGGACAAAGAGAACAGAGATATGAGCGTCCAATCTTTGCCAAATGTGCTTTTTTTAAGGATAAAGTAATGGTAAAAGACTTGCTGGCACAAAAATAGGCATGAATGATCAGTTACCTGAGTGAGATTGCAGAATGGCGTAAAGTTCTGTACCCAATCTTCAAGGAAAATAGATTAAAAGGGAACCGTGTTGCTCTTGTTGTCAATAAACTGTATATTGACAACCAAATGTTCTGCGACACAAAGACTGCTCCATGGCTATTCTGAAAGTTCTAATAGAGGAATCGAATAATAGAACACCTATTACTAACCATGGTAGGGATTTTAATAATAAAGCACAGTTATAGTAGGTATAGTATTTTATAAAGGGATAAGATGGTATTACAAGAAAAGATAACAAGCAAAATAATACATCTTCAAATGCAACTAAATTAGAACACAAGTACTCAATCAACATAGTGGAGATAAAAACATAGCAAACAGAAGACATAGAAGGCATAGTAAGTGGGTATGTGTGGATGACTTGTGATGGAATGCGTGGTGTTCGTTTTTGTGTTTGAATAAGTGTGGCGTTCAGTGAGTGAGAAAGGAAATGGTTGCATATCCCAGAACCAACGTGTGTCTGTGAGCAGGGGTTGTGAGAGAGAGAGCATTCAATTTTGTGCAGATGAGGGATATACATTTTAAAATATAGTATACATCAAATATATTTTTTTATTGTCCTATCATGATGGAACGATCCCCAACCCTATATCCTAGACACCCACCTGAGCGACCCATACACCAAAGAGAAGTCCCCATCTGTTTTATGGACCTGCTGTGAGTTGCCTATATGCAGCCAAAACAGAAAATTAAATGCGGTCAGAGACCTACTTGAGCAGCACCGCCCCCTCAATATTCTGAGCCTGCCTGGCAGGGTTGGTCCTACAAAGCCAGAGCCCCCTGATGGGAGAGCATAATATACAAAGAAATTCTCAAAGCTGCTAATGAGAACCTTGACGACCTTGTACCTAGCCGGTGGGGATTCCGGTGGGGTACCCCCACCCAGGTGGCAGTGCTGGCAACACTGGCTGCAGTAACCCATGGGGAGGGGGTCACACTCGGACAATCAGAGAGGGGGCTTATCATTGTGGCCCAGGTGGCACAAAATAATTAAAGGTCTGACTGCACAGAGATGCTTGGGAAATATACTTCTCCCATGGGCAAAGAAATTCAAAAGGGGTGATGATATTAATTAACAGTAATTTCGATCCGAATGTGCAAATTGTCCAAAGAGATACACAAGGTAGATGGATTATTTTAAATATGTTATTGGACCATAAACAGATATGGCTCATTAAGCTTTACGGACCAAATAATGATGATCCACACTTGTTTGACAATATATATAATAAATTATCAACTCTGCAAGCAATTCAAGACTCTATTATTATGGTGGGAGATTATAATACCATTTTAAATAGCTCAATGGACCGTAAAGGAAATCACACTACAAACAATCACCCTCGTGCGCTTAAGGAAATCGTGAATGTCATGGATACATTAGAACTAGTAGATATATGGAGGCTTAAATATCCTGATCTAGTGAGATATACATGGCGGAGACTCAATCAAGCTAGTCGTCTTGACTTCTTTCTTATTTCATTCTCGTTGGCACCAAAAGTAAAAAAAAGTGTTGATAGGGGACAGAATGCGGTCGGACCATCATATAATTGGCATATACATTACTCTTACTGCATTTCCACATGGGCAAGGATATTGGAAATGTAATCAAAGACTATTGGATAATAACTTGTTTTTAACTAGGACAGAGGAATGTATAACTGATTTTTTCCAACCTAACATAGGTACAGCAAATCCCCGTATTGTATGGGACACCTTTAAATGTGCATTTAGAGGCCATGCAATTCAGTACTAAAGCAATTTAGGTCAAAAGAGTCCATACTAACAAAGGAAATAGAAGGTCTAACAGAACAGATAGATAGCAATAAAAACTGTAACATAGAGGCTCCGAATAAATTAGAGGAAAACAAAAATAAATGGAGAAACTTATTCAAGAAAGATCAAGTGTAATATATTATAAAAATAAAGCAAACTGGATGAAATATGGGGAAAAATGCACCAAATTATTTTTTTCTCTTCAACATAGGAATGCTACCAAAAATAATTTACTGAAACTGGTTACAAATGACAGAGTCACCCATGATTCACCGAATGATATTTTGAAGGAGGAAACAAAGTACTTTAAGCATATGTTTTCGTTTCAGTCGCCTCCATCTCCTCTAACTGAAGCTAATTGTAGAGATGTTTTTTCTATTGATAATGTAAAATTAACAGCCATACAGAAAGACTCATGTGAAGGTGAAATTACAGAGGAGGAACTTCTGGATGCAATTATTTCAATTTTGGAGAATCTCTAATAAAATGGGTTAAAATCATGTATAGTAACCCTAGGTGTAAAATAGTAAATAATGGCTATTTCTCAGAAAGTTTTAAACTGTCAAGAGGAGTGAAACAAAGTTGTCCACTATCGGCATATCTATTTATTATGGCCATCGAGATGTTAGCTATTGAAATCAGATCCAACAATACTATCAAGGGATTAGAAATCCAGGGCTTAAAAACAAAGGTGTCATTGTACGCTGATGATACATTTTCTAACCTCTCTGGATTACAACCAAATTATGAGAAATGTACTATATTATGTATTGGATCACAAAAAAATACAATTTTGACATGACCATGTAGTTTACCAATAAAATGGTCTGATGGTGATGTGGATATACTCGGAATACATATCCCAAATGAAATAAATGATCTAACTCCAATACATTTTAATAGAAAGTTAGCAAAAATAGATAAGATCTTGCTACCATGGAACGGTGGGTGCCTGTCAATTTTTTGAAAAATCACCCTGATTAACACTTTAGTATTATCCCAGTTTACCTATTTGCTTATGGTCTTGCCTACACCTAGCACACACTTTTTATTTAAATTATATGAGAAAAAAACATTCAATTTTATTTGGAATGGCAAGCCAGACAAAATTAAACGGGCCTATTTATATAATGAATATGAATTCGGAGGACAGAAATGATTAAATATTAAAGCAATAGACCTATCACTAAAAGCTTCAGTCATACAAAAGTTATACTTAAACCCAAACTAGTTCACAAGCAAATTAGTAAGATTGTCTCACCCTATGTTCAAGAATGGCTTTTTCCCTATATTCAGATTACAACTTCTCACTTTCAGTTATTTGAAAAGGAAATAATCTCCCAAATATCACTATTTCTAAAACATGCCATAGAAAGTTGGTTGCAATTTCAATTTAATTCTCCAGAAAGGACAGAACAAATAATGCAACAAATATTGTGGTTAAACTCAAATATACTAATTGATAAAAAACCTTTTTTTTGATGAAATGTTTAAAAAAGGTATAATCTTCGAAAATGATATCATCGGTAGGACTGGTGGAGTTATGTCGAACATGCAGCTAACAAAAACATATGGAAATGTCTGCTCTACCCAAAATTACAACCAAATAATTGCAGCAAAATGGAAGAGGAAAGTGGAAGGGGGAAAAAGTAAGGAACTTGTCTGTCGGCCTTGCATTAAAGAACATAATTGATTAAAGAAAACTGTGATAAATAAAAAAAAGTATACCAGTTTCATTTAAGGACCAAAGGATTGACAGCTGTCCCATATAGGTTGCAAAATAGTTGGGAAGAGATTTTTGACGTACCAATCCCATGGCATAGTGTTTATGAACTGATACGCAAAACGACGCCGGATTCAAAACATATAAATTTTCTATTTAAATTATTATATACAATTCTTGCTCCCAATAGAATGTTATTGATATGGGGGATACAATCTTCCCAGCTCTGCAGATTTTGCTGCGAAGAGACAGAATCATTAGATCATTTGTTTTGCTACTGTCCATTTGTAGCTTGTTTATCGACACAGGTTCAGGAATGGCTAAAGGATTGTAATATTTTCCTGGAGCTAACCCTGCAGATAGCATTACTGGATGATTTGAAAAGTCATAGTCAATCGATCAATAATATAATAATACTTTTAACAATCTGTAGAAACAATTAGAATAGAAAGGTTCAGAACTTCTGTAAAACATCACAGTACAGTTGAAAAATATATGGCAAATAGAAATCCAATATGAATGGCGTTAAGAGATAGATGGGTGGTGTTGAATGGAGTTGAAGGATGGGACTAATAACAATTAACAACAACTAATAACAACAAGATAACTAATAATGTAAGCATACTGTGTCCATAATAAGTATATAGGTTATAGGTTGAGAGCTTTTGTGAAAGAGCACAGTTAGAAAGATATGGCATATAGAAGCAAACCGGATGGACATCATGAAAATGATCGGAGAGGTTGAGAGTAGAAGTTCAGGAGTAAAAACAAACAAAATAGAATTATTTTAAAATTGACTGTCCATAAAATGTATATAGTATGTATAAGCTGAAAGTAGAGGCCTAAGCATTGTTGTTCACTAGTTTACTCCAATTAGGGAAGGGGTGATGGTGTTGGAAAGTAATAAAGGGAAATATATATTTTTTTAAAGGATATGTATATGTATGTGTGGGGAGAACAAGTATTTGATACACTGCCGATTTTGCAGGTTTTCCTACTTACAAAGCATGTAGAGGTCTGTAATTGTTATCATAGGTACACTTCAACTGTGAGAGACGGAATCTAAAACAAAAATCCAGAAAATCACATTGTATGATTTTTAAGTAATTAATTTGCATTTTATCGCATGACATAAGTATTTGATCACCTACCAACCAGTAAGAGTCCCGTCTCTCACAGACCTGTTAGTTTTTCTTTAAGAAGCCCTTCTGTTCTCCACTCATTACCTGTATTAACTGCACCTGTTTGAACTCGTTACCTGTATAAAAGACACCTGTCCACACACTCAATCAAACAGACTCCAACCTCTTCACAATGGCCAAGACCAGAGAGCTGTGTAAGGACATCAGGGATACAATTGTAGACCTGCACAAGGATGGGATGGGCTACAGGACAATAGGCAAGCAGCTTGGTGAGAAGGCAACAACTGTTGGCGCAATTATTCAAAAATGGAAGAAGTTCAAGATGACGGTCTGGGGCTCCATGCAAGAGCTCACCTCGTGGGGCATCAATGATCATGAGGAAGGTGAGGGATCAGCCCAGAACTACACGGCAGGACCTGGTCAATGACCTGAATAGAGCTGGGACCACAGTCTCAAAGAAAACCATTAGTAACACACTACGCCGTCATGGATTAAAATCCTGCAGCGCACACAAGGTCCCCCTGCTCAAGCCAGCGCATGTCCAGGCCCGTCTGAAGTTTGCCAATGACCATCTGGATGATCCAAAGGAGGAATGGGAGAAGGTCATGTGGTCTGATGAGACAAAAATTGAGCTTTTTGGTCTAAACTCCACTCGCCGTTTTTGGAGGAAGAAGAAGGATGAGAACAACCCCAAGAACACCATCCCAACCGTGAAGCATGGAGGTGGAAACATCATTCTTTGGGGATGCTTTTCTGCAAAGGGGACAGGACGACTGCACCGTATTGAGGGGAGGATGGATGGGGCCATGTATCGTGAGATCTTGGCCAACAACCTCCTTCCCTCAGTAAGAGCATTGAAGATGGGTCGTGGCTGGGTCTTCCAGCATGACAACGACCTGAAACACACAGCCAGGGCAACTCTGGAGTGGCTCCGTAAGAAGCATCTCAAGGTCCTGGAGTGGCCTAGCCAGTCTCCAGACCTGAACCCAATAGAAAATCTTTGGAGGGAGCTGAAAGTCCGTATTGCCCAGCGACAGCCCCGAAACCTGAAGGATCTGGAGAAGGTCTGTATGCAGAAGTGGGCCAAAATCCCTGCTGCAGTATGTGCAAACCTGGTCAAGACCTACAGGAAACGTATGATCTCACCAAATATTAAGTTCTGTTTTTCTGATGTATCAAATACTTATGCATGCAATAAAATGCAAATTAATTACTTAAAAATCATACAATGTGATTTTCTGGATTTTTGTTTTAGATTCCGTCTCTCACAGTTGAAGTGTACCTATGATAACAATTACAGACCTCTACATGCTTTGTAAGTAGGAAAACCTGCAAAATCGGCAGTGTATCAAATACTTGTTCTCCCCACTCTATGTATGTATGTATATATGTATTTATGTATGTACAGTTGAAGTCGGAAGTTTACATACACCTTAGCCAAATACATTTAAACTCAGTTTTTCACAATTCCTGACATTTAATCCTAGTAATAATTCCCTGTCTTAGGTCAGTTAGGATCACCACTTTATTTTAAGAATTTGAAATGTCAGAATAATAGTAGAGAGAATGATTTATTTCAGCTTTTATTTATTTCATCACATTCCCAGTGGGTCAGCAGTTTACATACACTCAATTAGTATTTGGTATCAATGCCTTTAAATTGAAAAAAAAATGTGATAAAAAAAAGAATTTAAAAAAGACAGGAACAAACAAAACAAACAACCATACCATTCAGCATATATCATTTGATATACTTCTTCCCTTTACAGGCAGGCATGTGAACAAAATCAATTTGCATATTTAACCAAAAAGCCTCAGGGGACTGGTATCCCCCACTTTTGACACATGACTCACATGGTGATTGTGTAAAAAAAAACACAACACTCCAGGACGGAAAAAATCCCATAAGCGTTTATAGTTTTATTGGTTAGGGGTAAGTCAGTTCCCCATACTTTTACCAAAAGTGGACATACGCCAATCTTTTTCTGAGACTATTTCCCAGTCCCTGTAGACAGTCATATAATGCTTTAACCTTATCTCTATCAAATTATCCATAAAGGGACCAACTCAGAACGTCAACGTTTGGGTGTGCAAGTTTGTATATTATTATTATTTCCATTATTACTTCATCAAATCTCCAGTAATCGATTATTCACACATATAATTTCTCTTCTTTTTTTCATATCTTCACAGAATCCGTATATCGGAACCCCTAGATAACATGATATATCGAAACGTATTATCCAAATACAGTATTCAACCCTCATGTCTCTATTTTCACTACTCATAGCTCTCAGGCTACATATACATTTATCCTATGCCTACAAACAGTACTGCCAATGCCAAATCCCCTCTCTGGGATTTAGGATCCTTGTCACTACTTTTATTTTCACTACACATTTATTTAAAATTGACTTACTGAAATTCTGTGGGTTGTCATGTTCAAATTCGTGAATGTGGTGTGTTCCCCCAGGCAGTCATCAGTGGAGGTCTGGTCAGGGCGGATCCACGTCGTCTTTGGTCGGACAGGAATTTCCCACACTCTCCGAAGGAGAGTGCCACCGGTGTCTCCGTCGCAGACCTTCACAGATTCTCTCCCCAGACAGAATCACACATCCTTTTTCGTGACGCCATTAAACTCGGTCCACCCGCATCGCACTATGCGTTAGAGCATCCCACTTCTGACACCAATCCCATCTTGAGTTCCTATCTCACTCACACTCACACACACAAAATAGAGGAGTGATCAGGTCCTACAACCTAAATCATGTAATTGCATGGCTGCTAAAATATTGCATAATTTGTCGTTGGACCATTGGAGAACTCATCCAAACTGGTATCTTACCCACATAAAAAGTAAACACAGTTTTGCTCTGATACTTAGTTTCAACTGTATGAGAAACAGTTATTCCTGTCCACTGATCTCTTAGGGCTGTCTGTTGGCTGTGAGCTTCAATTCTACAGAAGTATTTTCTTATTTCTAAAATGGGGTTTGGTTTATAGCTATCACAGGTGCACCTTACTATTTTATACCATATAATTTCAATGGATTTCTAGTAATTTTTTTATAGCATTTTTCTTTCTTTTAATGACAGTAACACGCAGGATTACATTTAGTTCATTAAATGACAGTACCACGCAGGACTTCAAAAATTGATCCTAACTACCTATGACAGTACCATCAGGACTACATAGCTCTTTATTATGACGATACGATCATGATCTCATAACCTTTAAACGGCAGCACATTCACGGCTCCGTGTCTCTTATTTCAGGACAGTACGATCACGACTTCCTATTTATTATGACGATACCATCAGGATCTCATAACCTTAAAACAGCTGCACGTTACTGGCGCCGTGTTTTTATTAATTGTTTCCAAGAAATGTCCATCTCACCTTTTACTTAACTATGTTTGAGATCCCGTATTCACCCGCCAACGCCCCTCTCCTTGAACCTTAGGCAGGTATCAGCTTCTCCTCAGTGGAGGGTGAGTTTCCTTGAGTCACTTTGTTATAACCCCTGTGCACAGTTCAACCCAGGTTCTCAGGAGTGGTCAGCAGGTGAAGGTCGGGATCCCCTCCTCGTCGTAAAGAATGTTGTGGAAATTCTAACCAATAAGGAGAGACTTAGTCATTTATTCAAACAATCTATCTTTATTTGATATCGATTAATTATTGCAATAATGGAGCTGGTCAGCCTCTGCTCACCTCATATCTCCACACAGCTGTGCCCTTGAAAGATATGAGAAGAACAGGATAGACTGAGACATCGTGGTCACTCTCAGAGGCTCTTTCTCTTGTGCCATGTGACCAAGTTGAACAGAAGCCCAGATGGCTGGAAACAGTAACAGGTCGTCGCACCATGTCCTTGACAATAAAAACAAACTTAATTTTTCTCTCACAGATGCCGCCGGGAAATTTGAGGCATTATCAAGTGCTTGTGAAATTGTGAATGAGAGACTGATGAAGTGTGTACAGAGCAGGGCTCAATAAATCAGGCACGGTATTAACACCACTTACAAATAATCATAAATATAGATGAGTGGTTTGTTTGTGTATGTGTGTGGTAAAACGTAGGGCAATAACAAACAAATGGCCAGGCCTTACTTAATTTGGGAGCTCCCATAACAGCCAGATCCGGGTATCTTTATACTTTATAATACTGCAGAGTCTCACTAACTACTCTCCCAAGGCACCTGCCTCAGGAAGGACTTTAAAGGGAGAGATACAGAATCATTGTTAAACTCATCAGAAAACTTGGTAGTGGACCTGGAAGAGAAAATAAACATGTACTTAGTTTTCACTAGGCTACATCTTAATCAATCTTTAAAATTCTCAATCTTAATCAGTCCTAAGAATGCAATATTCAGTACTACTATGCCTATAAAGTATATACCTGTCAAGCCCTGACCTACAGAATTCTAGTTAGTTTGGTCAGGGTGTGTATGTTGAGTTCTATGTGGTGGTAGATCTATGTGTAGATCTAGGTTTTGTATGTCTATGATTGGTGATCATACTTAGGCAGCCTGTTTTCCTGCCTGTGTTGTGGGATCTTGATTGTGTTCGGTGAGTTTTGGCTTGCTCGTGTATAGCCTTCCGACGTCACGTTTAGTTGCCTTTTGTTGTTTTGTATGTTTATTCAGTACAATAAACATGTATGCATTTCACTCTGCGCCTTGGTCTGACCCGTCCTTCAACGTCCGTGACAGTATCCCTTTTTCAATCGAGCTTACTGCATTCTGGGCAGGAAGCCTTGATAAAACCATGCGTATACATAATCATACTGGAGACACACCACGTGATACAGGGTCCCATTAAGCGGAATATGCACCCCCTAAAGTAAACAATCCCAGAGCCCCTTGTAATCTTATCATCTACACCTGTTGCATTGACGTTACATTACTTTTTGTCCCTGGGACATCAACTAGTCGAAATATGAAACCTGTTGTTTAACAAATCTGCTAGGGCTTTAAAAAAGCTGGTGCTGGCTTATCAGCTCTTTCCCTTTTTTTTTTCACAGCCCTGGTACAAAAAAAACATTTATTTGGATTTACTTCAATTTTGGACAGTGTTCCAAGTAATGGAAACAGATTATTGTTTTAGATGACATTACCTCCTTACTTAAATCACTGGTGTTATTCACACCACCGAATTGAGAAACCGTCAAAAACATATCTTATTCATACCTCTGTTCCAAATGTTCCCACTGTGTCCCTTACAGCCTGAGTTCAGTGAGTACCACTCACTTTCACTGGTGGCTGTCACGCCCTGGCTCTGGGACTCTGTTATGTTGAGCCAGGGTGTGTGGTTTCTATGTGTTTTGTGTGCTAGGGTGATTATCTAGTTCATTTGTTTCTATGTTGGCCGGTGTGGTTCTCAATCAGAGGCAACGTGTATCAGCTGTTGCTTGTTGTCTCTGATTGGGAACCATACTTAGGCAGCCTGTTTTCCACAGTGTGTTGTGGGATCTTGTTCCGTTTGGTTTGTGTAACCGTAGGACTTCACGTTTCGTATCGTTTGTTGTTTTGTTCTTGTGATCATTCAAATTAAAAGTATGTTCGCATTCCACGCTGCGCCTTGGTCCACTTCCTCCAGCGATCGTGACAGTGGCTTATCTATGGATCCACAGGAAGCTTATCTTTAACCCAAACACTAGATGGCAGCCTCTAATTTAATATCAGTCCCAAGGATCAATGCGTTTGTTCATCATGTTACCTTGTATAGAAACTTTAGCTTCTTCAAATTACTAAGATATTGCATTATTAGAGTGCTATCTGAATGCCACTAATAACATATTACCATTCACATGCTGTCAACACTCATAAAATGTTACATCAACTGATAGACCATGAGTACCATGAATCTTTCCATTTTACTGTCTTTATCACTGTCTTTGTTACTTTCACTAGTCTCCATATCTGTTTCCTTCATCTAGGACCCTTCTACTCTACTTTTATTTTTTTCATACTGGCCCCCACTGGTGGTGGGGGTTGAGGCTGTGCAGAGGGAGCTGAGGGAGGGGTCGGTTTATTTGTGCCTTGCAGCTTTTTCCTAGCCTGGTTTAACTCTTCACGAATGCTCTGAATAACGTGAAAATGATATTTGTCATCGGAAGCGGTTTTAAAAGCAGAGACTCTATTTCCCAGACCCTTTAGACACTCATACAAGGCTTTGACCTTATCTTTATCAAATTATCCATAAATGGACCACTCTGAACACTTCTAAGAATCCCTTTTACACCACTTACTTACGTCTACGTGTGGGTGTGCAAGTTGTATTTTCCCCGCTGGATCAGCACCTTCAGTGGTGCATTTAGAGGGTTTATTATTACACTAAATCTCTAATAACCCCTTATACACACATACAACTCGATCTTTCTTTATCCCACTAAGTCTCTCAACCAACACAAGTCTACCTGACCACTGGTCTATCATCTTATGTGTGCAAATCGGTTATTTAATTATATATATCACACATATTATTTAATGTAAATCAGTTTCCTTAGATTTACCCAGTGTACTGTGTATCATGACTATTATTGAATGTAAATCAGTTTCCTTAGATTTACCCCTTGGATCAATTTCCTTAGATCCCCTGAACCAGTTTCCTTAGGTTCTCTAAACCAGTTTCCTTAGGTTTTACTCCCGTTGATCAATGTTAACCCTGGATCAATTTCCTTAGATCCCCTGAACCAATTTCCTTAGGTTTTAAACGTGATTGTAGGTACATTCTGAATCAATTTCCTTAGATCCTACCTTTCACCGGCCAGATTCATTATTATAGGAAAATTGTTCTGCCAAATTGAACCCCAACATTTCGTGGATGAGAAGGACAAGAGATCTCTCACCATTAAGCTCGGCTGGAAAACAGGCAGTGCCTCACAGAGATTTTTGAATAAGGTCTCTTACCTTTTTAAGTTGTGGTCAGAGGGATGTCTGAGTCCAAGCTGAGCTAAACGGATCAAAAAGTCAGATCGCTCTCATCCGGGTCACGTCACCAAATGTTGTGGAAAATTCGATCCAAAGATTAAGGCAGAGACTATTTAATGATATAATAGAAAAATATTTAATACAAGCAGCTGCAGGGGAATTCTATCTCTGATTTCACAGGGAAGAACTCGAAGAGGAAATGGTTACATATCCCTTATATAGTGGGAGATGATAATACAATCATATTATACAACAGGGACGGCCTGTTCAATAGGGCGATATGGGCGACGCACTGCCAAACGGGAAAAGGAAGGGATTTTTTTTCTAATCAATTATAAAAAAAAAAATTAAATAAAAAAAAATATTTTTTTTTTATAAATTTATAAAAAATTATATCACGGCAACAGCAGTTATCAGTGTTCACGTCTGATCTGCCAGCCACTAAATGTCAAATCAGGCTAAAGTCGTGCTTCAAATGGCCCCGCCCGTTTTTTGGGCGATTTCAGTCAGGTTGAAAATCGCCCAGAAGTCTGTCATAGACTCCCATGTAAAATCTAGTTTTGTCACATTTCAAAGCTTTCAATACATTCTCTATGGGTGTCTGTGGGCTTGCACTTACGCGCTTTCGTCATACATAACGTAACCACGAATGAACGTAACTAAGAAAAGACCAGGTAGCAGCCTCATTCAATTCACTACTACTATCAAAATGGCTAGGCTTCAGTCCAACTCGATTGTGTCTTTGAACGAAGTTCCTTTTTGTCGGCGAACAAATGAAGATAAATTGGCAACGAAACAATTAGGACCTCCCAGACCAAATTTAATAATTCAACAGGTGTCTACTAAAGGGGGGAAGTCCTACACCCGAGGATTTTCCAAAAATTGGTATGAACGGAAAACCTGGCTAGCAGGCTGCGATGTAGCTAATGCAGTTTTTTGCTACCCCTGCTTACTCTTCCACCCTGAAGGCGGCACAGCAGACAGCACCGCTTGGACAGCGACTGGTGTAACCGACATGCACCATCTTTCAGAAAAGATTAAGAAAAATTAGCTGTCAAAGACCCACATATAGCTGTTTGAGATTGTCTGCTTTTGGGAGAGTGAATATTGCCACTCAACTGGATGAGGGATACAGGCTAGCTGTCCGCCGCCACAACGATGAGGTTAGCAACAGCAGAGTCGTGAACACTGTCTACGAGAATCGAGACGACCTCATAGAATGTTTTGAAGCCATCCGGACGGGTTCATTGGGTTCATTTGACCAGCACACCTTGAGAGAGGCAGCTGGCTACGTGAGGATACTACATGATGAAGATTTAATTTTTTTCCTGCGGCTTTTTCACAAAATCATGCCCCACGTCGACATTCTGTACCAGAAGCTACAGAAGAAGGACATCGATGCTGTCTCTATCAAACGTGCCCTCGACAGCTTCACAAGCAAGTGCAGGCCATAAGGTAAGATTAAACAGATATCAAAAAATGTGGTAAAAGCTCTTGTTGATCCTGCAATCTGAACAAATACCAAGATGCTGTATTTTCAGCTGATATTTCATTTGTTTAAGGAAATGCATATTGTTTATGCAGTGTTGAGGAATGTGAAAGAACACCCTTGATTATTTTTACTGTGATAACTTATTTTGCTTTTGTAAGCCAACACTTTTGAGATCAGTCAATAAATGCTTCTGGTATTGACTTATATGCTGCCCCTGTCTTCATGTTGTTGCTGGACATATCTTTTTAAAAATGTGTGTAGGTCACCTAAATCATCAGAAAAATTGCCCTCCCTGAGAATTTGTTCAGGAGCCGCCACTGTTATACAAGCAACAGTTCCGGAACAAAATGGCCTTGTGTTAGTGTGCAGACATACCAGTAGTCTATGAAAGGCATAACGTCACAGTCCAACACAGAAAATATCCCTTGAGAAGTTACAACAGCTCACCACAAATTCTGCCACCACAATACACAAACACACACACACACACTTCACTAGACATGTAGAGTAATTGAGGTGTTTGACTAATTTTTGGTTCATTAACAGTAGATTATGTTTTATGGCTGGGGCTGAGACACACTTGATTAGCTTTCTGTGACTCTGGCAAAGCCATAAATTATTGCTGACATAGGACATGGCACCCAATGCTGTGTAGTTATTTTTGAATCCTGTTCCACAGAAAGGCACTATAAAGTCAAATCAAATCAAATTGTATTTGTCAGATGCGCCGAATAGAACAGGTGTAGTAGACCTTACCGTGAAATGCTTACTTACAAGCCCTTAACCAACAATGCAGTTCAAGAAATAGAGTTAAGAACATATTTACTAAATAAAGTTTTTTTTAAATAATAAAAAGTAACACAATAAAATCACATAACAATAACGAGGCTATATACAGGGGTACCGGTATCAAGTCAATGTGCGTGTCACGATCGTCTGAGGAAACGGACCAATACGCAGCGCGTGGAGTGAACATGATGACTTTATTTAAATAAAAGCAACCACGAAAACAACAAACAAATGACGATAGTGAAGTCCTACAGTGACTATGACTGAACCTGGAACAAAAACCCACAATTCCCACAGGAAAACAATCAGATTAAATATGGCTCCCAATCAGAGATAACGAGCCGACAGCTGACACTCGTTACCTCCGATTGGGAGTCATTGACCAAACCTAGACATAAACCCCACAGAACTGCAAACATAGAAATACACCCAAAACCCAACATAACCAAACCAAAACCCAACAAAACAAATACACCCTGGCTCAAATATAAAAGTCCCGGAGCCAGAGTGTCACAGTACCCCCCCCTAAAGGTGCGAACTCCGGGCGCACCAGCATACAGTCTATGGGAGGGTCTGGGTGGGCGTCTGTCCACGGTGGCGGCTCTGGCCCTGGTCGTGGTCCCCACCCCACCTTAGTCCCTATCCGCTTCCGTAGCCTCCTCCATATGACCACCCCCCAACTAAACCCCACTGGATTAAGGGGCGGCACCGGACTAACGGGCAGCACCGGACTAAGGGGCAGCACCGGACTAAGGGGCAGTACCGGACTAAGGGGCAGCACCAGGATAAGGGGCAGCACCGGGCTAAGGGACAGCACCGGACTCAATGGCGGATCCTGGCTGGCTGGCTCTGGCGGATCCTGGCTGGACGGCTCTGGCGGATCCTGGCTGGACGGCTCATGGCTGGCTGAAGGATCTGGCTGCTCATGGCTGGCTGACGGATCTGGCTGCTCATGGCTGGCTGACGGATCTGGCTGCTCATGGCTGGCCGACGGATCTGGCTGCTCATGGCTGGCCGACGGATCTGGCTGCTCATGGCTGGCCGACGGATCTGGCTGCTCATGGCTGGCCGACGGATCTGGCTGCTCATGGCTGGCTGACGGATCTTCCTGCTCATGGCTGGCCGACGGATCTGGCTGCTCATTGCTGGCCGACGGATCTGGCTGCTCATGGCTGGCCGACGGATCTGGCTGCTCATGGCTGGCTGAAGGCTCTGGCTGATCCTGTCTGGCGGAAGGCTCTGGCTGATCCTGTCTGGCGGAAGGCTCTGGCTGATCCTGTCTGGCGGAAGGCTCTGGCTGATCCTGTCTGGCGGAAGGCTCTGGCCGATCCTGTCTGGCGGAAGGCTCTGGCTGATCCTGTCTGGCGGAAGGCTCTGGCTGATCCTGTCTGGCGGAAGGCTCTGGCTGATCCTGTCTGGCGGAAGGCTTTAGCGGCTCCGGTCTGGCGGACGGCTCTGAAGGCTCATGGCAGACGGGCGGCTTATGCAGCGCTTGGCAGACGGACAGTTCAGACGGCGTTGGGCAGACAGGCAGTTCAGGCGCCGTTGGGCAGACGGGCAGTTCAAGCGCCGTTGGGCAGACGGGCAGTTCAGGCGCCGTTGGGCAGACGGGCAGTTCAGGCGCCGTTGGGCAGACGGCAGACCCTGGCCGGCCGAGACGCACTATAGGCCTGGTGCGTGGTGCCGGAACTGGTGGTCCCGGGCTGAGGACACGCATCTCAGGGCTAGTGCGGGGAGTAGCAACAGGGCATGCTGGACCCTGGGGACGCACATAAGGCCTAGTGCGTGGTGCCGGAACTGGTGGTCCCGGGCTGAGGACACGCATCTCAGGGCTAGTGCGGGGAGCAGCAACAGGACGCACAGGACTCTGGGGACACACAGGAGGCTTGGTGCGTGGTGTAGGCACTGGTGGTACTGGACTGGAGCGGGGAGGTGGCGCCGGAAATACCGGACCGTGCAGGCGTACTGGCTCCCTTGAGCACTGAGCCTGCCCAACCTTACCTGGTTGTATACTCCCCGTCGCCCGACCAGTACGGGAAGGAGGAATAACCCGCACCGGGCTATGTAGGCGAACCGGGGACACCATGCGTAAGGCTGGTGCCATGTAAGCCGGCCCGAGGAGACGCACTGGTGGCCTGATGCGTTGGGCCGGCTTCATGACATCCGGCTCAATGCTCAATCTAGCCCGGCCGATACGTGGAGCTGGAATGTACCGAACCGGGCTATGCCTGCGTACAGGAGACACCATGCGCTCTACTGCGTAACACGGTGTCTGCCCGTACTCTCGCTCTCCACGGTCAGTCCAGGGAGTAGGCGCAGGTCTCCTACCTGACTTCGCCACACTCCCTTTTAGCCCCCCCCCCAAGAAATTTTTGGGTAGTACCCACGGGCTTCCAGCCTCGACTCCGTGCTGCCTCCTCATACCACCTCCTCTCGGCTTTAGCTGCCTCCAGCTCTTCACGAGGGCGGCGATATTCTCCCGGTTGTGCCCAAGGACCCTTTCCATCCAGTATCTCCTCCCATGTCCATGAATCCTTGATAGGCGTCCATAAATCCTGTTGCCGCTTGACACGCTGCTTGGTCCTTTTGTGGTGGGTTTTTCTGTCCACGATCGTCTGAGGAAACGGACCAATACGCAGCGCGTGGAGTGAACATGATGACTTTATTTAAATAAAAGCAACCACGAAAACAACAAACAAATGACGATAGTGAAGTCCTACAGTGACTATGACTGAACCTGGAACAAAAACCCACAATTCCCACAGGAAAACAATCAGATTAAATATGGCTCCCAATCAGAGATAACGAGCCGACAGCTGACACTCGTTACCTCCGATTGGGAGTCATTGACCAAACCTAGACATAAACCCCACAGAACTGCAAACATAGAAATACACCCAAAACCCAACATAACCAAACCAAAACCCAACAAAACAAATACACCCTGGCTCAAATATAAAAGTCCCGGAGCCAGAGTGTCACAGTGCGGGGGTACAGGTTAGTCGAGGTAATTTGTACATGTAGGTAGGGGTAAAGTGACTATGCATCGACTATGCATATATTGCCTATATTGTCATGTTTCTATTGGATTTGCATGGCATCTAGAAACGTTTTGGTGTTTGGTTTAAAATGACTTAAATCAAACACTGATGCACTCTGTGTAAACAACCAGAAGCCTTTGCATGGTTGACCAAATACTGCATCACCACAGCCAGTGAAGAATCCTCAGAAAACAACCCATGACGGGTGTGTTATGGGTCCTGTTTCCATAGCAACAGGTCCCATCCCTTAATATGTGATAATTCACTATTATGAGTACCTCAGAATAAGTCTGCTGGAGTCTTACAATATGTATTTACTCCTCCAGTCTGACACAGCAAACTACTTTAAGATCCAGTGGCTCCTGTCGATCCTATGAAAAACTGAAAAGTAAATTGGTGAGAGCCGTTTTAGCTGTCAGCAGATTATTACCCCACACTGCTCTGTGTGAATGTGCTCATAACAGCCAGATGGCTTAGATGTGGTTTGGAACATCTGTGTGGTGCGTTGCACAGAAGACAGACAGAGAGAGACAGAGTGAGGGAGGGATGGATAGACCCCAGCGCCACTCTAAGCCCTCAGTTTTTCCGTCACCAATGTCGCCACTACGGAAGACACCAGTCTTGAGGCTAGTGGATGACTTATGAGGCTGATGGTTTGGTCTGGCTGTGCTTTAATGGGGCCGGGCTGGTGACGGGACAGGGGGGACGGGGGGGGGGGGGGGGGATTGGAGGGGCTTTGAAAATAGCCTGGCTCAAACCTGCGGTCGATTCCGAGTCCCCTCACCACTGCCCATACAAGTGTGGTGTTAATTTACGAGGCTGTTTAACCGCGTTTTGGTCCACTGACACTAGATGACAAAAGCCTAATGTCCTGCTCTTTAAACCCAGCTCTAATGGTTGCTTTAGTGCTTTAGTGCGAGCAGCAGGCACTGGGAGAGGCACCTAAGGGTCTTTTCATGGGGGCCCTCTGAGTAACACATCAGCTCACACATCTATGGGCCACCGTCCAGAGCTTTATTAGTACCTGCTTCTGTGGCTGTGGCGCAACTGTTTTTAGGCACGGCTCTGTGACGGGGACAGTAGGAACATGTGACCTATTAGACTGATGTAACTATGATTTTTGGATGTGAATGTCTTATTAATATCAATGACTGTGGCGCCTGTGACATTTGAATCGCAACTAGAGGACTGGGGATTTTAGACTGAGCCCTCAGAGAGAGCCATTTTAGACCTGTAATTGGTTGCTTGACTTGATCGGATAGAGAACTTTGTCTTAATGTTAAGATCATTTCCAGTCTCATCATTGCAATTCAGAACAGAACAGGTTAATGCAGCATCTCTTCCTGTTATAACTTTGTGGTAAGTTAATGTCACATGTGAATGTTGTTGGGCAAATTTACAGTATATGAAATATGAGAGCAAACATACAGTATAAAAATACCTGGGTAAACAGGACATTTATGACTATATACCTTTCTGTGTGGGCCCGCCAGCCCACGCAATTAGAAACCTTCTGAGAGGAAGATAAAATTATCGCTCAAACCTCTCACATTGCTCAACCTAGGCCACCAAGAAGAAAATGGTTTACTGTTGGATCAACACTGTCAATGATGCATTGAAAATTATCTAAAAGGCCTGATTCCAAACAAATGTCTACTACTATCTCTCCATCTTTTTTTGGTTTGAAATTGAAGATTTGATAGCAATGGATTAAAATAAGTATAAGCATAATGGTGGAAAAACCATTAAACCTACCAGAGGGCTAGGTGGGACAGAGAGAAAAGAGGGAGCAAGTTCTATCCACCCTTGGCGAACAGTCTCCTATGGTCTTCTTCACATGCTGGTTCCTGGATTACTTCCACAGGAGGTTGGTGGCACCTTAATTGGGGAGGATGGGCTCATAGTAATTACTGGAATGGAATTAATGGAATGGTATCAAACTTGTTTTTCTGTTTCCCAGTGAGCACCGACTGACGCAGGACATCCATGGATGTTGAAAAGTGGTTGAAATTTGGTCAGTCCACCATGGCCTTAATTTCAATTTCCACAGAGGTAGATTTTTGGTCCGGTATAGACCAGCTTTGATTTAGCCCAAACATAGATATCTACGATTGGTTCCGATTTGGTCCGGTCCGGCCCTGATTTGGCCCAGACCGGCCTTAATTCAGCCCAAACTTGGTTCAGATTTTGTTCGGTCCCAACCGGCCTCCTGAGTGGCGCAGTGGTCTAAGGCACTGCATCTCAGTGCTTGAGGCGTCACTACAGACCCCCTGTTTCGATTCCAGGCTGTATCACAACCGGCTGTGGTTGGGAGTCCCATAGGGCGGCACACAATTGGCCCAGCGTCGTCCGGGTTTGGCCGGTGTAGGCTTTCATTATAAATAAGAATTTGTTCTTAACTGACTTGCCTAGTTAAGTAAAATTAAATTTAAAAAATGTTGGGCCCAAACTTGGTTCATATTTAGTCTTGTCCACACCGGCCTTGATTTGACCTGATTGGTTCAAATTTGATCCGGTCCGACTAAATTTGGTCTTGTTTGGAGGCTGAGCTCATTAGAATAATACCCAGTGTGCTTTACAAGTTTTCATTTTCACATTTACATTTTGGTCATTTAGCAGACACTTCATCCAGAGCAATTTACAGTAAGTGCATTCAACTAAGGTAGATAAACAACTACATATTACAGTCATAGCAAGTAAAGCATTCTGTAACCGTTACTGAGAATGTTGTTGTAGTTCAAGTTTTCTGTTGGTTGTATCAGGAACCTTTGAACATGATCACTGCCAGTTCTGCATTTTAAAAGGCTCACATAAGTGACAGATGGGAGCAGTAATAAAGATTTCAAACTGCAGTCTCCAATTTGCTATTGTAAGTGGAAATAAAATCTTCAAACATGACATAATGCTATCTTCATTGACATGTATATGTAAGTGAAATAATGTAGGGTTACATATTTTCAACATTTGTAAAATATGTCTTTTTAACTTTCACTTATGTATTTTCAATGTAATTTTGCTCACTGCCCACTGGGCACCGACTTCAATTCCACGTTGGTTCTATGTCATTTCATTGAAATGACATGGAAACAACGTTGATTCAACCAGTGTGTGCCCAATGGGTGGGTTGTTTCCCTGTTCATGGTCTTTTTCAGCTCTTTTTCTGCTTCAGGTAGTTGTCTGAACAGACTAATGATGCAAACACAGATTGAGCTCTCCTCTTGTCTCCATCTATTCAACAATGGTCTCCTAATCATAGAGGACTAATGACAGGATGTGGCTTGCTCAGCTTGATGAACTCATCAGTCTTAATTTGTAAGGGGTGGTGGTGGGGGTCAGTTTGTTCATGGAGTAGGATGAAGTTGAACCTAAAGTGTGTTTGATGAGGCACCCTTGGTCTCCATCACTGATGAGCTGGTTGCAGCCACTGTTCTCCAGACTAGTGACTGTGGTCTAAACTTCCTCCAATCCAAGAGCCAATCCATCCCAAGACAAACAGACACAGTGATTACAATTAAGCACTGCTATTAAGGGACATGCTTAAGGCAGATTATGGGAAAGAGTTGAGGCTCTAGTATTTATATATTGCTATTGCAGACTGTTATTTACTCAAGGACGAGCGTGAGATTGAAGTGTGGTCAAGTGTATATATAATTAGATTAATGTGGTTGCACTAACAATGTTGCAGGTAAAAATAAGGTAAACAGATGTCACTCGCAAGGGATAGTTCCCTCTGTCTTTGGCAATTTTATGTATTTATTATTTCACCTTTATTGAACCAGGTAGGCCAGTTGAGAACAAGTTCTAATTTACAACTGCGACCTGGCCAAGATAAAGCAAAGCAGTGCGATAAAAACAACAACACAGAGTTACATATGGGGTAAACAAAACATAAAGTCAAAAATACAACAGAAAATATATATATAGTGTGTGCGAATGTAGTAAATTATGGAGGTAAGGCAATAATTAGGCCATAGTGCAAAATAGTTAAAATTTCGTATTAACACTGGAATGATAGATGTGCAAAAGATGACGTGCAAATAGAGATACTGGGGTGCAAATTAGCAAAATAAATAACAATATGGGGATGAGGTAGTTGGATGGGCTAATTTCAGAATGGCTGTGTGCAGGTGCAGTAATCGGTAAGCTGCTCTGACAACTGACGCTTAAAGTTAGTGAGGGAGATAAGACTCTCCAGCTTCAGAGATTTTTGCAGTTTGTTCCAGTCATTGGCAGCAGAGAACTGGAAGGAATGGCGGCCAAAGGAGGTGTTGGCTTTGGGGATGACCAGTGAGATATACCTGCTGGAGCGCAGACTACGGGTGGGTGTTGCTATGGTGACCAGTGAGCTAAGATAAGACGGGGATTTGCCTAGCAGTGATTTATAGATGACCTGGAGCCAGTGGGTTTGGCGACGAATATGTAGTGAGCGCCAGCCAACAAGAGCGTACAGGTCACAATGGTGGGTAGTATATGGGGCTTTGGTGACAAAACGGATGGCACTGTGATAGACTACATCCAATTTGCTGAGTAGAGCGTTGGAGGCTATTTTGTAAATGACATCGCCGAAGTCAAGGATCGGTAGGATAGTCAGTTTTACGAGGGCATGTTTGGCAGCATGAGTGAAGGAGGCTTTGTTGCGAAATAGGAAGCCGATTCTAGATCTAACTTTTGAATGGAGATGCATAATGTGAGTCTGGAAGGAGAGTTTACAGTCTAACCAGACACCTAGGTATTTGTGGTTGTCCACATACTCTAGGTCAGACCTGCCGAGAGTAGTGATTCTAGTCGGGTGGGCGGGTGCAAGCAGCGTTCGGTTGAAGAGCATGCATTTAGTTTTACTAGTGTTTAAGAGCAGTTGGAGGCTACGGAAGGAGTGTTGTATGGCGTTGAAGCTCGTTTGGAGGTTTATTAACACAGTGTCCAATGAAGGGCCAGATGTATACAAAATGGTGTCGTCCGCATAGAGGTGGATCCCAGTGTCACCAGCAGCAAGAGCGACATCATTGATATACACAGAGAATACAGTCGGCCCGAGAATTGAACCCTGTGACACCCCCATAGAGACTGCCAGAGGTCCAGACAACAGGCCCTCCGATTTGACACATTGAACTCTACTCTACTCTACTCTAATCTGGCTCCCAGGTGTCTTTTATACAGGTAACGAGCTGAGATTAGGAGCACACTCTTAAAGGGAGTGCTCCTAATCTCAGTTTGTTACCTGTATAAAAGACACCTGTCCACAGAAGCAATCAATCAATCAGATTCCAAACTCTCCACCATGGCCAAGACCAAAGAGCTCTCCAATGATGTCAGGGACAAGATTGTAGACCTACACAAGGCTGGAATGGGCTACAAGACCATCGCCAAGCAGCTTGGTGAGAAGGTGACAACAGTTGGTGTGATTATTCGCAAATGGAAGAAACACAAAATAACTGTCAATCTCCCTCGGCCTGGGGCTCCATGCAAGATCTCACCTCGTGGAGTTGCAATGATCATGAGAACGGTGAGGAATCAGCCCAGAACTACACGGGAGGATCTTGTCAATGATCTCAAGGCAGCTGGGACCATAGTCACCAAGAAAACAATTGGTAACACACTACGCCGTGAAGGACTGAAATCCTGCAGCGCCCGCAAGGTCCCCCTGCTCAAGAAAGCACATATACAGGCCTGTCTGAAGTTTGCCAATGAACAACTGAATGATTCAGAGGAGAACTGGGTGAAGGTGTTGTGGTCAGATGAGACCAAAATCGAGCACTTTGGCATCAACTCAACTCGCCGTGTTTGGAGGAGGAGGAATGCTGCCTATGACCCCAAGAACACCATCCCCACCGTCAAACATGGAGGTGGAAACATTATGCTTTGGGGGTGTTTTTCTGCTAAGGGGTCAGGAAAACTTCACCGCATCAAAGGGACGATGGACGGGGCCAAGTTTTGTCAAATCTTGGGTGAGAACCTCCTTCCATCAGCCAGGGTATTGAAAATGGGTCTTGGATGGGTATTCCAGCATGACAATGACCCAAAACACACGGCCAAGGCAACAAAGGAGTGGCTCAAGAAGAAGCACATTAAGGTCCTGGAGTGGCCTAGCTAGTCTCCAGACCTTAATCTCATAGAAAATCTGTGGAGGGAGCTGAAGGTTCGAGTTGCCAAACGTCAGCCTCGAAACCTTAATGACTTGGAGAAGATCTGCAAAGAGGAGTGGGACAAAATACCTCCTGAGATGTGTGCAAACCTGGTGCCCAACTACAAGAAACGTCTGACCTCTGTGATTGCCAACAAGGGTTTTGCCACCAAGTACTAAGTCATGTTTTGCAGAGGGGTCAAATACTTATTTCCCTCATTAAAATGCAAATCAATTCATAATATTTTTGGATTTGTTCAAATAAACCTACCATTAAAAGTATAGACTGATCATGTCTTTGTCAGTGGGCAAACGTACAAAATCAGCAGAGGATCAAATACTTTTTTCCCTCACTGTAAGTACAATACAGGAAGGCACATTTTATAGTCCAGGTGGTAAGGAGGGCAAGTTTTTCAATCATAATAAGTGTCTGGTAGCAGCAGTTGTGATGTGTGTGTAGCATGAATGTATATACAGTCTGTGTGGGTGGGTGCATGTGTGCTAAGGTGCGTAGAATCAAAGCAGGTGGTCAGTCCAGTTCAATTGTTCAGCAGTATGATGGCTTGTAGATAGAAACTGTCTCTGAGCCTGTTGGTATCAGACTTCATATCGTCTGCCCCGATGGTAAGGGAGTGAACAACTCGTGGCTCCCTTGTGCACCGTTTTGAGTAGATGACCTGGACGGGTGGGAGCACGTTCCCAATGATGTACTGGGCCGTCTTCACCACCAGAGTGGACAGAGACATTCCCATACCAGGCCATGATGCAACAGGTCAGGAAGCTCTCGATGGTCCACCCCTGCCTTGTTTGCATCTTTGTTAATGCCATGCACGTCCCCAATGATAAGCTTGTATATACTGTATCACCAGCCACCACTACTCACTCAGCTGTAAGGGTGGTTTGTAAAATATAGGGGGAATGCCAGACGTTGTTGGGATATTAGGCTTTGGCTTTTGGCATCAGGGACAGGCTCTGTTATGTGTCGTAAAGCACTGCCATACATCTTTGACGCTATATAGACCCCCTGGAATTAGTTATCATCAGTTTTGTCATGACAATGACCTTTTCAGTTATTTTCCTGCCTACAAGGCGTAGAGAGAACATCCTCTTTGACCAATATACAGGTAACTGACAAAATAAAGGAAACATACAGTGCATTCGGAAAGTATTCAGACCCCTTCACCTTTTCCACATGTTGTTACATTACAGCCTTATTCTAAAATTGATTAAATAGTTGTTTTCCCTCATCAATCTACACACAATACCCTGTAATAGCAAAGCAAAAACAGGTTAAAATAAATGTTTGCAAATAGAGGGTACTTTTCCGGGTGACTTCAACCCTCTTTCAAAACAGACAGAATTGATCTTAACTAAAACAATGCATCTGCAACTAATGTTAAAGTTTTTTCCTAGAGCAAGTCTTAGTTACATGTTTTACATCTAGATAAGGAGTTTTGTGCTTAATGGAGCATTATTTTTTAGGTTTGACAATGTGCACGGAAATTGTATGTTAGCTACAGTGGAGGCTCCACAGAGGAGGAAGCCTCTGTGAAACATTTTAAAAGTTATCCTTTTTAGATCAAACTACACAACATATATTCACGTCACCAAATAATTGATTAAAACACAGTAGCCTCAACAGCACCATGGTGTAGCCGGAGGACAGCTAGCTTTCGTCCTCCTCTGGGTACATTGACTTCAGTACAAAACCTAGGAGGCTCATAGTTCTCACCCCCTTCCATAGACTTACACAGTAATTATGACAATTTCCGGAGGACATCCTCCAACCGATCAGAGCTCTTGCAGCATGAACTGACATGTTGTCCACCCAATCAAAGGATCAGAGAATGATTGTAGTACTGAAAGCGTAAGCTACAGCTAGCTAGCACTGCAGTAGGGTTGAATGGTGGGAACCCAGTTACCAAGATTTATCGGGATTTACTGCCCACAAAATGACGTGAAATGGAACTGTTAAATGTTATGCAATGTCTAAATCTGGCTTCTCTACGACATCTGCATGATAAATCATCGATGCTCAGGGTGGGGACACACAGCCCATCTCAGTATGGAGCGCAGTTCACAATGCAACCTATCATCTCATCATGGTAACTTTCTTCTTGTGACCAGTAGACCTGCATTTGCTGCAGCATAGTCTATGCTACAGTAATATAAAGACCGAATGAGCATCCAATTTACCCATCTCCATCTGGCTTTCGGGGTCACTTTATTTTTTTATTATAATGATCCTTTTTTTTTTTTTGCAGCTGCAGGGTTTTAAAACAGCCTATCACTCGAATATCGTTTATTTAAATCAGTGCACGTACGAGCACTATTTCGCAGTCTTTCTCTCTCTCCATTAACTCCATCCAAAATAGATCAACCTGTTCTAGATGAATATATATAGCCCTATATGTAGATGTCCTAGCCTACCTCTTTCAGGTAATACATTCAATGCAGTATTAGCCTTATATTTATCTAATTAATGATTGGTTATGCATAATAAGCTTCTAACTTATAGCCTCTGTCTCTTGCACAATACACACGTACCTGTGCTCCTATAACGACACAGGATGAGACCAATATGCAGTCACTTGAGGCAGATGGTTTGTGTCTCTGATATTTATTAATAGGCAAGGGGCAAGCAAGAGGCAAGTCGAGGACAGGCAGAAGTTCGTAAACCAGGTCAGAGTCAGATAGGTACAAGACGGTTGGCAGGCTCGAGGTCAGGGCAGGCAGAATGGTATGGCAGGCGGGCCCAGGGTCAGGGCATGCAGAAATGGTTGGAACCGGGAAGACTAGAAAACAGGTACTGGAAAAAACAGGAGCACGGAAAAGACAGGTGAAACAGATCAGGGTGTGACAACTCCGCTGGCCTCTCTCATTAAAAAACGATATTTAGCTCTTGGAGTCCCATGCAGGAAAAGCTAGACTAGAATAGCTTGCTGGACATTATTTTATTTTGCATTTCTTAAACCAATCGACTATTAGAAGAGGGACGCAAGCTCTTGTTTGCCGAATATTAAATACAGCAGCCAATTGAACTCACGGGTAGTTTGAAAGAAGAACGAATGTGCGATGGTGGTAGGCTATAGCAGTTATTTATTCAGACCCATAACCATTCAATCTTTGTGAAGAGAAGTGAAAGCATTCTGCATATAATTCTAGTCCTATGTTATTCAAGAATGTCATTAGAATGATGAAGATCAGGACAACAAAACGTATGTCATTTAACTGTTGAATGCAAGGAAGGAATGAAGCAACAATAGAGAGAAAAAGAGGATGTAGGCAAATAAAATTAGGGGAAATATTTTGAAAGGTATACATTAGTCAGCCTACTAATTATATACAGCGCCTTCTTAAAGTATACAGACCCCTTGACTTTTTCCTAATTTTGTTACATTACAGCCTTATTCAAAAGTAGATTTTTTTAAACATTCTCAGCAATCTATACACAATACCCCATAATTACAAAGCGAAAACAGGTATTTAGATTTTTTTGCAAATTTATATAAAAAAAAACAACAGATACCTTATTTACATAAGTATTCAGACCCTAAATCTAAATTGAGCTCAGGTGCATCCTGTTTCCATTGATCATCCTTGAGATGTTTCTACAACTTGATTGGACATGATTTGGAAAGGCACACACATGTCTATATAAGGTCCCACAGTTGACAGTGCATGTCAGAGCAAAAACCAAGCCATGAGGTCGAAGGAATTGCCCGTAGAGCTCCGAGACAGGATTGTGTCGAGGGTACCAAAAAATGTCTGCAGCATTGAAGGTCCCCAAGAACACAGTGGCCTCCATCACTCTTAAATGGAAGAAGTTTGGAACCACCAATACTCTTCCTAGAGCTGGCCGCCCGGCCAAACTGAGCAATCAGGGGAGAAGGGCCTTGGTCAGGGAGGTGACCAAGAACCCAATGGTCACTCTGACAGAGCTCTACAGTTCCTCTGTGGAGGAACCTTCCAGAAGGACAACCGTCTCTGCAGCACTCCACCAATCAGGCCTTTATGGTAGAGTGGCCAGACAGAAGCCACTCCTCAGTAAAAGGCACATGACAGCCCGCTTGGAGTGTGCCAAAAGGCACCTAAATGACTCTCAGACCATGAGAAACAAGATTCTCTGGTCTGATGAAACCAAGATGGAACTCTTTGGCCTGAATGCCAAGCGTCACATGTGGAGGAAAGCTGGCACCATCCCTACAGTGAGGCATGGTGGTGGCAGCATCATGCTGTGGGGATGTTTTTCAGCGGTAGGGACTGGGAGACTAGTCAGGATTGAGGCAAAGATGAACGGCGCAAAGTACAGATAGATCCTTGATGAAAACCTGCTCCAGAGCACTCAGGGCCTCAGACTGGGGTGAAGGTTCACCTTCCAACCGGACAACGACCCTAAACACACAGCCAATACAACGCATTTTGGGCTTGGGCTCATTAAATGTCTTTAATGTAGGGATCATAAAATGTATTTAATGTATGGCTTGTCAGGCTCAGGTTGCATCAGGCATGAATTTTCGATCAAAGCTCTAATCAAATCCGGACATAGGCCTATTTATATACCTTATAATGTTTTTGAATGACACTTACGGTTTTGCCGGGATATACCGGTTACCGGAGATGGAACATTTGTAAAATACTGGGAAAATATGAAACCCTACACTGCAGTGAATAAAATGTGGTGAGTAGTTCACTCAAAGAGAGAGAAAGACAATAGTTGAACTTCTTCAAAAATTATGGAGGAGCAAGAGAGAGAGAGAAAGAACAAGCTAGGGCCACCCGAGTGGCGCAGTGGTCTAAGACACTGCATCGCAGTGCTAGCTGTGCAACTAGAGATCCTGGTTCGAGTCCAGGCTCTGTTGCAGCCGGCCGCAACCGGGAGACCCATGGGGCGGTGCGCAATTGGCCCAGCGTTGTCCAGGGTAGGTGAGTGCATGCTGTGCATGCTGACTCGGTTGCCAGGTGTACAGTGTTTCCTCTGGCACATTGGTGCGGCTGACTTCCGGGTTAAGCAGGCAGTGCGGCTTGGTTGGGTTGTGTTTCGAAGGACCCACGACTCTTGACCTTCGCCTCTCCCGTGTCCATATGGGAGTTGCAACGATTGGACAAGACTGTAACTACCAATTGGATACCAAAAGAAAGAACTAGCTATATTTCATCCTTATTTAGCTAGCAAAAGAAGCTAGCTAGTTTAGCCTACTCAAACACCCGGCTCAAACAGAGGGATTCTAATGTTAGCTAGCTGGCTATAACTTTCCAAAACTGGAACTCTTCCAAGTAAAGGTTAGCTTTTGGTTTTACAAATGTATTGCCACCGGGGCCCGCCGGTGTAACTGCCTACTGGCTGTACACTGTACTGCATGATTGTAGCAGGTTTACTGAAGCTAGTTAGTTAGTTATATTAGCTATGTTGACTATGACGTTACTTTAGCTAATATGGTGACAACGATGTAGGCTGTGTGTAGCGGTTATGATATGAATGTTTGGCTTGGATTTTTTTTTTGCCTCGTCACAGACAGCTGATGTGTTGTGCATTGAAGTCCACAAGCGAAGGGAAAAGGTGAAAGGAGGAGAGAGTGTAGATGCGAGAAGGAATACAACGAGCTGTTTGTATGTGGCTAAGAAGTGAACTGTTTGCGTGTGATCATGGGTTTATTCATTCTGGTGGTTCTGTTGAAAAACATTTCTTAAACTGAAGCAAAAGGAACGAAACGGGGATAAACACACCTGAATTTGTCCAACAGAAACTCTTGTTTGCAATTGTTGAACTAATGATTACACCCTAGATCAGCAAGATGCAGGCAAGAGTTTAAAAGGCAGTATTGAATGTGTCACTGTCTGTCCATGTGTCACTGTCTTTCACCTCAAATCTTTCTCTTGACCTGTGTGCACCTACATTGTAAACCTTCATTCATAGGCTAGGTTGTAGCAACCTCATGATGGGTATAGGGAAAATGTGAGTATCGTGTAGTAGCCTAAACCTATCGATGTTACATTGAACTGGGTGAATGGAATATGAATGACAGTCATCCAATATCCTGTAATATAAATAATATGCTCATAAAAAAAAAATGTCCTCCCTCATCTTAAACGGCACTGACTGCCACTGGTTAGCTTGCTAGCTGAGCCAATCACACTTCATATCAAACGATGGTATCCAGAAAGTGCACACAATGCTGAACACTAGCTAAATGCTTCCTCCATAATCTAGCTATCTATGCTTTGTAGCTAGTAACATTATTAATAATCACAATTAATTTGTTTTCACGAAGCCTGCCTGTTCTGCTGAAAGTGAAACCGAGTCATCTCTTAGCGTGCTAGCGAATGACAATGCTAACCAAGCTAGACATTTTGCTAGCTGGCACTGGCAGTATGGGATAATGGAGAGTGAATAAAAAATAAAAATAAAAATAATATATATATATATATATATATATATATATATATATATATATCTTGCTAACTAGTTATCTGGTTGTGGCCCCCTGGCTTTCTACAAATTATAGCTAGCTAGCAACATTTAGCGCAGACAGCTAGCTAACATTGGCTATCAAGCAACGTCATTGACATGTCAAACTAAGCTCAAGAAAGTAATGGTACTGCCATATTCTGGCCTGGAGTATTTTAGCCAGACTGACAGTTTAAAAAAGAGTGACTGCCGACATTCTGGTCAAAAGTGCTAAGTACCGCAGCCAATCTCTGGTGTGGCTGTGCTCTTAGATGTGACCCATTGGAAACAAGCCACAGCTGGGTACCACATGGCATCATATATCTGCTGCATTCCATGTCCACATTCATATACAAGATGAGATGACTGTTCCCCTGAGTTGCCGTCTCCCTCTTTCTTTCACTCTATCTCTGTTTTTTTCACACTTTACCTCTCTCTCTTCCTTGTCTAAGCCAAAGACATGTTGTTAATTAATATAGAGGCTCCCCAGCAGACACAAGGCTGTCTGAAGTGGAGACAGCGACAATTCATACAGCTGATGAATGTTGGAATGCGTTTGGTCTTACTAACGTTGCTGACATGATCAGACCACAGCGAGACATGCTCGAGACGCTAGCAAAATACAAGCCCCCAGACGATGGCTCTGAAGTGTGAAATATTAGCTAAATCAATATGGCAGCTTTTTCATTTATCACAGAAAGGCACAGAAGTGAACATGCACATGGCAGAACAGCAGCATCACTAATATTAATGTCATAATAATTAAGGATTGAAGTCTCTTTGATGCTAGTGCATTAAATCATGTTTGGTCAGGCTGGATTCTAAGGGGGGCAGTGTTTCCTCTATGCGTCTGATGGGATGTGTAATGCTTGCTAAGCCTATGGGTGCATCTCAATACCTCAGAGTGGCTCCATTTCCTTCAGCATCTCTGATGTTACATGAAACAATTCCATAAAACAAAGTCCAACATGTGCGAGCAAAGTAGGTGTGTACACCATAATGCTTGAACTTTTGTTTTCAGACATTGTCTATATTCAAAGTGTGACTTTAGCCATTTCACCAAGACAAGAGCTAGTAACATAATTGATGTGTACTGTTCCTCAAACATTTTTTGAGGATTTGTAATCTCAGTGTATCTCGAGTCAGCGAAAATGTAATGCCAACATCCAAAATATAATAAAACAGGCTATTAAGTTTTGTCTCGTTTTGAAACAGTAAAAATATAAGAAAGAGAAATAGCAATATTGAAAAGTAAACAAAAAAAAAATAACTGGATCCATGGGTAAAGCCACTTAAGGTTATTAGGATGCATCCCTTCGTTTTGTAAGGCCTCGTGGTGCCACACTGTTCTCCTATTAACTTTATACTGTTGCTTGCACTTGATAGTGAAAAATAGCACTAAGTGGTTTCAAAAGTTCACCTGTATTTATGACATTTATGTAACTCTGAGGACCGGATTGCACAGGGACACACTGATTCAAAAGTTTCCACTCTGGTTGGAAGCTAAGCTAGTGAGTCAGCATCAATAAAAGTGTTAGATCGATCATGCCTTCTTTGAGCCAGAATACAGCTCTACAAACCCATCAGATAAACCAGGATCCCCTCACATATCATTTTACTAGGCTAGTGGGGGTGAGATGAAACTTTTCCTAAGCTCTTTCTGTCAGGGAGTCTCATCTCTGTTTGTTTGTTTTGGAACAAGGTATGACATACAGCTGCAAAACACAAAATGTGTAACATGAAAAATGCGAGTCCTTCCATGTTGAAAGGGTTGGAGTACCGAGGGGCAGGCTTTACAAAATGATCAAATCAAATCGTATTTGTCACATGCGCCAAATACAACAGGTGTAGACCTTACAGTGAAATGCTTACTTACAAGCCCTTAACCAACAATGCCGTTTTAAGAAAGAATAACAAATCACACAAAAAATACTATATAAAATAATACGAAATAAAAGTAACAAATAATTAAAGAGCAGCAGTAAGAATAACAATAGCGAGGCTATATACAGGGGGTACCGGTACCGAGTCAATGTGCGGGGGCACCGGTTAGTCGAGGTAATTGAGGTAAAATGTACATGTTGGTAGAGTTATTAAAGTGACAATGCATAGATAATAAACAGAGATTAGCAGGGGCTCCCGAGTGGCGCAGTGGTCTAAGGCACTGCATCTCAGTGCTTTAGATGTCACTACAGACCCCCTGGTTTGATTGCAGGCTATATCACAACCGGCCGTGATTGGGAGTCCCATAGGGCGGCGCACAATTGGCCCAGCGTCGTCCGGGTTTGGCCGGTGTAGGCCGTCATTGTAAATAATAATTTGTTCTTAACTGACATTCCTAGTTAAATAAAGATCAAATAAAAGCAGCAGCGTAGAAGAGGGGAGGGAGGGGGTAGCCATTTGATAGTCTGGGTAGCCATTTGATTACATGTTCAGGAGTCTTATGGTTTGGGGGTAGAAGCTGTTTAGAAGCCTCTTGGACCTAGACTTGGCGCTCCGGTACCGCTTGCCGTGCGGTAGCAGAGAGAACAGTCTATGACTAGGTTGGCTGGAGTCTTTGACAATTTTTAGGGCCTTCCTCTGACACTACCCTCTTTGAATGACACATTATAAATGTATTATTGAGACAATTATCTTCCCTGAATATGCAGTGTGATACAACATGCTACAGTGTTTGGGAACAGTAACCAATAGAATTCAGCATTCAACTAGGATAGCCATGAACAGGAGCCAAGCCATGGGTGTTATTAAATAACGTCTCAAGTCTCCTTTGCCGCACAAACAATGTGGGGCAAAGAGTCTCCACCACGATCTGTGGCTGCTGCTGTGTTTTTGTCTCTGCTGCTCCACTTTTCTGTTTTAACCCATTGAATCATCCTCAGTCTCTTTTCTCTCTCGCTTCTTCAGGTCAAATTATTCCCTGGCTTAACCGGGAATGGTTCTTTAGTGGCTCCAGTAATGGCGCTGTCATTTTGTATCTGCTTTGGTGTGCTCCCGTCACGACCGTCGTGTTACCTGAAGTCTGCTTAGTTGGGTGATGGCTGGGGCTGGGGCAGTCTAGGCTAGCTCGCTGCTCCCTGCAGCCTAATTAGATGTAATTGCTCCAATTTGTAGTGGTTCCCGTATGGAGAGGGGATTCCTTATAATAAAGGAGATTGCGTGAAGGGTCCAAGGATCACAGACGCCAAAGAGGAGCCACGAGGAGATGACTCCCCCCACCACCCCTCCTGTAACCTCCCTTGTCCTGAGCAGACCTAGTCATTACCCCCTCCACCCTTCTCTCTCCTTCCCTCTCTCCCTAGTCTCTGGCACACATCATGTTGCCCTGGGGTTGAGTCATCATAGCTGTTTTTGGGGGGAAGGCAGGCATGTGCACAGATAGAAGTCTACCTGTACCAAGCACTGGCCATCCCACTGGCCAAGTGCCCTTTTTGGCGGTGTTATAAATATAATTTTTTGTATACAGTTATTGTCTTTGTTGTTCTGAACCCACTGCCCGCAAGTCGTCGTGACGTCGTCAAGTTCGCAACCCCCCAACCCCCACCCTGTCCGTTGGTTGTGCCTGTTGGTCTGCCCTGTACGGAGTTGCGCCTGTTTCCCAGTCTGCCCTGTAAGGAGATTGTGCACACCCGTTATCCAAACATGCATGGCTTGAGATGCGGTCACCAGTCGAGTGTGTGTAGCTAGCTACCTAGTTTAAATGTCAACAGTACTGCCACAGCAGCATAACATTTGATTAAGACTTGATAACACTTGATTTACATCATTCACAATATTCAGTCTGGTTGGCTGATACGTGCAGCATAGAAAGGAAGAAAGGCATAGAGAGGAGCGGCTGCATCAACGACCCTCCGAATCAACGCCATCCCTTATTCAGTCGGAAGTTGCATGTGTCAGGGCAGCAGCAACACAGGTAGTCTAGACTCTAGCTAACCACCATACACTAAAATATCCACACAAGTCATTACCAGCCAGCCATATATCATGAGTTAAAAGATTATGAATATTATATCATGAATTTATTATTTAAGAATTTAAGAGCAGATTTACATCCATCATCAACATCAGTGATCAGCTGACAGCCCACCCTCTTTTCCCGATGTCAATCATGTCTTTAGGAGGCACTGTAACTAGCTTGCTTACAATTTGTGATGAGTGTGTTGTTCCAAAAAGGAAGGGTTTTGAAAAAATAAATGTTTTACGGTCAATATTTAACACCTATTTGGAATCAAATTCCGTCTCCCCGCCCATTCATCGTCACTTCCTGTTGAACGAGGGAGAGCTCGGGTTGTTGTTTTGGAAAGTTTGTTGTTTTGAAAGTGTATTGGAAAGTTTCTTAGTAGCTAACTCACTTTTGAGTTTGGATCCCGCGACGCAGTTGGCATCAGTTGGAACCCGCGGCGCAGTTGGCATCAGTTGCTGGGATTGCTAATCTCTGTCCTGTGATCCTGCCGACCAAGGCCAGGACTGAGGAGCTATTTGACGTAGCAGCTAGCCTAGGGTTTGAATGCAGCTCGCGACGCAGTTAGCCATTGTGACTGGGACCGAGGATTGTCCTGGGTTTGTGGCTGTCTAGATCCCTGCTGTTTGTTGTTGTTTTCAATCTTCCCTGTGACCTGCCCTGTCTGGAACTGCGAGGAGTAACACCGTAACCTACGTTGCTAGCTACCATGACAAAGACCAAAGCCGGTGGGACTACCGTTGAGGACAGTGGTATCTCTCTATCACAGGTGAAGGATCTTTTAAACTAACAAAAATAGTTCTACAAGCAGTTGTTATAACAACAAGAAAATAACTTAGTGTTTTTCCAAATACTGGTGGAGTCAACTAATAACAGAATGGACGACCTGACCAGAGAGTTTGTAGTTCTCCCAGGGTCAGCTCAATGAGTTGAAACAGGAGAACGGCAAGATGACAGCAATCTGTAAGTCATTGAGAAAGGACATCAGTTCTCTGTGTGAATCCATGATAACAGACTATCTCGAGGGACAATCAAGGCGGAACAACATGGTTGTGGACGGAATTGCAGAATCTCCACATGAGAGCTATTTTTACCAATGACCTGCCACTGGCATTAAACAAAGCATGTGTGTCCATATATGCTGATGATTCAACCATATACGCATCAGCAACCACAGCTAATGAAGTCAATGAAACCCTTAACAAATAGTTGCAGTCTGTTTTGGAATGGGTGGCCAGTAATAAACTGGTCCTGAACATCTCTAAAACTAAGAGCATTTTATTTGGTACAAATCATTCCCTAAATTCTAGACCACAGCTGAATCTGCTAACGAGTGGTGTGGCTGTTGAACAAGTTGAGGAGACTAAATTACTTGGTGTTACCTTAGATTGTAAACGGTCATGGTCAAAACATATAGATTCAATGGTTGTAAAGATGGGGAGATGTCTGTCTGCAATAAAGAGATGCTCTGCATTTTTGACACCACACTCCAAAAAGCAAGTCCTGCAGGCTCTAGTTTTGTCTTATCTTGATTATTGTCCAGTTGTGTGGTCGAGTGCTGCAAGGAAAGACCTAGTAAAGCTGCAGCTGGCCCAGAACAGAGCGGCACATCATGCTCTTCATTGTAATCTGAGGGCTGATATAAATACTATGCATGCCAGTCTCTCTTGGCTACGAGTCGAGGAGAGACTGACTGCATTACTTCTTCTTTTTATAAGAAACATTAATGTGTTGAAATCCCAAATTGTTTGCATAGTCAACTTACACACAGCTCTGACACACACACTTACCCCAACAGTCATGCCACCAGGGGTCTTTTGACAGTCCCCAAATCCAGAACAAATTCAAGAACGCGTACAGTATTATATAGAGCCATTATTGCATGGAACTCCGTTCCATCTCATATTGCTCAAATTAACAGCAAACCTGGTTTCAAAAAACAGATAAAGCAACACCTTATGGAACAGTGCCTCTCCCCTATTTGACCTAGATAGTTTGTGTGTATGTATTGATATGTAGGCTACGTGTGCCTTTACATTTTTTATTTATGTCGTTTTGTCCTTGAGCTGTTCTTGTCTATTAATGTTCTGTATTATGTCATGTTTCATGTTTTGTGTGGACCCCCGAAGAGTAGCTGCTGCTTTTGCAACAGCTAATGGGGATCCTAATAAAATAAAAAAAATACCAAATACCAACACCTACATTAGATCCCACAGATATAAACTCCCAATTATTTATTTTAGTAAGTAGCATTTGTATGGGCAGTGAACTTCATAAACTAAAAGTTACTTGCATAAGCCCGGTTATATGAGAATATAAGTGAGACATCTCATTATGGGATAAGCCTAGGGGTGTCATAAACTTGAAGTATGCAACCACACAGGGTCTGTTGGAGACAGACAGGTCTAGTGGCGAATGAGGTGAGCCCGTCTCCTCCAGAAAGGGAGCCACTCGCCCGCCAACTGGTCATTCTCGAGCATGCCTCTGTTCCTTGCGCTTTTGCGACCAGGGAAAAGCGGTGAGACATCTCACTCATATTCTCATAGAACCGGGGTTATGCAGGTAACCTTGAGTTCTATTACAAATACTTGTTTGATATCTGACTATGGAATATGTCCAACTCCCTTAAAGCAGACATGCTCTCCAAAGCCAGGGTAGTTCCAACAGCATCCCCCCTCAGAGGCTCCAACACGGAGGGAGTATGCCCAACAAAGGTGCAGTGACATCCAGTTGGTAAAGACCTCATAAACGTAAGAGGGGTGGACCAACATGCCATAAAGCAAAACCTCTAGTAGAACGGGCTGTAACTCTTGCTACTAAATTATATTTTCCAATAGAATAGCCTCCACTATCTCAAGATAGCCGTTAATGAGGTAAGGGGCCTCCCTTGCAGGGAGGTGCCCAAAAAACGCAGAGGTCGTTGCCGCTCTAGCACAACACTCTCGCTTTCATCCAAGCAAATGCGCCAGGCGCATGCTGGACACAAATGGTGGAGATGCTCTTCTTCCGTAAATAGGAAGAACGGTGGGTATAACCAAAAGCTGCAGGATGCGTCAACACAGTTGCCGCTGACCCTAGGCATAAAGGTTGGGTTTGGGTAACAAGGTACCTAGGAGGAACCCGCGGAAAACTGAATGCACGGACGGTGGGCTGGCAGTGAGTGCAGCCCACTCACTCACTTTGCAGGCATAGGGTAGACAGTAAAGTGGGTTAGAAAGAAAAGTATTACATCTCCCCGCTTTCCAGCGGCTCAAGAGGCTCAAGCACAATAGACAGGCCCCAGTGACGTGGCTAAGGCTTGGAAACTGGTTTTATGTAAGCTACATTAACCGTCAAAATGACATAACAGAGGGTGTTAACCTGTGTAACTGTCGAGGCCTGTGTGACAGGCGAGATAGCAGTTAACTGGACCTTTTGATATCTTCCTTCTTTCCAAAAAGGTCCAGCAATGAAGCATAGAAACCTCGGATACAGAGAATTTAAGGAATGATCTGTGTAGGTCACACCACCTTTCCCAAAAACGAATTGCCTGTTTTCCCAAACAATGAGCGTGTAGGAGGGACACTGGCACTCTGGATGTAAAACATCTTGAGTGGCCGGCTTGGCCATGGCTATTGGGTGAGGGTGATACATCTCTTCGTACATTTGGGTCAGCAGATCCCTGCTTAACAGTGGCTACCAAGACTGGTTATAAAGCAGGAGAGTGATCTCTGCTAACCAGGACGAGGAGTTTGAAGATGCAAAGATGAGGGATAATCCTGTTACCTCACTCTGCTTAGGCATAGGAGAGAGAAAAATCATTGTGCATAACCCTTAATACGGTGTGCCGGTGCTTCTACCCCTAGTAGTGTGTTATCACCATGTAAGGATGGGGTCTCCAAACACCCTCACAGGGTTGTCGCTTCTATCAGTCTGTCTCTCGAGTCAGTCTGAATAGATGTGCAGGGCAGACTCTCAGGGACTGGTGAAGTGCCAGCGCGTGTGTGTGATAACGCCACGGGGGGGCAGAGAGTGTGTCCCAGTTAACTGGGATGCCTCATAATGTGTCTGAGGTATATGAGCATACTGTTTTATTTTTGCAAAAACATGCTTGATACTCTTGGAATGTGTCTCTAGCAGGTGGCAATAGGTATGGCTATACCGTGTCACCGAGCGGGGCTTTTGCGTGAGAGAGCGGCCAACGGAATGATGTACAACCGGTGTAGCTAAAAGGAAGAAGGAAACGTGCTGGTAACCCAGATGTCCTAATCCTAACCAAAAGATCAGCTATGTGTCTGGTCTGTCCTGGCCCTACACCAGAGAAGAGGGTCAACAAGAGCTGACAAATGCCAGACTGCATGAACCAAGCACAGGTAGGAAAGGGACAAAGAAAAAACGCCAGAGCGTAGTGGACTTGGATGTGTTAGCTGTCTGGGGCTCAGGTGCCCAGCAAAGTACAAGAAATGGGATACTGTATTGACTGTCCTCTATCAATAGAGCTAAATTACCATGAGATTACCCTAAATAAATTGTTGTCTTCAAAGTGAACCCCGGAAAACCTGTTTCCCTGTTTATCATTATGAAAATGGGGAATTGTGTCAGGTGTCTCCCTGCTGCACCCACATAGACTGATGACACCTCCTGGTGGTAGTACCAAGGAGGTTTCAAGTTTCAAGTTGTATTGTCACATGCACTAGTACAGTGACATGCAGTAATCAGTAATCAATATCAGTAGTAGGCATCAGGATATACACTAAGTATAAAAAACTTTAGGAACACCTTCCTAATATTCGTTGGGTCATGGACTCTACAAGGGTGTCGAAAGCGTTCCACAGGAATGCTGGCCCATGTTGACTCCAATGCTTCCCCCAGTTGTGTCAAGTTGGCCGGATGTCCTTTGGGCGGTAGACCATTCTTGATGCCCACGGGAAACTGTTGAGCATGAAAAACCCAGCAGCGTTGCAGTTCTTGACACAAATAGGCGCATGTGGCACTTACTACCATACCCCGTTCATAGGCAATTCAATCTTTTGTCTTGCCTTTCACACTTTGAAAGGCACACATACACAATTCATGTCTCAAGGCTTAAAAATCATAATTTAACCTGTCTCCTACCCTTCATCTACACTGATTTAAGTGGATTTAAGTGACATCAATAAGGGATCATAGCTTTCACCTGGATTCATCTAGTCAGTCATGTCATGGAAAGAGAAGGTGTTTTTAATGTTTTGTATACTCAGTGTATAAAAACAGAGTAGCAGCAGTGTACAGTGCATTCGGAAAGCACTCAGACCTTGAGTTTTTCCACATTTAGAAAAGATTTGGCATGGGTCCTCAGATCCTCAAAAGGTTCTACAGCTACACCATCGAGAGCATCCCACGTAATCCTGTTTTTACTTTGTTGCTCACGCAATAGACAGTTACAGGCCACACTTATTCTAAAATGGATCTCACACAATACCCCATAATGACAAAGCAACAACAGTTGTTTGTTTTTGTGCAAATGTGTACAAATATTTAATATTAAATATTACATTTACATAAGTATTCAGACAATTTACTCAGTACTTTGTTGAAGCACCTTTGGCAGTGATTACATCCTTGAGTCTTCTTGGGTATCACACTACATGCTTGGCAAATTGTATTTGTCACATGTGCCGAATACAACAGGTGTAGACCTTACAGTGCAGTACAATGCTTACTTACAAGCCCTTAACCTTAAGAAAGAAAACCAAAACAAAGTCACACAAAAATATATAAAATATTACAAAATAAAAGTAACAAATAATTAAAGAGCAGCAGTAAGAATATCAATAGTGAAGCAATATACAGGGGGTACCGGTACAGAGTCAATGTGCGGGGGCACCGGTTAGTCAAGGGAATTGAGGTAATATGTACAAGTAGGTAGAGTTATTAAAGTGACTATGCATAGATAATAAACAGAGAGTAGCAGCAGCGTAGTGCCTTGCGGTCGGAGGTCGAGCAGTTGCCATACTAGGCAGTGTTGCAACCAGTCAGGATGCTCTCGATGGTGTAGCTGTAGAACCTTTTGAGGATCTGAGGACCCATACCAAATCTTTTCAGTCTCCTTAGGGGGAATAGGTTTTGTCGTGCCCTCCTCCTGACTGTCTTGGTGTGCTTGGACCATGTTAGTTTGTTCGTGATGTGGACACCAAGGAACTTGAAGCTCTCAACCTGTTCCGCTACAGCCCTGTCGATGAGAATGGGGGCATGCTCGGTCGTCTTCTTTTTCCTGTAGTCCACAATCATCTCCTTTGTCTAGATCACGTTGAGGTAGAGGTTGTTGTCCTAGCACCACACAGACAGGTCTCTGATAGGCTGTCCCGTCGTTGTCGGTGATCAGGCCTACCACTGTTGTGTCATCGGCAAACGTAATGTTGTTGGAGTCGTGCCTGGCCATGCAGTCATGAGTGAACAGGGAGTACAGGAGGGGACTGAGCACGCCCCCCTGAGGGGCCCCTGTGTTGAGGATAAGCATGGCGGATGTGTTGTTACCTACCCTTACCACCTGTGGGCGGCCCATCAGGAAGTCCAGGATCCAGTTGCAGAGGGAGTTTAGTCCCAGGGTCCTTAGCTTAGTGATGAGCTTTGAGGGCACTATGGCGTTGAAAGCTGAGCTGTAGTCAATGAATAGCATTCTCACATAGGTGTTCCTTTTGTCCAGGTGTGAAAGGGCAGTGTGGAGCGCAATAGATATTGCATCATCTGTGGATCTGTTGGGGTGGTACGCAAATTGGAGTGGGTCAAGTGTTTCTGGGATCATGGTGTTGATGTGAGCCATGACCAGCCTTTCAAAGCACTTCATGGCTACAGATGTGAGTGCTACGGGTTGGCATTCATTTAGGCAGGTTACCTTAGTGTTCTTGGGCAACGACGCTCCGCAGGTTGGATGGGGAGCATTGCTGCACAACTATTTGCAGGTCTCTCCAGAGATGGTCGATCGGGTTGAAGTTCGGGCTCTGGCTGGGCCATTCAAGGACATTCAGAGACTTGTCCTGAAGCCACTCCTGCATTCTCTTGGCTGTGTGCATAGGATCATTGTACTGTTGGAAGGTGAACCTTCGCCCCAGTCTGAGTTCCTGAGCGCTCTGGAGCAGGTTTTCATCAAGGATCTCTCTGTACTTTGCTCCGTTCATCTTTGCTTCAATCTTGACTAGTCTTCCAGTCCTTGCCGCTGAAAAACGTCCGCACTGCATGATGCTGCCACCAACATGCTTCACCGTAGGGATGGTGCAAGGTTTCCTCCAGACGTGACGCTTGGCATTCAGGCCAAAGTGTTCAATCTTGGTTTCATCAGACCAGAGAATCATGGTCAGAGAGTCTTTACCAATGTAATTTGTTATTTTCGTATTGAAATCCAGTAGATTAAGGTCGGGACTTCCGAAGTGGCCGTGATTGAAGGATGTAAACCATCATTTTGGTTCTCACTTCCTCACAGTATTTGCTGACCTCTTCAAATTGAATCAGAGTAAAGAATGTCAGATCGAGAACGAAGAGGAAATTGGAGACCTGCCTTATTTTCAGAATGGTTGTGCCATTCGGTTCGAGCCGGAGTATACTGAGGCTGAGTTGTTCCATTTGCTGTCTGACAGAGAGAAAAAGAGCTAGAGAGAGACAGAACCGAGCAGATGTCTAGGAAACACAGGCTCTTCCCAGAATGTGTGGTGACTGGTGGTCAGTGGCGACCCGTCATTCAGGGCAGGTGGGGCAGAACCGCACCTATTTTGAGCCCCACCTGTTTAGCTAAAAATAATAATAATAATAATAATAATAATAATAATAATAATAATACAAGAAAATATGTGTTTTGTTTGTTTCCTGTTTTCATTGTTATTTTGGCATTAATACGTGTCACATATCAGTTTGCAAACAATATCCAAAAAAAATTGTATCGAGTTAATGAACCCGAATTCAAAACATGGTCTCTTTTTTGCTTTCTTGTGTAAGGCAGCTCCAAAATGCAGGTGTTTCAGCCTAGCTCAGTGCTTTCAGTGGTGGAGGGGCAGCCAGCGGAAAATACAGAGCGTAGGGGTTGGTAATCTTCTCTAGTTGCACTATGATTGGCTCAGTGTTTTGTCACTCATGGGGACACTACATCACCGCAAAATCTACAGGGAGAGCTAGAAAGTTCAAGCCCCTTGGGTACTGCCATATATTTCCATTAGAAGTGCCCATCCAAGAAGGCACAAGGTCATTGGCCACAGATAATGTGATGTCAAATCACGTTATATCTACTGTAGCTTTGTTTGGACTGATCAGAAAACGTTGAAAACATTGGCCATGCTGTCAATCCAGCATGACTTCTGCCGCGTTCAAAACAACTGGAAACTCGGAACTGGGAATTCTCAGACTTCAGTGAGTTCAACACAACTGGGAACTCTGTAAAAAACGAGCTCCAACCTGGAAAATACGTTTTGAACAGTCATCCAACTTGGAATTACAAATCGGGTACTTGGGCCTCTTTCTAGAGCTCACACCTGAAGATCACTGACGTCATGATTCAACCTTGTTCCCAGTTATCTTGAAAGCACCATAAATCCAGAGAATGCCAGACTTTGACGATAAAGTTTCATAACAACATTTGCCGACAAGAAGGACCTCCGTGCCACCTTCCTGTTCAAGTGAGCACAGCACAACGGTGAGTCCAAAAATGTTTTGTATGCGGCTGCATAAATTATGTAATATGCCAGGGAGATATGTATACTGTAGCTAAGAAAGTAACACTAAGTGTATGTTGTGTAGTAAGCTGTTAGTAGCACATGTGCCTCACCCTAATAATTTGGTCCCTTTCCCCCTCATAACTTAGCCTACTGTTCTGACTTGGTGGTGCACATATCCTATAGCCTGTTTTAGAGAAATGTCATCATCGAATGTTGTAAGAGCTTTCATTGTCTGCTTATATGCCCCCTTTATTTATCCTACGGTTCTGACTTGGTGAACAGGGATAATACTGTAAGAATGGCCCATGTTCTGAATTCTGTCACCGTACATTTAAAAAGTGCTGAACAAATAGTTATATTGACTACGTCCGTCTTAGCTCGCTCATTAATGTCTTAATCAAAATTACGGATTGCCTCTTATCCGCTCAGCGTTCCATTATGCCATAGTTTGTACATCTCAATTGTCAGTAGAAACCACATTTGTTTGAGCAAGTCAGCCATATCAGCTATATTTTAAAAATATATAGTAAATGAGGCTGAATGAACTGTTTTGCTGCCAGATAAGGCTCCGCTGATAGCCAGCTGTAGCGGTGGTAAGGATTCACTCCATGGTGCTGAAAAGAAAGCTCTGCTGTTGGGACAGCTTTACGTAGGCCCTAACAGTTTGTGGGCACCATTTGTCACCGTTATAGTGCAATTAATGTATTGTTTAGTTTTGTGTTGTGTAGTGGCTTCGCTGGCATGCATCAAAACAATACAAAATCAGTTTGCCCCACCAATATTTACATGCTAAAATCGCCACTGCTGGTGGTGCAGTTGCGGGAGATGCCTACCTCTACCAACATACAGTGAATGTCTTGGCTGTCGAGAATGGGACCAGCTTATTCCGATAATGGAGGAGGTAGAACATCAGACTGATGATGCAGCAGAAGATGGCATCTGTAAGTAAACACTCCGATTTCTCTCATCAATCCTGGTGTGTTGGAGACTTTCTTCAGAATGCCCAGGATCAACTGGAAACGATGTGCCACACCTGACGGTCCAAATGGGAAGCTCTCTGAAGCATAAGTGTTTTGGCTAATATTACTCACAGGATATTTATATTACTCTCTAATATGAAAATAAATAGCCTACCTAATGATACCCTTCCAACTGTATTTTCAAGTATCCTGCCCAAACTGCATAATGTAACTGGCTACTGTAGTCCCCTTCAAGTTTGTCTGACAATGATGACATGCTGGACGCAAGCCATAGAAATAGAATGTATAGGACCCGACTTCACAATCTGGGTCTATATAAACAAGAATGTATATTACCGAACAGTGTAAGAAGTATAAAGTCAATAGTGGTAGTAGAGAAGAACATGTTGCTTGAAATTGCCAGTCTAGCTTTTAAACCAATTTTATCCTAATGAGCCTGTAAACCTACACACAAGAGGAAGAAAAACAGCCTCACAATTGAGTTGGCTATACAGTCTTCAAGTATACAAGACCAAGAGAGCCGTCAATAGTATTGCAACAGGTAACCTTTCGGTTAGAGTTTTTAGGTTGCTGATTCGAATCCCCGAGCCGACAAGGAGAAAAATCTGTCTGTGCCCATGAGCAAGGCACTTAATCCTAACTGCTCCTGTTAGTCGCTCTGGATAAGAAGGTCTGCTATATTACCTAAATGTAAATGTATTGTGCCATCATCAATACGGCTTATAAATGAATATGCTTAATGATCCTGAGCCTGATATTTGTTGTATGGGCCTATTTATTTTCTTGATCATTATATATAACATTGTCATATATTTAATTTCTGTCTCTCTAGACAATACAGACTGGTCTCTTATCGGAACACCCTGGAGTGGATGCTGAGGGAAGAACATTTAGGTTGAGGCCAACGACGGGTAGTCCCAGCCTCTGTGGTGGCAGCAATTACATCCAACTACCCTGACCCCAACCGCAGCTACATTGGATTTCAGGATATTGAGGAAGCTCATAGTGTCTTATACGAATAGCATTTTCAAGAAATAACATAGTAGTTCAAATGTTTTTTATCAACAATTACACAGTTATTATGCCATTCACACTGTCACTCTGTATTAGACAAGGGATTTAAAAATGTTCCTGGAGAGCAACCGTCTTGTAGGTTTTCACTCCAACAGGTGAGATTGATTAGGGTTGGGTTAGATTGAAAACCTATAGGACAACCTATAGGATGGTATCTCTCTAGGTTTGAGAACAGTGGGGTTATGTAAAACACAGGGAAGATCCCAATTGCTTACTCTTTGTGTCCTCTCTCCTTCTCAAAACACATTGGATGAGAAAGCCAGAGGACCTCTGGTTTTCTCATCCAATATGTTTTGAGAAGGAGATGAGGAGAGAGGACGCAAGGAGTATGCAATTGGGATCTTACCACATAATCCTACTCATTACTCCATGTGCTGGCTCACACCTGGGAGGCAGCCCGGTTCCAAAACTTCACCTGGTGCAAAATGCCTACCACGGCGCCCAGACCAGATTAATCGAATCCCCTCATTGAATAGAACGGGTGTTCCCATTCAAGACAATGAAGGCATAATGACTGCCGGCCATTGCGTGTGTACCCATAGGAGCAAAGCAGTAAGTAAAAGCATAAAGTAAAAGCAGGAAGTGTACCCATCAATCTGTGCTGTGATTTGTTGAATCAACTCAACTGACATTACAAAAAAATATATTAATTTAATTGCATGAGCCACATCAGTTAGCATCATTTGAATGAACATTTTACATTACCATGGAAATTATTGCATCACGCACGGCAAAGTCTGGAACCAACAGGACCCTAAACAGCTTCTACCCCAAGCCATAAGACTGCTGTGGCTTACCACGGACAAGCCACCAGGGGGAGACTCTACATCACACGGTGGTGGCTCCCTCTGCTGGATTTGCCAGGTCTTGACGGGTCCTCTGGACAGGACTAATTGGGGCTGATTGAGGCTGGTGAGTAATCAAGGGGCTGATTGCTCGCCAGCCGCACAGGGCCCATAAAGCTGCCAGGAGGGCAGCACAGGGGAGAGGTTGGAGGTAGTGAGAGGTTGCTACTGGAAATGCTTTCTCATGGTCTGCTAGAACTGAGGGGCTCGGTGTTCTACACCAGAGGAGACAGCATTCCCCGGAGCCCAGAAGGCAGTAACCCGTAAGCGGTCTCCTGGAGGAGACCTGTTTCTTTTCTTTTTCTCTATTGTTTTAAATAAACATCCTTGAAACTGAGGTATCACACTTGTGTCTGATCTGTGTAAACGTTTAGATCAAACCCCCTGGTGTGACACACTGCTAAACAGTTAACAAAATAGCTAACCGGACTATCTGCATAGACCCTTTTGCAATAACTTTTTTGATTATTATAATTTTTCTGTCACTTTATTCCTAGTTAAATTTACATATCTACTTCAATTACCTCATACATCTGCACATCGACTCTGTACTTGTACTCCTTGTATATAGTTATCGTTACTCATTGCGTATTTATTATTATTTTTCTAATTTCTCTATCTTCTCTCTCTCTGCATTGTTGGGAAGGGCCCGTAAGTAAGCATTTCACTGTTAGTCTCCACCTGTTGTTTATGAGGCATGTGACAAATTACATTTGATTTGATGAGAACATCAGAGAGCCATTGCAAGTGTACCCATTAGTTGGCCAGTCAAATTGCCAGGGTTAGCAGTTCCAAGCCTGTTCTATTCATTCTGATTTCTATGCCCATGAATTAATACACCCCTGAGGTAGAGAATGGTGCTGTTCCAGGTGGTCTACATAGCAGTCACACTACACGCAGCCACCAATGGTTGCATGATATGTTATTGATGGCATTCCACAACTACACACTGCCATCATTATGCAAGCGAGTGTTACTTGCCAACTTAGGCTGAAAAGGTTTGCCACCAGCTCCTCCTTGGTTGGTTTTTCAACTGGGGAGATGTTGGGAGGTAGGTCTGGTGTGTCAACTTTTAAGTCTGGGTCTTTGTATATGATCTGTTTAGCTTCCTGCCACTTGACTGGACTAATCAGGTTCTAAAGTTGAACGTCTTCTGTTTAGACTCTCTCTACTCAGTTCTTGGCTTGTTTGAAATACTCCACGTGGCTTCTCTGATCTCCTAAAAAGATGTGTAACAGAATAACAAAACAAAACATTTAAAATTGCCCTAACTAGTCTTTCCTTGCATCCTCCTGATTTTTTTTTGGAAGACGCATGAGTGGAGGAACATTGGGTCCCCTCTTTGAAAAGGGTGTGAAAAGGATACAAAGATAGAAGATGTGAGAAATTGAACAAAGATAAAATCTGAGACAGTATAGTTCATTTTCCTATCCTCATGTCTGTTCCACCACTCCTCTCCTTCTTCCATTCCATCTCGGGCAGCTATAAAACAGTCAGTGATTACATGTCAATTCAGGGCATTATCTGATATTCTAAATGTTTTAATTGAAATAATGTAAAGGTTGTACTAGTTTGTTGTCATTACAACTCATGCACCAGCTAGGGCCAGAGCCATATATTTATCTATATTTATCTATATGGCTCTGGCTAGGGCTGTGTCCTACTCATGGACCTTAACTAGGGCAAGTAATTTTACGTAATCAATAGCACTACAGAAAACTGTGATGCCTAGTAGAAAATAATATACTATTTCTGATCAGTAACATTAAAATGAAAAAGGGAATTGCATCACAAAGCAAAATAAACAAAACGGTCAATAGGACAAGATAACGTTACCATTACAGTAGTAGCTAAGCTAAAAACACCATGAATTAGTTCAGGGAATGCTAAACAAATAACGTTATGAATTACTTTGTCATGACTAGCTATAGGTGTTAGCAACTTAGCTAGCTAGCAACACATACCATACAGTACATACAAAAGTATGTAGACACCCCTTCAAATGAGTGGATTCGGCTTTCCAACAAGTCGTTCGTAAAATGTGTGCCCTGCTAGAGCTGCCCCAGTCAACTGTAAGTGCTGTTATTGTGAAGTGGAAATGTCTAGGAGCAACAACGGCTCAGCCGCGAAGTGGTAGGCCACACAAGCTCACAGAACGGGACCACCGAGTGCTGATGCGCGTAGTTTGTAAAAATGGTCTGTCCTCGGGTGCAAGACTCACTACGAGTTCCAAATTGCCTCTGGAAGTAATGTCAACACAAGAACTGTTCGTCGGGAGCTTCATGAAATGGGTTTCCATGGCCGAGCAGCCGCACACAAGCCTAAGATCACCAAGCACAATGCCAAGCGTCTGCTGGAGTGGCGTAAAGCTCATCACCACTGGACTCTGGAACAGTGGAAACACGTTCTCTGGAGTGATGAATCACGCTTTACCATCTGGCAATCCGATAGACGAATCTGGTTTGGCGGATGCCAGGAGAACGCTACCTCCCCGAATGCATAGTGCCAACTGTAAAGTTTGGTGGCGGAGGCGGAATAATGGTCTGGGGCTGTTTTTCATGGTTCAGGCTAGGCCCCTTAGTTCCAGTGAAGGGAAATCTTAATGCTACAGCATACAATGACATTCTAGACGATTCTGTGCTTCCAACTTTGTGGCAACAGTTTGGGGAAGGCCCTTTCCGGTTTCAGCATGACAATGCCCCCGTGCACAAAGCGACCTCAACCCCATCGAACACCTTAGGGATGAATTGGAACACCGACTGCGAGCCAGGCCCAATCGCCCAACATCAGTGCCCAACCTTACTAATGCTCTTGTTATATCAGCAAAGTGGGGACCAACTCCATATTAATGCCCATGATTTTGGAATGAGATGTTCGAGCAGGTGTCCACATACTTTTGGTCATGTAGTGTACCTTGAATGGTTGGAGCTTTCCCGTCCATGGTGGAAAGACAGTGGAAAAAGAAGCCGGTTTCAACCGGTCCCCATTATAGTCAGTGGCCACAAAGTGATCACTTGACACAGTCAACCGCAGCTGGTGAATGACTTTAGGCGTCGTATCGACACCATAAGCAGGATGTCGAATGGCCTGCAGTCACGCCTGACACAAAGCTCCATTGCAGTCAGGAAAATAGTGGAAATGTGTAGTGGATTTGTATCTGACTGGAACATTATTGCACCTGGGTACAATGCACTTTATTTTGGCCAATGTCACTCAGCTACTTGACTACTAATGTTAGCCTTACTTTACTTCAGAGATTACTAACCGCTAGCCTAGCTAGCTACCATCTCTTTGATATTTCCTTTCGTTCTGATTTCCTTTCTTGAAGACCAATAGTAAGACGCTCCTTCATCCCGCCTCCTGTAATTATCAATTTTAGAACCACGAAGAAGAGTATCTGGCGGATTACAGACTATATGAAAGACCTTTGCACTAGCACGAATGTCTTTGTTTTTTATACTTTTAACATTAAACACCACATTTACTTGGCAAATCAATGCCCAGACACCAATCATTGTTTATGTATCAATAAATACACCGTTTTAATCCATTTTAGGTCATTTCAGAAACTCAGCATTTTGATATAACATATCAAATACTCAAACAATGGACATAAAAACTGTCTGGTGTACTGACAAACATCCAGGCAAGTGTTATAAAGGGCCCAGAAGTGTTTTTGGGTGAACTTCCCCTTTAATTCCATTATTTTACTTTTAGATGTGTGGGTATTGTTGTGTATTGTTAGATATTACTGCACTGTTAAAGCTAGGAACACAAGCATTTCGCTACACCCGCAATAACATCTCCTAAATACAGTGGGGAAAAAAAGTATTTAGTCAGCCACCAATTGTGCAAGTTCTCCCACTTAAAAAGTTGAGAGGCCTGTAATTTTCATCATAGGTACACGTCAACTATGAGAGACAAATTGAGGAAAAAAAATCCAGAAAATCACATTGTAGGATTTTTAATGAATTTATTTGCAATTTATGGTGGGAAATAAGTATTTGGTCACCTACAAACAAGCAAGATTTCTGGCTCTCACAGACCTGTAACTTCTTCTTTAAGAGGCTCCTCTGTCCTCCACTCGTTACCTGTATTAATGGCACCTGTTTGAACTTGTTATCAGTATAAAAGACACCTGTCCACAACCTCAAACAGTCACACTCCAAACTCCACTATGGCCAAGACCAAAGAGCTGTCAAAGGACACCAGAAACAAAATTGTAGACCTGCACCAGGCTGGGAAGACTGAATCTGCAATAGGTAAGCAGCTTGGTTTGAAGAAATCAACTGTGGGAGCAATTATTAGGAAATAGAAGACATACAAGACCACTGATAATCTCTCTCGATCTGGGGCTCCACGCAAGATCTCACCCCGTGGGGTTAAAATGATCACAAGAACGGTGAGCAAAAATCCCAGAACCACACGGGGGGACCTAGTGAATGACCTGCAGAGAGCTGGGTCCAAAGTAACAAAGCCTACCATCAGTAACACACTACGCCGCCAGGGACTTAAATCCTGCAGTGCCAGACGTGTCCCCCTGCTTAAGCCAGTACATGTCCAGGCCCGTCTGACGTTTGCTAGAGTGCATTTGGATGATCCAGAAGAGGATTGGGAGAATGTCATATGGTCAGAAGAAACCAAAATATAACTCTTTGGTAAAAACTCAACTCGTCGTGTTTGGAGGACAAAGAATGCTGAGTTGCATCCAAAGAACACCATACCCACTGTGAAGCATGGGGGTGGAAACATCATGCTTTGGGGCTGTTTTTCTGCAAAGGGACCAGGACGACTGATCCGTGTAAAGGAAAGAATGAATGGGTTCATATATCGTGAGATTTTGAGTGAAAACCTCCTTCCATCAGCAAGGGCATTGAAGATGAAACGTGGCTGGGTCTTTCAGCATGACAATGATCCCAAACACACCGCCCGGGCAACGAAGGAGTGGCTTCGTGAGAAGCATTTCAAGGTCCTGGAGTGGCCTAGCCAGTCTCCAGATCTCAACCCCATTGAAAATCTTTGGAGGGAGTTGAAAGTCTGTGTTGCCCAGCGACAGCCCCAAAACATCACTGCTCTAGAGGAGATCTGCATGGAGGAATGGGCCAAAATACCAGCAACAGTGTGTGAAAACCTTGTGAAGACTTACAGAAAACGTTTGACCTGTGTCATTGCCAACAAAGGGTATATAACAAAGTATTGAGAAACTTTTGTTATTGACCAAATACTTATTTTCCACCATAATTTGCAAATAAATTCATAAAAAATCCTAAAATGTGATTTTCTGGATTTTATTTTCTCATTTTGTCTGTCATAGTTGACGTGTACCTATGATGAAAATTACAGGCCTCTCTCATCTTTTTAAGTGGGAGAACTTGCACAATTGGTGGCTGACTAAATCCTTTTTTCCCCACTGTACGTGTATGTGAACAATAAAATGTGATATGATTTGATTTGTTGGCGACTGACATTTATTCGTCCAGCCTTGGTTTGAACCTCAAAAGGTGCTGAGGGGAGCACTTTAACTTGGAGGGCAACTGAGTAAGTAAGCACAAAAACAACTGAACGTTATGTGAACTATGGCAGAGAGCCAAGCTAGAAGTGGTAGAGCCAGCCTTGCCGTATTAGCTAGCCTGTTTCAAGCTGTCTCGTGGACCGGATCACCGCAGTTAATAAGCACAAAGCACTCAATGCTAGGCTAACTAAATACAAGAGCTAAGCTAGCAATAGCCAGACTGGTTAGCCAGCTGGTGTTAGCCGTGAGGACTAGTAGCGTGGCTTAAGCTTAGCACAGGCCGGGACTCAGTAAAACCTTACAAATCTTGCAGGACTCGTTAGACCTGCATTAGCATGTTAGTTTCCCATTGCAGGGGCCATAATAATTCCAGGGGGAAAGCATTGCTTAACCGGGTTATGCGTGTGCTAGTCGACGCTAGGCTGTGAGGCTTTTGGTGCTAGCTAGCTAATGTTCACCTAGTTGGCTATTAGCTTAGCTAGCTAGTACCACGTTAGCCAATGACAATCGCGTGGATAGTGTTGTTTCTCCGGTCTTGAGTCTCTTTTGACCATAGCACTGAGGTGTAGCCAGTCAGTTTAAACAAGAAAACGAGTGAACGTTAGGTGTACTAATGGAGAAAAACAAGCTGGCCATTAGTAGCTGGCATTTCAGCATTGCTGTGAATTAGCATTCACAGGTGTGAGGCAGCTCATTAGATGACTTGTGGCTAATGGCTAGCTGAAGTGAGCACTGTGTATGAACTCTATAGCCGTGAGGCTACTGTAGGCGTTAGCTAGCTAGCAATGACCTTGTGAGGCTAGCATCAGCATGCTTGAGTTCAGCTAGCGCCTAGCAAGCAAGCCACAGTAAGCTAGCTAGTTAAAGTGCCTTGCAAAAGTATTCATCCCCCTTGGCGTTTTTCCTATTTTGTTGCATTACAACCTGTAATTTAAATTGATTTTTATTTGGATTTCATGTAATGGACATACACAAAATAGTCAAAATTGGTGAAGTGAAATGAAAAAACTGGGAAACTGGTCAGAATTGAAGGAATGATGGATGGTGCTAAATCCAGGGAAATTCTTGAGGGAAACCTGTTTCAGTCTTCCAGAGATTTGAGACTGGGACGGAGGTTCACCTTCCAGCAGGACAATGACCCTAAGCATACTGCTAAAGCAACACTCAAGTGGTTTTAAGGGGAAACATTTAAATGTCTTGGAATGGCCTAGTCAAAGCCCAGATCTCAATCTAATTGAGAATCTGTGGTATGACTTAAAGACTGCTGTACACCAGCGGAACCCATCCAACTTGAAGGAGCTGGAGCAGTTTTGCCTTGAAGAATGGGCAAAAATCCCAGTGGCTAGATGTGCCAAGCTTATAGAGACATACCCCAAGAGACTTGCAACTGTAATTGCTGCAAAAGGTGGCTATACAAAGTATTGATTATATAAATATATTTTTTTGGGAGAAAAAAACCCATATGGGGGAATGGAAGTGATGCAGACAATTACAATGATGGAAGTTACAATCTATATGCAATATTAAAGCTGATTTACCCCCTAAAAAATAAAAATAAAAATTCTATTGACTTTGGGGGGGGGGGGGGTGAATAGTTATGCACGCTCAAGTTTTCTGTGTTTTTGTCTTATTTCTTGTTTGTTTCACAAGAAAAAATATTTTGCATCTTCAAGGTGGTAGGCATGTTGTGTAAATCAAATGATACAAACCCCCAAAAAATCAGTTTTAATTCCAGGTTGTAAAGCAGCAAAATAGGAAAAATGCTAAGGGGGGTGAATACTTTCGCTAGCCACTGTAACTGGTTAAAGTTGGCTAGCTTGCTAGCTAGCTACTTCCAGACACAAATGGGAGAACACCTCACTCTGACCATTTTACGTGCCGTTGAAGAGCTGGTTAGGCTGTTTACATGTTATCTGGAGCGTTCTTGACTAACTATTACTTTTTTGGCCCATGTTTACTGATAACGGTCATATTCAGCGGGTGTTGCGCGTTCGTAAATTCATCAGTTGTTCTGCACTCTGGCACACTCAGATGAGAGTGCTCTGAAATCGGAGTAGATAGCCAGAGTGAAATTGCGAATGCAAGAGATATGCTAACTATATAACAGTCATTCAAGTTCTTGCTAGCTAACCAAATGACAACTGCATCTCTAGCTGTGTATTGCCATCGAAAAACTATAAGAGGGGAAAAAGTCAGTTACTCACCCACTCCTCCATGACATGACATTACATCCTCCTAGCAGCTAGCTAGCTATCTAGCTAACGTTAGGCTGCATGTTTTTAGCTCGCTACATAAATAGATAAACTAGCCTATTAGCCACGTTTTGACTGACTTGTGATCAATGCCCTTTGATTGTATTTACATTTCCAGCCTTAGTTACGTTTGTCCGTTTTTGTCTAGAATATTGAGTAATTGAAACTGAAACAGTGCATCCCGAATGGATGTAGCAAACCATGTACCAGGCCAGCTGTGATTTACAACCTGATAGCAATATTTTTTGGATTACCAAGAAATATATTGGTTAATTATATTAATCATGCATTGAACTGCATCCATATATTCTGCCAACAATGCCTTAGTGTACGTCATGGAACGTTGAGTCAAATATAACCTATTTTTAAAACCTCTTATAAATAACTTTTGTGAAACATCACAGCACAGTTGAAAAATAAATGGCAAATAGAAATCCAATATGGATGGTGTTAAGAGATAGTTGGGAGGGGTTGAATGGAGCTGAAGGGTGGGACAAATAACAACAAGATAACTACTGTAAAGTATACTGTGTCTGTAAAATGTAAATACAGTGCCTTGCGAAAGTATTCACCCCCCTTGGCATTTTTCCTATTTTGTTGCCTTACAACCTGGAATTAAAATGGATTTTTTGGGGGGTTTGTATCATTTGATTTACACAACATGCCTACCACTTTGAAGATGCAAAATATTTTAAGAAATAAGACAAGAAAACAGAAAACCTGAGCGTGCATAACTATTCACCCCCCCAAAGTCAATACTTTGTAGAGCCACCTTTTGCAGCAATTAGAGCTGCAAGTCTCTTGGAGTATGTCTCTATAAGCTTGGCACATCTAGCCACTGGGATTTTTGCCCATTCTGGTTTACAGCAATCTTTAAGTCATACCACAGATTCTCAATTGGATTGAGATCTGGGCTTTGACTAGGCCATTCCAAGACATTTAAATGTTTCCCCTTAAATCACTCAAGTGTTGTTTTAGCAGTATGCTTAGGGTCATTGTCCTGCTGGAAGGGGAAACTCCGTCCCAGTCTCAAATCTCTGGAAGACTGAAACAGGTTTCCCTCAAGAATTTCCCTCTATTTAGCGCCATCCATCATTCCTTCAATTCTGACCAGTTTCCCAGTCCCTGCCGATGAAAAACATGGGGAGTGTCCCACATGCCTTTTTGCGAACACCAAACGTGTTTGCTTATTTTTTTCTTTAAGCAATGGCTTTTTTCTGGCCAGTCTTCTGTAAAGCCCAGCTCTGTTGAGTGTATGGCTTAAAGTGGTCCTATGGACAGAAACTCCAATCTTCGCTGTGATGCTTTGCAGCTCCTTCAGGGTTATCTTTGTTTCCTCTCTGATTAATGCCCTCCTTGCCTGGTCTGTGAGTTTTGGTGGGTGGCCCGCTCTTGGCAGGTTTGTTGTGTGCCATATTCTTTCCATTTTTTAAAAATGGATTTAATGGTGCTCCGTGGGATGTTCAAAGTTTCTGATATTTTTGTATAACCCAAATCTGATCTGTACTTCTCCACAACTTTGTCCCTGACCTGTTTGGAGAGCTCCTTGGTCTTCATGGTGCCGCTTGCTTGGTGGTGCCCCTTGCTTAGTGGTGTTGCAGACTCTGGGGCCTTTCAGAACAGGTGTATATATACTGACATCATGTGACAGATCATGTGACACTTAGATTGCACACAGGTGGACTTTATTTAACTAATTATGTGATTTCTGAAGTTAGTGATGTGGAAATGATCACTAAACTTGATTAAAAATCAAAGTTCTTTCAGAGTTTTTGTAGAATCAAGATTGATGTTATTACACAAAGTAACGTAAATCGAGATGATCTGCAGAGCACCTCCCCTCTCTCTCTCTGCTCTCCGTTTATATAGTCATATTCACACACTTCCTAGTTTAGAGCCCCTCCCTCTTGGGTTCCTCCACCCTTCCCTTCAGTTCCCCTCTCTCTACCGTTCTGCCCACTCCTTTGTCTATGATGGTGGCTAAATTTAACTTTTATTCAGTTCAGAATCAATAGTAATACAATCAATCACGCCCTTGTCATGCAAAAACACTCATGTTCAGTTTAAACTCTGTTCAACCCCGGCTCTCCTGGGCTTGACCTGAAGATTGATTGTTGGACATGACAGGTCCATACTTAATCTTTCAAACATACACAAATCCCACCCCATCATGCTGTAATCAATCAAGAAGATAGCCAAGGAGAGACAAAGGGTTTAGCCTGAACTCTGTTCAACCCTGGCTCGTTCCAGGGATATGCCTAAGGAGAGAGCCATAGGGTTATAGTCTGGTTGCAGTCACAGATTAGATAAGACAACTGTAAAATTTGACCCAATGACAGGTCAGATGCCCATTTTACACACACACAAACCCAGTGAGAGGAATGCACTAAGTTATTGCCTAGCAACAGCAATGACCAATGTTTAATTTTGACTCCTTGTTCGTCATGTGTGTAATTAACTTTGTTTATCTAATAGTTTACAGAACAATTACCATCATATCTCCCAATTGTGGGACCCCATTGTCCCACAACCCCACAAAAGTATATAATGATTAATATAATAACTAACATAATAATAATTATGGTCATGATATCAGACACAATCCTGGCATTTAAGGTTATAGTTTTCAAACATTAAGATTCAAAAGTTTCTACTCAAACCAATTCCAATATAAGTGGTAGTATCCTAACACATTAAAATACATAAAATAAATGTAACATGGTTTTAATCATGATCTCTATTTAAAACAGTTATTTTGATATTATCTAGAGTCATTATCATCACTAAAGTAATATGGAATAGGATACAAGTGAGAGAGATTATAACTTTCACTTCCAGATTTGTTGAAGTCCTGCTGGTCCTTGTAGTCATGACAAGCCCATCCTCCTCCTGCCACTACCCCATATACACATTCTGGGTTTCCATAAGGACAGTCAAGTGGGCTTCCTTTGATGTTACAAGGTTTCCTGTTAGAATTCATATAATGTCCTGTTTTCCCTGGAACAGTGATCACCTGTCAATTTCATGTCCCATTCCGTTTTGGTCCTTATAGCCGTTTTCCTCACAGTCATTTGTTTTACCGTTGTTTTGATCAAAATGGATTTCAGCAATGGAAACACACAGCAAAAGACTACTCCCATTACTATCAGTGCTATACTGATCATCATTGCCATTTTAGTGAACATTGCTCCCCATTTTCCAAAAGATAAGTCCAACCAATCCCAGGCATGTGTGTCCTGCCCAGCATTGTTCTTGACTTCCTATCTCAATCCTTTAAGCTTGATCATTGCCTCAGAAAATGTTCCTCATGGGGCAGTATTATTAGGAATAAACGTACAACACTCGCTTCCAAACATAACACAGACTCCTCCTTTTTCTGCTAAGAGCCATTCTAAAGCTTGTCTATTTTGCCAAGTCATTCTACTTGTTGCCTGTACTTGTTCTCCCAGCACAGATAATGCTGAATCAGTATAATTTATTAACCTTTGTTGATTGTAATATATGTAATTGATCCATTCCAAATTTTTATTAGGAGTTATCCAAAGGAGTATTGATTCAAATCCTGATTTAATTTCACTCCTTGCTTTAAATTCATTGGGAATTCCTCTAGCCTGGCCTATAACATCTATCTGCATGTTCGGATCGGCTTCATATGCCCTTTTTGATCTTTGTATTTTAGTATCTTGTGTATCAACCTTTAAATCATTCCAGTCAACTATCACAACTTTTTGTATTAACTGTACCCTGGCACAAACCCCTTTCCATCCAAATCTGCAATTGCCACTGACTGATCCTCATATGGATCGATAAGTGGCAATGCCAATGTCTGATTTTCGCATACTTCCGGGGTAATTATTATTCCAGTACTTGACCCTGCTGCCTGATAAATGGTGTTTGCATTCCAAAGGCTATCTGTATCTAGGTGCCATATAGTTTCACATTCTCCCTTGAATTCTCCCAAATTATATAACCCAATTTTGTAATTGTAACATTCGTATTTTTGCTCATAGTCTGTCTGATATTTCTCTGGTGTTTCCCTTTTCCTTGTTTCTATTCTAATGTCTAATTGCTTACACTTCTCTCCACATCCTGGTTGATTTTTTTTATTTTTATATTTAGGATTTCCTAAATATGACAAACATTCTGCTGGGCAATATGGTCTTTCCGAGTTCCTTAGATGACAGAAATTGTGGTTGAACATAGCACAGTCCTGGTAACTGTGAGGATGATTGTTTACTGTTCATTATTTTAAAGGAGAGGAAGTGCATATTAGACAGTTTTCTTTCTTTAATTTTGATGTAGTATATTGTGCCCATCTATACCAGTCATTGTTTAGCGCCTCCTTCCATTCCCTTTCTTCTGCATTTGGTATGGCTCTAACATGTAAAGGGTTTAGTGCACTTTCCCAAGGAATAACTACTTCTACAACCCTGCTCCCTGGAAATGTAGCACTTATAAGTACTACATCAAATTGTTTATCTAAGTCTTGGGCTGTTATCCTTATGTCTATGATCCATCTGTCTTTTTCTTTTATTATTTTAAGGTCACAGTTACCCCATGTGATTTCCCCATAATCCTTGTGCTGGTTCCTACCACACCAATAACCAGTTGACCCTCGTACTTTAATAGCGATCCCTTTCTGTATTTTAGTTATGGTTCCTGCTTGTGCAGGAATATACATTTTAATCCTGTCTGTTTCCCTTCTCTGTCTTGTTCTTTTGCTCTTTACTATTGTCAGTATGCCATTCCCCTTATTCTTAGGGGAACTCATCAAGGGCAGAGAAATCAATGATGGGGATATCTGGTGCGTCTTGGATGTCTGGAATATCTTGGAGGTCTGGAAGGTCTTGGAGGTCTGGCCCTCCCCCGAAGGAATCAGCAAGAGCACGTAGCTCATTATTATAATTCCCATTGCCATCCTCCTGCCTCTCCTGATTCTCGCCAGCTCCAGCATCCTCAGGTCCTTCATCTCTAGATCGTTGGTTTCCTCGTGGTACCCTTGTACAGTGGTTCAGATGATACCAGGTTGAGCTCCCCTCTATCCGTACAGCCGTTGGTGTAGAGTGGGTGACGATGTATGGTCCTTCACATCTTGGTTCGTTCCACTTCCTTCTGAAGACCCTGACATAGACCTTTTCCTCTGGGACTACCGGTTGTGGTGGATTCGCTTCTGGTTCTGGAACTCTGTTTTTCTCCTGTTGGTAGATAACTTTATGTATCACAGTTAGTTGCCTAATATACTCTTCTAATTCTCTTTCCAACTGTTCTAGAGTTGGACCTTTGTATTGTCCCCTTATCACTGAAACTGGCATGGGTCGACCCGTAAGCATTTCATGCGGTGTTAGATGTGTTATTCTGTTAGCTTGCATGCGATAACTAATTAGTGCCAGAGGTAATGCATCTACCCAATTCAATCTCGTGCTTCTACCGATCTTTGCAATTTTCGCTTTCAGAGTCCCGTTAACTTTTTCCACCATACCCTGAGATTGAGCGTGATAAACACATCCCAATCTTTGTTTTATGTGCAACTGCTGCAGCACTAGCTTTACCGTTTTCTGTATAAATGCTCAACCATCATCTGTACTGATTTCTGTCGGGATTCCGAATCGTGGCATCACTTCTCTTGTTAAGAATTTCACTACTGTTGCTGCCCCTAGAGTGTTAGATGGAACTGCTTCTACCCATCTGCTAAATCTGTCAATTACTACTAGCATATACCTTTTCCCATTCACTGGTTTTATCATGTCCACATAATCTATTACCAGGTGTTTGAAAGGTCCCTCTGGTACCGGTATATGTCCAAATGTTGCCGTTATTCCTTTTCTAATATTGCTGTGCACACGTCTCACATTCTTCCAATCTTGAATTTACTGTTGCTTGCATATATGGAGACCAAAAACCTTGTTTCTTAATATTTCTCATTACCTCCCCTCTCTCACAATGGTCAAATCCATGTGCATTAGTAATAAGTAAATCCAGCAGTGTTGTAGGAGCCATTATTAATCCCTCATGTGTTCTCCATAAATTATTCCCATCTTTTGTTGCACCTCTTTTTTCCCACATAGTGTGCTCATTTATGTTGGCTCTAACTTGCATTCTTATTATATCATCTATTTCTGAGGCTGCTTCTATCAGAATCAGTGGAACCTGTATGGCTACTTTACATTTGGATGCTATTTTTGCTGCCTCATCTACTGCATTGTTTCCTCTGGTAACGTATTCCTTTCCCTTTTTATGTGCTTGGCATTTAACAATTGCTATTTGTTTTGGCCTCATTAATGCAATCATTAGTTATTGTATTTGTTCAAAATGCAGAATTGGGCTTCCATCTGTTTTCCTAAATCCTATCTGTTTCCAAACTGCTCCAAACAGGTGACATACTCCATGCTCATATGCTGAATCAGTGTAAATATTTACTACTTTATCCTTCCTTGGTTACATGCTGCTGTCAAATCAAATCAAATCAAATTGTATTGGCCACATGCGCCGAATACAACAGGTGCAGACATTACAGTGAAATGCTTACTTACAGCCCTTAACCAACAGTGCATTTATTTTTAATAAAAAAAGTAGTAGAATAAAACAAAAAAGTGTTGAGAAAAAAAGAGCAGAAGTAAAATAAAATAACAGTAGGGAGGCTATATATACAGGGGGGTACCGGTGCAGAGTCAATGTGCGGGGGCACCGGCTAGTTGAGGTAGTTGAAGTAATATGTACATGTGGGTAGAGTTAAAGTGACTATGCATAAATAATTAACAGAGTAGCAGCAGCGTAAAAAGATGGGGTGGGGGGGGCAGTGCAAATAGTCTGAGTAGCCATGATTGGCTGTTTAGGAGTCTTATGGCTTGGGGGTAGAAGCTGTTGAGAAGTCTTTTGGACCTAGACTTGGCACTCCAGTACCGCTTGCCGTGCGGTAGCAGAGAGAACAGTCTATGACTAGGGTGGCTGGAGTCTTTCACAATTTTGAGGGCCTTCCTCTTACACCGCCTGGTATAGAGGTCCTGGATGGCAGGAAGCTTGGCTCCAGTGATGTACTGGGCCGTACGCACTACCCTCTGTAGTGCCTTACGGTCGGAGGCCAAGCAGTTGCCGTACCAGGCGGTGATGCATCCAGTCAGGATGCTCTCGATGGTGCAGCTGTAGAATTTTTTGAGGATCTGAGGACCCATGCCAAATCTTTTCAGTCTCCTGAGGGGGAATAGGCTTTGTTGTGCCCTCTTCATGACTGTCTTGGTGTGTTTGGACCATGATAGTTCGTTGGTGATGTGGACACCAAGGAACTTGAAGCTCTCAACCTGTTCCACTACAGCCCCGTCGATGAGAATGGGGGCGTGCTCAGTCCTCTTTTTTTTCCTGTAGTACACAATCATCTCCTTTGTCTTGGTCACGTTGAGGGAGAGGTTGTTATCCTGGCACCACATGGTCAGGTGTCTGACCTCCTCCCTATAGGCTGTCTCATCGTTGTCGGTGATCAGGCCTACCACTGTTGTGTCGTCGGCAAACTTAATGATGGTGTTGGAGTCGTGCCTGGCCATGCAGTCATGGGTGAACAGGGAGTACAGGAGGGGACTGAGCACGCACCCATGAGGGGCCCCCGTGTTGAGGATCAGTGTGGCAGATGTGTTGTTACCTACCCTTACCACCTGGGGGCGGCCCGTCAGGACGTCCAGGATCCAGTTGCAATGGGAGGTGTTTAGTCCCAGGATCCTTAGCTTAGTGATGAGCTTTGAGGGCACTATGGTGTTGAATGCTGAGCTGTAGTCAATGAATAGCATTCTCACGTAGGTGTTCCTCTTGTCCAGGTGGGAAAGGGCAGTGTGAAGTGCAATAGAAATTGCATCATCTGTGGATCTGTTGGGGCGGTATGCAAATTGGAGTGGGTCTAGGGTTTCTGGGATAATGGTGTTGATGTGAGCCATGACCAGCCTTTCAAAGCACTTCATGGCTACAGACGTCAGTGCTACGGGTCGGTAGTCATTTAGGCAGGTTATCTTAGAGTCCTTGGGCACGGGGACTATGGTGGTCTGTTTGAAACATGTTGGTATTACAGACTCAGTCAGGGACATGTTGAAAATGTCAGTGAATATACTTGCCAGTTGGTCAGCACATGCTCTGAGTACACATCCTGGTAATCCGTCTGGCCCTGCGGCCTTGTGAATGTTGACCTGCTTAAAAGTCTTACTCACATCGGCTACGGAGAGCATGATCACATAGTCATCCGGAACAGCTGGTGCTCACATGCATGCTTCAGTGTTGCTTGCCTCGAAGCGAGCATAGAAGTGGTTTAGCTCGTCTGGAAGTCTTGTGTCACTGGGCAGCTCGCGGCTGTGCTTCCCTTTGTAGTCTGTAATAGTTTTCAAGCCCTGCCACATCCGACGAGCGTCAGAGCCGGTGCAGTATGATTCAATCTTAGTCCTGTATTGACTCTTTGCCTGTTTGATGGTTCGTCGGAGGGCATAGCGGGATTTCTTATAAGCGTCCGGGTTAGAGTCCCGCTTCTTGAAAGCGGCAGCTCTACCCTTTAGCTCAGTGCGGATGTTGCCTGTAATCCATGGCTTCTGGTTGGGGTATGTACGTACGGTCACTGTTGGGACGACATCATCGATGCACTTATTGATGAAGCCAGTGACTGATGTGGTGTACTCCTCAATGCTATCTGAAGAATCCCGGAACATGTTCCAGTCTGTGCTAGCAAAACAGTCCTGTAGCTTAGCATCTGCGTCATCTGACCACTTTTTTATTAACCGAGTCACTGGTGCTTCCTGCTTTAGTTTTTGCTTATAAGCAGGAATCAGGAGGATAGAGTTATGGTCAGATTTGCCAAATGGAGGGCGAGGGAGAGCTTTGTATGCGTCTCTGTGTGTGGAGTAAAGGTGGTCTAGATGAGCGTTTTCCTGTTGACTTATGGCCTTATACAGCTCATTCAGTGCAATCTTAATGCCAGCATTGGTTTGTGGTGGTAAATAGACAGCTATGAAAAATATAGATGAAAAGAATCTTGGTAAATAGTGTGGTCTACAGCTTATCATAAGATACTCTACCTCAGTCGAGCAAAACCTAGAGACTTCCTTAGTATTTGATTTTGTGCACCAGCTGTTGTTTACAAATATACACAGACCGCCACCCCTTGTCTTACCGGAGTCAGCCGTTCTATCCTGCCGATGTAGCGTATAGCCCACTAGTTGTATGTTGTCCATGTCGTCGTTCAGCCACGACTCGGTGAAACATAAGATATTACAGTTTTTAATGTCCCGTTGGTAGGATAACCGTAATCTTAAATCATCCAATTTATTCTCAAATGATTGAAGATTGGCTAATAGGATTGATGGGAGCGGCAGTTTACTCGCTCGCCGTCGGATCCTTACAAGGCACCCCGACCTACGTCCACGATATCTCCGTCTCTTCCTCATGCGAATGACAGGGATTTGGGCCTTGTCGGGTGTCTGTAGGATGTCCTTCGCGGCCGCCTCGTTGAAGAAAAAATCTTCGTCCAATACGAGGTGAGTAATCGCTGTCCTGATATCCAGAAGCTCTTTTTGGTTATAAGAGACGATGGCAGAAACATTATGTACAAAATAAATTACAAATAACGCGGAAAAACACACATAATAGTACAATTGGTTAGTGGGCTGTAAAACGGCAGCCTTCTTCTCCGGCGCTATTATTATTATTATGTCAGCGCTCTCAGCTCTGCTAGTTGAGCAGAACATGGTTGGTCACAACTTTCACTCTCTATGGTGTAGAAGTTGTCATCTAGCCCTTTCCTTACAACTGCATAACCAGCATGATTCCCTTCATAATCTCTAAAGCAAGACCCATCTACAAACAACTCCTCTGTAGCTCCTAGGATTGGAATCGACAACAAATCAGGTCTCAATTTAGTGAACATCAAAGACTCTGCTACACAGTCATGTGGGTCACCTTCAGTTTCTTTTGGTATCCTCTCTGCTGGGTTAACTGAAGGACACCGTTTTATGGTTATATCTGGATAGGTCAATAAAGTCAAATGCTCTAATATTCGAGCATTGGTCAGTACAAATGTTCCTTTCTCAATCAACTCAGTTATTTTATGATGAGCATAGATCACCACTGGGTATCCCATTGTGATTCTGGATGCTTTGTCATATGCATACTGTACAGCTGCCAGTCCTTGGTAACATGGTGGATGTCCTTGTGCTACCGAATCTAATGTAGAGCTATAGAACGCTATTGGCTGCTTTCTCCTTCCTGTACAGGTTTCTTGCATCAATACTGCGGTTGCAAATCCCTGACAGCGGTTTGCTACATACAGTAGGAAAGGTTTCATGTAGTCCGGAGTTCCTACTGCTGGAGCTGTTTGCATATCCTGTTTTATCGTTTCAAATGCTGCTTTTGCATTGCTATTCCACTTTAGCTTTGCCCTCAACTCTGTTACTCCTGCATTCTTCATTATTTCTCTCAAAGGGGCTGTCTTTACTGCATACTCCTCTACCCAATCTGAACTGAATCCTGTCATTCCTAAAAATGTCAACATTTGTCCCACTGTCTGTGGCATCAGAGCCTTACTCAACCCTTCCAATTGCGAGGGAGCAATTGCTTTAGTCTGATGAGCTATAGTTCTTCCTAGGTACTCCACCTGTTCCTGACAATATTGAAGCTTTTTCTGTGACACTTTATGTCTTCCTTCTGCAAGCCTCTCCAATACTTTTACAGTGTCCTGATGACATTGTTCTATCGTGGTTGCACAAAACAGTAAGTCATCTTCATACTGTATCAGTGTTCCTTCCAATGTTAGGTCTTCTAAGTCAGCTCTTAACACCTGATTAAATAAATGAGGAGAATGCTTAAATCTCTGAGGCATTCTCATGTATGTAAATTGCTGACCTCTGTATGTAAATGAAAATAAGTGTCTACTCTCTTCCGCTAATGGTACACTGAAAAATGCTCCACATTAATCTATTACTGAGAACCCTTTTGCGTCTGGTGGAATGTTTGTGAGCAGTGGATTGGGCACCTCTGCTTGGTAATCTTGAACTATTTCATTCACTGGTCTCAGGTCCTGGACCAGTCTCCACTTCTGTTTGTTCGCTTTTAGCACTGGTAGCAGTGGTGTGTTACAGTCACTCTGAGTTGGAATCAGTACTCCTGCCTCTAACAATTCCTCTATTGTAGGTTGGATTCCTGCCTCTGATTCAGGTTTCATTGGGTATTGCTGTTTCCATGGGGGTTTTGTATTCACCTTTACTTTAACACAAACTGGATTAGCTGATTTTACCAAACCCACATCTGTATCATGTTTTGCCCATAGTTGTTCTGTGATCATACTTTCCATTTGTTTCCTTAACTTTTCCTGTTTTGTTTCTTCTTTAACTACTGGAATCTGTCTTTCCTCAGTTATTTCCACTTCCTGTGGTTCCCCCATCAATTCTGCAGAACATAGAACTTTAATCAGGTTCTCGTCAGCAGACTGGAAAATCACTGAATTCTCTGTATTTTCCCATTGTGTATTCTTAGCTTTTTTCATCATTGGCCCTCAGTCTTCTGCCTGATATCCCTCTGCCACTAAAAGTGTTATGTGAGGTTCTGTTCCTGGTATCTCCTGGAGCATCTTGTGCTTCCATTGCTGCCCCTTGTTTCCCTATTAGAAAATATTGCAATCTCATTCCAGCTGCAACTGTGCCAGTTTTCTTTGAATGTCTTTCCCTTGCTCTGTCAGTTTCTGCTCGTCCTTCCTGTATTTCTCCACTGCGTGGATAACATGGTCGCAGAACTCTTTGTGTGACTTTGACGTTAGTCCCACCACATCTTCTAGTCTGCTTCTGACAGGCGTTGGCATTGCTTCCATCAATGATGTCCTGAACAGTGTTGTCATCAGTGGATTCCCCTCTGGATCTCTTTCTGTTTCTTGTCACCACCTCTTGAGCTGGTCCTCCAGGTAACCTGCCGGGTTTTCTTTATCCCCAATGGCTCCCCTCTCAGTGCTTTAGGGTCAATTTTGGCTGGATACTCTCTTCTCCGAGTGTGCCATAGTCCTGGCCTATAACTGTCAAAGGCCACTCCATCCAGTAACGTCCTCCGCACCGCCGGTATGAGGCAATCCGCCTGCAACAAGTTCTCCATTTTGGCCACTCCCACCACCCTGGCCAGCAATGCCTTCAAGTCTCCCACCGCCAGTAGCTTCCCCATTGTTTGTTCTTCAAATGTTCTAATCCATTTTCCTGCTCCTTCATGCAGGTTAGGCAGTCTAGTCACCAGACCTTCCAGGTCCTGCGTTCCCCAGGGCACATAGTGAACCTGTGTCCCCTTTACCAAATATTGAGCTCCATACTTTTCTGGCTTTTTCATTGTCCTTCTGTTTCTAAAATTTTGTTTTTCCAGATGAGTGTACAGTGCATTACCTAATTATGTTCCTATAGTTTTGTCTCCCTTGGCTCCTTGCTCTGATAGTCGTCCCTCTGTCTCACTCTGTTCTTGATCAGAGTCAGCATACTGTCTACGGTCTTCACCTTCCTCATCACTTGTATTCTCCCCATTTGTTTTTGCCCATCATACTCTTGTTCATCTATCCCATCATTTTCCAGTTTTGTTAACATGCCTCTCAGTCCTCCATAACAGTCTATATCTAAATGTGATTTGTTTTTTTCCCTGTTGCTTCCCTTTTTCTCCTTCTATCTCTACATTCCCTGTTATTGAGACTAGACCTGTGACCTGAGAATACTGCCCCCCATCTGTGTATGGTGGTGGTGTAGTTAAGCCAGCCTTTTTCGGTTCACTCTCCCTCTCCATTATTATCCTTCTAGCTTTGGCTATGCTGTCCCTCCAACTCTTTCCTTCCTCCCAGAATAATTTCAAGATTTCTCTCTCTCTCTTTCTCTCTCTTCTTCTTTCCTTTCTCCCATTTCTCTCCTGTTTTATAGTTCTTTATTAGGGTATCCATTTCCTCACATACTGTTACATCAGACGTTCCCTCCTTTGGCCATTTTGTTGCTATTTTCCTGGTAATTTTTTTCCCATTTATCAGAGGTTTTACCAATCTCTTCACTATTTTCTGGGAACCTTCTCTTCATGATTGCTACTGCTGTTCCTGCCATCCCTACTCCTTGTATTGTTCGCCTTTTCTGTTGCTAATCTTATGTTTGGTTCAGTGTTTATATTAAATGATTTCTGTTAGCTTTCTCAGCTAAAAGCTTTTATATTCCTCAATTAATGGTATTCTTCTTCCTAATATCTCTTCATACTCTTCTTCTTTCCAAAAATGAGATTTTATCCCTTGCCTTTCTTTTAATATTCTTCTTATCCTTGTATCATTACTGGATCAATGAACTATGTAATAACTGTTTCACATTAGATTTAGCCTTTTTCTGATAATGTTGTAATTGTAGCCTATTGCATTAATTTAGTTTAAAATACACATTTGTTGTTTAACAAATCTAGAACCTACATAAAGTTGGTGCTATCCCATCAGCATAATAGTTAAAACTACCTACACTCCACTGGCCCACGTAACGAAAACAAATTATCGTTTTAGAATTCTATTTGCATACGTCACTGGTGTTACGCAAAGTAATAACAATTAGAATTTGTCAAAGAATGTTTCCCATTCAACTATTATTCAGACCTCTGCTTCTTACAGCTCAATTCGTACTTGCTGGACTGTCTCTCTTTTACCCGTGAACTAGAACATGGCATTAGTAAAGTCTATTCACAAACCACCAATAACTAATAGTATATTTGCATTCATATTATTAAAATACATTGCTTTCATTCCAGTCTACCAAAACAATTCAAATTTGAAATTCTCACTTCCCTATTAAATCACTTTCCTCTGTTATCAATTCAAATCATGGTCATAGCTCTATTGTAATTGCCAGTCCGCTATTACATTAATCCACTACACCACTGGCCCTTTGTGTTTTACAAAAAGTGCACTCTCCTACATGAGTGCACTGGTATTACGGTTGCTGTCGAACCTGTCACACACTGAAGGCCTATAGGTTCTCCACTGCACAAACATGTCTATAATATATATAAAGGCTGTTAAGATATTAATGTTTCAAGACAGGAGTTTATATATTTGGCCTGGCGAAGCGGTTTTATGTGCTGACTGAATGGAAGCTGATAATGCTGAGTTTTTTACTATTAGGAGTCTTCACTGTCCGAGACCGAGTCAAGACTGAGTACAAATGTATCCGACACAGAGACAAGACTGAGACCCTCAATATGTGGTCTCGAGACCAGATTTGAGACCGAGACCGGTCTCGAGTAGTACAACACTGGGTTAGCTTGCTTTGTAGCTAGCTAGCCAGGATAGTTTAAGCCTTGCTGCAGGAGTTATCCCTTTGTTAGTGTGGTTAGCTTGCTTTACAGCTAGTTAGCCAAGTCAGCTAATAACCTTATGGCGTGTGCTAACCTAGTTAGCTGAAGCCTTTTGGCGAGGGCTAAACAAGTCTCATGTGACACTAGATAAAACGTTATTTTCAGTCAGTACTCAACACTATTGACAGGAGCTGATGTCGTCTAGTCGTGCTGAGGAGAGCTTTTTGTGAACGCAGTCACTTCCGCAAGGAAGAGAAGTGAGAATGACCAGTTTGGCAGATGGATGGCTCCCTTTATGGGGGAGAGGGGCTCACCTCATTCGCCAATCGACCTGTCTGTCGCCAATCGACCTGTCTGTCTCCAACAGACGCTGTGTGTTTGGAAACTTTGAGCTTGTGACATGCCCATAGGCGTATCCCATACACTCTTAGAAAAAAGGGTTCCAAAAGGGTTCTGCGGCTGTCCCCATAGGAGAACCCTTTTGGGTTCCAGGTAGAACTCTTTTGGAGTGCAACCAAAAGGGTTGCAACCAAAAAGGTTCTACCTGGAGCCAAAAGGGGTTCTTCAAAGGTTCTCCTATGGGGACAGCCGAACTACGCTTTTTTGGTTCTAGATAGCATTTTTTAAAAGAGTGTACTTAGACATCGAACAAGTATTTGACATGTTTTACCATTAGAAGTGGCTATTTAGCAGGATTCATATCTTGTAGGATTCCAATTGAAATGTTGTAGGATTCCATGTAACCAAACTGCATTGTTCTAATCAGGAAGTGTGTTTGTAGTATTCTCCATCAGATTCTCTCAGCTAGCGACACTGCTCTTGGCGTGAGAGCTGGGATTCTTGGAATAGTTCAGACACCTCCGTGACTGACTCAGACACTTTAAGAGGGGCTGTTTAATCCTGACTCTGAGGAACGACGGGAGACACATTCTTTCCGGGAAAGAGGAGAGGAAAAGAGAGGAAATTACAGGCCAAAAGAGAATGACATGAAAAAGAGAGGGAGGGGAGAGAGAGAGAGAGGGGGGGGGGGGGGAGAGAGAGACAGAGAGAGTGTCTGCTTGACCATGACCATTTCTTATGAGATGAGAGGCTGGTTGGTGGTGTGAGCTGTGTCTACAGAGGTGACTCAGACAGAGGGATGAGCTATGATTAACCTCTCTGTTTTAAAAAGGTCCTGTAGACTGACTCCACTGTTGGAAGGTGACATTCCTTCCTCCTCTGGCTCCACATGCCTCTCTTGCAACAGGATGTCCAGAGTTTCGCTCCCCTCCTCCTCCTCCTCCTCCTCCATCTCCCAGTCTCTGGTGCCAGCCCGTCTGCCATTGGGCCCGTTAAGGCTAATGCGACACAGCCTCCGGATCGCGTTTCAGCCCAATATGAGCTACCCGTACACCCCACCCCATCCCTCACTCCATCCCTCCACCTACATCCCCCAATCTCCTCTCCTCCTCTTTGCTGACCAGGCCTGGCACAGGAAGCACTCGTCCGATCCGAGTTGACAGAAACGCAGCATAAAAACGAAGCATAAAATATTTGTATGAGAATGGGTTGGATGCTGCTGGTTCTGGAAGGATGGGGGAGGGGATGGAGGGATGATGAGGAGGAAAGAGAAAGAGAAGGATGATAGAGAGAGAGAGAGAGAGAAGGAGAGGGGGGCTGGGTGTTTTGCTGTTTTATTGACTGGAGAAGGATTCTCAGTCTAGAATAAATGTTGGAGCAGAACATCAAAAGTGGGACTGAGACAATTTGCGGTGGGATCACACACAGTGTAGGGGCCAGTCTCCCTCATGACCCCTTCCTATGTGGTTTCTATGAGAACAGGCCCCTCAGACACAGTGTTTCCATATAAACCAAAGCAGATTTGGCGAAAGCTCTGAGCTCTTTACTCCAGTTTACAACTGTAGTAATCGCTTGGCAGTTTCTGGATGACTGCATCTCTTGTGTCATCACCTTACTGCCTCCATATCACTCAGATGCTTGAAATATCTCCATATAAATACCATCATATAAGTGTCAAGTCCTATTCTATTCCCATCAGTGACATTCTCACTCTTCCAGCGTGTCATTTCCCTAAACGTACAGTACTGTATGCACGGTTCAACGTTTATTTATCTAAACACTTCTATCATACACAGAGTGCATGTGATGTTAGTTAGTGCATCACTTTACCTGCTATGAGACTCGAAATTGAGCTCAGGTGCATCCTGTTTCCATTGATCATCCTTGAGATGTTTCTACAACTTAATTGGAGTCCACCTGTGGTAAATTCAATTGTTTGAACATGATTTGAAAAGGCACACACCTATCTATATGAGGTCACACAGTTGACAGGACAGATCTAGGGAAGGGTACCAAAACATTTCTGCAGCATTGAAGGTCCCCAAGAACACAGTGGCTTCCATCATTCTTAAGTGGAAGAAGTTTGGAACCACCAAGACTCTTTGTAGAGCTGGCCGCCCGGCCAAACTGAGCAATCGGGGGAAGAGGGCCTTGGTCAGGGAGGTGACCAAGAACCCAATGGTCACTCTGACAGAGCTCCAGAGTTCTTCTGTGGAGATGGGAGAACCTTCCAGAAGGACAACCATCTCTGCAGCACTCCACCAATCAGGCCTTTATGGTAGAGTGGCCAGACGGAAGCCACTCCTCAGTAAAAGGCACATGACAGCCCACTTGGAGTTTGCCAAAAGGCACCTAAAGGACTCTCAGACCATGAGAAACAAGATTCTGTGGTCTGATGAAACCAAGATTGGTGTGTCACATCTGGAGGAAAACTGTCACCATCCCTATGGTGAGGCATGGTGGTGGCAGCATCATGCAGTGGCGATGTTTTTCAGTGGCAGGGACTGAGACACTAGTCAGGATCGAGGGAAAGATGAACAGAGCAAAGTACAGAGAGATCCTTGATGAAAACCTGCTCCAGAGCGCTCAGGACCTCAGACTCGCTCAAAGCTTCACCTTCCAACAGGACAACAACCCTAAGCACACAGCCAAGACAAAGCAGAAGTGGCTTTGGAACAAGGCTCTGAATGTCCTTGAGTGGCCCAGCCAGAGCCCGGACTTGAACCCGATCGAACAACTCTGGGAAGACCTGAAAATAGCTGTGCAGCGACGCTCCACATCCAACCTGACAGAGCTTGAGAGGATCTGCAGAGAAGAATGGGAGAAACTCCCCAAATACAGGTGTGCCAAGCATGTAGCGTCATCCCAAGAAGACGAGAAGGCTTTAATCGCTGCCAAAGGTGCTTCAACAAAGTACTGAGTAAAGGGTCTGAATACTTATGTAAATGTTATATATTTTTGTTTTTAATAATCTGCCAACATTTCTAAAAAAACGTTTTTTGCTTTGTCATTATGGGGTTTTGTTGTGTAGATTGATGAAGGAAACAAACAATTTAATCCATTTTAGATGTAACGTAACAAAATGTGGAAAAGGTCAAGGGGTCTGAATACTTTACGAATGCACTGTATACAAAGGTATGTGGACACCCCTTCAAATTAGTGGATTCTGCTATTTAAGCCACGTTGCTGACAGGTGTACAAAATCGATACCACAGCCATGCAATCTCCATAGGCAACAATTGGCAGTAGAATGGCCTTACTGAAGATCTCAGTGACTTTCAATGTGGCACGGTCATAGGATGCCATCTTTCCAACAAGTCAGTTCGTCAAATTTGTGACCTGCTAAAGCTGCCCCGGTCAACTGTAAGTGCTGTTATTGTGAAGTGGAAATGTCTAGGCGCAACAACGGCTCAGCAGCGAAGTGGTAAGCTGCACTAGCTCACAGAACAGGACAGCTGAGTGCTGAAGCGCGTACCGCGTAAAAAAATCACCTGTCCTCAGTTGCAACACTCACTACAGAGTTCCAAACTGCCTCTGGAAGCAATGTCAGAGCAATAACTGTTCGTCAGGAGCATCGTGAAATGGGTTTCCATGGCTGAGCAGCTGAACACAAGCCTAAGATCACCATACGCAATGCCAAGCGCCTGCTGGAGTGGTGTAAAGCTGACCGACATTGGACTTTGGAGCAGTGGAAATGCGTTCTCTGAGTGATGAATCACGCTTCACCATCAGGCAGTTCGACGGACGAATCTGGGTTTGGCGGATGCCAGGAGAACGCTACCTGAGGAGGAATAATGGTATGGGGCTGTTTTTCATGATTCGGACTAGGCCCCTTAGTTCCAGTGAAGGGAAATCTTAACGCTACAGCATACAATGAAATTCTTGGCGATTCTGTGCTCGCAACTTTGTGGCAACAGTTTGGGGAAGGCCTTTCTGTTCAGCGTGACAATGCCCACGTGCACAAAGTGGTGTGGAAGAACTTGACTGGCCTGCACAGAGCCCTGACCTCAACCCCATCGAACACCTTTGGGATGAATTGGAACTCCGACTGCGAACCAGGCCTAATCGCCCAACATCAGTGTCTGACCTCACTAATGCTCTTGTGGCTGAATGGAAGCAAGTCCCTGCAGCAATGTTCCAACATCTGGTCAAAAGCCTTCCCAGAAGAGTGAAGGTTGTTATAGAAGCAAAGGGGGGACCAACTCCATATTAATGCCCATGATTTTGGAACGAGATGTACGATGAGCAGGTGTCCACATACTTTTGGTCATGTAGAGTATGAACAAACTGTTCCAATAGTACTGTTCGTTCATCTTGAGACGCCAGTATACATTTCCTCAAAATAGTCTTAAGGAATCAAAGATAACTCATGAAATCTGTCAACGTTTTTGTCTAGGAGATCTTAGTTGCGTAATTTTACATCTAACTAAGATGTTTGGCGGAATATTTTCCAAGCTAGAAAATGTGCATGAAAACGATTCCTCTCGATGAATGACGACAAACACTTAATTGAAAAATCCCAACCATTGATCACAGACAAAGGTGCATAGACTTTGGCTACCTACTTCGGCTTGTCAGATGAAAAAAACCTTGCCGAAGACCAAAACTAATAAAAACGTCACAGAATGTCATAGTAATAATATGCATGAACTGTTCCGAACTACAGTTGAAGTGGAAGTTTACATAGACTTAGGTTGGAGTCATTAAAACTTGTTTTTCAACCACTCCACAAAGTTCTTGTTAACAAACTATAGTTTTGCCAAGTCGGTTAGGACATCTACTTTGGGCATGACACAAGTAGTATTTCCAACAATTGTTTACAGACAGATTATTTCACTTATAATTCACTGTATCACAATTCCAGTGGGTCAGAAGTTTACATACACTAAGTTGACTGTGCATTTAAACAGCTTGGAAAATTCCAGGAAATGATGTCATGGCTTTAGAAGCTTCTGATAGGCTAATTGACATCATTTGAGGCAATTGGAGGTGTTCCTGTGGATGTATTTCAAGCCCTACCTTCAAACTCAGTGCCTCTTTTCTTGACATCATGGGAAAATCTAAAGAAATCAGCCAAGACCTCAGGAAAAATGGTGCATCCTTGGGAGTAATTTCCAAACGCCTGAAGGTACCACGTTCATCTGTACAAACAATAGTACGCAAGTATAAACACCATGGGATCACGCAGCCGTCATACCGCTCAGGAAGGAGACGCGTTCTGTCTCCTAGAGATGAACGTACTTTGGTGCAAAAAGTGCAAAGCAATCCCAGAACAACAGCAAAGGACCTTGTGAAGATGCTGGAGGAAACAGGTACAAAAGTATCTATAGCCACAGTAAAACGAGTCCTATATCGACATAACCTGAAAGGCCGCTCAGCAAGGAAGAAGCCACTGCTCCAAAACCACCATAAAAAAGCCAGACTACGGTTTGCAACTGCACATGGGGACAAAGATCTTACTTTTTGGAGAAATGTCCTCTGGTCTGATGAAACAAAAATAGAACTGTTGGGCCATAATGACCATTGTTATGTTTGGTGGAAAAATGTGTGCGAGCAAGGAGGCCTACAAACCTGACTCAGTTACACCAGCTCTGTCAGGATGAATGGGCCAAAATTCACCCAACTTATTGTGGGAAGCTTGTGGCAGGCTACCCAAAATGTTTGACCCAAGTTATACAATTTAAATGCAATGCTACCAAATACTAATTGAGTGTATGTAAACTTCTGATCCACTGGGAATGTGTGGAAAGAAAGAAAAGCTTAAATAAATCATTCTCTCTACTATTATTCTGACATTTCACATTCTTAAAATAAAGTGGTGATCCTAAGAATTTAACAAGATGCTTATATGTTCTACCTGGAACTTGTAAGTACACTGAACAAAAATATAAACGCAACATGTAAAGTGTTGGTCCCATGTTTCATGAGCTGAAATAAAAGATCCCAGAAATCTTTGTTCCATACACAATGTTTTCTCTCATATTTAGTGCACAAATTTTATTATATCCCTGTTAGTGAGCATTTCTCCTTTGCCAAGATAATCCATCCACTTGACAGGTGTGGCATTTCAAGAAGCTGATTAAATGGCATGATCATTACACAGGTGCACCTTGTGCTGGGGGACAATAATAGGTCAGTCTAAAAAGTGCCGTTTTGTCACACAGCACAATGCCACAGCTGGCTCAAGCTTTGATTGAGTGTGCAATTGGCTTTTAATGTTCATTTGTCTACCATAAGCCACCTCAAAGTTTGTTTTAGAGAATTTGGCAGTACGTCCAACCGGCCTCACAACCGCAGACCACGTGTATGGTGTCCTGTGCGGGCGAGCGGTTCGCTGATGTCAAGGTTGTGAACAGAGTGCCCCATGGTGATGGTGGGGTTATGGTATAGGCAGGCATAAGCTACGGACAATGAACGCAATTGCATTTTATCGACGGCCCATTTATTTTAACAGCTGCATATCTTTATTCCCAGTCATGTCAAATCCATAGATTAGGGCCTAGTGAATTTATTTCAATTGACTGATTTCCTCATATGAACTGTAACTCAGTAAAATCTTAGAAATTGTTGCATGTTGCGTTTATATTTTTGTTCAGTATAATACATATGTCAGCAAATATACTTACAAGCTTCATTGGAGATTCTTGAAATATCTGACTTATATGGGTGGTTAACATTTAGACAATCGAAATGTTGCATGTATTATATAAAAAACATACAAGAGACATGTAAACTAAGCCTTCTAAGGTCTCACATACATGGGACATAAGAATTTCAAGTAGGAGGAGGAGAGAAGAGGAGGATGACAAGAGGAGGGTGAGGAAGAGGAGGAGATCAGGACGAGCAGAGAAGAGGAGGAGGAGGAGAAGAGGAGAGAAGAGGACAGGAGGAGGAGGAGGAGTGGATCTACTGTATTTAGTTATTCAGTGACCAATTTCAAAGCTAAGCAGTGCTGGTCTTGGTTAAAACCCTGAGTGGGAGAACAAAGGCATAGTTGTAGATAAAACTCCTGTCCAGTAGGAGGTGCTGCCCAATTTATATACAAATATCATATTTTTCTTGCAGTAAATGTCATGTTTTTTTTATATATGTTGACATATAAAAAGCAATGTAAAACCTATAAGAAAGCATTTATTTTGTAGAGATTACATTCTCAGAACATACACTTTTCTTATAATATTGATAGATATATTTTGTCTCATATGTCTCCATATCTTTGTAGGAAATTCATTTATTTAATTGTGTATGTCATATAAGGCACATAAGTTATTAACAAATACACTACTGACATATAAGGAAAAGCATACAAAATCTTACCAGATCTTTATTAGATTACTTGTTTGATTTTTGTACAAATAATCTTCTGCCATACAAGATTATTATCTGAATTCCATGATTCTTCCAAATAGGCTAGAACATCATGACATAGACACCTCGCTTTCATCTGCCAAATGCAGTTCTTATCATATATAATTTCTAGGAGGGATTCATTTTTATTCAGTCTAACAGAACATTGGGTTGATTCAGTTATTGCTGTAGCCATGTCTCTCACATGCCAGTCACCCAGGCTCCTCATTCTCTCACAGCCCCATACCGCCTCTGTTGTGTGCATTTTCTCACAATTCAGAGCTTTGGACATTGTCCTTCTATTCACGTGTGTCTGGAATCAATGCTACTATGCCTGAATCCATCTGGTTACTTGCTACTAATATGCCATAATTGGGTATAATGGCTCTACCAGAGTTTGTCTTTAGAATAGGCCAAGTCAGCTCTTTCCTCTTCCCTTCTCTCTCTTTGACTTACTCATCATCTCCTCTATTCTTGGCAGTCATTGAGAATCATATTCTTATCTTATTGTAATGTAACATGGGCTGTGAATATATGAACATGATACCTCATATTTATGAATCTGTGATGGTTGATTTGAAGGAGTCAGGCGCAGGAGGGTAAATCACAGAATAACAGGATTTATTCTGGAATACAGAGTAAGCAGTAAAGCGTCAAAACAATCCAGTGCGCAAAACAGGCACACTGGAATCAACAAGGCAACACAGGGAAAATATCCCAGCGATACAAAATACAAGGAGCTCCACCGAGCTTCACTGTCCTCACAATAAACAATCACACACAAGGACAAGGGGGCAGAGGGAACACTTATACAGGTACTGATGAGGGGAGATGAACCAGGTGTGTGTAATAAACAAGACAAAACAAATGGAATGATGAGATGAGGAGCAGCAGTGGCTAGAAGGCCGGTGACGACGAATGCCAAAGCCTGCCCGAACAAGGAGAGGAGGCAGCCTCGGAGGAAGTTGTGACAGAATCGTCTGGCTAAACTCTGATTAGCTTATTATTTTGCGCTCCATAGTCAAAGCTGTAGTAATTGTGTCGATGTTAATGCCATTGTTGGAACTATAAAGTGTAAAATCAGAATCAGATGTGACTCATTTAATGCACTGATCAGGACCCTCTGGTCCTATATTTTACTCAGTGGGATTCAGAAATCCCTCCCGCACAACCTGCATGCAATTAAATAATTCAGCGAACTTTCATCAAATGAGAGAAATCGGAATAACTGGGGTGTGCTGTGAACAGTAGAAAGGACCACCCTCAAGTCTGACTGTAAATGACTGTAAATGATAACAAATGGGTAGTGAACTCACCATGCTATTTTTAAAAGAGGGCAGAATAAAGTAAACCAATTGATCTGTGACGAGTTTTGTGAGAACTGTCTTCTGTGCGAGAGCTGTCTTATATTGTCTCCAGGGCCAGGAGTTTTTTCTGGCCATGTGACGTGACTTGGAAAAACTGTTGACCCCATCTCTCCTGGATAAACAAATGACAATCCACTGGAGGTAAATCAAGTGCAGCCGATCAGGTGCCTGAGCGATCAGGGAGAACGAGATGACCAATCAGAGTTAACCATGGGGAACTCCAGAGCCTTTCAGAAGGTGCCCTCAGAATACATGAGCTTGTAATCTCTACCTTACTAAGACACATTAGTGTTCATTTGTTTAGAGACAAGGCCCTGTTGTGTTCTGAGAAGGCCTATTGTACTGAGACTGCATGGAGTGTTGAGCGCAACAATACAATGAGAGCTAACATGCAAATGATCCCATGGCACATTACAATGTAACTTTTAATTACATGTTAGTTAATGGAAAATTTTAACTATTGTGGAAAATTGAAAATTGTAACTCACAGTTACAATAGGTAAACCTGTCATTCAACAGAATAAAATGGGATAGAATGAAGGTAGATGGATAGAATAATATAACTTTCACCACATTGTGAAATACTCCTTCTTGTCATCATGGGGTTTCATCAAGCGATATATCACCACCCACACACACAGAGGTATCATGAAAACACTGCCATAGATCAGGACTGGACGACGCCACCCCCTAGCCTAAATGGACCCAAATCAACACTTTGATTAGCTAAAGTCAATAATTGTGGATAAACGACTATAATGGACTAAAATAAGATAATGATCAAAAGCAGTGGCTGCATTCTAAATAGTCCAGTTTCCTTGTCCCCCCGTCTGAGAGGACTCCTCCCTTATCAGTGCTTATGAAAGAAAAAAGCATCTTTGTTTATTCATGACCGCTGTAATTTAACTGTTATATTGCTAATATCTATCAAGTCCTTTCAGACAAAGTCGTCATAAAGTCAAAGTCAAAATGAATGCAAGGAATTATGCTTTTCAAAGTTATTGGGACACAGAGAGCGACGTTGGAAACAAGTGCACACTGTGACCCCTTGGGTACAGGAATAGTTAACCCGGCCGAGCCATGGATTCTCCAGGACCAGACACGATGTGTTTTGGATAAGCAGCGCACGGTCAAAAGGGCACGATCTAAATAAAAACTTTAAATAAGAGTAGAGCTCTCTCATTAGAGTGTGATTACACCACAGGGACTTCTTGAGCTAAAAACCAGGAAGACAGAGACTGCATGGTTCTGCATTAGGATGTGTCTCAGCAGAGGGAGAGACAGCCAGCCCTGTAATAAAACAGCTTTAATTACACTGCATCAGGAAAAGGATGCCGTGATAGAGTTAATTTACAAAGAGAGGGACACGGACACAGAAGGAAGGAAGGAATAGTGTGTGTGCACGTGTGCATGTGTCATCGTGAGGATGGTTCACCTTGGTTTTGAATTTTGGTTGGTCTTGGGGTGGTAGTCTACAGACATTACTACAATAAGCAGTCATTATTGGAGTTAATGCACTGACAATCAATGAGGATTTCAACACATCATAAATTCAGTTAACTTGAAATGACAGACTTTTTTAACTGCCCCCTTAGAGCCAGATAATTATGTCCCTCATCCCTTAGAAATGCTCCAGCAGACATGCTGTTGTTGGAATTATCCTCAGGAGAGGAGCTGGAAAGAATGATGCCTTCAAACAGCCCTAACAGCACAGGAACATCTGTTCAATCGCTTCCATTGATAGTAATCACAACTACCGGCAAACTGCTGCATATTATCGCTGGCAATTAGCAAAATACGGAACTTAGAAAACACCCTCTGGCTGTCTTTCTCTCTCTCTCTCTCTCTCTCTCTCTCTCTCTCTCTCTCTCTCTCTCTCTCTCTCTCTCTCTCTCTCTCTCTCTCTCTCTCTCTCTCTCTCTCTCTCTCTATCTCTTCCTCTTTCTCTCTCTCTCTCAGTGCTTTTGAAGGACTCTTCAGATGTTTATGCAGCCAACGTCGGTTGTAGTGAATGCCCATTGAAGGAAACTATTTTGCCAAATGCCAAAGCCATCGACTGTTTCTTCATATCCTGTCAGATAAGCCACCACAAAGGCCTCTCTTTTTTCTCTGGTTCCCAAACCATTCTTAACATCTTGACATCCTCCTCTCTTCCTCCCCCTCGCCTCCTACTCCTCTTTTTAGGCGATAAAAAGAGTTGTAATGTCAGGAAGGACACACATTCCTCTGTACATATTCACAGATCTCAGAGGAGAAGGGGAGAGATGTCATGCAATGTCTCCAGCGAATCAGAAGGGGAGACGGAAAGGAAGGCAGAGAGCGATAAAAGGAGGGGGACTGGGAGCGTGAAAGAAGGAAGGGAAGAAGCCAAAGAACAAGATAAAAAGTGAGACAGGGAAAGCGAGAGAAGGTAGTCTTGATCAATGGTCTACCAAACATTAAAACAGTGTCTCAGGCCTCTCCAAATTAGTTTTGTTTTCCAAAGGAATCAGCATCTGCTGCATATACCCAATTTGTAAGTCGCTCTGGATAAGAGCGTCTGCTAAATGATGTAAATGTAAATGTAAATATACAATATCGGAAAGCTCCTAGAGTCAACATGGATGAAGTGCTGACTGTTAAGTCTCAGAACATACCACACAAAGCAAACACATACAAAAACATCTGTACTGTAAATGAGTAGATTAGAGTGCACCATGGGAGTCAACAGTAGCACATTTTAAGTGCATCAAATTGATTGTAAATTACATGCAGAGCAGGACAAAGCTTGAGTGTTCAAACTCACCATGGTTTCAAAACCTCCTTTGTGGCTGCTTTTGGATGGCTAGCAGCTCGAACGCTCAATAAAACATACGCTTGGTATTCAGACACACAATTAGAGATGCAATGGGGCAGCCAAAGTGATACAGCAGTGGGCCCTGGCTTTTTGACATTCTTCTCTAAATGCTGTTGTTTTTGTAAACAAGGTTGTTTGGAAGGGATGGGAAACACCTGTGTACTAGGGAGGGATGTGATCAGGACACTCAGATGCTCTGGAATCTGTCTCTTACTGATAACTACATGTAATGATGTCAGCATGTCGAACAACCAGTGATCATGGCTATCTACCAGACCTTAGTGTTTGTTTTGGAATGATAATTTTTAGGTTGGTATGTGAATCTGTATCCCTCATTGTCTTGCAATGTCTTGCCCCTCTTTCTTCATCATCCTCCCTGTCTCTCCATCTTTCTCTGGGTGGATTTTGGCCATATATGACCCTATTTGTCTTCAATATCTTCACAATATTTGGTATTATCTATGTATGACTGTCAACATATACCATATTTTTTAATTGCTCACCATGCATACAAAAAAGGTGTTTGATATAAGAGTCCTATGAACTGTATTACATATGAGAGCCTCCAGTATGGCTCCTATCAAAATGACTGGGATGCCTATGTCTTGTGATTAAGCTGTTGCAAACCACACAGCCAAGACAGAGAAAAAATGACGTTTAAACTCAGACCCAGAGACTGGTATCCCTGGCATCAACAGTGGCATATTAGCGATTACCCCAAGACAAAATGGCCGTAGGTTGTCTTTAACCAACACTGAGGCAATTCTGCCTCTCAGCACATGTTATTAAGTCTGGAGAGGTTTGGGGGTGCATTTGCCAGTCCAATGTATTGCCTGGAGTAATCAAAATGACTTTTTGAAAATCATAAAACTGATGTGCTTTATAGCTGCTTCATAGCTGCTGAGTATGATATATCGCTGCACTAAATCTGATTTGGGTTTAGTACACATAACAAACAAATTTAAGAAAAGTCCTTTTAAGGTTGTTCAGCAGACTAAATGCCTGTGACAGCCAGCCAGGTTTTTCCACCCTAGTCCAACAATATAACGGTTGCTGCTATGTCCTCAATTGCCCATGAGAATGAACAAAGAAACCTGTTTAGATATACAATATGTCCTGTAAATGTTTACACGGACCCATAAATTCATAGAATATTTATATATTAGGGTATCTGCAAGATTAGGAAGAAGAGATAGCAAAAAGGGGTCCCATATTGTATAGAAATATCCTTCCTTGTTACTAACTATAGTGAAAAGTATTTCCAGTGGTAATACCTTGAAAGTCTCACAATACCTCTGATTTATTGTTGGTGGCTGGTCTTTTATCCAGTTAAGGAGAATGCATTTGTTGGCCACAAAGAGTAATATTTTAAGAAGATTGAGCTGTGCTAAGGTAAGTGAGTGTCAAGCAACGTGTATGTGGTTAGCGAAGTAAAATGCAGGACACAGAGCGGCTAGCAACGTTCTTTACTGAACACAGTAAAATTAACGTACAAAACAACAAACCTCCAAAACAGGGAGGAAAACACAAAGACCCGTACATACGAGAAACTGTCGAAATGACAAACGAACAATCACACACAAAATAACCAAATGAGAGACGGGTTAATATAGGGAATACAATCCAACATAATGGGAAACAGGTGTAAACAATAAAGACCTAACAAGACAAACACAGAAACATCGATCGGCAGCAGCTAGTACTCCGGGGACGACGAACGCCGAAGCCTGCCCGAGCAAGGAGGAGGAGCAGCCTCGGCTGAATCCGTGACAGTAACCACCCCTTGATGCGCGGCTCCAGCCGTGCGCCGACCCCGACCTCGGAGACGGCCAGGAGGACGCGGAGCAGGGCGAGTCGGATAACTCCGGTGGAAATCCCTCAATAGGGAGGGATCTAAGATGTCCCTCCTAGGGACCCAGCACCATTCCTCCGGACCGTACCCCTCCCACTCCACAAGATACTGCAGACCCCCCATCCGACGCCTCGAATCCACGATAGAACGGACTGAGTACGCCGGAGCCCCCTCGATGTCTAGTGGGGGCGGAGGAGCCTCTCGTATCTCATTCTCCTGGAGTGGACCAGCTACCACCGGCCTGAGGAGAGACACATGGAACGAGGGATTAATGCGGTAATTAATGGGCAGTTGTAAACTATAACATACCTCGTTCAATCTCCTCAGGACTTTAAATGGCCCCACAAACCGCCGACCCAGCTTCCGGCAGGGCAGGCGAAGGGGCAGGTTTCGGGTCGAGAGCCAGACCCGATCTCCCGGTGCATAAACCGGAGCCTCACTGCGGTGGCGATCGGCGCTCGCCTTATGCCGTCTGATAGCCCGCTGCAGATGGACATGCGCAGCGTTCCATGTCTCCTCTGAGCGCCGAAACCACTCATCCACCGTAGGGGCTTCGATCTGGCTCTGATGCCAGGGTGCCAGGACCGGCTGATAACCCAGCACACACTGAAAAGGAGTCAGATTAGTGGAGGAGTGGCGGAGTGAGTTTTGGGCTATCTCTGCCCAGGGGATTTACCCCGAACACTCCTCCTGCCGGTCCTGGCAATAGGACGTCAGAAACCTACCCACATCCTGGTTTACTCTCTCCACCTGCCCATTACTCTCAGGGTGAAAACCTGAGGTAAGGCTAATCGAGACCCCCAGACGTTCCATAAATGCCCTCCAGACTCTAGAGGTGAACTGGGGACCCCGATCAGACACTATATCCTCAGGCACCCCGTAGTGCCGGAAGACGTGAGTAAACAGGGCGTCGGCCGTTTGTAGGGCGGTAGGAAGACCTGGCATAGGAATGAGACGGCAGGCCTTAGAAAACCGATCCACAACGACCAAGATCGTGGTATTCCCCTGGGAGGGGGGAAGGTCCGTGACAAAATCAACCGACAGGTGAGACCACGGCCGTTGTGGAACGGGTAGGGGTTGTAACTTCCCTCTGGGCAGGTGTCTAGGCGCTTACACTGGGCACACACTGAGCAGGAAGAAACGTAAACCCTCACGTCCCTAGCTAAGGTGGGCCACCAGTACTTCCCACTAAGGCAGTGCACTGTCCGACCAATACCAGGATGACCAGAGGAGGGTGACGTGTGAGCCCAATATATCAGTCGATCACGGACCTCGAGCGGCACGTACCTCCGTCCCTCTGGACACTCTCGGGGAGTAGGGTCGGCACGTAACGCCCGCTCGATGTCCGCATCGACCTCCCACACCACCGGTGCCACCAGACAAGACTCCGGAAGTATGGAAGTGGGCTCAATGGACCTCTCCTCTGTGTCATAACTTCGGGACAGGACGTCTGCCTTAGCGTTCTGTGACCCTGGTATATAAGTGAGCTTAAATACAAACCGGGTAAGAAACATGGCCCACCTAGCCTGACGAGGGTTCAGTCTCCTCGCTGCCCGGATGTACTCCAGGTTACGATGGTCAGTCAGAATGAGAAAAGGGTGTTTAGCCCCCTCAAGCCAATGCCTCCACACCTTCAGGGCTTGGACCACCGCTAGCAGCTCCCTGTCCCCCAACTCATAATTGCGTTCCGCCGGACTGAGCTTCTTAGAATAGAAAGCACAGGGGCGGAGTTTTGGAGGCGTGCCAGAGCGCTGAGAAAGTATTGCACCGATCCCCGCCTCGGACGCATCCACCTCAACTTGGAACGCCAAAGAGGGATCCGGATGTGCCAGCACCGGGGCCGAGGTGAACAGGTCCTTCAGATGTCTAAACGCCCTATCTGTCTCAGCCGACCACTGCAAACGCACCGGGCCCCCTCTTAGCAGGGAGGTGATGGGAGCTGCTACCTGTCCAAAACCCCAAAACCGTTGCACCTCCTTCACCGTGGTGGGAGTCTGCCAATTACGCACGGCTGAAATGTGGTCAATCTCCATCTTCACCCCTGACGCGGACAACCGATGTCCCAGTAAGAAGATGGACTCCTGGAAGAACAGACATTTCTCCGCCTTCACATACAGGTCATGCTCCAACAGTCTACCCAGCACCCGACGCACCAGGGACACATGCTCGGCTCGTGTAGCGGAGTATATTAGAATGTCATCAATATACACCACTACACCCTGTCCATGCAAATCCCGGAAAATCTCGTCCACAAATGATTGGAAGACTGAAGGAGCATTCATTAAACCGTATGGCATGACGAGGTACTCATAGTGACCCGAGGTGGTACCGAACGCTGTCTTCCACTCATCTCCCTCCCTAATACGCACCAGGTTGTACGCGCTCCTGAGATCCAATTTTGTGAAGAATAGCACCCTGTGTAATGACTCCATCATACTAGCAATCAGAGGGAGAGGATAGCTGTATTTGATTGTAATCTGATTAAGACCACGGTAATCAATTCACGGGCGTAAACCCCCATCCTTCTTCTTCACAAAAAAAGAAACTCAAGGACGCAGGAGAAGTGGACGATCATATGTATCCCTGTCTCAGAGATTCGGTGACGTATGTCTCCATAGCTGCCGTCTCCTCCTGAGACAGGGGATACACATGACTACGAGGAAGCGCAGCGCCTACCTGGAGGTCTATCGCACAATCCCCCTGTCGATGAGGTGGTAATTGAGTCACCTTCTTTTTACAGAAGGCGAGTGCCAAATCGGCATACTCATGAGGAATGTGCATGGTGGGAATTTGGTTCGGACTTTACACCGTCGTTGCCCCTACGGAAACACCTACACATCGCCCGACACACTGATCAGACCATCCCTTGAGAGCCCTCTGTTGCCATGAAATGTTGGGGTCATGAGATGTTAACCAGGGAAGTCCCAACACCACAGGAAACGCAGGAGAGTCAATCAAATACAACTGTATTATCTCCTCATGGCCCTCTGCGTCTTCATCTTAAGTGGCGCTGTGACCTCCCTAATCAATCCCGACCCCAAAGGGCGGCTATCTAGGGCATGGATGGGGAAGGGCACATCAACTGGTACAATAGGAATCCCTAACTTATACGTGAACCGGCGATCGATAAAATTCCCAGCTGCGCCTGAATCTACTAGCGCCTTATGCTGGGAATGAGAAAAACCTAGGGAAACACAACTTTAATACACATATGTACAACAGAGAGCTCTGGGTGAGTTGGGTGCTTACTCACCTGGTATGACTCATCAGTGTGCGGCCTACTGCCTTGATTCCTAGGAGACCCTCCCCAGCACCGAACCGCAGTGTGTCCTCTGCGGCCACAGTTGGTGCAGGGGACGGCCTCTCTCCTGGTGTCCCTCCTCGTCTCCCTAGCACCAGCACCCCCGAGCTCCATAGGGCTCGGCTCGGAAGTGCTGGGGGATGGAATGGATGGTCCCAACTCCGGACGTCCGCGGGTAGCCAACAGGGTATCTAGGCGAATCGACATGTCCACCAGCTGATCGAAGCTTAGGTTGGTGTCCCTGCAGGCCAACTCCCGACGCACGTCCTCCCTCAGGCTGCACCTGTAGTGGTCGATGAGGGCCCTCTCATTCCATCCCGCATTGGCAGCCAGAGTCCGGAAGTCCAGTGCGAACTCCTGTGCGCTCCTCTTCCCCTGTCTGAGGTGGAATAGAGGCTCACCCACCGCCTTCCCCTCTGGGGGATGATCGAACACCGCCCTGAAGCGGCGGGTGAACTCTGCATAGTTGACTGTAGCGGCGTCTATTCCCCCCCACTCGGCGTTGGCCCACTCCAGTGCCTTGCTGGACAGACAGGAGATGAGGGCGGACACGCTCTCGTATCCCGAGGGCAACGGGTGGATGGTTGCCAGGTAGAGTTCCACTTGGAGCAGGAAACCCTGACACCCGGCCGCGGTGCCATCATAAGCCCTCGGGAGCGAGAGCCGAATCCCACTGGACTCCGGAGGTGAGGCGATGGGTATAGCTGATGGTGGTGGTATCCTCGGAGGAGGTGTGGCCAAACCTCCTCTTTCCCATCGCTCCAAGGTGTTCATCATCCCTTCCATGGCGGTGCCAAGAGCCTGGATCATGGCCGCTTGTTGTGATACGCGCTCCTCCAGTGATCCATCTGGTAGCGCCGCACCTGCTGACTCCATGTGTGGGTGTGTGATTCTTTCAAGCGACGTGTATGCGGTTAGCGAAGTCAAATGCAGGACACAGAGCGGCTGGCAACGTTCTTTACTGAACACAGTGAAATAAACGTACAAAACAACAAACCTCCAAAACAGGGAGGAAAACACAAAGACCCGTACATTCGAGAAACTGCCGAAATGACAAACGAACAATCACACACAAAATAACCAAATGAGAGACAGGGGTTAATATAGGGAATACAATCCAACATAATGGGAAACAGGTGTAAACAATAAAGACCAAACAAGACAAACACCGAAATATCGATCAGCAGCAGCTAGTACTCCGGGGACGACGAATGCCGAAGCCTGCCCGAGCAAGGAGGAGGAGCAGCCTCGGCTGAATCCGTGAAAGTGAGGGCCTGTTCCTGACGACACCCAGTACAAATAGCCATGGGTCCATTCTTATAGAACATAAGAACATTTTATAACCGTTTTGACATTTTCCCAGAAATGTTTTATTAATGGGCAAGTCCAAAACAGATGGCCATGAGTGCCTTTTTCATTCTTCCACTTACAACAGGTATCAGAGAATTATGTTTTCATTTTATTTCACATAATGGGAGTCCTATGAACCCTTTCCATAATCTTATATTGCATCTATTGCACCTTGTTGTAGGTGAACAGTTGTCTTGCTTCGAGCATAACCTTTGTCCAATTTCTGGGTCTCTCACCAGCTCCGTTTCCCATACCCTAATCAGAGCACTTGAGTTACTTTCAACATTAGAGTGTATAGCAACATAAAATGAAGAGACACACTGTTTAGGTCTTTCAGCGTTCAACAAGAGATTGTCCACTGTGGTTTGTATTGGGTTATATTGGGAGAACACTATCTTGGATTCAATTACAGTTGAAGTCAGAAGTTTACATACACCTTAGCCAAATACATTTAAACTCAGTTTTTCACAATTCTTGACATTTAATCATAGTAAAAATTCCCTGTCTTAGGTCAGTTAGGATCACCACTTTATTTTAAGAATGTGAAATGTCAGAATAATAGTAGAGAGAATATTTTTTTTCAGCTTTTATTTATTTCATCACATTCCCAGTGGGTCAGAAGTTTACATACACTCAATTAGTATTTGGTAGTTTTGCCTTTAAATTGTTTAACTTGGGTCAAACGTTTCGGGTAGCCTTCCACAAGCTTCCCACAATAAGCTGGGTGAATTTTGGTCCATTCCTCCTGACAGAGCTGGTGTAACTGAGTCAGGTTTTTAGGCCTCCTTGCTTGCACACGCTTTTTCAGTTCTGCCCACAAATTTTCTATAGGATTGAGGTCAGGGCTTTGTGATGGCCACTCCAAAACCTTGACTTTGTTGTCCTTAAGCCATTTTGCCACAACTTTGGAAGTATAATTGGGGTCATTGTTAATCTGGAAGACCCATTTGCGACCAAGCTTGAACTTCCTGACTGATGTCTTGAGATGTTGCTTCAATATATCCACATAATTTTCCTTCCTCATGATGCCATCTATTGTGTGAAGTGCACCAGTCACTCCTGCAGCAAAGCACACCCACAGCATGATGCTGCCACCCCCGTGCTTCACCGTTGGGATGGTGTTCTTCGGCTTGCAAGCAACCCCCTTTTTCCTCCAAACATAACAATGGTTATTATGGCCAAACAGTTATATTTTTGTTTCATCAGACCAGAGGACATTTCTCCAAAAAGTATGATCTTTGTCTCCATGTGCAGTTGCAAACCGTAGTCCGGATTTTTTATGGCGGTTTTGGAGCAGTGGCTTCTTCCTTTCTGAGCGGCCTTTCAGGTTATGTCGATATAGGACTCGTTTTGGATATACAGTGGGGGAAAAAATTATTTAGTCAGCCACCAATTGTGCAAGTTCTCCCACTTAAAAAGATGAGAGAGGCCTGTAATTTTCATCTTAGGTACACGTCAACTATGACAGACAAATTGAGAAAAATAAATCCAGAAAATCACATTGTAGGATTTTTAATGAATTTATTTGCAAATTATGGTGGAAAATAAGTATTTGGTCACCTACAAACAAGCAAGATTTCTGGCTCTCACAGACCTGTAACTTATTCTTTAAGAGGCTCCTCTGTCCTCCACTCATTAACTGTATTAATGGCACCTGTTTGAAATTGTTATCAGTATAATAGACACCTGTCCACAACCTCAAACAGTCACACTCCAAACTCCACTATGGCCAAGACCAAAGAGCTGTCAAAGGACACCAGAAACAAAATTGTAGACCTGCACCAGGCTGGGAAGACTGAATCTGCAATAGGTAAGCAGATTGGTTTGAAGAAATCAACTGTGGGAGCAATTATTAGGAAATGGAAGACATACAAGACCACTGATAACCTCCCTCGATCTGGGGCTCCACGCAAGATCTCACCCCGTCGGGTCAAAATGATCACAAGAACGGTGAGCAAAAATTCCAGAACCACACGGGGGGACCTAGTGAATGACCTGCAGAGAGCTGGGACCAAAGTAACAAAGCCTACCATCAGTAACACACTACACCGCCAGGGACTCAAATCCTGCAGTGCCAGACGTGTCCCCCTGCTTAAGCCAGTACATATCCAGGCCCGTCTGAAGTTTGCTAGGGTGCATTTGGATGATCCAGAAGAGGATTGGGAGAATGTCATATGGTCAGATGAAACCAAAATAGAACTTTTTGGTAAAAACTCAACTCGTCGTGTTTGGAGGACAAAGAATGCTGAGTTGCATCCAAAGAACACCATACCTACTGTGAAGCATGGGGATGGAAACATCATACTTTGGGGCTGTTTTTCTGCAAAGGGACCAGGACAACTGATCCGTGTAAAGGAAAGAATGAATGGGGCCATGTATCGTGAGTTCAGCAAGGGCATTGAAGATGAAACGTGGCTGGGTCTTTCAGCATGACAATGATCCCAAACACACCACCCGGGCAACGAAGGAGTGGCTTCATAAGAAGCATTTCAAGGTCCTTGAGTGGCCTAGCCAGTCTCCAGATCTCAACCCCATACAAAATCTTTGGAGGGAGTTGAAAGTCCGTGTTGCCCAGCGACAGCCCCAAAACATCACTGCTGTACATTTACATTTACGTCATTTAGCAGACGCTCTTATCCAGAGCGACTTACAAATAGGTGCATTCACCTTATAGCCAGTGGGATCACCACTTTCAATGTTTATTTTATTTTATTTTTATTTATTTTTGGGGTTGGGGTTTGGGTTGGGGCTAAGGGGGGGGTAGAAGGATTACTTTATCCTATCCCAGGTATTCCTTAAAGAGGTGGGGTTTCAAATGTCTCCGGAAGGTGGTGAGTGACTCCGCTGTCCTGGCGTCGTGAGGGAGCTTGTTCCACCATTGGGGTGCCAGAGCAGCGAACAGTTTTGACTGGGCTGAGCGGGAACTATGCTTCCGCAGAGGTAGGGGAGCCAGCAGGCCAGAGGTGGATGAACGCAATGCCCTCGTTTGGGTGTAGGGACTGATCAGAGCCTGAAGGTACGGAGGTGCCGTTCCCCTCACAGCTCCGTAGGCAAGCACCATGGTCTTGTAGCAGATGCGAGCTTCAACTGGAAGCCAGTGGAGTGTGCGGAGGAGCGGGGTGACGTGTGAGAACTTGGGAAGGTTGAACACCAGACGGGCTGCGGCATTCTGGATGAGTTGTAGGGGTTTAATGGCACAGGCAGGGAGCCCAGCCAACAGCGAGATGCAGTAATCCAGACGGGAGATGACAAGTGCCTGGATTAGGACCTGTGCCGCTTCCTGTGTAAGGCAGGGTCGTACTCTCCGAATGTTGTAGAGCATGAACCTACAGGATCGGGTCACCGCCTTGATGTTAGCGGAGAACGACAGGGTGTTGTCCAGGGTCACGCCAAGGCTCTTCGCACTCTGGGCGGAGGACACAACGGAGTTGTCAACCGTGATGGCGAGATCATGGAACAGGCAGTCCTTCCCCGGGAGGAAGAGCTGCTTCGTCTTGCCAAGGTTCAGCTTGAGGTGGTGATCCGTCATCCATACTGATATGTCTGCCAGACATGCAGAGATGCGATTCGCCACCTGGTTATCAGAAGGGGGAAAGGAGAAGATTAGTTGTGTGTCGTCAGCGTAGCATAGTTGACGTGTACCTATGATGAAAAATACAGGCCTCTCTCATCTTTTTAAGTGGGAGAACTTGCACAATTGGTGGCTGACTAAATACTTTTTTCCCCACTGTAGATACTTGTGTACCTGTTTCCTCCATCACCTTCACAAGGTCCTTTGCTGTTGTTCTGGGATTTATTTCCACTTTTCGCTCCAAAGTACGTTAATCTCTAGGAGACAGAACGCGTCTCCTTCATGAGCGGTATGATTGCTGCGTGATCCCATGGTGTTTATACTTGCGTACTATTGTTTGTACAGATGAACGTGGTACCTTCAGGCGTTTGGAAATTGCTCCCAAGGATGCACCATTTTTCCTGAGGTCTTGGCTGATTTCTTTTGATTTTCCCATGATGTCAAGCAAAGAGGCACTGAGTATGAAGGTAGGCCTTGACATACATCCACAGGTACACCTCCAATTGGCTCAAATGATGTCAATTAGCCTGTCAGAAGCTTCTAAATTCATGACATCATTTTCCTGAATTGTCCAAGCTGTTTAAAGGCACAGTCAACTTAGTGTATGTAAACTTCTGTCCCACTGGAAATGTGTTACAGTGAATAATAAGTGAAATAATCTGTCTGTAAACAATTGTTGGAAAAATTACTTGTGTCATGCACAAAGTAGATGTCCTAACCGACTTGCAAAAAGTATAGTGTGTTAACAAGACATTTGTGGAGTGGTTGAAAAACGAGTTTCCTATGTGTATGTAAACTAAGTGTATGTAAACTTCCGACTTCAACTGTAAATGTTTTACTTGCAGATACCCAAAGAATTGTCTGTGTGGTCCAGCAAATTTTTTTGGATTTGCTGAAATGATACCAATGTGTCCCCCTCAAACATACTGTACCAGTCAAACATTTGGAGACACCTACTCATTCAAGGATTTTCTTTATTTAATTTTTTTTTTACATTGTAGAATAATAGTGAAGACATCAAAAATATGAAATAACACATATGGGATCATGTAAAAACCAAAAAAGTGTTAAACAAATCAAAATATATTTTATATTTGAGATTCTTCAAATAGCCACCCTTTGCCTTGATGACAGCTTTGCACACTCTTGGCATTCTCTCAACCAGCGTCACCTGGAATGCTTTTCCAACAGTCTTGAAGGAGTTCCCACATATGTTGAGTACTTGTTGGCTGCTTTTCCTTCACTCTGCCATCCGACTCATCCCAAACCATCTCAATTGGGTTGAGGTCGGGGGATTGTGGAGGCCGTCATCTGATGCAGTACTCCATCCCTCTCCTTCTTGGTAAAATAGCCCTTACACAGCCTGGAGGTGTGTTGGGTCATTGTCCTGTTGAAAAACAAATGATAGTCCCACTAAGCTCAAACCAGATGGGATGGCGTATAGTTGCAGAATGCTGTGGTAGCCATGCTGGTTAAGTGTGCCTTGAATTCTAAATAAATCACAGACAGTGTCACCAACAAATCACCCCCACACCATAACACCTCCTCCTCCATGCTTTACGGAGGGATCTACACATGAGGAGATCATCCGTTCACCCACATCGCATCTCACAAAGACACGGCGGTTGGAACCAAAAATCTCCAATTTGGACTCCAGACCAACGGACACATTTCCACCGGTCTAATGTCCATTGCTCCTGTTTCTTGGCCGAAGCAGGTCTCTTCTTCTTATTGGTGTCCTTTAGTAGTGGTTTCTTTGCAGCCAATGGACCATGAAGGCCTGACTCTCACAGTCCCCTCTGAACAGTTTATGTTGAGATGTGTCTGTTACTTGAATTCTGTGAAGCATTTATTTGAGCTGCAATTTCTGAGGCTGGTAACTCTAATAAACGTATCCTCTGCAGCAGAGGTCGCTTAGTGGGTAAGAGCGTTGTGCCAGTAACCGAAAGGTTGCTGGTTCTAATCCCCAAGCCGACTAGGTGAAAAATCTGTTGATGTGCCCTTAAGCAAGGCACTTAACCCTTATTGCTCATGTAAGTCGCTCTGGATAAGAGCGTCTGCTAAATGACAAAAAAATGTAAAAGGTAACTCTGGGCCTTCCATTCCTTTGGCGGGCCTCATGAGAGCCAGTTTAATCATAGGGCTTGATGGTTTTTGCGACTGCACTTGAAGAAACTTTCAAAGTTCTTGACATTTTCCAGATTGACTGACCTTCATGTCTTAAAGTGATGATGGACTGTAGTTTCTCTTTGCTTATTTTAGCTGTTCTTGCCATAATATGGACTTGGTCTTTTACCAAATAGGGCTATCTTCAGTATACCCCCACTACCTTGTCACAACGCAACTGATTGGCTCAAATGCATTAAGAAGGAAATAAATTCCAAAAATTAACTTTTAAGAAGGGACACCTGTTAATTGAAATACATTCCAGGTGACTGGTTGAGAGAATGCCAAGAGTGTGCAAAGCTGTCATCAAGGCAAAGGGTGGCTATTTGAAGAATCTCAAATATAAAATATATTTTGATTTGTTTAACACTTTTTTGTTTACTACATGATCCATATGTGTTATGTCATAGTTTTGATGTCTTCACTATTATTCTACAATGTAAAAAAATTAAAAGAAAGAAAGAAAAACCCTTGAATGAGTAGGTGTGTCCAAACTTTTGACTAGTAGTGTATATGATCTTGACCTTATACCTTTCTGGTACCAGAGGTGGAAAATGCTTTCAGAGACGCCAGGGGGAAAGACCTATTAATAAGGGGAGTCAGAGCAGAACAGTAATCCTTTCTCCCAAGGTGTTTGCAAATATCTCTCCAGATCTTACAGGTGCTCTTAAGAATTGGGTTATGTTTCACTTCTGTGCTGATTGAGTTTCTATCACCAGTCATGATTAATGAGTATGGAGACGTGAAACAGGAGTCATTACTGACCCAATTAGAGCAATGTTAATCTCTGAGCCATTGTGCAATTATGCGAGCATGACATGCCCAGTTATAAAATAGCAAATTAGGTATTTCCAGGCCTCCTAAATTATAAGGTAGCTGCAGATGACTACTTTTCAACCTTGGTCTTTTTCTGTGCCATATAAAGTCTGAGAGGTATTCATTGAGTTCATTAAAAGTATTGTTCATTATATATAATGGGACCATCTGAAGAGGATACAAAAGTCTGGGGAAAACGTTCATTTTAATTAGATAAATTCTTTCATCCATGATAATGGCAGGTCCATCCACCTATCAGGTTCTTCCTTAACTGCTCTAAGTACAGGTGTGAAGTTGCGGTTAGACAGGTTGTGAAGTTTATTTGAAATGTTTATACCAAGATAAACAAAACAATTTTTTGTCCAATTGAACGGGAAGTCATTCAAATTGTTGTTGTCACTCAATCTACTTTGAGAACCTTTAACAATCTTATCCAGTGTTAAAGGGAGACTTTTGTGAATAAGAATGGCAGCCCCTCTGCTTTTAGAATTATAGGACGAGTAAAACACTTTGTCTATCCAGTCTCGCTTTCATTTCTCATGTTCCAAGTCAGTCAGATGTGTCTCCTGTAGGAGAGAAATCTGTACCTTTTCTCTTTTAAGCTGTCAATATTTTTTTATGTTTGATAGGCGAATTCATTCCTTTCAAATGAATAGTAGTTATCTTTAAATCACTCATGGGGGTTTGCTATTGTTACAGAATTCACAACAAGCAATAAAAGAGCAATGAGACCCGTATGAGAATATTTCACATATTTGGCCAACGTTAAAATCAAGAAAAATATAAACAAACCATATGCATCCAACATTACATAACAAAATACAAATACCTGACAAAGATTGAATCAGTATGTGATACTGAGGGAGGCTAATCCTCTTTTGACCAGTAGGACCTGGTCCAGAGGAAAGCAGAACCAATCTGTCTTGGAAGTGTTTCCATATGGACACAAAGAGGGGGGCACATTCTTGTGGAAATGAAAGCCGGTCCTTTAATCTATGAGACATAATCAATACATGATAAGGACAAGAGCAGAAGTTTAACTAAAGACAGGATTTGTGATGGGACAGAGAGAGGAGGGCGCCATGTTGAATTAAAACATTATGCACAAGGGATCTAGTTAGCTCCTTGCTAATCAAGGCTCCCTATCAGCTGCTTAGGATCACTCCCTGCAGGCCTAGCGTTGCTTTTTCTTTAAGTGATCATAGATTTATCTTAGAGGAATGGTAATTAGAGTAGTAGAGAACTTGACCAGAGATCTGTGATAGTAGTTACATAATTAGTAGACCAGTGGGACAGAAATGAATGGCATGTTGGAGATTACGCACATCACTAAAATGTAATATGTGTTCAGAACCCCTGCGATCACTATATTGTGTGATTGTTTGTGAGGGAGACAGTGGAGTGTTGCAGTTTTGGAGTGTGCTAACCATTCTCCTCTAAACAGATGTTTATCATTGTCGGAATGCCCAAAACACAGTTTAAATTAGATTTAACATTGTTGTGAGGCTGCCAGTATTGTTTTGGGGTTGTCAGTTAATTTTACAGAGCCAAAAAATAGAAGAGCTCTTAAATTTAGATTTATATTGTATGATACGACGGTCAAATGCATACACTGAGGAATGTGCTGATAGCAACAATAGTAGTTAATATTTTAACCAAAGTATTGATATTGCTTAATCACCATGTCTTACCGAGTTTCAGAATAGGACCAAAAATATCAGTAAGGATTCTGGAGGATTTGGTGCTTGGCTAAGAGTTGATGTGACTGTGTAGTTCGAGCCAAGGCAATGGTTTGGGGCTACTGGAGAATTAAGACATCTCTGGGACAGCATCTGACGTGGGGACATTTTGATTCCAACAACACATTATCTGAAATCTGTTATCAATCGGCTATTTGGGTGGCTACCTAAGAGCATGACAACTTCACAAATACTAGCAAAATCCACAAATGGGGCAAACCAGTCCCATCACCACCGTCAACGACATAAGGAGAGTGTGTCATGTGTGATCAGTATTAATACATTTTTCTCCGACCAAGCTGACTGTCCAGGGCCGAGTTAGTGGGAATTATGTCCCATTCTTCATGTCAGCTGTGAGAGTGACAGTAATGTGATGTTTCCCACCCACAATGGAGGAACACCCAGAGACTGCAACCTCAACACGACCCCACGGCATGGCTGTCGGGTGTTCTCAATCACACTGTAAACCCACAGCGCAGTCCCACGGCGCAGTCACACAGCACGCAAGCCATCTGGGATTGGTTATGAGTAGGGCCCTGAGTTTGTGCTGGCTGTATGGTCTCGTGTGGCTCAGTTGGTAGAGCATGGTGCTTGCAACGCCAGTGTTGTGTGTTCGATTCCCATGGGGGACCAGTGCAAAAAAAGAATGAAAATGTATGCACTCGCTATGTTAAGTCGCTCTGGATAAGAGCGTCTGCTAAATTACTAAAATCTAAATATATGGATTTGACCAGGAAATTCTCTAGGCTTGAAGTTTCTCTTGGTCAGGTCATGTGGATTATGTAGTCCGGGAAACTGTAGGGCCTTAGTTATGAGTATGATTCAACTAGTAAGGACTGTGAGTGATGCTGAGTGAAATAAAATAATTATATTTTCTTTTACATTCATAGTCATTGAAGATCAGTGTTCACCAAGGAAAGAGACAGGTAAAAGAAGCCTGCTAATAGAGGTGAACTTGACTATTGCCTTCCTTTAGGGGCGTTGATGGTCTGTTGAGTGTTCCTTTTGGCACCTCATCAAGCCCTCAGATGTTGGTTTGAACGAATCAACATTTAGACAACGTCCTAATGTGATGGAGATGACCCAGTGAAGATAACCCAACCTTTGATTTAACCCCCTGCAACTCACTCTGGCCCAGTTTAGCCCACCAGCAGGGTCCAAGACAATCCAGTCCATTTACCCCTCACTGAGATCAAAGCACCGGAGCACCACCATCTCCCTTTTCATTCTATTCTACCAGACTCCACCTTTGTAAAGTCCTCTCACACAAATGAGATTGCGCTCTGACCCCCTCTTTTGTAGGGCTTAAAGACAGTCTTTTGATGGCAAAGCAAACAGGGGCATTTAGAGGTTGGAGGGATGAAAGAGAGGAGAATCAAAGGGTTAGGTGAGTGGCAGGTTGGAGGGGGGATGTAGGGATGGGGGGGGGCAAGCATTCTCCATTAAGCCCTAATGACTGTTAATAGGACAATGGCGGAACCTCTGAGGCAATTACTGTGCCATTGTCTAATAGGATGCTTCCCCTCTGAGCTGAGGAGGCTGGTCTGGGGCTCTGCTGTTTTGATGCTACTGTGCTGAACCTAGGCAGGGTGAGGAGTGTCCATGTTTTCTGTATTTTCCTGGAAAAGGGAGGGAGATAGAGAGGGAGGGAGGGAGAAAGTGATGTGAAGGGGTAGAGGCATGGGGATAGGTATGAGGGAGAGAAAGAGAGGCAGGGTGGGGTATTATATTGTCCCATGTGCCAGGAGTGGGCAAAGGAAGATGAGAGGGGAGGGGGTGAGAGAGACCCATATGTGATAAATATTTTTGTGAGGTTTCACGTTATTCCCTTCGAGTTACATCTGGTCTCCCATCCAGGGACCGACTAGGACCAACCCTGCTTAACTTCAGAGGCAAATCAGCAGTGGGATGCAGGGTGCTATATTGCTGAAATGAATGTGCTAAAACGTGCAACTGGAAAAAATGCAGCGAAAGCAAAGGCCAGGGGAACATAACCAAAGATAGGGAAATTGCAGGAAAGAGGCAGGCATTTTATTTAATTCCATTATCATAATTTTTCCCCCATTAAAAACTCATTTTTTTTCATTCATTTGCAATTAGTTTGCTCTCGCATTTAAACAATTATTTCCTTGCAATATTTTGTTTTGCTATCAATATCATTATTTTTGTTTGCAATACTAAGAATGTTGTTCTCGACTTCAGACGTTTTATAGGATTGTAACACTATTACTCATTAAAGGTGTTTAAAGTGGCAATCCTTAATTGAAACATTAACATAGACTACGCTATGGGTGCAAGGCCTGACCAACCATGTTTTTAGGCTAGGTTTGTTTACATTTATTTTGTTTACATGTGGAGTTTTCTTACATGTGAAACTGGTAATTTCACATGTGAAATATAATCACATGTATAAATCTCATTTGCAGTGTCATATAGGAAAAACTTTCACATGTGGAATTGCAAGTTCACATGTGAAAAACTATGAAACTACAAATTCGATTTTTACATGTGATTGATTTTCATATGTGAACTTGGAATTCAACATGTGAAAGTGAGAATTTCACATCTAGAGTTTTCTTACATATGAACCTGCAAATCATAAAAATGCATGTGGAACTGGATATCAGATTCTCATGTGAAAGTTTTTAACATGTGAAACCGCAACTTTCACATGTAAAACTGAAATTCACATGTGAGGTGAAAACATGTTATTCTCCTCACATTTGAAAAGGTGGTGTTAACATGTGAACTTAAAATGTAATACATGTGAAAATATGGTTTCAAATTTAAGCTCAAAATGTGAAAACAGCTCAAATGTAATTTCACATGTGAAACTGTATCACCAGTTCCGCCGAAGCTGCCTCCTCTCCTTGTTAGGGCATGCTTTGGCGTTCGTCGTCACTGGCCTTCTAGCCACTGCCGCTCCTCATCTCATCATTCCAATTGTTTTGTCTTGTTTATTACACACACCTGGTTCATATCCCCTCATCAGAACCTGAATAAGTGTTCCCTCTGCCCCCTTGTGTGATTGTTTATTGTGGAGGTTACATTAGCTCGGTGGAGCTATATTGTATTTTGTATCGGCAGGTTATTCACCCGTGTGCCTTGTTGTTTCCAGTGCGCCGTAGTTCTGCACTGGAGTGTTTTACGCATTGCTGCGTACCGCTGTGTAACGGAATAAACCATTTATTCTGTGATTTACCCTCCTGCTCCTGACTCCTTGTAAATCACTCACTACAGATTCACACACCCACACATGCCTGGAGTTGTGGGGCGGGTCCAGGAGCACTCCAACATGCTAGCCAGCTTGAGAGAAGCGATGGATCGGGTTCTCCAGGTCGTCCAACGCCTGGAGAGGAGAGGACCCAACCCTTTGGGACCAGCTGAGCGACCGGATCCAGCCACCCACACCCCAGCGCCCAGAGGGATTCACATTTCACGACCGAGGGAGTACGACGGGACAGCGGCTAGGGATTCATCCTGCAGCTGGACCTCTATTTTTCAACTATCAGCCCGGCCCCATCGGAGCGGGAGAAGGTGTCCGCCCTCGTCTCCTGCCTCTCAGGAAAGCCATGGAGTGGGCCAACATGGTCTGGAGTGAAGGAGGAGACGTGTTGGACAATTATGGGGTGTTCGCTCGCCTCTCCGGGGAGTCTTCGATCACCCCCCCGAAGGAAGAGAGGCGGCGAGTGGCTAGACGAGGGCCGCGCAGGTCTTTGCCTTGGAGTTTTGAACTCTAGCGGCTGGGTCCGGGTGGAACGAGCGGGCCCTCATTGACCACTTCCAGTGCAGCCTGCGAGAGGACGTCCGAAGGGAGCTAGCCTGCCGGGACACCACGTTAACTTTCGACCAGCTTGTGGACATGGCCATCCAGTTGGACAACCTGCTAACTTCAAGAGGACGTCCTGGAAGTGGCCTGCCCGTTTCACCCCATTTCACCCCCCTTCAACCCGGATTCCGTTCCGATGGAGCTGGGTGGTGCAGCGATCCGGGAGAACGGAGGACGACAGCTCCAGTGTCACTCTTGTGGAAGGAGAGGACATTCTGCTGCACGCTGTCATCAGGGTTCTTCCGGGTCTGGAGGCGGCAGGCAGGGCACTCTCGCGTCACCCCAGGTAGCGCAAACCCACACTCGTTCAGAGACCTCTGCTGCGCACTTAACCATACAAGTCCACTTCCCTGATTACACAGCAGTTCCCCAGTGTAAGGCGCTGGTCGATTCAGGCGCAGCTGGGAACTTTATGGACAGGTCGTTAGCTCATAGTCTAGGTATTACATTGGTTCCCCTATCCATTCCACCGCCCATCAAAGCACTTGACAGTCGACCATTAGGGTCAGGGTTCGTTAGGGAGGTTACAGCACCAGTCACGATGGTTACGCAAGAGACCCATAGAGAGCAAGTCACCTTTTTTATTGTTGAGTCTCCTGATTTCCCTGTTGCGTTGGGTCTTCCCTGGTTAGCACTACACAACCCCACCTTTTCATGGCCGGAGAGGGTTCTCACGGGGTGGTCGCGAGAGTGTCAGGGTAGGTGTCTAGCTGTTTCCATTGGTGCAACCATGGTGGAAAGTCCAGACACTACCTCCACCGTGCGCTATCCCCCCGAGTACCACGATTTGGCGCACGCTTTTTCCAAAACACAGGCGACCAAATTACCACCTCATCAGGCGGGGGATTGCGCGATAAACCTCCGGGTAGACGCTGTGCCTCCCAGGAGTTATGTATATCCCCTGTCGCAGGATGAAACGGAGGCGATGGAGACATACGTCTCCGAGTCCCGGTGCCAGGCTTTCATACGTCCCTCCACTTTGCCCGCCTCCTGCGCCCTTGCATTGATTACCGAGCACTTAACAAGGGGACAATTCGTTATGGTTATCCTCTACCCCTCATTCCATCTGTAATCGAGTCAATGCATGTAGCACAAAATTAGATCTCCGGAGTGCGTACAACCTGGTGTGTGTCCGAGAAGGGGACGAGTGGAAGACAGCATTCAGCACAACCACGGGGCATTACGAATACCTCGTGATGGCGTATTTTACATTTACATTTACGTCATTTAGCAGACGCTCTTATCCAGAGCGACTTACAAATAGGTGCATTCACCCTATAGCCAGTGGGATAACCACTTTACAATATCTTTTTTTTTTTTTTTTTTTTTTTTTTAGGGGGCAGAAGGATTACTTTATCCTATCCCAGGTATTCCTTAAAGAGGTGGGGTTTCAAATGTCTCCGGAAGGTGGTGAGTGACTCCGCTGTCCTGGCGTCGTGAGGGAGCTTGTTCCACCATTGGGGTGCCAGAGCAGCGAATAGTTTTGACTGGGCTGAGCGGGAACTATGCTTCCGCAGAGGAAGGGGAGCCAGCAGGCCAGAGGTGGATGAACGCAATGCCCTCGTTTGGGTGTAGGGACTGATCAGAGCCTGAAGGTACAGAGGTGCCGATCCCCTCACAGCTCCATAGGCAAGCACCATGGTTTGATGAATGCTCCATCAGTCTTCCAGTCCTTTGTTAATGAGGTGTTTCGGGACATGCTTGGTCGCGGTGTATTGGTCTACATCAATGACATTCTGGTGTATTCCGCTACGCGTGCCGAGCATGTGTCCCTGGTTTGCAAAGTGCTGGGCTGACTGTTGGAACATGACCTTTATGCCAAGGCAGAAAAGTGTCTGCTTTTCCAACAGTCCATCTCCTTCCTCGGATACCGCATCACCACCTCAGGTGTGGAGATGGAGGGAGATCGCATTTCAGCCATGTGAAATTGGCCGACTCCAACCACGGTAAAGGTGGTGCAGCACTTTATTGGCTTTGCCAACTACTGTCTGAGGTTTATCCGGGGCTTTGGCAAGGTCGCAGCTCCCATCACCTCTCTGTTGAAGGGTGGGCCGTCCTGGCTCCGCTGGTCTGCTGAGGCTGACAGGGCTTTTAGTAAGCTGAGGGCTCTGTTCACCTCAGCCCCGGTACTGGCCCATCCCATCCATCATTACCGTTTGTAGTGGAGGTGGATGCGTCCGAGGTAGGGATAGGTGCTGTCCTATCTCAACGCTCGGGCACGCCACCCAAGCTCCGCCCCTGTGACTTCTTCTCCAAGAAGCTCAGCCCGGCTGTTGTCAGACCCCTGACAGTGTGGAGGCACTGGCTCAAGGGGGCGAAACACCCTTTCCTCGTCTGGACTGACTACCGTAACCTGGAGTACATCCGAGCAGCGAGGAAGCTGAATCCTCGCCAGGCCAGGTGGACCCTGTTCTTCACGCGGTTTGATTTTACACTGTCCTACATACCGGGTACAAAGAACATGAAGGCAGATTAATTGTCACGGCTGTACGACACAGAGGAGAGGCCCATAGACAACACCCCCATTCTCCCGGCCTCTTTCATTGTGGCGGTGGACACGGACATAGAGGGGGCGTTACGCACAGAGCCATCTCCACCTCAGTGCCCAGCTGGTCTGCGGTACGTGCCATCTCTTGTCCGTGACCATCTGATATATTGGGCACACACGTCCCCCTCCTCTGGTCACCCATGTATCGACCGTACAGTGCACTGCCTGACCGGAAAGTACTGGTGGCCTACCTTGGCTAAGGACGTGAGGGTGTATGATTCCTCCTGCTCGGTGTGCGCCCAGAGTAAGGCACGTAGGCACCTCCCAGCAGGTAAGTTACATCCCTTACCAGTTCCACAACGGCCATGGTCCCACTTGTGTATTGACTTTCTCACTGATCTTCCCCTCTCTCAGGGTAACACCACCATCCTGGTCGTTGTGGCTTTTCTAAAGCCTGCCGCCTCCTTCCTCTGCCCGGTCTCCCCATGGCCCTGCAGACTGCGGAGGCCCTGTTTACTGACGTCTTCCGGCACTACGGGGTGCCAGAGGACATAGTGTCTTACCAGGGTCCCCAGTTTACATCCAGGGTCTGGAAAGCGTTCATGGAACGTCTGAGTGTCTCGGTCAGCCTGACCTCTGGGTTTCACCCAGAGTCTAATGGGCAGGTGGAACGGGTGAATCAGGATGTGGGTAGGTTCCTGCGTTCCTACTGCCAGGACTGGCCGGGGGAGTGGTCGAATATTTATTTTATTTAATTTTTTTAGTCATTTTTTAGCAGACGCTCTTATCCAGAGCGACTTACAGTTAGTGCATACATTGTTTTTTTATCGAACCCACAACCCTGGCGTTGCAAACGCCATGCTCTACCAACTGAGCTACATCCCCTGCCGGCCATTCCCTCCCCTACCCTGGACGACGCTGGGCCAATTGTGCGCGCCGCCCCATGGGTCTCCCGGTCGCGGCCGGCTACGACAGAGCCTGGATTCGAACCAGGATCTCTAGTGGCACAGCTAGCACTGCGATGCAGTGCCTTAGACCACTGCGCCACTCGGGAGTCTAATATGCCTAGAACTCACTCCGACACTCCTTCACTAACCTATCGCCATTTCAATGTGTTTTAGGTTATCAGCCAGTTCTGGCACAGTGGCATCAGAGCCAGACTGAAGGTCCTGCATTGGAAGACTGGTTTCGTGCGCAGAGGAGACGTGGAATGCTGCTCACGTCCACCTACACCTGGCTCTCGACCCGGAATATGCCCCTCCGCCTGCCCTGCCAGAAGCTGAGCCCGCGGTTTGCGGGGCCGTTCAAAGTCCTGAGGAGAATAAACGAGGTTACCTATAGGTAACTACTCCCTCCAGATTACCGTATTAACACCTCATTCCATGTGTCTCTCCTCAGGCCGGTGGTGGCTGGTCCGCTCCAGGAGTCTGAGGTGCGGGAGGTCCCTCCGCCCCCTCTGGACATTGAGGGGGCCCCGGCGTACTCCGTCCATTCCATCCTGGATTCGAGGCGTCGGGTGGGAGGCCTTCAGTACCTCGTGGACTGGGAGGGGTCCGGAGGAGCGGTGCTGGATCCTGGTGAGGGATATCCTCGTTCCCTCATTGTTGCGGGATTTCAACCGTCGCCATCCTGCTCGCCCTGCTCCGCGTGCTCCTGGCCGTCCCCTGGGCAGGCTTCAGCGTTTGTTCGGGCAGGCTTCAGCGTTTGTCGTCACCAGCCTTTTAGCCACTGCCGCTCCTCATCTTATCATTCCATTTGTTTTGTGTGGTTATTACACACACCTGGTTCATCTCCCCTCATCAATACCTGAATAAGTGTTCCCTCCACCCCCTTGTCTTTGTGTGTGATTGTTTATTGTGAAGGTTACATTAACTCGGTGGAGCTATATTGTATCGCCGGGTTATTCACCCGTGGTCCTTGTTGTTTCCAGTGTACCGTAATTTCGCACTGAAGTGTTTTACGCATCGCTGCGTACCGCTGTGTTGCAGAATAAACCATTTATTCTGTGATTTACCCTCCTGAGCCTGACTCCTTCTAAATCACTCACCACAAACTGCAATAATTCTTTTTTTTTGCAAGGGAGGGAGAGGCAGAGGTATAGATAAGGATTCAGAGATTCAGATTCAGAGTGTTTAATAGTCACATGTACAGGGTTGCAGGTGTGATTGTAGGGTACAGTGAAAATCTGTCACAATCGTCGACAGATGAAGCGGACCAAGGCGCAGCGTGATAAGCGTACATTCTTTATGTGTGTACACACACGAACCAAAACAATAAACCAAACGATACGTGAAGTCCTAGGTTATACACACAACCCTACAGAACAAGATCCCACAAAACTTACATACCAAAAGGCTGCCTAAGTATGGTCCCCAATCAGAGACAACGAGCTACAGCTGTCTCTGATTGGGAACTGACCTGGCCAACATAGATATAAACGATCTAGAACGAAAAACATAGAAAACTAAACAATGAAAATCCACACCCTGGATCAACATTTAAAAGTCCCCAGAGCCAGGGCGTGACAGTACCCCCCCCCCCCCCAAAGGCGCGGACTGCGACCGCGCCAACCAAACACAAGAGGGTAGGGGCCGGGTGGGCATTTGTCTCGGAGGCGGATCCGGCTCCGGGCGTGACCACCACTCTCTCTCCACCTGATATGGTCACCACTCTAGCGCCCCTGATCTGGTCTGGCCCCGCTGGCCGGAGCTGGACTGGACACCGGTGGAGCGGATTGCTCTGGCTCCGGAGTGGAGCAGCTGCCCGGTGCCGGACCAGGCACAGGCTTGGTGCGGGGAGCAGGAACAGGCCGGACCGGGCTGACGACGCGCACCACAGGCTTGGTGCGGGGAGCAGGCACAGGCCGGACCGGGCTGGCGACGCGCACCACAGGCTTGGTGCGAGGTGCAGGAACAGGCCGGACCGGGATGGCGACACGCACCACTGGCTTGGTGCGGGGAGCAGGAACGGGCCGGACCGGGCTGGCGACGCGCACCACTGGTTTGGTGCGGGAAGCAGGAACAGGCCGGACCGGGCTGGCGACGCGTACCACTGGTTTGGTGCGGGAAGCAGGAACAGGCCGGACCGGGCTGGCGACGCGCACCACAGGCTTGGTGCGAGGGACAGGAACAGGCCGGACCGGGCTGGCTACGCGCACCACTGGCTTGGTGCGGGGAGCAGGAACGGGCCGGACCGGGCTGGCGACGCGCACCACTGGTTTGGTGCGAGATACAGGAACAGGCCGGACCGGGCTGGCGACGCGCACCACAGGCTTGGTGCGAGGGACAGGAACAGGCCGGGCTGGACTGTGGAGACGGACTGGAGGTCTGGAGCGGAGAGCTGACACAACCCGTCCTGGCTGAATGCCTATTTCCACACAATCTGTATGAGGCATCAGCACAGGACGTACAGGGCTGTGCACTCGTACTGGCACTACAGCACTTGTTACTGGCGCAGGATATCCGGGACCGAGGAGGGGTACTGGAGGCCACGAGCGTTGAGCCGGCACACTCCGTCCTGGCTGCATGCCCACCTTAGCACGACACGTGCGTGGTGCTAGCACAGGACGTACAGGACTGTGCCGGAACACTCGCGGCACAGTACGTGGCTCCGCATAACACGGAACCTGCCCAGTCTCACGCTGCCTAGCCTGAGTATGGGGAGTTGGCTCTGCTCTACCTCTAGGCTCCGCCAACCACCCTTCCAGCCCCCCAAACCTGGTGGCCTCCTCTCCTAGTCCGCCGATTCGCCCTGTAGCTGCCTCCAGCAGCCACGTCGTCCACGCCGTGTGCCCCCCCAAAAAAATTACTTGGGGTTGCCTCTCGCATGTCCGTCGTCGGCACGGTTGGCGCCGTTTCTCCTCTCCTGCCTGGGCATTTACTTTTGCCCATGGCCCTCTGCCCGCGAATATGTCCCCCCAAGACCACCATTCGCCCACCTGGGACATCGCCAACTTCTCCTCCTGGGCACGCTGCTTGGTCCTCTGGTGGTGGGATCTTCTGTCACAATCGTCGACAGATGAAGCGGACCAAGGCGCAGCTTGATAAGCGTACATTCTTTATTTGTGTACACACACGAACCAAAACAATAAACCAAACGATACGTGAAGTCCTAGGTTATACACAAAACCCTACGGAACAAGATCCCACAAAACTAACATGCCAAAAGGCTGCCTAAGTATGGTCCCCAATCAGAGGCAACGAGCTACAGCTGTCTCTGATTGGGAACCACCCTGGCCAACATAGATATAAACGATCTAGAACGAAAAACATAGAAAACTAAACAATGAAAATCCACACCCTGGCTCAACATTTAAGAGTCCCCAGAGCCAGGGCGTGACAAAATCTTAGGCTCCGACCTCCAACATGCAGGACTAAATGAAATAAATAATTTAAATGGTAATAAAAAAACAACAACAATAGAAATAGAAATATATAGCTATATACAATATGACCATAGAGGGAGCAGCATGAACATTGAGGGGGTGGGGACCAAGTTAAATAAAAACAATACAAATTATTATAAAAAAATCTATAAGGTACATATTAACAATTGCAACAGTGATGAAAGTCGTTGGAGTGGGGGCAGGGTAAAAGTCAGTTAGGGGGTGGGGGAAAAATCTCCATAGGGTGAGTGACCGTTGAGGGGGTGTGGGGGGAAAATGTCCAAAGGGGGATTAGCAGGAGGGAGCAGGTAGCTGACTAGTGATGGCTATTCAGCAGCCTGATGGTCTGAGGGTAGAAACTATTGGCCAGTCTTCCAGTTTTTGCCATGACGCTCGTATACTGCCCGCGTCTGAGTGATTGATGCGGGGAGAACAGGGCATGGCTTGGGTGGCTGGGGTTCCTGATGATCTTCTTGGCCTTCCTGTAGGTTTCCTTTAGGGCAGGCAGCATGAACTCAATGGTGCATACGGCAGCACGTATCACCCTCTGAAGCGCCTTGCGGTCCGCGTTGGTGGAGTTGCCGTACCAGGCTGTGTTGCAGCCCGACAGTATGCTGTCGATGGTGCTCCTGTAGAACACTGTGAGGGCATCCTGAGGTTGAAGAATTGCTGTTGTGCCTTCTTCACCATGGTGTCTGTGTGGTTAGACCATTTCAGCTTCTCTGAGATGTGTACACCGAAGAATTTGAAGTTATTGACCGTCTCCACAGCGGCCAGTTGATGAGGATGGTGGCATGTCCAGCCTGGTTCGTCTTGAATTCAACAATCAGCTCATTTGTTTTGCAAATGTTGAGGGAGAGGTTGTTTACCTGGCAACATGCCGTCCGAGTGCCTACCTCCTCCCTGTAGGCTGTCTCGCCGTTGTTGGTAATCAGGCCTATGACTGTTGTGTCGTCAGTGAACTTGATGATGCAGTTGGAACTGTGTGAGGCCACGCAGTCGTGGGTATACAGGGAATACCCCGTGTTGAGAATCAGTGTTGAGGAGGTCATGTTGCCACCTTCATCACCTGGGGGCGGCCCGTCAGGAAGTCCAGGACCCAGTTGCATACGGACGAGTTCAGACCCAGGGCCGTGAGCTTTGTAATGAGCTTATAGGGCACAATGGTATTGAAGGCCGAGCTGTAGTCGATGAACAGCATCCTGGTCTGCACATGTTCTGAGGGTTAACACGCTTGAATGACTTACATACGTCCTCAGTGGAGACTGTGAGTGTATAGCCCACATTGTCATCAGGGGCTCTCCTCGCAGCTTAGGGTCAATGTGCTTGCATCGTGAGAAAAAGGTGTTTAGCTCCTTTGGTAGGGTGGCGTTGCTGACTGCAATGTGGCTGGCTTTTTTTTGGTAATCCGTGATCGTTTGGAGCCCCTGCCACATACGCCTTGTGTCCGACCCACTGAATTGCTCCTCCATTTTGTCCCTATACTTGTGTTTCACCATCTTGATCGATTTGCATAGGTCGTATTTGTACTGTTTAACCAAACGATTGTCCCCGGTCAGCTTGCCCTGTTTATAAACAGCATCTCTCTCTTTCAGTTTTCCTACAAGGCTGCTATCAATCCACGATTTTTTATTCAGGAACATTTTGAAAGACACTATCGGTATCACGTCATCTATGCATTTTTTTATGAATCCGGTGACTGAGTAAGCATATTCATTGATGTTATCTCCAGAGGCGACCTGGAACATATTCCAGTCCACGTGATCAAAACAGTCTTGGAAAGTGAATTCTGTTTGGTCGGCCCAACGCTGTACAGACCTGACCAACGCAACTTCCCTCTTGAGTTTTTGTTTGTAGGAGGGGAGAAGCAAGATGGAGTCATGGTTGGATTTGCCGAAAGGAGGACGGGAGAGGGCCTTATACCTGTATCGGAAAGGCATGTAGCAGTGGTCAAGAGTCGAATTTCTGCGAGTTAGACAGTCAATGTGTTGGCAATAATTTGGTAGCATGGTTCTCAAATTAATTTTGTTAAATTTAATACAGGAAGTAAGAGAGAGAAAAAGTGTGAGAGAGAAGGAGGAGGGAGGGAGGGAAGAGAGATATGGAGAGGGGTAGAGAGAGGGGATGTGGACATGTAGACAGACTAATCTCCCGTTGGTCGAAAGGGTTTCATAGTTTCATTTCCAAAACTCTGTTATTAAACAGAAAGTCCAGAGACACCTATTTCCTGTTTCAATGGGAGTGCTCTATGTCTCCTGTGAGCATGCTGAATTAGCTATGGTCACCATAAATGTCTACCACTGACTGGTATACACACGCATTGCATTATTGACTATTCACACTTCTTCAGGCCTTTCACAAATGTGTAATGGATATGAACTATATGGTGCCATTGAGTCAGCTGTTCTAAACATTACCACTCCACAAGTCTACTCAATTGGAACATTATATAACAGCATAGCTTTCCTTTTTACTGAGTAATTTGTATTTTCTCTGTCAGTGTAGGATTTTCCTCCGTAGCTCCCGTTGCCACAGAGGAAAACCGTATGTACAGGATACACGTTAGTCGTATGTACAGCATACACATGGTATACACTGTCTAATGAAATGCTTACTTGCAGGTTCCTTTTCAACAATGCAACAACAATAAGAAATAATAAAAAATAAGAATACGAATATAAAGTAAATGGCTCAGTAGAAGAAAATGTTAGCATAAGTATAATACAGGAAGGCAAAATTACAGTGGCTTGCGAAAGTATTCACCCCCTTGGCATTTTTCCTATTTTGTTGCCTTACAACCTGGAATTAAAATGGATTTCTTGGGGGGTTGTATCATTTGATTTACACAACATGCCTACCACTTTGAAGATACAAAATCTTTTTTATTGTGAAACAAACAAGAAATAAGACAAAAAAACAGAAAACTTGAGCGTGCATTACTATTCACCCCCCCCCCCCCCCCCCCCCCCCCCCCCCCCCCCCCCCCCCTCCAGCTCCTTCAAGTTTGATGGGTTCCGCTGGTGTACAGCAATCTTTAAGTCATACCACAGATTCTCAATTGGATTGAGGTCTGGGCCGTTCCAAGACATGTAAATGTTTCCCCTTAAACCGCTCGAGTGTTGCTTTAGCAGTATGCTTAGAGTCATTGTCCTGCTGGAAGCTGAACCTCAAGTCACAGTCTCAAATCTCTGGAAGACTGAAACAGATTTCCCTCAAGAATTTCCATGTATTTAGTGCCATCCATCATTCCTTCAATTCTGACCAGTTTCCCAGTCCCTACCATGCTTCACTGTGGGGATGGTGTTCTCGGGGTGATGAGAGGTGATGGGTTTACGCAAGACATAGCGTTTTCCTTGATGGCCAAAAAGCTCAATTTTAGTCTCATCTGACCAGAGTACCTTCTTCCATATGTTTGGGGAGTCTCCCACATGCCTTTTGGCGAACACCAAACGTGTTTGCTTACTTTTTCTTTAAACAATGCATTTCTTTCTGGCCACTCTTCCTTAAAGCCCAGCTCTGTGGAGTGTACGGCTTAAAGTGGTCCTATGGACAGATACTCCAATCTCCGCTGTGGAGCTTTGCAGCTCCTTCAGGGTTATCTTTGGTCTTTTTGTTGCCTCTCTGATTAATGCCCTCCTTGCCTGGTCCGTGAGTTTTGGTGGGCGGCCCTCTCTTGGCAGGTTTGTTGCGGTGCCATATTCTTTCAATTTCTTTATAATGGATATAATGGTGCTCCGTGGGATGTTCAAAGTCTTGGATATTTTTTCATAACCCAACCCTGATCTGTACTTCTCCACAACTTTGTCCCTGACCTGTTTGGAGACCTCCTTGGTCTTCATGGTGCCGCTTGCTTGGTGGTGCCCCTTGCTTAGTGATGTTGCATACTCTGGGGCCTTTCAGAACAGGTGCATATATACTGCGATCATGTGACAGATCATGTGACACTTCGATTGCACACAGGTGGACTTTATTTAACTAATTATGTGACTTCTGAAGGTAATCGGTTGCACCAGATCTTATTTAGGGTCTTCATAGAAAAGGGGGTGAATACATATGCACGCACCACTTTTCCGTTATTAATTTTTTGAATTTTTTGAAACAAGTTATTTTTTTCATTTAACTTCACCAATTTGGACTATTTTGTGTATGTCCATTACATGAAATCCAAATAAAAATCCATTTAAATTACAGGTTGTAATGCAACAAAATAGGAACAACGCGAAGGGGGATGAATACTTTTGCGAGGCACTGTATATTACAATATGTATACATGTATCAGAGAAGGGGGGGGGGGGGGGGGGGGGGGTTTACTATTTTCACTCAGAAAACATTACAAATATTGAGTAATTTATACGCTGAGTATACAAAACATTAAGAACACCTGGTCTTTCCATGACATAGACTGACCAGGTGAATCCAGGTGTACGCTATGATACCTTGTTGATGTCACTTGTTAAATCCACTTCAATCAGTGTAGATGAAGGGGAGGAGACAGGTTAAATAATAATTTTTAAGCCTTGAGACAATTGAGACATGGATTGTAGATTGTGCAAGACAAAATATTTAAGTGCTTTTTTGTCCAGCATCCCTTTGTAACGCTTTCGACTCCTTGTAGAGTCCATGCCCCAATGAATTGAGGCTGTTCTGAGGCCAAAAGGGGCGGGGGGTGCAACTCAATATTATGAAGGTGTTCCTAATGTTTGGTATACTCAGTGTACATGTGAAACGGCTTTGCACAAAGTGGTTGTGGCTTGGGGAGACTTTATACAGCAGATTTCAGGCCAGCTTTCTGGCTGCTAACAGAAGAGATTCTGCATCAGGGATAATGTAGAATAGGCATTTTTATTCCTGGCTGCAATTTTGCCCCCCTGGTTCATCTGTTTGCTGTGTTTTGTCTGGCACAGAGGGCAGACATGGAATATTGGCTTATTATTTGTATAAACAATGGGCAGATTGTTTGTTTGCAGTGAATGGGACCCAGCTGTGGCCGAGCTGGAATATCTGGCACATCAGGAAGATAGAGTCGACCAAGCAAATCTACCTGAAGAACGCAGGTGTATGAGACATTCAGAACTTGACAATCGCCAAGATAGCACTTTAAGTAGACAGGCTGACTTCACTTGCTGCCATGAATTAGAAAGACATAAAATAGGGATTAAGTGCAATGCAAATGTATTCATGGGAAATGTTGTGTTCAAATTACATTGTATGACTTGTAGTTTCTCTTCAAGACATGCATGCTCCTTATTTCAATGTCTAGACTAGGCCTCTGTTATTTCACATGTGATTCAACTCAATGCAATTTGACAGAAAAGGGTCCACAAATCACTAGAATATTCCCAGGTCCCTCCTGTTTCAAGTACTGCATGTGGTGATAAATATCCTTTAGCATGACATCATCAGAGTGGGACAGACCTGAGACCACAGAGGACTTGTCGGCCACAGATGTATGGAACACCATCCTGGACCAAACCAGACACCCAGGGGCCCCCTACACTCTTAGAACCTATACGGGTTCTTTGGCTGTCCCCATAGGAGAACCCTTTGAAGAACCCTTTTTGGTTACAGGTAGAACCCTTTCCATAGAGGGTTCTACATGGAATCTAAAAGGGTTCTACCTGGAACCAAAAAGGGTTATCCTAAGGGGATAGCCAAATAACCCTTTTGGAACCCTTTTTTCTAAGAGTATAGGAGAGCCAGCCCAGCGTCAGAGCAGCATTCTTGGGGTAGGACAGAGAGATGCCGGGCCTTCTGGCCACCACATGAGGAGTCTTGCAGGCATCACTGTGACTAAGAGAAACATATTAGGAAGAAATACATATGATGGGAAATATACTATCTTCTATATGGTTCAATAGAACCAATTGACTCAGATTTGCCACAGCAATACGTTAGGCAACCTGATGCATCACCATAACATAACTAAAATAAACCATAAATCCATTTGAGTAAATATCTCAATACTACTAATTAGTTATTACTAGTATATTAGCAATGTATTGACTTTTTGGGGAAAGTGTAGGTCCCATCATGGCCTTTAGGGAACAAGAGCAATCAACAAGACTGACTCATCAGGTGAGGGCAGTCTACGACACACAATCCAACTTCCTCACTGTGTGAAAGACTCCATAATAGTTTTTTTTACATCTTCCAGAATTTGAATCAGTAGCAATCAATTGTTTACAAATGAGATGCTCAAACACACAAAGCATTGTGTAGTATGACGTGTACTATTTTAATTAAACATTTCCCAGAGATAGGGAGATTTCCCCCATTGCTCAATCTCTCAGATAGTCACTGCGATTACTTCACAAAGATGAATAGTGTGCATTGTGCTTCTCTATAGGGCAAACAGTGCCAGCACCCAACAGTATGATGACACCGTTTGTTTATATAGCACAGCCTTGTCAGGGATGTTTGGATTCCCATTTAGAATAATAATGAAAGTTACACTGGGTACTCTAGCAGAGAAAATTATTATTATGATTATCAGATCTTAAAGTGAGATATGAGATTTTAATACAGCTTGAAAATAAACACAAGTACGCAGGGTTTTATTATAACTCAATAAATATTTGCAAAATGTAAAAATGGTTTTCCGAACACACACACATACCTCATCAGACTTATCAATGGTGGCCATCATCATCAGTGTTATGATAAATTGAGATTACAATTTCAGTGCACTTGATGGACAGGAGCAGTTCTGTGATCTTCTCGATAAGCTCAATAAATGAAGAGTGGAGGGCACTACGTGTGTTTTTTCATCTGAAATGATTGTTTATGGGTATCTTCATGTGTGTAAAATATTACCATTCTATGATTTTTATTCATAGATTTTAGATGTATAGGAAAATGTTTTCTTTTGCAAAATTCTACATATTCTTTATAAAAATTTTAGTTATTTGTTACATTTGACTTTTTAAAACCTAGCAGTACTACTTATTTCTCTGAGAGTGAAGCAGACATATAGCATTTAGCTAATTATTTGTCTCTCTGAAATGAAATCATCGAGAAAGGTTCAGAACTTTTGTAAAACATCCCAGTACGGTTGAAATATATTGGCAAATAGAAATCCTATATGGATGGTGTTAAGAGATAGATGGGAGGTATTGAATAGAGTTGAAGGATGGGACTAATAACAAATAACAACAAATAATATCAAAGATAGCTAATAATGTAAGCATACTGTGTCCATAATAAGTATATAGGTTGTATGTTGGGAGCTTTTGGGAAAGAGCACAGTTAGAAAGATATGGCATATAGAAGCAAACCGGATGGACATCATGAAAATGATCGGAGAGGTTGAGAGTAGAAGAAGTTCAGGAGCAAAAAAAAAAATATATATATATATAATAGAATTATTGTAAAATTAACTGTGTCCATAAGGTGTAGATAGTAAGTATAGACCGGAAGTAGAGGCCTGGGCATTGTTGTTCACTAATTTACTCCAAGTAGGGAAAGGATGGCGGGGTTGAAAAGTAATAAAGGGGAGTATATATATAAAAAACATGGGGGATTGGAAGTGATGCAGACAATTACATTGATAGAAGATACAATCTATCTGCAATATTAAGCTGATCCATCCCCCCCCCAAAAAAAAATTTTGGTAAATAAATATGAAATCATCAAGTGATAGATTTTAAACAAAGACATGTCTGTCATTGAACATGCCATGCATGATAAGATAATGAAAAAACACTCCAATCTCTTTCATAATTTCTATAACCTTTTACTGCAGTGGGCTAAATCAACGTCTCACAGAGTGTTTCTTGGTAGTCTTCAACAAATCTACTTTGAAATAAAACTATACACCTCACACACATGCTTATGGGCTTACAAAAAAGAAGACACCTGTACCATGTCAAATATTGAAAGTTGGTATTCAATTTTGAGTTTACATCCCAATATTAAACTTGATATACATCACAGAATTCTGAAAAATAACACAACCATTTAACATAGAAACACTGTAAAATAAATAAATGAATATGTTTTGAAAATATTAATAACATTCCACCCATGAGGCCACTAGGTAATTTGACTGCAGGAAAGGGCTACACAATAAAAGCTAATTTAGCAACATTTCTGAAAATGGATATATAACGTTTTGAAATTAAACTCTTCAGATGTTATGGTATGTTAAGACTTCCAGATAATACAATGTCATAATACAGACATCTCAAAGCCTTATAAGTGTCCTAGGGGTTGCTCCAAGACAGGAAGTGTATAGATGATGTTGTTCCCACTGTGATGATTAGAACTTAGCCAAACCAAAAAATGTGGAAGCGAACCACCGCATCTAACCACGGCAAGGTGACTGAGAACATGGACGAGTACAAACAGTCCAGCTATGCCCTCTGTAAGCCAATCAAACAGGCAAAAATATCAGTACATAGACAAAGTGGAGTCCCAGTTCAACGGCTCAGACACGAGATGGATGTGGCAAGGACTCCTGACAATCACGGATTTTAAAGGGAAAACTAGCCACTTTGCGGACACCGATGCATTGCTCCCAGACAAGCTAAACATCTTCTGTGCCCGCTTGAAGGAAAACACAGTGTCACCGACGCGGGGCCACCGACGCGGGGCCACCGCCGCTCACGAAGACTGTGAGCTCTCGTTCTCCGTGGCCGACGTGTGTAAGATATTTAAGCGTGTTAACCCTCGCAAGGCTGCCGGCCCAGACGGCATCCCTAGCCGTGTCCTCAGAGCATGTGCAGACCAGCTGGCTGGAGGGTTTACAAACATATTCAATCTCTCCCTATCCCAGTCTGTTGTCCCCACTTCAAGATGTCCACTATTGTTCCTGTACCAAAGAAAGCGAAGGTAACTGAACTAAATGACTATCACCCCGTAGCACTCACTTCTGTCATCATGAAGTGCTTTGAGAGGCTAGTTAAGGATCATACAATAGACCTACTACCATTTGTATAAAGACCCAACAGATCTTAAGGATGACGCAATCGCCATCGCACTGCACAATGCCCTATCCCATCTGGACAAGAGGAATACCTATGTAAGAATGCTGTTCATCGACTACAGCTCAGCCTTTAACACCATAGTGCCCTCCACGCTCATCACTAAGCTCGGTGCCCTGGTGAATTGCCGTTGCCCTGTGGAAGCTGGCCACAAATTCAGAATATGGCAGTGTAGCACACCTTTTTGGAGTTGGTAATACAACTGTGTGGCGCTGGTGAAGCCTTTTGCAGATACTGGCAAATTGAATGACCAACAAGAGAAATTCAATGAGAAAATCTGCAGGGAACAGGTAGTGGTCGAAAATGCATTCGGCAGACTGAAGGGAAGGTGGCGCTGCCTTATGAAATGCAATGACTGTAATGTGGATGACTCTTGCATGTTGTATACTGCACAATCTATGTGAACAACACAATGAAGTGTTAGAAGGGAGTGGAATGCTGCCCTAGGGAATGCAGCATTTCAGCAGCCTGCTGTGCCACTTCCGGAGAGGATGGGGGCTAATGCAAACACAGTGCGTGATGGACTCTTGCAACACTTTAACAACTAGGTACATCAGAGTGGATTACACAGGATTGCTATTTATTGCTAAAACGAAGGCTGGTCCTCTCTGGTGTGTAGGTAGGCAAAATAAAGAGAAAATTGCCACTATGTTTAATAACAGATTTTCTATTTTTTCTTTCTTTGTGATTTTCTCCCTCCTCTCACAGACACCCAGCTCCACCAACACCCTTTTGACAACAAAGCGCCTGAACCAACAACAGAGCTATTAGCATGGCAGACCAAGCCTGGACCCAGTTACCCAAAAGCATCTTAAGGCTAAGTTCATCGTTAGAACCACAGGATCCTATTGTTCTAAGATTAACTTAGCCTTAAGATGCTTTTGGGAAACCGGGCCCTGGTCCCTTAGCTCAGTGGTTATCTCCCTTTCTTGGTTACTGTAGCCGCATTATATGAATTTACCCTTGGGGATTAATAAAGTACTATTATGTACTCATACATGTGGTCCTCTGTAGCTCAATTGGTAGGATATGGCGCTTGTAATGCCAGGGTAGTGGGTTCGATCCCCGGGACCACCCATACGTAAAAATGTATGCACACATGACTGTAAGTCGCTTTGGATAAAAGCGTCTGCTAAATGGCATATTATTTACTCCCTTATGTTGGATGTATGTTCTTAAAAGTTTCTTTTTTTTACCGCCTGTGAAAAGCCAACTACACAATTGTATCTTCTATTGTTGACCAATGTTTCATTGTTGTTTAATAAATCCAGTAGCGGTGCATGGGTAAAATCACTGGGGAAGCCAAGCCCCCCCAAAAAAGCCATATTACAACCTTTGTGTTGTGGTAATTGCGTTGTTTGCTCTATAACCCATTAGTTCATATGCCTTGTGACCGTGATATAGAGGCCTAAGGCCGAGACAGCAAGAAGACACAGTGGCAGAATAAATTCAACCACACCTTTGTTTCATCACAAAACTGGAGAGCAACCTCTGTCCGGTGAAGTCCACAAAGCATATTGCATGTAACAAACAGTTTCATTATCTACAGAATGGTCAAGCAAGTTAAAGTTTCGGACATTTTTGGACTATTAAACAACTATTGATTTAGAACCACAGAGAGTTACTGCAAGTCGCAAAGAAAAGAGGAGCTGCGTCCACTATTCCAGTACCATTCCAGTACCAGTGCCTAATACAGTGACAACTAAAATATACCAAAAAGTATTTAGTCTAATCAATGTAAGCTAAATATGATGTGGCTGTCCATGGTTCTTATTAATGTGTGTGTGTGTGTGTGTGTGTGTGTGTGTGTGTGTGTGTGTGTGTGTGTGTGTGTGTGTGTGTGTGTGTGTGTGTGTGTGTGTGTGTGTGTGTGCATTCGTGCAAATAGAAAAAACATGTTGACTCACCCTACTTGTAGACAAACGCCAATGCCATCCTCCTCTCTTTCATGTTGACAAAATGGTATTTGACTCTGTTATACAGTACATGCTTTTATTTTTGTTGTCCTAGGCTACCTGGCTAAAACGCTTGCTTGCTAGCATAATTTCCTTTCATGGGCAATGTTAGCTAGTTAACATTAGCCTTCTACATCTAGCTACATATTGAACTTCCATCCTCTCAAGCCAGGGGCACTATGTATGAATTTAAGGTTAGATCAGAATCGCCGTTATAAGCATTGACCAGTACGGAGAATTAAGAAAACCACAAGTTCAAATCCCTATCTCCATCCATGGTTAATTTAGGAAAAGGCCAATTTCAGCTAGCTAGCTAGCCACCGAAGGACAACAACACAACGAGATGCAACATTTCAAGTTGAGTCTCTCAATGATGTATGCTCTCGATGCCATGTGAAGGTGTGAAGCCATATCCAAACTGGCTTCCCTTGACACTTTTATTTTGGTGTTCCAGGACCATTCACAGTTTAGCTCAACGCTGACTGGATATTATTTTATACTTTATTTTATCAAGGGAGGCCAAATTCTCGCTGGCTTCCCTTGCATTCAAAGCTACAGACGGCAACAATGTTATACTCTTTTTGACCAGAGGAGCGTCAGATAGATGGCCTACATACAGAGACAGTGACGCCACTGTCAATATCATGGTATCTTTATTTCCTAAATTTAAAATCAACACAAGTAAGCATGTTTAAGAAGTTTATTGCTCCAAAATGTACATTATTTTCATTGTTTAACGGTAGGCTAAATTCAATGTACAGTAATTGAAAGCCACATTCACAATGCTTTTGGTGTAGTACAAATTTAAGTGAATAAAAAATATTACATAGAACTTCAGCCAGTTTATTTTATTCCAGTTTAGTCTAGTGACGTCATTTTATGGCCTGGACAAACTGTCCAAATATCAGCTATGAGAGTGCAGTGTTGTTCTCCAACCATGTATTGTTTCGTTAAATGTATACAATCTTATCTAGCAAAGGCCAGTGTGGGGCCAACCAGATCTACCAACCAGATACACCAATGCAAATAATAAAAGTATTGGGTCAGAATATGATTAATTGAATCAGTGTGACAGTTTTAAATATACATTCCTAAATCCAAACTGACTCCTTGAATAATGTTTAGGAACATAACCCTGTCATGACAAAAGCCCTCTGTGGATGAAATTGCCCACCCCTGTTGAAGACAGCTAAATTGTGTGATTAGGGATAAACAAGTGAACATAACAATCAATTGACGTTGAACTGTTTACCACCCGAGAATGGACCCTTGGCACCTCGGAATGCAGGGCTCAGGGGTTGCAGGAGCATTGATTGTGTCGATGGACCATGGGTGTCTGGGGGTGACCAGGCCGCGACCGGGAAACCCATGGGGCGGTGCACAATTGGCCCAGTGTCGTCCAGGGCAGGGGAGGGAATGGCCGGCAGGGATGTAGCTCAGTTGGTAGAGCATGGCGTTTGCAACGCCAGGGTTGTGGGTTCGATTCCCACGGGAGGCCAGTATGAAAAATAATGTATGCACTCAATAATGTAAGTCGCTCTGGATAAGAGCGTCTGCTAAATGTCTAAAATGTAAATGTAAATGGGTGCAGTCCTCTGAGGTTGTGGCTTCAACATTCGAGCATGCAGCTTCCTCTGAAGTTTTCAACCCTGGTGCACATCTCGCGCACTGCTCACTCTCACACGCTACAGCTAGCTATGCTAAAGACATTGGTAGCTAGCTAGATAGTAATTTGGCTAAAAACAATGTATTAGCATGCTGATCATCACTGCTCGGCGTTATCATGTCTTCACATATCGCTGTTGCTGATGTTGAATCCAGCGTCCCCCGACTAGACATCACTGGTCTGTCTCCAAGCACAGCATTGACTGTTTTACGGCTAACGTACACAATATTTTTTTGAAGACCTTTTCATTCCTGGTGGAAGTTGTCTCTGGATGCTGGAGTCTGCCTAGATGCTCAAAAGCGCTTAGACATCTCCAACTGACCAATTTGTTGCTTCCATTATTTGTTTTTTGGCTTTAGAGTTATTAGTTTGGGTAGCTTTATTGTTCGTAGTCAGATTTCACCTTCTTAAAAAAAAAATATGGAGCTAGTGACTTGTGCATGAGTATTTGCGTGAGACCAATCATTGAGCACAGCCATTTGTAACCCCACACACCGGCCTACTTGTTTTGAGGTCAGTACCAGATATCAAACGAGGCTGTATATCCAGCTTGGTTCCAGGAATCAAGCGGGCCATGGGCAAGTGGAAATGAAATAAGAACCTTGATATTCACTGCACGGCCCTGCAGTAGAAAAGTGCCATTAGTCACTGTTACTAGCCAGCTACCACCTGTTACTCAACCCTGCACCTTAGAGACTGCTGCCCTATGTACATAGTCATTGAACACTGGTCACTTTAATAATGTTTACATACTGTTTTACAGTCAAGGCTCATCGTATATAACTACTGCTGTACACCATCATATACATATATATATTTATATTTCGGACTCCGACATTGCTCATTCTAATATTTCTATATTTCTTAATTCCTTTCTTTTTATTTTGGGGATTTGCGTGTATTGTAAGGTATTACTGCATTGTTGGAGTTAGGAACATAAGCATTTTGCTACACACATGATAACATCTGCTAAATATGTGTATGCGACCAATAACATTTACTTTTTATTTGATTTTACTCATGCAAAGACCCCCCCTCCTCGGACATGCCTGTGGGATGTAGGAGTGTGTGGTTAGCCGAGTGGCTCTACAGTGGCTCTACAGAGTGGCTCTACAAGTGGCTCTACAGAGACACTGATTCCAGGCCCCCCAGCAAACATGCTTTAGCTGATGCTGCAGCATTATGATGACGATACAGGAATTGGCAGTAATTAAAGGAGCTATGGGCTACATACAGTAGACCAGGGTTCTTCAATTCCGGTCCTGGAGGGCAGAAACACCTCTGTTTGTCATCCTCTCCTTCTAATCAAGGGCTAATTCAGACCTGGGACACCAGGTGAGTGCAATTAACTACCAGATAGAAATAAAAAAACAGAAGTGTTTAGGCCCTCCAGGACCGGAATTGAAGAACCCTGCAGTAGACTTACATCTTCATGTTAAATAAATCTGTGTGTTAGTCCACCCAAGCACCTGTCAGTCTGCCAACTGCCATGCACTACCCGGGTTTGGGTGCTACATTTGCGGTGGATATGATGAATTACCCCCATAAAGCACTTAAAGGCCCAGTGCAGTCAAAAACGTGATTTTCCTGTGTTTTATATATATTTCCACACTATGAGGTGGAATAATACTGTGAAATTGTGAAAATGATTATAATGCCCTTTTAGTGTAAGAGCTGTTTGAAAAGAGTCTGGAATTTCAGCCTGTTTAGGTGGAATGGAGTTTTCACCTGCTTGGTGACATCACTAGGCGGTAAATTAGTTAATAGACCAATAATAAAGAGAGTTCCAAACCTCATTTTTCCCTCCCACTCAGACCCTTCCCAGACAGTCCAAGCAAAATTCTTGCTTGAGAAATTGCTCTTTGCTAAAAAGCTATTTTTGTTTATTTTTTTAACCATTTTAATTGAAAACAATCACAGTAAGGTAGTTAATTGTTATCCAGAAATGATTTGATATTGAGATAAAAACGGATGCATTGGACTTTTAAAGACCTGGGTCTTCAGACATGAGTTTACATACTTTTCTCGCTATGCGCATTCTGACCTTTAACCTATGCATGGGGAAAAGCCAGTGCCAGCAAGGTACGCGTTTTGGGTGGAGATCAAAGAAATGTAGGTGTGGCAGAGGTGTGTGTACAGATTCATCTTATTCCTATCTTGACTTAATTCCCTCATAATTCCACCACTTTTAACCTTTAGGAAATGATGAACAAGGTCGAGCAACCTGTTGGTTCCAAGTGGAAAAACATAAACAAAAAAAGATCCCTGACATTATACCATTCTCCGTGCACTGTAATTTACAAATTGATAAGAGCTATTGATAAGAGCTAGATAAATGAGTAATCAGTTTGGACAGTTGCGAACCGTGGGTATTGGACCATCAGTGGGGGTAAAAATTATTCCAACACGTTGTACACAACTCTTACATGCTGACCACACTGCTCGCGTAACAAAATAAATGTACACACGTTATTCAATCATTTCATCCAAACTGCTCGAGAACGTCTGCGTAGCCAGGCACTAAAATAGAACTTGGTTCTATTTTTGACGCTCTGTTCTATTTTTGACGCTTTTGACGCTTGATGAGCCATCTCGTCATTGGTTTTTAGGAGCATATACCCACGTGGGTGATTGAAAGCTGAACTGAGGTCCACACTCCAGTCAGTGGTGATAATGCACCTTAAAGTTGGTTGCCAACCGCCATATGAAGTTCAAAGAAGAAGAAGAAGAAGAAGAAGAAGAAGAAGAAGACTGAAGGAGAAAATATTACTAGAAACGAACTAGGTTTACCCTTTTCTCTGTGAATTAATTGTCGGAGTAGAGGACCTTGTGCATTTCAGGTAAAATAACAACCCAATGTTTATATCCCAGGACAAATTAGCTAGTAACAGCAAGCTAGCTAAATGGCGATGAATGTTTCATGCGTTTCGACCTGTCCCCAAATTAATATAGTTGGTTCAGAGTTCGTTTTCATATTTCAACCTGCATGTCCGGATCGCGTCTGGTGTGGATGGACAAAATCAACATGCACACGATGGTGCACGCAGACGCATGCGTGTGCCCAGTCTAGTCAGCATGTTAAAATCAAGAAAAATAACAGAAACATAGCATCACTTAATAAGCCCAACTGAATCAAACAGGCCTGAGGCTGAGCCATGCTTCAGACTGCCACTCACACAGAGACAGCACCCGCACGGATAATGCTACCAGCAACAACAACAACCACAACCACACTGCTTACACAATCTATGGTAGCCTAATGCAATCACTATCACACTATCTCCAAAAGTGACAACAGTGACACATCAAAGGATTTGAGTGGCGGTAATATGCAGCACACTCCATGGATGACAGCACACATTTTGTAACACACATAGGGCTGATAGAAAGACAGCAGTCACACACAGCATGATGTTAAAAAATAAGCAGCCCATTCACTTGGACATAATAAGTCAGTAGGTCCCAATCATAAGAATACAAAAACACAACTATTAGGCTAAGCATTTCCCAATCGAAATGTACAACTATTACTTTAGCAATGGTCATCAAAATTGTTAAAACGTTTTTAAAACAGTTCTAATAAATGCAACAGTTGAAAAATTGTTTTTATCAATCAGATATTGGCTGAATTATAACACATCAAACATTTTACTGGCGCAAACAAATAATGAATGGATTTCGGCGGGAATTCAGGTATTCAATTTATTGTCAAATGTCACTTTTCTATTCTTAGAATGCACTCATAGTGTCATCAGAAAATTGTTACAGAGTGAATTTCTAATTGATTCAATTGAGATTTTGTGTCACATCTCTACACACATTACATTTCATTTTAGTCATTTAGCAGACGCTTACAGGAGCAATTAGGGTTAAGTGCCTTGCTCAAGGGCACATCGACAGATTTTTCACCTAGTCGGCTCGGGGATTAGAACCAGTGACCTTTCGGTTGCTGGCACAACACTCTTAACCACTAAGCTACCTGCCACACAATACCCCATCACGTCAAAGTGGAATTATGTTTTTAGAAATTCTTACAAATTAATAAAAAATGGAAAGCTGAAATGTCTTGAGTCAATAAGAATCCAACCCCTTCGTTATGGGATATCTAAATATGTTCAGGAGTAAAATGTGCTTAACAAGTGACATAATACGTTGCATGGACTTACTCTGTGTGCAATAATAGTGTTTAACATGATTTTTGAATGACTACCTCACCTTTGTGGTTGAACACAGATTCAACCATAAAGACCAGAGAGGTTTTCCAATGCCTCGCAAAGAAGGGCACCTATTGGTAGATGGGTAATTTAATAGACCTTTGACCATGGTGAAGTTTTTTATTACATTTTGGATGGTGTATTAATACACCCAGTCACTACAAAGATACAGGTGTCCTTCCTAACTCAGTTGCCAGAGAGGAAGGAAACCACTGAGGGATTTCACCATGAGGCCAATGGTGACTTTAAAACAGTTACAGAGTTTGATGGCTGTGATAGGAGAAAACTGAGGATGGATCAACAACACTGTAGTTACTTCACAATACTAACCTATATGACAGAGTGAAAAGAATGAAGCCTGTACAGAATAAAAATATTCCAAAACATGCATCCTGTTTGCAATAAGGCATTAAAGTAAAACTGCAAAAAAATGTGCCAAAGAAATTAACTTTATGTCCAGAATACAAAGTGTAATGTTTAGGGCAAATCCAACACAACACATTACTGAGTAGCACTCTTCATATTTTCAAGCATGGTGGTGGCTGCATCATGTTATAGGTCTGCTTGTCATCGGCAAGGACTAGGGAGTTTACTTTTTTTATTTTTTATAAAACGGAATTAGAGCTAAGCACAGTCAAACTCCTAGAGGAAAACCTGGTTCAGTCTGCTTTCCAACAGACACTGGGAGGCAAATTCACCTTTCAGTCGGACAATAACCTAAACACAAGGCCAAATATACACTGGAGGTGCTTACCGAGATGAAATGGAATGTTCCTGAATGGCCTAGTTACAGTTTTGACTTAAATTGGCTTAAAAATCTATTGCAAGACTTGAAAATGGCTGTGTAGCAACGATCAACAACCAACTTGACAGAGCTTGAAGAATTTAAAAAAGAATAATGTGGCAAATATTGTAAAATCCAGGTGTGCAAAGCTCTTAGAGACTTACTCAGAAAGACTCACAGCTGTAATCACTGCCAAAGGTGAATCTAACATGTATTGACTCAGGGGTGTGAATACTTATGTAAATGAGATATTTATGTATTTTATTTTTCATATGTTGTGTCAAAATATACAATATGTGCCTCATTTGCATAAATACACAATGTGTGTATATATGAATAAATTAACATAAAGGGTTGGAACAGGGCTGCAACCACCAAAAACTTGCTATGTCTAGACCTACGTGCACGCTCCTGCGCTGTCTAGACTGCATCATGAATTACTGTTGTTGTCACGTTCTGTTGCATAATTCAACAAGTGTGTCAATAGTAGGATACCCTCTGATTAAAAATCAACACGCTTAGCTCTAGATTACACCTATTTAAACATACTTTACATTGTTTGTGAGATCATCCATAATATCAACATAATCTGAGTGTTCATTTTCAGAAGTTGCTTTCATTTCAGCGCATTTAATGTGTAAACTGTATCAAATTACTTTTTTCAATTCCACAAAAAATGAATCCCCATCAATACAAAGTTACCTTTCTTCTCTTTCTTCTGATGTACAGTGCCTTCGGAAAGTATTCAGACCCCTTGACTTTTTCCACATTTTGTTACGTTACAGCCTTATTCTAAAATTGATTAAATCGTCGCTGAAAAACAAAAATGTCTAAAAACCTGTTTTCGCTTTGTCATTATAGGGTATTGTGTGTAGATTGATGAGCATTTTTATTTATTTAATCATTTTAGAATAAGGCTGTAACGTAACAAAATGTGGAAAAAGTCAACGGGTCTGAATACTTTCCGAAAGCACTGTAGGTGTCAAGATGATGCGTTAAATCCCCAACTAAGCTTTAGAGTTGTTATAGATGTAACGGAAAGACAATTTATTCCATTTATCCCATTTCAGCCATTACCAGGGTGTGTTTGACAGTTCATTAGAAACATTTCAGCGGTCGTAGAGTTAAAGGAAAAAAATGACAGGCACAAGCAAGAGTATAAAATAGTCGCAGGATTAAAATGAAAGCAATCAATTCAGCGAGATATAAGTGACAAGTGGATTTTGTACCCCTCAAACACAGATGGCTGAAAAAGGCATTGCTAATTACTTCCCATTCACATTCAGCACAGAAATGTAACAACCCTAAGTTTAAATGTTTCACACACATAAGTTATTGTCAAAGAGATAGCTAACAACAGCAAGCGAGCTGCAATAAACAAACACAATTCCACAATTTTTAGAAAATGTACTTCTTGCTGAAAGTTAATCTTGAAAGGGCGAAGCTAACAAATTAGCAGTAACATCCTCTTCGATAACACCTGCTGCAGCCTCTGCACACTAGCCTAAAACAAATGCTAGCTAGCTAGACCATAGGAAAACTACTGCTCGCTATTGTGCAGTAACCTGTCAGCCTTCGAAAGGTGGAAGTTTCCATAAATCTTTGTAAAAACAGTCCCACCCAGTCAAAATGTGATTGGTTGATTCCACTGTCACTCCAAAATACTGCCCTAATACATTTCAATGGCAGATGCCTTCTATATAGCTTCTGATGGCCTAGCCAATGACTGACTTAGCTAGTTAGATGTATCTCCCCAGAGACCGCCAGACAAATCCTGATTGGATATTTTTTTCTCTTCAGAGTTAACACCTGCCTTTTAACACAAATTGAAGAGATTAAATCAGAATATAATTTAAAACAATAATATATTTAGAATGTAACTGAAATATTATTGAAATGATGAAATAGAAATGAAAAGGACATTTCAATTTTAAAACTACAACAATTATTTTGAATAAGTAGAAGGTCCTCACAGTTCCCCACTGCATTTGGATAAGAGGATTGTAAATATAAATGACGGTAGGAAAGGTAAATCACCCTTTAATTCATGGCCACTTGCGCAGTTGGGCCAGAGCGCTTTTGTCACACCCTGGCTCTGGGACTCATTATGTTGAGCCAGGGTGTGTGCATTCTATGTGTTCATGTTCTATGTTGGGTGTCTAGGTTGTCGATGTCTATGTTTGTATTGAGTGACTCCCAATCGGAGGTAACGAGTGTCAGCTGTCGGCTCGTTATCTCTGATTGGGAGCCATATTTAAACTGTGTGTCTTCACCTTGTGTTTGTGGGTTTTTGTTCCGTGACGGTATGTTTAACCGTGGACTTCACGAATCGTGTTTTGTTTATATTTAGGAACTTTAATTAAATAAAGTCATGTTTATTTCACACGCTGCGCCTTGGTCTACTACTCCTTACCCAGACGTTCGTGACAGAAAAACCCACCATACCAGGACCAAGCAGCGTGTCCAGGAACAGGCAACCTGGACGTGGGAGCAGCGTCGGAGGGTCGAGAGGCAACCCCAAGAAATTTTTAGGGGGGGGGCACACGGCATGGACGACGGAGGCAAAGATGGGGCGAATCCAGGAGGCCACCAGGCCAGGGGTACACCGCCCTGTACGTCCTGTGCGGATGCCTCACACAGAGTGTGTGAGGGTAGGCATTCAGCCAGGACGGGTGGTGGCCGCTGTTCACTCCAGGCCTCCTATCCGTCTCCACAGCCCGGTCCGGCCTGTTCCTGCCACCCGCACCAAGTCTACGGTGCGCGTCGCCAGCCCGGTCCGGCCTGTTCCTGCCACCCGCACCAAGTCTACGGTGCGCGTCGCCAGCCCGACCCGGCCTGTTCCTGCCACTCGCACCAAACCTACGGTGCGCGTCGCCAGCCCGGTCCGGCCTGTTCCTGCCACCCGCACCAAGTCTACGGTGCGCGTCGCCAGCCCGACCCGGCCTGTTCCTGCCACTCGCACCAAACCTACGGTGCGCGTCGCCAGCCCGGTCCGGCCTGTTTCTGCCACCCGCACCAAGTCTACGGTGCGCGTCGCCAGCCCGACCCGGCCTGTTCCTGCCACTCGCACCAAACCTACGGTGCGCGTCGCCAGCCCGGTCCGGCCTGTTCCTGCCACCCGCACCAAGTCTACGGTGCGCGTCGCCAGCCCGACCCGGCCTGTTCCTGCCACTCGCACCAAACCTACGGTGCGCGTCGCCAGCCCGGTCCGGCCTGTTCCTGCCACCCGCACCAAGTCTACGGTGCGCGTCGCCAGCCCGACCCGGCCTGTTCCTGCCACTCGCACCAAACCTACGGTGCGCGTCGCCAGCCCGGTCCGGCCTGTTCCTGCCACCCGCACCAAGTCTACGGTGTGCGTCGCCAGCCCGACCCGGCCTGTTCCTGCCACTCGCACCAGACCTACGGTGCGCGTCGCCAGCCCGACCCGGCCTGTTCCTGCCACTCGCACCAAACCTACAGTGCGCGTCGCCAGCCCGGTCCGGCCTGTTCCTGCCACTCGCACTAAGCCAGGGGTGCGAGAAGTCAGCCTGGTAAGGCCCGTTCCTCCTCCACGCACAAAGCCAGGGGTGCGAGTCGTCAGCCTGGTAAGGCCCGTTCCTCCTCCACGCACCAAGCCTACGGGGTGCGTCGTCAGCCCTGTCCGGCTCGTTCCTGCTCTCCGCACCAAGTCTGTGGTGCGCGTCGCCAGCCCATTCCGGTCCATTCCTGTTCCACGCACCAAGCCAGGGGCGCGTGTCGTCAGCCTGGTAAGGCCCGTTCCTCCTCCACGCACCAGGCCAGGGGTGCGAGTCGACAGACTGGACCAGGGGCGCATTGGGGGGTGTATTGTAGGGTGGTGGTCAAGGCCGGAGCCAGAACCGCCACCGAGGAGGTAGGCCCGCCCAGCCCTCCCCTGTTTGGGGTTTTTGAGGCGCGGTCGCAGTCCGCGCCTTTAGGGGGGGGTACTGTCACACCCTGGCTCTGGGACTCATTATGTTGAGCCAGGGTGTGTGCATTCTATGTGTTCATGTTCTATGTTGGGTGTCTAGGTTGTCGATGTCTATGTTTGTATTGAGTGACTCCCAATCGGAGGTAACGAGTGTCAGCTGTCGGCTCGTTATCTCTGATTGGGAGCCATATTTAAACTGTGTGTCTTCACCTTGTGTTTGTGGGTTTTTGTTCCGTGACGGTATGTTTAACCGTGGACTTCACGAATCGTGTTTTGTTTATATTTAGGAACTTTAATTAAATAAAGTCATGTTTATTTCACACGCTGCGCCTTGGTCTACTACTCCTTACCCAGACGTTCGTGACAGCTTTAATTAGGTCAGGTGGAAAATGTCAGACAGATCTCAACTCATTAAAAGGAGGAAATCCCCACTGCCCGACCTCGCTGCTTTCTCTTCCCCAGACATTCTGTGCGTCCACGAATCAACGTAAATCCACCGAATCTATTGTCTTTCATCTGAACTATCTGTTGTGATCGGGAGAGCGGGCCATCAGTTATTGTTTATAGTTCTTACCGCAGAGCACGGCTTGGAGCGCACGCTTCAACCCTATTGTGTTATGTCAATGGGCAATGATCAATGCCCTGCAGATAATCATAGGCCAATTATGCCATTGATATCTGGTTAAAATGTGATGAAATGACATGTACATATGAAGGCAAACCTGGAAGGATGAAATATGAAACGTAATTATTATTTGCTACATTGATAGATCCTGATATCAAACTGTGTGAGAGTGTGATTTGAAGGAGTCAGTCGCAGGAGGGTAAATCACAGAATACAGAGTTTATTCCGTAGTACACAGTTATGCTGGATAGCGTCAACAAATACAGGCACGCGGGGAAAATATACCCTGGCAATACAAAGTACAGGTAGCTACACTCATTTACATTTTAGTCATTTAGCAGACGCTCTTATCCAGAGCGCAGACATTATTTTTATCGAACCCACAACCCTGGCGTTGCAAACACCATGCTCTACCAACTGAGCTACATCCCCTGCCGGCCATTCCCTCCCCTACCCTGGACGACGCTGGGCCAATTGTGCGCCGCCCCATGGGTCTCCCGGTCGCGGCCGGCTACGACAGAGCCTGGATTCGAACCAGGATCTCTAGTGGCACAGCTAGCACTGCGATGCAGTGCCTTAGACCACTGCGCCACTCATCTCACATGAAACAATCACCCACAAGGACAAGGGGGCAGAGGGAACACTTATACATGTACTAATGAGGGGAATGTGAACCAGGTTTGTGTAATTGACAAGACAAGACAAATGGAATGATGAGATATGGAGCGGCAGTGGCTAAAAGGCCGGTGACGACGAACGCCGAAGCCTGCCCGAACAAGGAGGGGAGGCAGTTTTGGAGGAAGTCCTGACAAACTGATTGAGATTATAGATTGAATAATTGATAACTGATCGATTTATTTGCATTCTCATTCTCATGATTATGATAAATGGTTATGATCCTAAATAACTCAATCATGCTTCATATTGAATTCCTATTGAACTGAATTACTGAATTAACTCTTTATGTTAATAATGAGAATGATTGTTATGATTTGACTTTTGTCATTATGAATTGATTGGATACATGTTATTCTGTTTCCTTTGTTATGTAGCACAGACAAACTACCCAGTAAATATACCACTTTGTGGTTAAAGGAATTCCTGCCTCAGTCTCCTCCATTCCTCTGTCACCTGACCCGTGACCACCTGTTTACCTTTACTATTGTCAGTCATCCTACCTGTCCAGCTACCCACAACGGGGACTGTGAAGAGACACACACAAGGGTATAGACACAAGCATATGCACACATTGTGAAATTGTTGTATGGTGGTATTAAACATTTTGTATTGTAGATAGGTAGTGGTGTAATAATGTCATATGATGTACTGTTTTATATTTTATTTATTTTATATTTGCCTTGGCAGCAGCTAATGGGGATCCCTTATAAATACAAATACAAATAAAACACAAAATAAGGCTTCATCTTCAACCACCAGCAGCACCAGGAGAACCAGACAACCACCTGGTTATCTTAAGGGTTATGTGGTGGAGTTTCCCCCACCAAAGGGAAAGCCCACTAGGGCTCAAAGCAGAAATGGATTAACTGTAAGTTTCAGCCATCAACCATTCCGTCCGAGCCAAGGACCGGAAACTGCTTTGGAACAGGAGAGTGGTCTACAGGAAGAACCCATGGAAGAGGTATCTCCCACAGTACAGGTCGACCAGCTCCCCAAGGCAGGCTCCGCTCATCCCTTAAGTCATGGGAAATCGTCAAGGCACTCTAGACGGAGTGACTCTAGACGGAGTGAGAGTTTGACCGGTGGATACCCCTTTGGAAGTGGCCATGGCAGCCGCCATTCCTTAGCCCTCAGTGATTCACAGACCGCTGTCCTACGAGAGAAGATGAAACTACTAGCGTTGGAGGAAATTGAGCATCAGATTGAGGAGGAACGACAGGCTGATGAACGATGTCACCATTTGAATGTGCAGGCCCGTAGAGCTCTACAGGAACGGGAATTCATTGCCAAAGACCTGGCACAGCAGTGTTTGCGCCGTCATGCAAGAAGGGAATTGGAGGAGACACGGATGGTCTCATCCTTCCTGGAGAGGAAAGAAAAGGGAGTTGACCTGACCACCACTCCACATGGACCTGACCTGTCTGCCTTTCTTTCCCAATCATCCATTGAAGGAGAGGACGGGAACAAGCTGAAATGTGGCTCCCACGTGGACAGGCTCCTTGGCAAGCTTCCAGCCCACCTCAGAGACAGTTTCATCGAACATTGTTTGAACAAAGGCATCCTGAAAGAGGGCTTGAGAGGCACCTATGCCCTAACAGACCTGGCAGCATGGTTGCAGGTGAAGGTGAGGGCGAAGAGCATCGCTCACCAGGCCACAATCTCAGCCCCAGTCTTAATCGGGCCAATACTGCATGAACACCATCCATCTTTAACCATCATACTGTATATGGCTGTGACATAAACTGTTGCAGATGGCACTTTGCATGGTTAGAAATCAAATGTTTCTCTTTGTCACCCTTTGATCCAAATCACTGGGATGTCAACATGAGAATCCGTCTGCTATTCTGGGGCAGAAGACACAGTCAACATGAAAATCTGTCTGCTATTCTGGGGCAGAAGAAATAGTCAATCCCTCACCATCATGTAATCCACTTCGTCCTAATTAGAGATATGCAGGTAGAATTTGGTGAACTATATGACCAAAAGTATGTGGCCACCTGCACGTCGAACATCTCATTCCAAAATCATGTTTTTGGTTACTGAAAATATATTTTACAGCGATTTAGATGGTACAATGATTCTCTACACTGCTTGTTTTGTCACATAAACTGAAATTAGGCGAACTATTAGAATTTTAGCAACTAGGAAATGGTGGAGCCATTTCTGCATATTGTACCTTTTAACTTGTATTTTTTATTAGGTACATGGGAATTTAACTACAACAAGTCAATTTGATGGAAACATGTCTGGTGGGAAAATATGCATATTGTTTCCATGCGGATTTTAGAATATTTGCATGAAAATCTGTCACCAATTGGATGGAAACCTATCTATTGACTCTTTTCATTTGATATGGCCGCTTGTCACTGGATACAGTGTTATTGTCTTTGTAGTACCCTGCTATAGTGTTCCTGTCTGTAAGGAGCTAGGTGTGGTTTTTACAGAAAGCCATGCATGGCCCAAGGACTGTGTCTCACCACTGTGACATTTCTCCTACGGTCAAGCACCCCATATTGTCACAAAGGAATGTTGTTTTGTGATGTGGTAAGTGATGTGATAAGTGATGTGATATTTGATGTGATGTGATGTGTGTGTGTGTGTGTGTGTGTGTGTGTGTGTGTGTGTGTGTGTGTCAGTGGAGGATGGTGGGAGGAGCTATAGGAAGACAGGCTTATTGTAATGGTGGAATGGAATAAAAGGAACTGAGTCAAACATTTGGTTTCCATATGTTTAATGTGTTTGATACCGTTCCATTTATTCCATTCCAACCATTACAATGAGGCTGTCCTCCTATAGCTAACCCCACCAGCCTCCACTAGTGTGTATGTGTAAAAACCATGACCAGGATATCTGGGTCAAACATTTAAACTTTCCATCCAGTTTTGACCACTAATTTGTCTACCTATTTTGAACGCACCCTTGTTGGTTTGCCTGTGCCAGGTGTATGCAGTTTTTAATTAAGGGCATGGCCTTTTGTATAAAAGCCTTCCTGTTTGTGTTAACAAGGGGATCCCTGTACTATGTGCTGGTTGGGGGGGCCTTGGGAGGATAGTAGCGGTGAAGTATGATAAATAAATTATTATTATAAATAGGAATTATTGTAAATGGAGTATTTTTAGGCGTTGGTGCCCATATTCCACCTAGACCTGCTCTCCTTCTCCCTGGGCATGCCCTGTGTGAGTGTTGCAACACATTATTATTGTCTGTTTGAGTATGTGAGTGAAACGTATAAACCTAGTGATATTTGTTTGTTAGAAATCTGATATTGCTATCTGTTAAAGTCTGTCTTGTAGGACAGTTGTACGGAGCTCCTGGAGCTGAAGATGTATGGAAATTATGTAAGCCTATGAAGACTGAGTTGTGATGCTGAAATTGTCTGATTCCCACACTCCACTCCTTGATACAAAGAACCTGTGTTTAGTTTAGTCCCGAGGACCTCACCTGGTGAATAAAAAGTTGACCTAATACAGCTAAAGGAATAGTATTTTGTGTATTTCCCCCACGTTACACTTGGAATGCTAAAAACATTTCGTACCCCGTCTTTGGAGAGCTTGACTGAATCATTAAGCTGTTGGACATCATTTTTGGGATGGATATTCAAACACTGTTGGCATATGGCTTGATTTGCACCTTTCCCCTGGATCACTATCAAATACCAGATTATTGTTTGACAGCCATTGTAACGGCCAGACAAGCTTTTTGCTTGTAGAGCTCAAGCAGCCACTTACAACATGGGTCAGATAATTAGAATGTTTTAATAAAACAAATATCTTTACACTTTACAAGTGAAAAAAATGACATTTACATTACACAGAAAATAACAATATAAATCATTGTGTACACATTTACAATATTGGAAATGAACTATGCAGCACCATGTTATTTATAATACAGGTGTTGACAGAATTCAATAGCTCCGTTAAGTGCCACCTCCAGTATAGTATTTACAATGCAGTAATTTACTGCAATCAAGGTTAAGTTTCATAAAAAGAAACAAAACAACTCTGCCATTTTTGATGACATGTATCGATCTTTCCAATAACTTCCTTATTCGGCATTCTCCTGCATCAGGGGTAATTGGATCAGTCCATCGCATCCCTCTGGGTGTATCACTTTTCCCCGGAACCCGTTCTTCCTTTCTGGGTGTTGTGTGGGTGTCAGCATCTCTGACAGATGTTGGTTGTGGGAAGTGTGTATGTTCGAGACTGTGTGTCAACATCTGAGGCAGTGTGTATGTCCAGGATGTGTGTCAGCGTCTCTGGCAGGTGTGTAGGTTCCGGGCTGCGGTCCTGCTGACTCCGGGGTCTTTCTCTCCTCTTTCCAGTCTGCAGGAGAGGCCATCTCCACAGTCGCAGCGCTGGAACAGCTCCAGGCTATGGCCGCCTTTCCTACGGTGACGCGTGCACACCTGGCCCTCCGTCAGCACCGGCTTACAGATACGAGACCAGAAGTGGCGTGCACAGCACAGACCCACAGAGCAGTCGGAGGACCTTAGGCAGTTGTCACCTTCCTGACCTAGAGAGAGGAATATGAAGGGTTCTGTTGGAAAGGCCTCACAGCTGGAATTTTGAAAATCAAAAGTTTCCTTTCAACCCCCTTGGCTTTGTGTTTTTAATGGTAATTTATTCCCAGGGGACTGGTGGAAAGGACAAATCTATTGGATCTTTATGGGTGGTACTGGGACTGTGTGTGCATGTGTAATGCACACCTACCTTTAACAGAATGGTGTGGTTGACCTTGGGGCAGAGGCAGTCTCTTGCCATAGTGTTCCATGGTTTTGTTCTGCCTATTCTCACTGGTAGTGACTGCAGTTTCAGCATCTTGATCACTGGCCTGACAAACACCTGAGGAAAAAGGCACATGGTATCATCCAGTCACTTCAATTGAACACAAGTAAAGTTTTCAAGATAATTACAATACACCCTCCCATTAAACGTCAATACATCAAAGTCCTCGCATGGATTACAAGTGTAATGATCTGAAAATGGTTGGAAAAACAAACATGTAACATTTGCATATGTTGAGCTCACCAGTGATGCAGCGGTTCCCAGCACAGCACATAGAATCTCTTCCGCACCGCTTCCGGATCTTTCGGCACGGGAGGCACGCGCCTCGGATATCGTTGCAGAATTCATCCGTCCCACACTCATCATCATATGTGCAAGTAAGCTAACATAAAGACATAACACAATATTTACTTTAATTGGAATAGAATTGCAAAACGCATTTCAGTAATAGCGTAGGTAAGGGTAAGATAAAGTGCCCAAGAAGCGCTTGGGCATAGGTTAGTGTTGGTATTACGCACAGCTGCTAGAGCTTTGCTAGAGCTTTTAGTGCAGTTGCTTACCTGCAAAGTGTCCAGGACTGCCTTCTGTCCGTCGTTACCTGATGAAGAAGGACGTGGGCTCGGGCTAACCGTGTCAGCGCCACCGGGCACGTTCTTGATGGCATTAGAGTTCAGTAAAACAGCCCCAGCGTAAGCATCCCCAAGGTATCCAAACAGCGTGAGATACATGGCCATAAAACGACCGACTGACAGATTAGGCATACTTCTTTAAATAAATGATCGGTCTTATAAATTAAAAATGAATACAAAATCCGTCAAAATGTAGGGTATTGTTAAAAAGTCCGCTAAGTCTTGAATCCTACCACAGTCTCAAGAGGTTGATAGAAGGGTATTTTGAGGTATCCTGATGCACGACTCTCTTTATACATGTAGATCTGTTTGTATTCCCGCCCCTCGCAGTGCACAACAAAGGCGGAGGGTGGAATTCCAAATGCGCTTATTAAACTCCCGAGCTCTACTGTACGGAAATGGGCAACTGCCCCTACAGCATTCGTTTCACAATGTTTTAGTGATCAACAAGTCTCTCTTGTGCTTGCGTCCACCACGTGCATACACTACCGGTCAAAAGTTTTAGAACACCTACTCATTCAAGGGTTTTTCTTTATTTTTTAAATTTTTTTACATTGTAGAATAATAGTGAAGACATCAAAACTATGAAATAACACATATGGAATCATGCAGTAACCAAAAAAGTGTTAAACAAATCAAAATATTTTATATTTGAGATTCTTCAAATAGCCACCCTTTGCCTTGATGACAGCTTTGCACACTCTTGGCATTCTCTCAACCAGCTTCATGAGGTAGTCACCTGGAATGTATTTAAATTAACAGGTGTACCTTCTTAAAAGTTAATTTGTGGAATTTATTTCCTTCTTAATGCATTTGAGACAAACAGTTGTGTTGTGGCAAGGGGGGGGGGGGGGGGGTACAGAAGATAGCACTATTTGGTAAAAGACCAAGACTATTATGGCAAGAACAGCTCAAATAAGCAAATAGAAACGACAGTCCATCATTACTTTAAGACATGAAGGTCAGTCAATCTGGAAAATTTCAAGAACTTTGAAAGTTTATTCCAGTGCACTCGCAAAAACCATCAAGCGCTATGATGACACTGGCTCTCATGAGGACCGCCATAGGAATGGAAGACCCAGTGTGCCCTCTGCTGCAGAGGATAAGTTCATTAGAGTTACCAGCCTCAGAAATTGCAAGTAACAGACACATCTCAACATCAACTGTTCAGAGGGGACTGTGTGAATCAGGCCTTCATGGTCGACTTGCTGCAAAGAAACCACTACTAAAGAACACCAATAAGAAGAAGAGACTTGCTTGGGCCAAAAAACATGAGCAATGGACATTAGACCGGTGGAAATTTGTCCTTTGGTCTGGAGTCCAACTTGGATATTTTTGGTTCCAACCGCCGTGTCTTTGTGATACGCGGTGTGGGTGAACGGATGATCTCCGCATATGTAGTTCCCACCGTAGAGCATGGAGGAGGAGGTTTTATAGTGTGGGGGTGCTTTGCTGGTAACACTGTCTGTGATTTATTTCGAATTCAAGGCACACTTAAACAGCATGGCTACCACAGCATTCTGCAGCGATACGCCATCCCATCTGCTTTGGGCTTAGTGGGACTATTATTTGTTTTTCAACAGGATAATGACCCAACACACCTCCAGGCTGTGTAAGGGCTATTTTACCAAGAAGAAGATTGATGGAGTGCTGCATCAGATGACCTGGCCTCCACATTCCCCCGACCTCAACCAAATTGAGATGGTTTGGGATGAGTCGGACGACAGTGTGAAGCAAAAGCAGCCAACAAGTGCTCAGCAAATGTGGGAACTCCTTCAAGACTGTTGGAAAAGCATTCCAGGTGAAGCTGGTTGAGAGAATGCCAAGAGTGTGCAAAGCTGTCATCAAGGCAAAGGGTGGCTATTTGAAGAATCTCAAGTATAAAATATATTTTGATTTGTTTAACACTTTTTTGGTTACTACATGATTCCATATGTGTTATTTCATAGTTTTGATGTCTTAACTATTGTAGAATATAGTAAAAATAAAGAAAACCCTTGAATGAGTAGCTGTTCTAAAACTTTTGACCGGTAGTGTACATGCAGACCACCTTTAAACTGTGTAGGATGCCATTAGAATAGCCTACAGCTCAAGATAACTCCTGGCTTATTATGGCACTGCCCCGATAACTCATGTTGGTTCTGGGAATGTTCCCTGAACGTTGCACCAATGTTCCCTAAAGGAATAAACGGATGGGTTTCTTAACGTTCTTTGAACATTCTCTTTTGGTTGTATGAAGGTAGGTTACGAAGTTGTCATCAAGGCAAAGGGTGGCTATTTGAAGAATCTCAAATACAAAATATATGGATTTCAGGAAAACCAGGGAATTTATTGAAAGTTCCCAGCATTTTGCGGCCCTTGACAGACATAAACACAGTGTTCAAAATATTATGAACACCTGCTCTTTCCATGACAGACTGACCAGGTGAATCCAGGTGAAAGCTATTATCCCTTGTTGATGTCACTTGTTAAATCTGCTTCAATCAGTGTAGATAAAGGGGAGGAGATAGGTTAAAGAAGGATTTTTATGCCTTGAGACAATTGAGGGGGGTTCTGGGAACATTTTCAAAGATTAAAATACATACCATCTCTTTCCGTCTTGAGGTGGCCTCCTCCAGACTCTTGCAAAGGTCCTCCAACTTCTCCTTAGTCATACAAGGTCTATGCAGGACTTCGTCTGGCAGGTCTTGCGCTCCAGCGTCTAGCAGCTGTCACTGAATTGCAAGGAGTTCACCTGATTCTTGATACAGTGCCTTGCAAAAGTATTCATCCCCCTTGGCGTATTCCCTATTTTGTTGCATTACAACCTGTAATTTAAATTGATTTTTATTTGGATTTCATGTAATGAACATACACAAAATAGTCCAAATTGGTAAAGTGAAATGAAAAAAAGTAACTTGTTTCAGAAAATTCTAAAAAATAAATAACGGAAAAGTGGTGGTGCATAAGTATTCACCCCATTTGCTATGAAGCCCCTAAATAAGATCTGGTGCAACCAATTACCTTCAGAAGTCACATAATTAGTTAAATAAAGTCCACCTGTGTGCAATCTAAGTGTCACATGATCTGTCACATGATCTCACTATATACAGTGGGGAAAAAAAGTATTTAGTCAGCCACCAATTGTGCAAGTTCTCCCACTTAAAAAGATGAGAGAGGCCTGTAATTTTCATCATAGGTACACGTCAACTATGACAGACAAATTGAGAAAAGAAAATCCAGAAAATCACATTGTAGGATTTTTAATAAATTTATTTGCAAATTATGGTGGAAAATAAGTATTTGGTCACCTACAAACAAGCAAGATTTCTGGCTCTCACAGACCAGTAACTTCTTCTTTAAGAGGCTCCTCTGTCCTCCACTCGTTACCTGTATTAATGGCATCTGTTTGAATTTGTTATCAGTATAAAAGACACCTGTCCACAACCTCAAACAGTCACACTCGAAACTCCACTATGGCCAAGACCAAAGAGCTGTCAAAGGACACCAGAAACAAAATTGTAGACCTGCACCAGGCTGGGAAGACTGAATCTGCAATAGGTAAGCCGCTTGGTTTGAAGAAATCAACTGCGGGAGCAATTATTAGGAAATGGAAGACATACAAGACCACTGATAATCTCCCTCGATCTGGGGCTCCACGCAAGATCTCACCCCGTGGGGTCAAAATGATCACAAGAACGGTGAGCAAAAATCCCAGAACCACACGGGGGGACCTAGTGAATGACCTGCAGAGAGCTGGGACCAAAGTAACAAAGCCTACCATCAGTAACACACTACGCCGCCAGGGACTCAAATCCTGCAGTGCTAGATGTGTCCCCCTGCTTAAGCCAGTACATGTCCAGGCCCGTCTGAAGTTTGCTAGAGTGCATCCAGAAGAGGATTGGGAGAAAGTCATATGGTCAGATGAAACCAAAATATAACTTTTTGGTAAAAACTCAACTTGTCGTGTTTGGAGGACAAAGAATGCTGAGTTGCATCCAAAGAACACCATACCTACTGTGAAGCATGGGAGTGAAAACATCATACTTTGGGGCTGTTTTTCTGCAAAGGGACCAGGACGACTGATCCGTGTCAAGGAAAAATGAATGGGGCCATGTATCGTGAGATTTTGAGTGAAAACCTCCTTCCATCAGCAAGGGCATTGAAGATGAAACGTGGCTGGGTCTTTCAGCATGACAATGATCCCAAACACACCACCCGGGCAACGAAGGAGTGGCTTCGTAAGAAGCATTTCAAGGTCCTGGAGTCTCCAGATCTCAACCCCATAGAAAATCTTTGGAGGGAGTTGAAAGTCCGTGTTGCCCAGCGACAGCCCCAAAACATCACTGCTCTAGAGGAGATCTGCAAGGAGGAATGGGCCAAAATACCAGCAACAGTGTGTGAAAACCTTGTGAAGACTTACAGAAAACGTTTGACCTGTGTCATTGCCAACAAAGGGTATATAACAAAGTATTGAGAAACTTTTGATATTGACCAAATACTTATTTTCCACCATAATTTGCAAATAAATTCATAAAAAATCCTACAATGTGATTTTCTGGAATATTTTTTCTCATTTTGTCTGTCATAGTTGACGTGTACCTATGATGAAAATTACAGGCCTCTCTCATCTTTTTAAGTGGGAGAACTTGCACAATTGGTGGCTGACTAAATACTTTTTTTCCCCACTGTATACACCTGTTCTGAAAGGCCCCAGAGTCTGCAACACCACTAAGCAAGGGGCACCACCAAGCAAGCGGCACCATGAAGACCAAGGAGCTCTCCAAACAGGTCAGGGACAAAGTTGTGGAGGAGTACAGATCAGGGTTGAGTTACAAAAACAGATTCGAAACTTTGAACATTCCATGGAGCACCATTAAATCCATTATTAAAAAATTGAAAGAATATGCCACCACAGCAAACCTGCCAAGAGAGGGCCGCCAACCAAAACTCACGGAGCAGGCAAGGAGGGCATTAATCAGAGAGGCAGCAAAGAGACCAAAGATAACCCTGAAGGAGCTGCAAAGCTCCACAGCGGAGATTGGAGTGTCTGTCCATAGGACCACTTTAAGCCGTACACTCCACAGAGCTGGGCTATATGGAAGAGTGGGGCAGAAAAAAGAATTGCTTACAGAAAAAATTAGCAAACACGTTTGTTGTTCACCAAACGGCATGTGAGAGACTCCCCAAACATATGGTCAGATGAGACTAAAATTGAGCTTTTTGGCCATCAATGAAAATGCTTTGTCTGGCGCAAACCCACCCTGAGAACACCATCATGTGGGGATGTTTTTCATCTGCAGGGACTGGGAAACTGGTCAGAATTGGAGGGAAACATGTTTCTGTCTTCCAAAGATTTGAGACTGGGACAGAGGTTCACCTTCCAGCAGGACAAGGACCCTAAGCATACTGCTAAAGCAACACTCGATTGGTTTAAGGGGAAACATTTAAATGTCTTGGAATGGCCTAGTCAAAGCCCAGACCTCAATTCAATTGAGAATCTGTAGTATAACTTTGCTGTACACCAGCGGAACCCATCCAACTTGAAGGAGCTGGAGCAGTTTTGCCTTGAAGAATGGGCAAAAATCCCAGTGGCTAGATGTGCCAAGCTCATAGAGACATACCCCATAAGACTTGCAGCTGTAATTGCTGCAAAAGGTGGCTCTACAAAGTATTGACTTTGGGGGTGGTGAATAGTTATACACGCTCAAGTTTTCAGTTTTTTTTGTCTTATTTCTTGTTTGTTTCACAAAAATATATATTTTGCATCTTCAAAGTGGTAAGCATTTTATTTAAATCAAATGATACAACCCCCCCCAAAATCAATTTTAATTCCAGGTTGTAAGGCAACAAAATAGGAAAAATGCCAAGGGGGATGAATACTTTCGCAAGCCACTGTAATTGTTTCCAGCTTCATCAGCACGGTTGTTTGGAATCCTGCAATAGTTTTATGTCGAGTACAAATACACTAAGAACGTTGGCTGTGTTCTGTGATTATCCAAGTTAAATAGTGATACTTTTATGCAGTAACCTAAAAACACGCGGCAACTCTTATGAACTTATGAATTAATGTATACGCATTGATTCTTGAAGAGTATACCTTATAAATCCCTCATGAGCTTAGTTCAACAGTTTTGATGTGACGGATGGCCAGTCCTCGCATCCATAGGTCTGTCTATGAATTTGAGAGTGGTTACATTTCTCCAGGCCTATCCCTCAGCTTTTTACCAAAAACGGAGGCGGGGTGGCCGCTTTGTTATTGTTTCTATTAAGGATTCTAGCTTTAATCTAACAAGGAACATTATAATTTTACTTAATATGTACAGTGCTATGAAAAAGTATTTGCCCCCTTTCTAATTTTCTCTACTTTTGCATATTTGTGATACTGAATGTTATCAGATCTTCAACCAAAACCTAATATTAGATAAAGGGAACATAAGTGAACAAATAACACAAGTACATATTTATTTCATTTATTTAATAAACAAAGTTACGCAACACCCAATTCCCCTGTGTGAAAAAGTAATTGCCCCCTTACACTCAATAACTGGTTGTGCCACCTTTAGCTGCAATGACTCCAACCAAATGCTTCCTGTAGTTGTTGATCAGTCTCTCACCGCTGTGGAGGAATTTTGGCCCACTCTTCCATGCAGAACTGCTTTAACTCTGTGACGTGTGGGTTTTCAAGCATGAACTGCTCGTTTCAAGTCCTGCCACAACATCTCAATTGATGTTGAGAGACTGATCAACAGAGACTGTTGAGAGACTGATCAACAACTACAGGAAGCATTTGGTTGGAGTCATTGCAGCTAAAGGTGGCACAACCAGTTATTGAGTGTAAGGGGGCAATTACTTTTTCACACAGGGGAATTGAGTGTTGCATAACTTTGTTTATGAAATAAATATGTCATTGTTGTGTTATTTGTTCACTTATGTTCCCTTTATCTAATATTAGGTTTTGGTTGAAGATCTGATAACATTTAGTATCACAAATATGCAAAAGTAGAGAAAATTAGAAAGGGGGCAAATACTTTTTCATAGCACTGTATGCTTCAGTGTTTATTTACTGTCACAGAGGACATGTCCTCCTCTTCCGGGTGCAGAGACTTTGGGACTGTGTTGCGGTATGGTTGGGTGGAGAGATGTCTTTGAGACAAAATGAGACACATTTTAACATTTAACAGACATCTAATGTATGTCAGACTTCATTTGAAAGTTCAGGCTCCAAAGTATGACACTACGAAATAAGGTCCATTGTTTCGATGTGCATGCTTCAATGTGGTTCCAAAAGTATGGCCCAATCCCAAATCAACCCCATTTGGTAATAATTACAATTGGCCCTTTGATTGGCTACGTGGACAGTTTCACCATATGTTTTAGACCCATCAAATCATCTCAGACCTCCACAAGTGCATAGGGTATAGGTGTCCATTTGGGATTGGGCCTATGACAACAAAATAAGTTCCATTGTTTCGATGTGAATGCTTCAATGCTATCAAGTTATTATAAGTAAAGTAAACCTGCTCACATTTAACTAATAGACTTCTGGACAAAATGGATCTCCAAATGAGACAAATAATCAGAAACCGATTAATCCCTTAGTAAATGTATTGTTTTCTCATGCACTTATCAACTCTGTGGTGGCCTTCTGCTAAACTGCTTCAAATACAAGGTAGAGAATTACAGTGACTAGAAGATAACTCACATGGTGCAGGTGGGGAAACTGTCCAAACAAGCTAAAAGTAAATTAAACGTTTTTATTCAATTGTGACCAATAAAATGAATTACTAATGTATATCAGTGGAAATAATGTGAAATCCCATTGATTGTTTTTTGTAAACCTCTCTTTACTATTTAATTGCAATCACTTCCTTATTTACATGACGGTCATGTGACTTGGTTACCATCGTCAGGTACTAGCCAAGGAGCCTAGTCATTCAACAAATCAAATCTATTGCCACCCATTTCAAAATACTCAACAATTATAACCCAACTTATGACATAGCAAGAGGGTTATCAGACCTCATTTGTCACTCTCCATTTTTTTTTTATGGTCAGACCTAGCTAGCAGCCAATGCAGCTGGAGAACATGCTAGCTAAGCTAGCTGACTTACGCATATTTTTTTAAAACTCTGCATACACAACACGTTCAAAAATACTGTAACTATGCTACCCCCTAACATGTTCATATAAACACATGTTGTAGTTTTAGTTTCTCTGACTCATCACCTGTAAAAATAGTAATATTAGCAGTACTTGAAACAAGCTAAACTGCCTGGCAGCCATTTCCCCAACTGTCAACAGTTGCTATGGTGACCAAGGTGTCACATGACCGTTTGTCTTGTAAATAAATTGTAAAGGATAGTTAAGTTTTTTGGGGGGGATAAAAATATGAGTTAGTTATTTACAAAATGTGCACTCACCTTCACACAGACTTTATCTCCTCTTTCAACAGTTTGATCCAATGGCCCTTAGATATGCAAGTTCCTATAACTTGTTTTCTTCCAACAACCAAATGGGAACCACAGAGGAACGTTACGTATAAGTTCTAATTCACCCAAAACAAATTATTTTATGAGGTTATTTGAACATTCTCAGAACAATGGGTTTCTACCTGAAAGAAAATAGCAACGTTCCCTAAAGGTTATCCTTTGGTTCTTAGAAAATAACTTTCCCACAACATTCCCAGAACGTTCTGTGAAAGTTATTTTTCTAAGAACTAAAGGAGAACCTTTAGGTTCTAGCTGGGAAGTGTGCTTGATTACACTTCCCAGGGCTGACTGGCACATTGAGATATAAGACAACTCTGATCATTCATGCTTGCGCTCAGGTTGCGCTTGGGAACTGTGGTACATTGTATCGGAGGCCACGTTACCACTTAGGGGACACGCAGCACGCGCACAGCAGTGGGAGAGCGAGAGATCCCTGTTGAATGCACTATACTTGTACGGCTCCGGTTAACTTGAATAAAGAAGGACTTATATTTTAAAGAACAGTTGTTTTCTTGAATATTTCTTAGACAAGAAGATACAACATGGTAGCAGGAGTGACAGAACTCCCCTTTGACTCATCCATCATTGAGTTTTGGTATAAAATGCTGAACGGTGCCAAGAGGCTTCACGTCAACTAGCTAACGTTAGCTAACTAGACACTGTGCTAACGAGACTGAGGTAAAAAATAACCACGCCAGAGCTAACGGAGCGTGCAGTGCATGTAGCTAGTCGTTTTGCAGTGCTAGCTGGCTAAGACATGGCGCAACTAAAGCCTCCAACATAATTGAAACTTAACGGCAACGTTGAAGAGCAATGGAAGCCGCATTTCACCCTCTATCTGACAGCGATGATAGGAATGGCTGAAATAGACGATGCACAGAAGGTCGCACTGTTTCTCATTAGCTGGCTCGGATGCCATTGATGTCTACAACAGCTTTCAGCTAACGGATGAGGAGCAAGCAGATTATGAATTTGTATTAGCTAAATGTCCATGTTTTTGTACTCCCAGAAGAAACAAGATATTTGATAGATATGTTTTCAACAGTAGATGTCAGAATGAAACAGAGACTGTTGAGGAATTTATTATGGACTTAAAACTGAAATGTCAGTCCTGTATTTTCGGTCAAGTTGCAGACTCGCTGATACAATATATAATTGTCATGAGGGTGAGAGACAAGGGGTTGAGAGAAAAGGTACTTGGTGAGAATGAATTGACACTAGAAAGAGCAATACAAATTTGTCAAGCTAGAGAGGTGACAGAGTCGGATACGGTCAATGGACAGTGGTGTTCTTAGTGACACAGTATGAAAAGTGGAGTATATTAGCAAAGGAAGAGCAACAGCTAACTTCAAAGGACAGTGCCGACTGCAGTCAACAGCGCACTTCAGGGAACCAGCGCTCAAGCGGCAACTACGGAGGAGAGCACAGACCTCACCAGTGCCCAGCATATAGAAAATAGTGTCACAACTGTGGCATGAAGAACCACTTCGCACTCAAATGCAGGCAGCGAAGACAACAGAATAGAGTACACTTTGTCAACGAGGACCGGGACAACAGCAGTGAACGAGTACAGTGAGGGGGCTTTGGGTGACCTCTGTGGGATCAGTCGCGCAGGACCAGATTAGGACTGGACTGCTACCTTCAAGACTAATACATTGTGTTCAAACTTGACACTGGAGCACAGGTCAACATCATTCCAGAGACTGAATTGTTACGGTTACAGGTAAAACCAAGTGGTGAACACAAAACAAAGGATAAGACTGAAAGCTTACAGTAGTGAAGCAATTGCCACTTCAGGGACATGCACATTGGTGCTGGAGGTAGATGATAAATCTCACAAGGTTCCGTTTGTCATAGTAAAGGGAGAAAAAACACCCATCATTGGGTTAAAGTCATGTAACTTACTGGGTCTATTGAAACGGGTTCATACAGTGAATGGTGAAATGACTAATGTTGAGGATGCATACAGTATGCTGATGTTTAGACAATGAAGGAGCAATATTTAAGCAATAAGGCCTGAGGGGATGTGGTATATGGTCAATATACCACGGCTAAGGGCTGTTCTTAAGCACGACGCAACGCGGAGTGCCTGGATACAGCCATTAGCCGTAGTATATTGGCCATATACCACAAACCCCCGTGGTGCCTTATTGCTATTAGAAACTGGTTAACAACGTAATTAGAACAGTACAACATCATTTTTTGTCATTCCCGTGGTATGCGGTCTGAAACAGTGCCTTGCAAAAGTATTCAGCCCCATTGGCATTTTTCCTATTTTGTAGCATAACAAACCTGTAATTTAAATGGATTTTTATTTGGATTTCATGTAATGGACATACATAAAATAGTGAGATGAAAAAAATTACTTGTTTCAAAAAATTCCTAAAATAAATAACGGAAAAGTGGTGAGTGCATATGTATTCACCCACTTTGCTATGAAGCACCTAAATAAGATCTGGTGCAAGCAATTACCTTCAGAAGTCACACAATTAGTTAAATAAAGTCCACCTCTGTGCAATCTAAGTGTCACATAATCTGTCACATGATCTCAGTATATATACACCTGTTCTGAAAGGCCCCAGAGTCTGCAACACCACTTAGCAAGGTGCACCACCAAGCAAGCGGCACCATGAAGACCAAGGAGCTCGCCAAGCAGGTCAGGGACGAAGTTGTGGAGAAGTACAGATCAGGGTTAGGTTATAAAAAAAATATCTGAAACTTTGAACATCCCACGGAGCACCATTAAATCCATAATTAAAAAATGGAAAGAATATGGCACCACAACAAACTTGCCAAGAGAGGGCCGCCCACCAAAACTCACGGACCAGGCAAGGAGGGCATTAATCAGAGAGGCAACAAAGAGACCAAAGATAACCCTGAAGGAGCTGCAAAGCTCCACAGCTGAGATTGGAGTATATGTCCATAGGACCACTTTAAGCCGTACACTCCACAGAGCTGGGCTTTACGGAAGAGTGGCCAGAAAAAAGCCATTGCTTAAAGAAAAAAATGAGCAAACACGTTTGGTGTTCGCCAAAAGGCATGTGGGAGACTCCCCAAACATATGGAAGAAGGTACTCTGGTCAGATGAGACTAAACTTGAGCTTTTTGGCCATCAAGGAAAACACTATGTCTGGCGCAAGCCCAACACCTCTCATAACCCAGAGAACACCATCCCCAAAGTGAAGCATGGTGGTGGCAGCATCATGCTGTGGGGATGTTTTTCATCGGCAGGTACTGGGAAACTGGTCAGAATTAAAGGAATGATGGATGGTGCTAAATACAGGGAAATCCTTGAGGGAAACCTGTTTCAGTCTTCCAAAGATTTGAGATTGGGACAGAGGTTCACCTTCCAGCAGGACAATGACCCTAAGCATACTGCTAAAGCAACACTTGATTGGTTTAAGGGGAATATTTAAATGTCTTGGAATGACTTAGTCAAAGCCCAGACCTCAATCCAATTGAGAATCTGTGGTATGACTTAAAGATTGCTGTACACCAGCGGAACCCATCCAACTTGAAGGAGCTGAAGCAGTTTTGCCTTGAACAATGGGCAAAAATCCCAGTGGCTAGTTGTGCCAAGCTCATAGAGACATACCCTAAGAGACTTGCAGCTGTAATTGCTGCAAAAGGTGGCTCTACAAAGTACAAGTTTTCTGTTGTTTTTGTCTTATTTCTTGTTCATTTCACACAAAAAAAGTATTTTGCATCTTCAAAGTGGTAGGCATGTAGTGTAAATCAAATGATACAACCCCCCCAAAAATCAATTTAAATTCCAGGTTGTAAGGTAACAAAATAGGAAAAATGCCAAGGGGGGTAAATTATTTCGCAGGACACTGTATACCACAGCTTTCAGCCAATCAGCATTCAGGGCTCAAACCACCCAGTTTATAACTCCTGAGTGGCACAGTGGTCTAAGGCACTGCATCGCAGTGCTAACTGTGCCACTAGAGATCCTGGTTCAAATCCAGGCTCTGTTGCAGCCGGCCGCGACTGGGAGACTCATGGGCGGCGCACAATTGGCCCAGCGTCATCCAGGGTAGGGGAGGGAATGGCCGGCAGGGATGTAGCTCAGTTGATAGAGCATGGCGTTTGCAACGCCAGGGTTGTAGGTTTGATTCCCACGGGGGGCCAGTATAAAAAAAAAATATATATATATATATATATATATGTATTCACTAACTGTAAGTCGCTCTGGATAAGAGCGTCTGCTAAATGACTAAAATGTAAATGATAATGCCAAACAAATATTGCCTACCTAAACACAAATTGACGCTATGTCTGGTGGTTAAGTTTGGTGCTTTACCTTTAGGTGTAAAACACTGTGGGTTAACAAGAACCCCTTTGATCAGTTTAAATGATCACACAGAAGTGATCATAACACGCTGTTAGGCCTATCCCACTGGGCAGAGATGTCAATTCAGCGTCTTCCACGTTGGTTCAATATCATTTCATTGAAATCACGTGGAAACAACGTTGATTCAACCAGTGTGCCCAGTGGGATGTCTCGTGAGTCAATTCCTTCTCTTTAAATAAAGGCCACACTTAGAATAAAATTGTAGGCCAACAGGGCATGTCAATTGGTCTTGTTGGTACTGCCATTTGAAATACTTACTAACCAGATGAAACATATCTTAAAAGTGGTAGGTCCTCCTGTCATAGGCTACAGCCTCATACAGGTTGCATTCATTTGAATCTGGCAACATTGTGGTGAACAGCAAGAAGCTCCCTCTTGTGGCTGTGGTTGTTTCCTTCTTTTTATTATTGACTTGGTAGTCTTGTTTTGAATAGCAAATCATCATTCAACTTTAGTTTGGCGACAGGAAGGGAAGACACTTAGAAAAACACTATTGAAAAGTATGTTGTCTTTACTCTTTAAAGAGTGTACATGAGGCGGAATTTGCAGTAGAAACACAACAAAAACACAAGGAAAATATATCAGGCAACTCAAATTGTAACTTTTGGGGATACACAAATCAGTGGAATTTAAAGCAGTAAGGGTTTGGAAAATGATTAATGACAAAGTGGTGTACAAGAAACTGAAATGTTTGCTATTTTATCTATGGGCCCAGCATCATGACAACAGTAGTGTTTAAAATAACTAATGTAGGCTTACCCACTGGGCACACACTGGTTGAATCATTCGTTGAAATGACGTGGAAACAATGTGGAATATAAGTTGAATTGATGTCTGTGCCCAGTGGGTAGGCTGTGTTCTTATCAGTGGTGTATGATATGATTATGTGTGGGGATTATCTGGGGTCCCCCCAAAAAAATTAAAATAAAAAGTTCCTTCAAAAAATATATGCAGTGGGGAGAACAAGTATTTGATACACTGCCGATTTTGCAGGTTTTCCTACTTACAAAGCATGTAGAGGTCTGTAATTTTTATCATAGGTACACTTCAACTGTGAGAGACGGAATCTAAAACAAAAATCCAGAAAATCACATTGTATGATTTTTAAGTAATTAATTTGCATTTTATTGCATGACATAAGTATTTGATCACCTATCAACCAGTAAGAATTCCGGCTCTCAAAGACCTGTTAGTTTTTCTTTAAGAAGCCCTCCTGTTCTCCACTCATTACCTGTATTAACTGCACCTGTTTGAACTCGTTACCTGTATAAAAGACACCTGTCCACACACTCAATCAAACAGACTCCAACCTCTCCACAATGGCCAAGACCAGAGAGCTGTGTAAGGACATCAGGGATAAAATTGTAGACCTGCACAAGGCTGGGATGGGCTACAGGATAATAGGCAAGCAGCTTGGTGAGAAGGCAACAACTGTTGGCGCAATTATTAGAAAATGGAAGAAGTTCAAGATGATGGTCAATCACCCTCGGTCTGGGGCTCCATGCAAGATCTCACCTCGTGGGGCATCAATGATCATGAGGAAGGTGAGGGATCAGCCCAGAACTACACGGCAGGACCTGGTCAATGACCTGAAGAGAGCTGGGACCACAGTCTCAAAGAAAACCATTAGTAACACACTACGCCGTCATGGATTAAAATCCTGCAACACACGCAAGGTCCCCCTGCTCAAGCCAGCGCATGTCCAGGCCCGTCTGAAGTTTGCCAATGACCATCAGGATGATCCAGAGTAAGAATGGGAGAAGGTCATGTGGTCTGATGAGACAAAAATAGAGCTTTTTGGTCTAAACTCCACTAGCCATGTTTGGAGGAATAAGAAGGATGAGTACAACCCCAAGAACACCATCCCAACCGTGAAGCATGGAGGTGGAAACATCATTCTTTGGGGATGCTTTTCTGCAAAGGGGACAGGACTACTGCACCGTATTGAGGGGAGGATGGATGGGGCCATGAATCGCGAGATCTTGGCCAACAACCTCCTTCCCTCAGTAAGAGCATTGAAGATGGGTCGTGGCTGGGTCTTCCAGCATGACAATGACCCGAAACACACAGCCAGGGCAACTAAGGAGTGGCTCCGTAAGAAGCATCTCAAGGTCCTGGAGTAGCCTAGCCAGTCTCTCGACCTCAACCCAATAGAAAATCTTTGGAGGGAGCTGAAAGTCTGTATTGCCCAGCGACAGCCCCGAAACCTGAAGGATCTGGAGAAGGTCTGTATGGAGGAGTGGGCCAGAATCCCTGCTGCAGTGTGTGCAAACCTGGTCAAGACCTACAGGAAACGTATGATCTCTGTAATTGCAAACAAAGGTTTCTGTACCAAATATTAAGTTCTGCTTTTCTGATGTATCAAATACTTATGTCATGCAATAAAATGCAAATTAATTACTTAAAATTCATACAATGTGATTTTCTGGATTTAGATTCCGTCTCTCACAGTTGAAGTGTACCTATGATAAGAATTACAGACCTCTACATGCTTTGTAAGTAGGAAAGCCTGCAAATTCGGCAGTGTATCAAATACTTGTTCACCCCACTGTATATACTACAGTAAAATGTTTTAGAACACCTACTCATTCAAGGGTTTTTCTTTATTTTTACTATCTTCTACATTGTAGAATAATAGTGACGACATCAAAACTATGAAATAACACATATGTAATCATGTAGTAACCAAAAAAGTGTTAAACAAATCAAAATATATTTATATTTGAGATTCTTCAAATAGCCACCCTTTGCCTTGATGACAGCTTTGCACACTTTGGGGTGAGTTGGACTGCAGAGTGAAGGAAAAGCAGCCAGCAAGTGCTCAGCATACAGTGAGGGAAAAAAGTATTTGATCCCTTGCTGATTTTGTACATTTGCCCACTGACAAAGACATGATCAGTCTATAATTTTAATGGCAGGTTTATTTGAACAGTGAGAGACAGAATAACAACAAAAAAATCCAGAAAAACGCATGTCAAAAATGTTATGAATTGATTTGCATTTTAATGAGGGAAATAAGTATTTCACCCCTTTGCAAAACATGACTTACTACTTGGTGGCAAAACCCTTGTTGGCAATCACAGAGGTCAGATGTTTCTTGTTGTTGGCCACCAGGTTTGCACACATCTCAGGAGGGATTTTGTTCCACTCCTCTTTGCAGATCTTCTCCAAGTCATTAAGGTTTCGAGACATTTGGCAACTCGAACCTTCAGCTCCCTCCACAGATTTTCTATGGGATTAAGGTCTGGAGACTGGCTAGGCCACTGCAGGACCTTAATGTGCTTCTTCTTGAGCCACTCCTTTGTTGCCTTGGCCATGTGTTTTGGGTCATTGTCATGATGGAATACCCATCCACGACCCATTTTCAATGCCCTGGCTGAGGGAAGGAGGTTCTCACCCAAGATTTGACGGTATATGGCCCCGTCCATCGTCCCTTTGATGTGGTGAAGTTGTTCTGTCCCCTTAGCAGAAAAACACCCCCAAAGCATAATGTTTCCACCTCCATGTTTGACGGTGGGGATGGTGTTCTTGGGGTCATAAGCAGCATTCCTCCTCCTCCAAACACGGCGAGTTGAGTTGATACCAAAGAGCTCGATTTTGGTCTCATCTGACCACAACACTTTCAACCAGTTCTCCTCTGAATCATTCAGATGTTCATTGGCAAACTTCAGACGGCCCTGTATATGTGCTTTCTTGAGCAGGGGGACCTTGCAGGCGCTGCAGGATTTCAGTCCTTCACGGCGTAGTGTGTTACCAATTGTTTTCTTGGTGACTATGGTCCCAGCTGCCTTGAGATCATTGACAAGATCCTCCCGTGTAGTTCTGGGCTGATTCCTCACCGTTCTCATAGTCATTGCAACTCCACGAGGTGAGATCTTGCATGGAGCCCCATGCCGAGGGAGATTGACAGTTATTTTGTCTTTCCTCCATTTGCAAAAAATCGCACCAACTGTTGTCACCTTCTCACCAAGCTGCTTGGCGATCGTCTTGTAGCCCATTCCAGCCTTGTGTAGGTCTACAATCTTGTCCCTGACAGCTCTTTGGTCTTAGCCATGGTGGAGTGTTTGGAATCTGATTGATTGATTGCTTCTGTGGACAGGTGTCTTTTATACAGGTAACAAGCTGAGATTAGGAGCATTCCCTTTAAGAGTGTGCTCCTAATCTCAGCTCGTTACCTGTATAAAAGACACCTGGGAGCCAGAAATCTTCCTGATTGAGAGGGGGTCAAATACTTACAGTGGGAGAAAAAAAGTATTTAGTCAGCCACCAATTGTGCAAGTTCTCCCACTTAAAAAGATGAGAGAGGCCTGTAATTTTCATCATAGGTACACGTCAACTATGACAGACAAATTGAGAAAAGAAATCCAGAAATTCACATTGTAGGATTTTTAATGAATTTATTTGCAAATTATGGTGGAAAATAAGTATTTGGTCACCTACAAACAAGCAAGATGTCTTGCTCTCACAGACCTGTAACTTCTTATTTAAGAGGCTCCTCTGTCCTCCACTTGTTCCTGTATTAATGGCACCTGTTTGAACTTGTTATCAGTATAAAAGACACCTGTCCACAACCTCAAACAGTCACACTCCAAACTCCACTATGGCCAAGACCAAAGAGCTGTCAAAGGACACCAGAAACAAAATTGTAGACCTGCACCAGGCTGGGAAGACTGAATCTGCAATAGGTAAGCAGCTTGGTTTGAAGAAATCAACTGTGGGAGCAATTATTAGGAAATGGAAGACATACAAGACCACTGATAATCTCCCTCGATCTTGGGCTCCACGCAAAATCTCACCCCGCGGGGTCAAAATGATCACAAGAACGGTGAGCAAAAATCCCAGAACCACACGGGGGGACCTAGTGAATGACCTGCAGAGAGCTGGGACCAAAGTAACAAAGCCTACCATCAGTGCCAGACGTGCAGTGCCAGACGTGTCCCCCTGCTTAAGCCAGTACATGTCCAGGCCCGTCTGAAGTTTGCTAGAGTGCATTTGGATGATCCAGAAGAGGATTGGGAGAATGTCATATGGTCAGATGAAACCAAAATATAACTTTTTGCTAAAAACTCAACTCGTCGTGTTTGGAGGACAATGAATGCTGAGTTGCATCCAAAGAACACCATACCTACTGTGAAGCATGGGGGTGGAAACATCATGCTTTGGGGCTGTTTTTCTGCAAAGGGACCAGGACGACTGATCCGTGTAAAGGAAAGAATGAATGGGGCCATGTATCATGAGACTTTGAGTGAAAACCTCCTTCCATCAGCAAGGGCATTGAAGATGAAACGTGGCTGGGTCTTTCAGCATGACAATGATCTCAAACATACTGCCCGGGCAACGAAGGAGTGGCTTCGTAAGAAGCATTTCAAGGTCCTGGAGTGGCCTAGCCAGTCTCCAGATCTCAACCCCATAGAAAATCTTTGGAGGGAGTTGAAAGTCCGTGTTGCCCAGCGACAGCCCCAAAACATCACTGCTCTAGAGGAGATCTGCATGGAGGAATGGGCCAAAATACCAGCAACAGTGTGTGGAAACCTTGTGAAGACTTACAGAAAACGTTTGACCTGTGTCATTGCCAACAAAGGGTATATAACAAAGTATTGAGAAACTTTTGTTATTGACCAAATACTTATTTTCCACCATAATTTGCAAATAAATTCATAAAAAATCCTACAATGTGATTTTCAGGATTTTTTTCCTCATTTTGTCTGTCATAGTTGACATGTACCTATGATGAAAATTACAGGCCTCTCTCATGTTTTTAAGTGGGAGAACTTGCACAATTGGTGGCTGACTAAATACTTTTTTCCCCCACTGTATTTCCCTCATTAAAATGCAAATCAATTGATAACATTTTTGACATGTGTTTTTCTGGATTATTTTGTTGTTATTCTGTCTCTCACTGTTCAAATAAACCTACCATTAAAATTATAGACTGATCATGTCTTTGTCAGTGGGCAAACGTACAAAATCAGCAGGGAATCAAATATTTTTTTCCCTCACTGTATGTGGGAACGCCTTCAAGACTGTTGGAAAAGCATTCCTCAAGCTGGTTGAGAGAATGCCAAGAGTGTGCAAAGCTGTCGTCAAGGCAAAGGGTGGCTACTTTGAAGAATCTAAAATATAACATAGTCCCGTGTTGCTCAGTTGGTAGAGCATGGCACTTGCAACGCCAGGGTTGTGGGTTCGATTCCCACGGGGGACCAGTGTGAAAATGTATGCACTCACTAACTGTAAGTCACTCTGGATAAGAGCGTCTGCTAAATGACTAAAACCTTTTTAGTTACTACACGATTCCATATGTTATTTCATAGTTTTGATGTCTTCACTATTATTCTACAATGTAGAAAATAGTAAAAATAAAGAAAAACCCTGGAATGAGTAGCTGTGTCCAAACTTCTGACTGGTACTGTATGTATATACTGTGTATATGTATTTTTTGATATATATATATTTTTTAAGGAACTTAGTCCGGCTTTAAACTTACTAGAATGCACATGTCACGGATTCTGCCGAGGCTGCTCCTTCTCCTTGCTCGGGCAGGCTTAGGCGTTCGTCGTCCCCGGAGTACTAGCTACTGCCGATCGATGTTTTCGGTGTTTGTCTTATGTTGTCTAGTTAGTACACATGTTGCATATTAGTGTTGATTGTGTAGCATATAAGTTCCCTTGTTTTACGTTTGGGCTTTGTGTGTTATTGTTCATTGTCTTGTTGATGTTCGGCCTAGCTACTACTTCGGATTACGCATATGGTGTTTTTCCCTCCAGTGTTGGAGACGTTTGTTTTGTGAGTAACGCTCAGTAAAGCAGTCAACCTGATTCTCTGTGTCCTGCGTCTGACTTCACTCGCCGCGTACACATCACCTCCTGACAGAATAACACACCACCATGGAGTCAGCAGGACCAGCGGTACCAACGGAGTCTTTAGAGGAGCGCGTCAGCAGCCAAGACGCTATGATCCGAAGACTCGGCACCGCCATGCAGGATGTGATGGACACTTTGAGCCGATGGGAAAGAGGAGGTTTGCCCACACCTCCTCCTACAATACCACCACCATCGGCCAGACCCATCGTTCCATCTCCGGAGTCCAGTGGGATTCGGCTCTCGCTCCCGAGGGCTTATGATGGCACCCCAGCCGGGTGTCAGGGTTTCCTGCTTCAAGTAGAACTCTACCTGGCAACCATTCACCCGGCGCCCTCGGGATACGAGAGCGTTTCCGCCCTCATCTCCTGTCTATCCGGCAAGTCATTGGAGTGGGCCAATGCCGAATGGAGGGGAATAGACGCCGCCACCATCAGTTATGCGGAGTTCTCCCGCCGCTTCAGGGCGGTTTTTGATCATCCCCCAGAGGGGAAAGCGGCGGGGGAGCGTCTGTTCCACCTCCGACAGCGGAAGAGGAGTGCGCAAGATTTCGCCCTGGATTTCCGGACTCTGGCGGCCAATGCGGGATGGAATGAGAGGGCCCTCATCGACCACTATAGGTGCAGCCTACGGGAGGACGTTCGCCGAGAGTTGGCCTGCAGGGACACCAACTTGAGCTTCGATCAGTTGGTGGACATGTCGATCCGTCTGGATACCCTGCTGGCTACCCGCGGACGTCCGGAGTTGGGGCCGTCCATTCCATCCCCCAGAACCTCCGAGCCGAGCCCTATTGAGCTCGTGGGTGCTGGTGCTAGAGAGAGGAGGAGAGAGACCCGGAGAGAGGCCGTCCCCTGCACCAGCTGTGGCCGTAGAGGACACACTGCTGTTCGGTACTGGGGAGGGTCTCCTGGGAATCGAGGCATCAGGTCACGCACTGATGAGTCATTCCAGGTGAGTAAGCGCCCAACTCACCCAGAGCTCTCTGTTGTCCACTTGTGTATCCAAGTTGAATTTCCCCAGGTTTCATCTCATTCCCAGCATAAGGCGCTAGTCGATTCAGGCGCAGCTGGGAATTTTATTGATCGCAATTTCTTTTACAAGTTAGGTATTCCCCTCCTACCAGTAGATGTGCCTTTCCCTATCCAAGCCCTAGACAGCCGTCCTTTGGGGTCAGGATTGATTAGGGAGGTCACGGCGCCACTTAAGATGAAGACGCAGGGGGGTCATGAGGAAATTATACAGTTGTATCTGATCGACTCTCCTGCGTTTCCCGTGGTGCTGGGGCTTCCTTGGTTAATATCTCATGACCCCAACATTTCGTGGCAACAGAGGGCTCTCAAGGAGTGGTCTGATCAGTGTGTCGGGCGGTGTGTAGGTGTTTCCGTAGGGGCGACAATGGTGGAGAGTCCGAACCAAGTGCCCGCACTGCACATTCCTCCTGAGTATAATGATTTGGCACTCGTCTTCAGTAAGAAGAGGGCGTCTCAATTACCACCGCATAGACAGGGGGATTGTGTGATAGACCTCCAGGCAGGCGCTGCACTTCCGCGTAGTCATGTGTATCCTCTGTCTCAAGAGGAGACGGCGGCTATGGAAACATACATCGCCGAATCTCTGGGACAGGGATACATACCGCCCTCCACTTCTCCTGCGTCCTCGAGTTTCTTTTTTGTGAAGAAGAAGGATGGAGGGTTGCACCCGTGTATAGATTACCGTAGTCTCAATCAGATTACTATTAAATACAGTTATCCTCTCCCTCTGATTGCGAGTATGACGGAGTCATTACACGGAGCGCGATTCTTCACAAAATTGGATCTCAGGAGCGCTTACAACCTGGTGCGCATTAGGGAGGGAGATGAATGGAAAACAGCATTTAGTACCACCTCGGGTCACTATGAGTATCTCGTCATGCCATACGGGTTAATGAATGCTCATTCAGTCTTCCAATCATTTGTGGACGAGATTTTCCGGGATTTGCATGGGCAGGGTGTAGTGGTGTATATTGACGACATTCTAATATACTCTGCTACACGAGCCGAGCGTGTGGCCCTGGTGCGTCGGGTGTTGGGTAGGCTGTTGGAGCATGACTTGTATGTGAAGGCTGAGAAATGCCTGTTTTTCCAGGAGTCCATCTCCTTCCTGGGTCATCGGTTGTCCGCGTCAGGGGTGGAGATGGAGATTGACCGCGTTTCAGCCGTGCGTAATTGGCAGACTCCCACCATGGTTAAGGAGGTGCAGCGGTTTTTGGGTTTTGCCAATTACTACCGGAGGTTTATCCATGGTTTTGGACAGGTAGCAGCTCCCATCACCTCCTGCTAAAGGGGGGCCCGGTGCGTTTGCAGTGGTCGGCCGAGGCGGACAGGGCGTTTAGACATCTGAAGGACCTGTTCACCTCGGTTCCGGTGCTGGCACATCCGGACCCCTCTTTGGCGTTCCAAGTGGAGGTGGACGTGTCAGAGGCGGATATTGGGGCTGTACTGTCTCAACGCTCGGGCACGCCTCCTAAACTCCATCCCTGTGCCTTTTACTCTAAGAAGCTAAGCCCGGCGGAACGTAATTACGACGTGGGGGACAGGGAGCTGCTAGCTGTGGTCCAAGCCCTAAAGGTGTGGAGGCATTGGCTTGAGGGGGCTCAACACCTTTTCTCATTCTGACTGACCATCGTAACCTGGAGTACATCCGGGCAGCTAGGAGACTGAACCCTCGTCAGGCTAGGTGGGCCATGTTTCTGGCTCGGTTTGTCTTTAAGCTCACCTATATACCAGGGTCACAGAATGTTAAGGCAGACGCCCTGTCCCGGCGATATGACACAGAGGAGAGGTCCATTGAGCCCACTCCCATACTTCCGGAGTCTTGTCTGGTGGCACCGGTGGTGTGGGAGGTCGATGCGGAGATCGAGCGGGCGTTACGTACCGACCTTACTCCTCCAGAGTGTCCGGAGGGGCGGAAGTACGTGCCGCTCGAGATCCGTGATCGACTGATTTATTGGGCTAACACGTCACCCTCCTCTGGTCATCCTGGTATTGGCCGGACAGTGCACTGCCTTAGTGAAAAGTACTGGTGGCCAACATTGGCAAAGGACGTTTGGGTTTATGTCTCCTCCTGCTCGGTGTGCGCTCAGTGTAAGGCACCTAGACACCTGCCCAGGGGGAAGTTACAACCCCTACCCGTTCCACAACGGCCGTGGTCTCACCTATCGGTGGACTTTGTCACGGACCTTCCCCCCTCCCAGGGGAATACCACTATTTTGGTCGTTGTGGATCGGTTTTCTAAGACCTGTCGTCTCATTCCAATGCCGGGTCTCCCTACTGCCCTACAAACTGCTGAGGCCCTGTTTACTCACGTCTTCCGGCACTACGGGGTACCTGAGGATATAGTGTCTGATCGGGGTCCCCAGTTCACCTCTAGAGTCTGGAGGGCGTTTATGGAACGCTTGGGGGTCTCGGTTAGCCTTACCTTGGGTTTCCACCCGGAGAGTAATGGGCAGGTGGAGAGAGTAAACCAGGATGTGGGTAGGTTTCTGAGGTCCTATTGCCAGGACCGGCAGGAGGAGTGGTAGGGGTATATCCCCTGGGCAGAGATTTCCCAGAACTCACTTCGCCACTCCTCTACTAATCTGACTCCTTTTCAGTGTGTGTTGGGGTATCAGCCGGTTCTGGCACCCTGGCATCAGAGCCAGATCGAGGCTCCTGCGGTGGATGAATGGTTTTGGCGCTCGGAGGAAACATGGAACGCTGCGCATGTCCATCTGCAGCGGGCTATCCGAAGGCATAAGGCGAGCGCCGATCGCCACCGCAGTGAGGGTCCAGTGTATGCACCTGGAGATCGAGTCTGGCTCTCGACTCGAAACCTGCCCCTTCGCCTGCCCTGCCGGAAGCTGGGTCGGCGGTTTGTGGGGCCATTTAAAGTCCTGACGAGATTGAACGAGGTATGTTATAGGTTACAACTGCCCAATGATTATCGCATTAACCCCTCGTTCCATGTGTCTCTCCTCAGGCCGGTGGTAGCTGGTCCACTCCAGGAGAATGAGATACGAGAGGCTCCTCCGCCCCCACTGGACATTGAGGGGGCTCCGGCGTACTCAGTCCGGTCCATCGTGGATTCAAGACGTCGGATGGGAGGTCTGCAGTATCTCGTGGAGTGGGAGGGGTACGGTCCGGAGGAACGGTGCTGGGTGCCTAGGAGGGACATCTTAGATCCCTCCCTCTTGACGGAGTTCCACCGGAGTCATCCCACTCGCCCTGCTCCGCGTCCTCCTGGCCATCCCCGAGGCCGGGGTCGGCGCACGGCTGGAGCCGTGCGTCAAGGGGGGGGATACTGTCACGGATTCTGCCGAGGCTGCTCCTTCTCCTTGCTCGGGCAGGCTTCGGCATTCGTCGTCCCCGGAGTACTAGCTACTGCCGATCAATGTTTTCGGTGTTTGTTTTGTGTTGTCTAGTTAGTACACCTGTTGCATATTAGTGTTGATTGTGTAGCATATAAGTTCCCTTGTTTTACGTTTGGGCTTTGTGTGTTATTGTTCATTGTCTTGTTGATGTTCGGCCTAGCTACTACTTCGGATTACGCATATGGTGTTTTTCCCTCCAGTGTTGGAGACGTTGTTTTGTGCGTAACGCTCAGTAAAGTAGTCAACCTGATTCTCTGTGTCCTGCGTCTGACTTCACTCGCTGCGTACACATCACCTCCTGACAGCACAAGGTGCAATTGCACCTTGTGCATCATCTGTTCCTCTTGTCATGTTAGTCATTGCATACCTTAGAGAGCTGTTTATAACTTGTCAGAAATGTCCAGATCAAGTAGCCCATGTCAGCTAACATTTTTCTATTTCGTTTTTTTAGCCCATAGATATTGTTGTAATTTTTTTGTCACTCAAATATCACATGAAAAGTTTGCTTTAAAACTGCAAAATCTACTTTGCACCCCATGACAAAATGTGTAGAATTTCATGAAACAAGCTTTAAAGCTCTAAAATTCTCTCCACCAGTAAGAGGGGTGTGAGGAGTGTGTGTCATGAACAGTGCTTGTGCCCATAGAAATAGATTGGTGCATGCGTGCGCGCAGGGGGGGGGGGGGGAGAGAATTGATGTTCCCCAATGCTGGAAGGGGGGCCCCAAGTGAAAAAGTTTGTGTACCCCTTCAGTGTTTTGTTTATTTAATTGTAAAATGTTTTTAAATTATCAAAATCAGCCATCTAGGAGGAGATGGTGTGACAACAGATGTAACGCTTTGAGTCGCTTACTGTTCATGCAGTATTGAAACGATGACATGATGTTAATTGGGATTCCATTGATTTAAGACACTTGCATTGTTATACTGATGATTAATGATTACTGGTGTTGGACAGTGAGTGACAACTGCAGGTGTAGAGATAATGATGAATGAATGATTGGCATTACTCATAAAACATAACCATGTTGGTTGTACAGTACACCAACTGTTTAAAAAAAAAGCCTACTCCACAATATGATTGATGCACACTTCATACTTAGGATGACAACAAGCAATAGTAATTGGTTGCTACTTACTGTACTATGTAAACCTATTTACCATTGTCCTCTGGATTTAGCGGTCCATTTTATGACTAAGTAAAGATGGAGAATTAACACAATCAACAAAGGGGTTACATATTAAACAGATTGCCAAACCAACACAATTCTCCTAAAGAAAACAAACAAGTGCATTACAAAGTAATCAAGCACTTAAATATCAATACACAGAAACAATAACCAGTGCTCATAAAATTGTATCCATTCATATTTAATACAGCACCTATATTTACAGTACAGTAGAAACGACAGCTCTGAAGGCATTACAACTCTATTACAAGTGGTAAACTAAACTACTGTGGAGTGAAAATATGACTTACCTAATTGAAGAGATGGCATTTATATTGATTGTTTAGCAACTACATGATGACAGAGAAACTCAGAGGATGAGGATGTCAGACATTTGCAATACATAGGGTTGATGTGTGGCTAAGCATAAAACAGATGTAGTGGACTTTTAAATGACATCTTTATTGACTGTTTGTCCTATGCCTGTGAAATGAATGTTGGTCTGAGTCTCTTCGCTATTGTTGTTGATGAAATTAGTCTATAGCTGCGTAATAACAAATTGCTTTCTACAAGTGAGGAATGAATATGTGTGATTGATTGAATTTGTAAGCAGGGCACTTAAAAGGTCGTAATTTTTCCATCAGAAGCACAGAACAGAAATTGTGCTTTTTTAAGGTAAACACAGTAGCTGTTATATACAGTGTACATGAATGAGTAGAGTAGATGGGTGTAGCAGCCGTGTATGTGTGAGATTGTAACTTCATATCGTATGTACATATACTCTCTGTGTCTAAAAGTAATATTAAGAAGAACAGTAACATTCAGGTTTGTCATGAGCACTTGGTACCTGTTTGGCTTGTCAGACTCAGTGGTAAGATCATGTTTCCCTATTGAGGAGGCCCAAATACCAGTGTTGTTCTGTAGGTACTGAAAGCCAAACCTCAGGGACCAGCTACAGTAATATGAGTCTTGTAGAGAAAACAGGGTGCAGAGGGGAAGCCTTCCAAACATGGACCCAGCCTGCCCAGCCAGTCTGTCTGTCCAACCTTTTAGGAGCAGTGCAAATGTGTGGCAGCAACAGAAAACTCATCTTCCACCCTATATATTATACTTTTTTTTTTATCTGTCCTTATAGTGTTCTTACACTCACATACAAGTTACTGCCAAAATAATGGAAACACTTGAGTAAATGAGGGATACAAAGTATATTGAAAGCAGGTGCTTCCACACAGGTGTGGTCCCTGAGATAATTAAGCAATTAACATCCCATCATGCTTAGGGTCATGTATAAAAATGCTGGGCAGGCCATTATTTTGGCGACCATGGCTATGCCCCCATAGGATGACAATGCCCCCATCCACAGGGCACGAGTGGTCACTGAATGGTTTCATGAGCATGAAAACGATGTAAATCATATGACATCGTCGTCTCAGTCACCAGATCTCAACCCAATTGAACCCTTATGTGAGATTCTGGAGCATTTTCCACCACCATCAACACAACTTTTCATAGAAGAATGGTGTCACATCCCTCCAATAGAGTTACTGACACTTGTAGAATCTATGCCAAGGTGCATTGAAGCTGTTCTGGCTCGTGGTGGCCCAACGCCCTATTAAGACACTTTATGTTGGTGCTTCCTTTATTTTTGGCAGTTACCTGTATATTGTACATACTTGCATTCTCACACACTCTCTCTGCTAAATAAATAGGCATTGTTTTAGCTGCAGGACTTGCGTTGTGTGTGTGCGTGTGTGTGTGTGTGTGTGTGTGTGTGTGTGTGTGTGTGTGTTTGCGTGTATGTGCGTGTGTGTGCATGCGTGTGTATTTGCTTGCATGTGCATATGTGTGAGAACACTGAGGAAGTACTACGGTCATTACATGCTAGTCCCAGAGCCACGTGTAGCAAAGGCATATTGGTGACCCAGAGCAGTTGTTGTCCTCTTTCTCTCCTCCCCTCTCCACTTCCTTTTATCGCAGTCTTTAGCATTCAGCTACATCCTGAAGTAGGCCCCCAGGCCAATGACAGAAGCTAATTTGGTTTTGGGGGTGGGGGTGACGTTTTAAAAATCTTTGTCCCAGCCAGAGTTGTCATCTGGGGGCGGGTCTTCATTGTCCTCTGGGAAGTTGTCAAAGTTACTTGTGTCCGTTGATGATGTCACCTGATTGACAGAAAAATACAGAATTGAGCCACTTGAAACCCTGATGCAAACAGCTTGCTGCAAAAATGTTGGTTTGTGACTTACATTAGGGATGATAGGGGGTGTCAGCGTTCCCTTCCTTAGACCTTCCCAGTTAAAGCCCTCAAACCATCTGTAAATGTATAGACATTTTTTAAGTAACTGTCCAGTGAAAATCTCACCTATAAAAGTTAATATTCTGGTAACTCATACCGAAGTAATGTTGTTGACAAAGCATAAATAAAAAATAAATAAAATCTAAAATCCCACCTCAAACTTTATCTCAAACAGACCGTTTAAAAAATGCTTGCTATTTCCTCATAGAGGATGATGTCATTCTCCTGAGGAGGATGAGCTGGCCAATCAGCTGTCTACTCGCATGAATATTTTTAATGACCGGTATACGCCCACACCATTCTGTTGTTGGGGTACGCCCACACCATTCCAACAAAGAAAAACTGATTTTTAACATACTTAGTTTCAATTTTTTGGAAGGAGAACTATTTAACTCATATTGTAATTAATTACAGATCATATTTCATAGAAATCTGGAAACACTGGACAGTTACTTTAAATATATAAACATGGGAAGATGAGTAGATAAATATGGCTATCCATATCCATTAACTTACTTGTGCTTTTGGATGTCTTTGACACCATTTTTCAAGTTTCCCAGTCTTTCCGAAGGATTGTCCCTAAAATGGACACATTTGGATCAATGGATCATTAATAATCTTGCTAACACTAAATTACATTCAACAGTAATTGTTGAGTGTGGACAAAATGGTTTGGGACTCACCTGCATAGTTTTTTTATTAAGTTGGCAGCATTTTTGGTAATCTTCTTTGGAAATTCGATCATGTCAATGCCCCTCAGGATGATGTTATATGTCTTCATGGGATCAGGGCCAGAGAAGGGAGGGCTGGAAGACATGGGTGGAGATAGACACTCAATTCTATCCCAATCTCAATTAACATCTGGCCTTACACTTTTATTTAAGAGTAATTATCAGGTTTGTCTGTACCTGCCAGTGAGGAGCTCAAACATGAGGATTCCTAGAGACCAGTAGTCAGCTGAGATGTCGTGGCCTTTGTTCAGAATGATCTCTGGTGCCACGTATTCTGGTGTTCCACAGAACGTCCATGTTTTCTTCCCAAACCCGATCTTCTTGGCAAAGCCAAAGTCCACCTATACAAAGGACATGGGAAACACATTCTTAGAGGTAACCTACAGCGTTAATATATCAAAGGGTTAGAGGTTTAGGTCATCAAGCTCTGAATCCACATTGTTGTGTGTCTCTTACTAGCTTGGCATAGCCCCTGTGGTCCAGTATAAGGTTCTCTGGTTTGAGGTCTCTGTAGATGATCCCTTTGGAATGCAGGTAGGCGAATGCTTCCACCACACACGCTGTGTAGAACCTGGTGGTTGAATCCTCAAATGAACCCCTGGAGAAGGAAGTATCAATAACCTCTTTAAAATAAGTCACATTTTAAACAGGCACACATCGACTATCACTTCCACAGACTCACTGAAACACATGTGGGCACAATGAAATTAGTTGAAATATTGACCTAAGACTCACCGGTCTCTAAGAATGGTCCACAGCTCTCCTCCCAGACAAGCCTCCATCAGCATGTAGAGGTACTTACTGTCCTTAAACGTCCTGTACAGTCTGAACACAAAACACAGAGTGCAAAGATATCAAGACAGTGGTGAGGGAGGGTGGGTCCTCTGTATGTTTTACTGTGAATTAAAAGTGTCTGTGGAAAGGCGTTGCATGCAAGTCTCTACCTGACAATGAAGTCAGAGTGGGCCTCCTGCATGATGAGTTTCTCAGAGCGGATATGCTCTTGCTGTCGCGTGTCCACGATGTGACGCTTCTTCAGGATCTTCATGGCAAACGTCTTCACCTCATCACTCTTCAGCTGGACCTGTCGACAGAGGAGAGAGGAGAGCACTGTTAGCTCTAAGCAACGGTTAAATGAAACATCAATGCAATACAATGTAAGTGGCAGCTTAGCCTCTTACGCTTCCTAGTGTGGACCCACACTTATCGCTAACATAGATTCCAGAAGAGTGAACAGTCCCTTTACAAGTCAGAATGTTGAATAAACTTTAATTTTAACTTTGCCATTTGTCCTCTAAATTCGTCCTTATGCCGTTGGAAATTTGAGACAAAATATCCACAGGAAAGTGTCATTAAACCGACTTCAAAACACGGGTCTCCCACGGTTTGTTTGTTCACCTGATGTACGCACACACATTGTAAATACATGCTCGCGATGCATGCATACTAATCAAGCTCATGCAGGTGTTTGCATGGTTTTGCGCATGTGCCAGGTGATAGAATGGCAGTACCAGCATTAAAAAAATGTGTTTAGTGATACGTTTCTGTGGATACTTTGTCTCATATTTTTTGCATAAGTGGACAACCGGCAGAGGAAGTTCAAATGACAGTTTATTCAACATTCTGGCAACACAAGTCTATACAAGGCACCTTTCGTTAAGCTATAGCTTGATATTAGGTCAGGAGGCCGGCAAGTGGCAGCTGTGGTTCCTACCAGCTCTACGCGGCCAAAGCCACCAACCCCCAGTGTGTCGATGATGTTGAAGTCAGCCAGGTTGAGGTTGGAGAAGAAAGAATTCTCTACTTCGTACCTGCAGGGACAGACAAGACATGTTCATTCAATTGAACGGTCACCCTCCCCTTGTCCTGGCAAGACACAGGGCCATTTTCCACACGCCCAGTCGCCGATATCCCCAACTCCCAGTGTCCTCTCTTGTTTTTAGTTTAATCCAGTGGGCCTTATCAGCTTAATGGTGTGATTGGGGGAAAAAAATCACAAAATTCACTGGGAATACATTACATAGGATGCAGAAACAATACTCTGAGCTGCAGCTCCATACTACTTGTCAGACACAGAGAACTGACACTATATACTCGTTGTTGGGGTGGGATTGGTGTGGGTGGTCCATGGGTGGCTTTTGACCATTCCTTTGGATTCCTCATGTCTAAGTTGTCATTGTTAGAAAAAAAGTTTGGTCCAAATCGGATGTTAGGTACTATATTTATTGAATATGATATGAATCCTATAAATTAAAATGGCCAATTTGAATGCAATCAATTAGCTTTTTTCAATTATCCTCTTTCTTGTGCTTTTTGAGGTGGAACTACCCAGTTGTCCCCTCTCTCTGTCAAGAGTGTCACAAGTCAAGGGGTGATGGTTAAGGCCAGGAGTTTTTCCTGACCAAGTGACCTGAGGAGGGATGCGTTACAGCTCAATTCAGCCCTACCTCAGTCAACAGCTCATTTGGTGTTGTAAGACTAGCTAATGACCACTAGATGGAGAACTTGTACCATTATCATCACAGGTAAAAGACAGCAATAGCTAAACCAAACTATTATTTCTGTAGTTGAGCATGAAAGTAAGAATAAATTCATTAAAATGTGTAGAATTGTGGAGAATTGCAGATATTCTGAAAAACAATTAGTTATTCTATACAAGTGTGATGAAACAAATATATACACCCCCCTGTTTCTTGCAAATCTGGTCAAATTCATTTTGAAAGATGAGATCCTTTATGAGATACAACAATACAACACAAACGTTTGTATTGTATACAACCACCTTGAATCCAACTGCACAACCTGGGATGGAATTATTCTGAAAGATATTAACAATTTATCATATTGGACACAATGCAGAATATTGTACAGTAGGTTCCAGGACAGACTCTATTCACTGTCTGTCTCAGACGGAGGCCTCACGACAGTGACCAACACAAAAGTATCTCTCTCCATTCTCGTCTTTTTCCAGGAAGTAAGCATAACAGTGAACCGTTATTTTAATTTATACTTCCCCAAAAAAGGAATTTCAGTTTGGGAGGCTGACATTTCAAATCTACCATACTCTGAGGTACACACAGCCATGTAGCCTGAAATAACTGTATGTAAGGTTTACAACAACAGGTTTAAATATGCCATACTGACTTTCAACAAAGAACAAAATACTACCAAAAGAGTTCCCAAAGGTGTCATAAAACCATGTTTAAACCACGGTTTTTGGTCTAAACCACAGTTTTTGTTTGTCCTCAACTTGTCTCACAACATTACCCTGCTCTGAGCTGGCATCTCTTTATGCCAACAACAATAACACACCAAAGCACCAAGGTGCCAGGGTGCCTGGTGTCTGGTGCTATGCTCCTGTTTCCACGGTTACAGATAACATATTGGTTCCTCCAAGGGGTGCGGTAGAGGTCACGACTTTCACTTCCAGGTCTGTCACCAGAGAATTTACCAAACCACAAAGCCAAGTAAAGCCAGCTAATAAAATTAGAAATGAGTAGACAATGAAATAAATAAATGTGACTTACCTAGCCTTGGCCTCAGCATCCTCACAGCCTTTACTGGACACCTCCTCCAACCCTCCAATCAGGTGCTTGAACGAACTGCAGCACAGGAATTGAAACAGTGTTTGTGAGAAATGTTGATCAAGACATTGATCCCATTCCATTGAAGAAGCTGTTATATCTTGATATATACTGTATGTATTGTTGTCTCTTTAAGTAATTACGTCAGTTGTCTAAATGACAAAAACATTGCTAATTGGTGTTGTGGTTCATTAACAATTCCAGCTCCAGCCCATTGATAATTGTAATTGATAGGATGTACTTAATAGGCAGGTTTCTATAGATATCCCTAGCCATTTATTCTCCATATGACTCATCTAGTGCAGCTGTGTATTGCATCTTTATAGTACATATGAAAACGTTATGAATGTTTAATAAACCTTTATAAGATTGTTGTTTGAAGTGGAAACCACTTGGTCTCACTTTACAAGACCATCTGTTTACTTTATAATACCCAGATTCCCTACATATATCATCTCTATTTGGATGTGCTTGAACCCTAGACCCATAAATCATTAAGCTAATACTCATGAATATGAAAATGATGGATAATAATGATAAAGATGCATTTAAATTGAGATGTTTACAGCTGAAAGACCAGATGACAACCCTGGCTGACAAGGTTAAATCCTCTTCCCAAAATACCCACATGGTGACATGCATACACACACACACACGAGTGCGCACACATGCAAGCACACACATCTGTGCTGGAATTTCCCTCTCACCATTATCCCCTGACTCTCATTCTCTCTCTCTTTCCTTCCCTCTCTCTTCCCTCTCCTTCTTTCCAGAAAAATTGCAGGCTGCCTGCCACCCTTAACGTCTCTCTCACCCTGGCTCCAAACCCAACCAGTTCTGGGTGACATATGGCAAGCTGGCTATGTGAGGTGATAGAGCATTTGCAGTCTGTGTGACAGACAGAGAGACAGACCATAATAATCACCACTCTCATTTAGATGACTCACTCACTAAGACACAGGGTTGCCCATGAGAGGCCTGCTCCATAACAGGGGCTAAATTGACACCACCAAGCCCTGCTCTTGCATTACAGCTAACTGATATACTGCCTGGTGTTATTGGTGACACAATGACAGACCATGATTTAATAATGAGACTTTGTTTATCCTAGAGTCGATGTCTGCACACCCGTGGAAATTAAATTAGCATAATAAAAAAATCCCTATCAAAATCTATCTGTTTAAATGAAATATAATTGTTTACATGGGCTGTGTCTCAATTTACCGCATCCGCTAATGGCGGCCTTCCGCATCTGCATGGAGGGTGGCCAAGCTATAGCGGTGTTTATCAGACCATGAGACATCCCGAAAAATGGTATTTTCACAAAAAAGCCTGTAGCGTCTGAGCAGTTTGGGCTACACACTAATATGACCCCTCTATGGAAAGGTGAGACTCTCTGAAAATGTACATGTTTTGCTCTAGGGTGCCCACAAGCCTCACAAGACTCGTCTGATGGTAGCCCAGTACCAGTTTATAAAAAAATAATGGAAGTACAGTATACATTAAAGTAGTTTAGTGTCCCAATAAAATCCTGATCTTTCTTATATCGCTCAGATATACGACACTTTAAAACAAACTTGGTTTTAATTTATTCTATCTGTTTTTCCATGTTTTCTATGGGCGAATAGCAGTAAGGCCAAATTCAATGTTTCATCCAATAATGTTTTTTTATTTAAAATATTATACCTAAAGTGGTCCTAAAATTAAAGAACAAATAGTTAAATGGTATGACCATCTTAAAACAATTCCATGTGTTTGCTTAGTAGAACCCCCCCCCCCCAGCTTAGACTCTTAAGGAATAATGTCACTTACTGTACATATCTTGTAGATCAACATTAATTTCATTTGAAAGAATGTAATTAATTAAATAAGTGGCTCAGTTGGTAGAGTACAGCGTTTGCAATGTCAGGATTGTGGGTTTGATTCCCAGGGCCACTGATACAAAAAATTTATGCACGCATGACTGTAAGTCGCTTTGGATAGAAGTGTCTGCTAAATGGCATTTGTTATGTGATATTCTTGACCAAATTATCAAAACCATTTCAGAATACAAAAGGAGGTACTGAGGATGTTTTGAACACTCACTCTCTGTCAATGACCAGACATGTAACAGTCTCTGCAGCGATGACGTTTGCTGTCCTGATGTCCTCCCTGGAACACACATAGTCATTAGTAACTCAAAATACAGCAGCACCTTATTTGATCAAACATTAATGACTAGGTTTGTGCTTAAAATGATTTTTTTTTTTATTACAAAATAAAAACATTTTGTTCCTAATTTTGATAAATCATTCAAACACTGCTATACAATCAACACAATAATATTCCATAGAAAGACATTTAATATATAAAAAAATTACTTTCCGATCGAAACATTTCATATTAGGATTATAAAGCTTTGTTTTGACAAATACATGGACATTAGCGACAGGTAATGGTAACAAAGTATAGCCAGCTTTACTCTGTATTGTCAGTGAAACCATCAATATCCTCTTCTTTCGAGGACTCGTCTCCCCAGTCGCTCTCAGAGTCTGAGTCGTCCCAGGACTCCATAGCCCTCCAGTCTAACAAGCACGACTGGTCCTCACACACAAACACCGTATCACTGTGCACAGTAAAATCTACACTTAAAGCTGGGTAGGCGAGTCCATGCAAGCTGTCTACACAAACTTGCAGATCTCAGAGTCAAGTGATACCACTCTATGACACATTGAAACCTATTCTACTTTATCCAAATTCATAACAGGAAAACTCTGTTGCCAAAAGACGAGCATACACTAAATACAGTACAAAATACAGTACTAAACAAGAACGGAATCAAGCTTTACATCAGAACGGTGAGAACGCGTATCACCATTAGAGCTGTTGACATGTGAGTCAAGTCACACTCTGGTGTCAAAGCAGGGGAGGAATGACCCATATGTATTCACAGCTACGCAACTTCTTTCACATGGACCAAGGTGACAAGTCCTTCTCATGCCATCCAGCCTCCTCATACACCCCCCCACCACCACCCACTTTCCAAACACCCACTATCTGAAAAGGTCACAGCTGCTGGAAACGACAAGGGTTTCACCAGTGGAGTGGAGTGGAGTGGAGAGGAGAGGAGAGGAGAGGAGAGGAGAGGAGAGGAGAGGAGAGGAGAGGAGAGGAGAGGAGAGGAGAGGAGAGGAGAGGAGAGGAGAGGAGAGGAGAGGAGAGGAGAGGAGAGGAGAGGAGAGGAGAGGAGAGGAGAGGAGAGGAGAAAAAAAGAGAAGAGGCAACCATTTAGGAGTGCTGGGGTAAAGACACAGTGAAAGGAGAGAGAGAGGGGCTTTTCTCACATGGGCACGCACAAGGCATATGAAGGAGGGAGGCTGAAGGGGGAGAAGGGGGGTATTAAGGAACTAAATCCAGTCCCTGAGTGGTACATCCTGGTACTTGCCATCGTAAACACCTGCTCAGTGTGAATTGTGACTATGTGCCAAATGTAGCCCCTCTGCCATTGTGCTACTGTTGTCAACAGTGTTTTGGCAGGTACACCTGTCTCAAGAGGACAGGGCACATTTATTTTTCCTTCTTCATGTAGAAAAAATGCACACAAACACACACGTACACGTACACACACACATTATATCCCTGTGAGTTCCTTATTGCTTTCTATCTCAGATAATGAACAGAGCACTTTACCCTAACTAATACACACACAGAGACTAAGCTGCCACCTGTGCTAATTTGCCTCATAAAAAGGTGCACAGTGTTTGTATTATTTACACACCATGGTGATTCCCTTTCATTAAGACACCAACAACCCAATACAGCCCGGTGGGTGGGATAGTGGACCTTAGTGGATCCCGTGATGTCTTTTTTTGCTGTCAAATTGTTGATATTGACGATAGTAGTTGTCAAAAAAAATCTGCTGTCTGTTAACCTCTGCAAATAATTTATTTGCACCTTCACATTTGCTTGTAAACACAGAGAGAGAGAGAGACAGAGAGAGAGACAGAGAGAGGGACAGAGAGAGAGACAGAGAGAGAGACAGAGAGAGAGAGCAGCTGCATATGTTTGAAATGTCCCTTAGAGCAGCACAGCAGAGAGCCGGCCGGCGGTGTCCATTTCCAGTTGAGCATTTGAATTCAACTGGTAATTGGATGGTGCTCTGGTGTCCTAAGGAGGGGGTTATGAAAATACAGGCTGGGGTGGGGCCTGACACCAGCACCAATCAAATTGTTTCCATTTTCTGTCAACGTCACACTCTTTAAAAATCTCTCATCCTCTGCTGACCCTCCTATCAACCCACACACATTAATGCACACAAGCACAAGCACAAGCACACGCACAACCACACACACAAACATACTCCCCCGAATGACAGAATGGTGCAGCATAGAACACATTGTCTGAACTGTTGATGGATCTACACCTCAAATGGGAGCTCACATCTCACAATGGTAGGAAGAATATGACATCAGATGTTGTGCTGACCTATCGGGGACAAAAAATATGTTTCTCTTTTCCTAGAACATCTACCAACGAGATGAATGTACATGATACACTCTCTTCTTAGGTTATAGTATCAAATCAAATGTATTTGTCACTCAATCCACCGCATCTGCCGATGTCGCACTCTGCGGTGAAAGGTGACAGAGCTAAAGCAATGTTTGTCAGACCATGAAACATCCCAAAAATCAGTCTTCTCACAAAATCATCTGTAGCGTCCGAACAGTTTGGCCTACAAACTATTATGACCCCTCCATGGAAAGATGAGACTCTCACGAACACGATGGTGTTCTCCGTGTTTCTACCTCTTGGGACTCATCTGAAGTCGGTACAGCCGATCTGCCAACTTCTGTCTGTAGCGTCCGAACAGTTTGCTATACACACTAATATGTGGAAAGGTGTGACTCTCACGAACACGTACACTACCGGTCAAAAGTTTTAGAACTTTATTTTTACTATTTTCTACATTGTAGAATAATAGTGAAGACATCAAAACTATTAAATAACACATATTGAATCATGTAGTAACCACAAAAGAGTGTGCAAAGCTGTCATCAAGGCAATGGGTGGCTATTTGAAGAATCTCAAATGTTAAATATATTTAGGTTTGTTTAACACTTTTTTGGTTACTACATGATTCCATATGTGTTATTTCATAGTTGTGATGTCTTCACTATCATTCTACAATGTAGAAAATAGTAGAAATAAAGAAAAACCCTTGATTGACCAGAAGTCCCCACAAAAATAGTAAACAAACACAAATTTGACCAACTGGGGACATTTTGTTGGTCCCCACAAGGTCAAATGCTGTTTCTAGGGTGTTTAGTGTTAGGGTTAGAATTAGGTTTAGGGTTAGGAGCTAGGGTTAGTTTTAGGGTTAGGGTTAGGAGCTAGGGTTAGTATTAGGGTTAGCAGCTAGGAGCTTGGGTTAGGGTTAGAGTACGGGTTAGGTTTAGGTTTAGGGGTTAGGGAAAATTGGATTTTGAATGGGACTGAATTGTGTGTCCCCACAAGGTTAGCTGTACAAGACTATCTGTGTGTGTGTATGTTTTGTGTGTGTAAGCATATGTAGTGTGTGTGTGTTTTGGAGTGTCAGTGTAGGATATGTGTGGGTAGAGTCCAGTGAGTGTGCATAGAAGCAGTGCAAAAGAGTTGGTGCAATTTGTTTGGCTATTCACTACTTCGCTATTTCACTATATATTCTAAAATAAGATTCAATTGAAAACTTTTGGTGTTTAAACGTGTATTTGTTTGATTCTCATTTACCTCACCTGTGGTAAGTTGCAGGGGCCTACCAAGTAAAAATAGCCATTCAACTAGATTTGAAAAGAAAAAACGGAACATTCTGCAAAAAACGGAACAACTCCATTGTAAAGTGCAAGGGTGCCAACATATTTGGCTCTCAAGGCACTTCACATTGTGTCAGGAGGGAGATAATTTAAGCCATGAGATGCATGTGGTTAATGGGGGGTATGCACACAACATACATTCTAGTCACAATTCTGAATTAATGCACTTTAGCATCCATTGCCACAGAGCACCTGCCAAGGAGAAAGAGGAAGAGGGATAGAGATTGAAAGGGAGAGACAGAGGGGGAGGTAGAGAGAGAAAGTAAGATAAATGAAGGAAATAGAGGGAGGTAAAGAGAGAGATAGAGAAGAGAGGGGGGCAAGGAGAGGGAGCGAGAGGTGCGGGTAGAGGGTTTATCAGTCTTACCCCTGCATGGCCTTCTCTCCGAACCAGTCTCCTTTCCCCATGCTGCGGAGGTAGACAGGATCCCCGTTGGACTTGTCTTCCCTGGTCACATTCACCTGGACACAGGGGTGGGGGTACCAGTTTAAATCCATGAGGGGGAGTGAGCAATTACACATTCTGAGAGAAGGGACCTATGGGACAGACTCAATCTCAGCCATCACTTTACTGTGATAAGCCATGTGCTACACTGTACATCAAACCCTTCTGTAATGTACATTTCTGTAACTGTACGGTTCACTAATCACTACATTATTAAACATCAGAGTGAGGCTAATGCAGAGCAGGGGCGATGGATATCTCTGTGCATGCTAAATCCTTCTACATCTTATATGGACTTCTTGGTGCTATGGTCTGTGAGGAGCCACTGACCAGGTCATTAGCTAGCTGACAACTGAGCAATGGAGGTCCAGCAGAACTGACCAGAGTGTGATGAGGTGATGTCGAAGGAGTCAGGCGCTGGAGGGTAAATCACAGAATAACAGGCTTTATTCCGCAATTACAGAGTTACGCAGAAATGCGTCAAAACACTCTAGTGCGCAAAACAGGCGCACTGGAAAATACACGGCACACTGGGAAATATCGCGGCAATACAAAATGCACGGCGCTCCACCGAGCTTCACTATCCTCCACAATAAACAATCACACACAAAGACAAGGTGGCAGAGGGAACACTTATACAGGTACTGATGAAGGGATATCAACCAGGTGTGTGTAATAAACAAGACAAAACCAATGGAATGATGAGATGCAGAGCAGCAGTGGCTAGAAGGCTGGTGACGACGAACGCCGAAGCCTGCCTGAACAAGGAGAGGTGGCAGCTTCGGAGGAAGTCATGACACAGAGTAAATATATAGAAGGTCGTTTGTCTTAATTAAGGCTTCTATCTTTATTCATTAGCCAGTTGTATTCAGGTATAACATCACGTCCTCCAGAAACACATAATCACGCTGAATAAATCTAAAGGAGAGCGATAATTAAACTTTTAATATGATCTGGAGGACAGAAAGGGAAAGGAAGAGCCAGGAAAAGAAACAGAGGGATTGAGAGAGAGAAGGAGAGACGAATGTGGACAGGGAAGGATAAAGGGCAGCGAGAGAGAGAGAGAAAGAGAGAGAGAGATGTTTGTTCTACTAGTTGAGACAGATAGATACATCTTGATCATTTGAATGGGTTGTTGACCTTATTTGTCTCCTTAGCTGGGACAGAAGGTGACATGTCTGGCTGAGAGCTCTGGATCTCTACCACCCTCTCTAACCACTTTCAGTACTGCACCAGACCCCCCAACACCTGACTTGTTGATCAATATGATGGTGTCAGATGATTTGCTTTCTAATCGTGTTAATGATGATGATGATGATGATGATGATGATGGTAGCAGTGACAATCCATGTTTTTCATTAAAGATGGTCATTATAATAATGACAATGATAACAATGAGGATGATGATGATGATGATGATGATGATGGTCTCACCATTCCCTTACTGATGATAAAGAAGGTGTCTCCTGTGGCTCCCTGTCTGATGATGTACTCTCCATCCTCATAGTGTGTCTGTAATGAAACAGGAGAGAGGAGAAGAGAAATGAGAAGGATGAGTCACCCAGACACCTCTCAACTCCCTCTGTCTAATACACCCTATCCCCCCATGGGTGAGACACTTTGGACACCTTGCCTTGGTGAAAAAGTTTTTCCTCAGGATTGGATCTTAGTTATGTTAGAGCCTCAATCTGACCTTGTTGCCTTACAGAAAGCCCAGGTTGGTTTAAAACTTGTACTTGCGGGCAACACTAAATACATGTTGTTCTCTAATTCTCACAAAAATGTTTGTTCATATTTATTCATTGGATGGTTCTCCCATCGATCGGGTTCCCGCCTATAAATATCTGCGCATTTAGATTGACAAAGATTTAATGTTTAAGAAACATACAGATGTGCTACTTAAAAAGCTAAGATTTAAAGAGGGCTTCTTCTTTAGAAATAGCAGGAAGCAGATTGTACAGTCAACTTTCCTGCCAGTCCTTGACTATGGTGACACCATTTACCAGATTGCAGCAGCCACTACTCTTAAAACTTTAGATGCCGTCTACCATAGCGCCCTTCGCTATATCACAGGTGACAGTTTTAATACTCATTACCGCATCAAAAGGTTGGCTGGTCCTCATTGAAGTCCCATAGATCACTTCATTACTCCCTTTTTGTGTACAAAGCTCTACTACACAAGCTTCCAACTTACCTAACTTAGTTGCTAAACTATAAAAGAATGAGCTATCAAACCCATTTCGCAGGGTTGGTTATTTCTTGAGGTCCCTCTGGTCTCGACCAATTTAGGTATATCCTCCTTTAGTTTTAGTGCCCCCCATTGTTGGAATAACCTGCAAAATTCCTTGCATCTTGATTCCCTGGTGCAGCAAGGGCAGTTTAGGACTCCGGTGTTAGATTAATTCATTGAGGATGCAGTTGTTTCGATTAACTGTAATGATTTATTTGTTGACATTGTAGTATTCTAATTGTACCTTGTGTTTTTTTTATTCTTCTTGTTTCATTTTCTTGATTGTGAAAATGGTGCACCATTGTGAGACTCTGGTCTCAATTGGGCTTCTCTGAATAAATCAAACAAAAAGCAAAGTCTCCCAAAGCAACAATCAAAGCTTCTTCTGACACCTGAGAACATCATACCTTTGAAAGCACACACATTCACAGACACAAGCACAAAGGCACAGGTGCACGTGCATGTGCACGCACGTACATGCACACTCCCTATTCTTCACACTCACCTGTTCTCTTAATTTGAAAGCATCTCCATGAACCTCATGCACGTGCACACACACACGCACACACACACACAGGAAGGTGTGTTAACCTGTAAAGACTACGTGAAACACACTGCTGTCTATCTAGGCAAAGATGGTTGGATGTGGTATGTGAGAGTGAGTATCTGGCCATTATAAGACAAAGCTGTGTGACAATTAGCAGCAGAGGGCTTGTAGAGGGCTCAGCTCACTGACACACTTTGACCAATGTGCCACAGCCCATAGAAATTGAATGCATGGTTCACCCTAGTAGTCAATTCCTGTTCTATCGATCTGCCCCAATATGCCTGATATCAATAGAGGTTAGATCACTGTAGATTGAATAATCACTTTCTACTAGACTCCACACAGTGTTTATTTATTTTGCTTGGCTAGCTTGTGTGCTACATCATTGATAATTACAAATAATTTGTAATTGGATGCTTTTTGAAAGTTCATGCCAATTTATGATTGTAAATAATTGTAGCTGATTTACACAATAAAATAGAGACACATTTTCCTCAGTCACAAAATACACAATACCCTTTCTGTGTATTTCCTCTTTGGAATTATACTATTTTATGTACTTTAGTCCACGGCAGTGATTCTGTATGTTATCTGTATGAGGGAGTCAGAGTGGAATGAGAGAGAGAGAGAAATGGCATACAGTATTGATCCAATACAGCTTTGTCAGTCTGACCACACATACTACAGTATCAAAATCAAATCAAATCACATTTTATTTGTCACATACACGTGTTTAGCAGATGTTATTGCGGGTGTAGCGAAATGCTTGTGCTTCTAGCTCCGACAGTGCAGTATGACTATATGTCTCAGTATGTCTTAGCCAAATCAATATGACAGCACCTGATTGACATTAGAATGAACAGTACTATGGTGAATACAAAAAAGTATTGAATGACACAGAGGTGCTCTCACAAACATGTTGTTAACATTTTATTATCGTTGTTTTTGATTGTGTTTGACAGTCAGTGTTTGTCCCAAACGTTGGTCAGATGGTCTGTTATTTTTAAGCCCATTGTTTCATTTTACCACTGTAGTCAGGATGGTTCTCTTTTTTCTACGGAATGGCAGGCGATTTACACAAATGCTATAGCCAGTGGTGGAAAAAGTACCCAAATGTCATACTTAAAAGTAAAAGTAAACATACCTTCATAGAAAATGACTCAAGTAAAAGTGAAAGTCACCCAGTAAAATACTACTTGAGTAAAAGTTTTAAACTGTTTGGTTTTAAATATACTTAAGTATCAAAAGCAAATGTAATTGCTAAAATATACTTAAGTATCAATTATAAAAGTAAAAGTATAAATAATTTCAAATGACCATAAGGCACCATTTTCGTTTTTATTTTATTTACGGATAGCCAGGGGCACACTCCAACACATAATTTACAAACAAATAATTTGTGTTTAGTGAGTCCGCCAGATCAGAGGCAGTAGAGATGACCAGGGAAGTGTGTGAATTGGACCATTTTCCGGTCCTGCTAAGCATTTTGGGTGTCAGGTAAAATGTATGGAGTAAAACGTACATTATTTTCTTTAGGAAAGTAGTGAAGTAAAAGTAAAAGTTGTCCAAAATATAAATAGTAAATAAAGTACAGATACAGTGGCTTGCGAAAGGATTCACCCCCCTTGGCATTTTTCCGATTTTGTTGCCTTACAACCTGGAATTAAAATAGTTTTTGGGGGGGTTTGTATCATTTGATTTACAGAACATGCCTACCATTTTGAAGATGCAAAATATTTTTTGGGGTGAAACAAACAAGAAAAAAAAAATAACAGAAAACTTGAGCTATTCACCCCCTCAAAGTCAATACTTTGTAGAGCCACCTTTTGCAGCAATTACAGCTTCAAGTCTCTATAAGCTTGGCACATCTAGCCACTGAGATTTTTGCCCATTCTTCAAGGCAAAACTGCTCCAGTGCCTTCAAGTTTACATTTACATTTAAGTCATTTAGCAGACGCTCTTATCCAGAGCGACTTACAAGTTGGATGGGTTCCGCTGGTGTACAGCAATCTTTAAGTGATACCACAGATTCTCAATTGGATTGAGGTCTGGGCTTTGACTAGGCCATTCCAAGACATATAAATGTTTCCCTTTAAACCACTTGAGTGTTGCTTTAGCAGTATGCTTAGGGTCATTGTCCTGCTGGAAGGTGAACCTCCGTCCCAGTCTCAAATCTCTGGAAGACTGAAACAGGTTTTCCTCAAGTATTTCCCTGTATTTAGCGCCATCCATCATTCCTTCAATTCTGACCAGTTTTCCAGTCCCTGCCAATGAAAAACATCCCCACAGGATGATGCTGCCACCACCATGCTTCACTGTGGGGATGGTGTTCTCGGGGTGATGAGAGGTGTTGGGTTTGCGCCAGACATAGCGTTTTCCTTTTCCTTTTTCGATACTAGAACATGAAAAACGGTACGGTCCTAGCATTTAAAAAAAAGTTTGGTACTTCTATCAAATGTGTCTCATATCATCTACTGATTGAGAGAGGATCAATTCTGCCTATCAGCGCAGCCGATGTCCCCTTATAGCACGAGAGCACCGTCCCTGCTCCACTTACTCATTGCTAGCTCTAGCTTGTCCTGAGGAACCACTGCACTCACTGGGAGTCTGGGCTACATCATGTTAGCTCACCACTCATGCTGCACAGAAGTTAACACATTTGAATAATGCAACACGGCATGTTGAAATGTTGCAGCTGTTAATTACTGTTTGCAAAACAATCTCCATTACAGGCTAGAACACTTTACAATGCAAAAAGATACCGGTAGCTTCCAGCTTAGTACGCTAACTTCCCTTGCTAGCTTACAGCTGAAGCTGTCATGAATTCACTACCCTAGTAATTTGTTTTTGATAATCTGAACAATACAGATAAAGACAGAGAACAGGTATAAACATCACTCTAAGCAAGAAGTGATGATCTGAAGTATTTGAACAATGAGATTCCTTCAATAATTTAAATGACTCCTTCAAGAATTTGAATTATATAAAAATTGTATGTGTTGTTACATTATGACACATTGCATTTTTTATATTTTTTACTTTTACACCTTTTTCATGATATCCATTTGGTGGTTACAGTCTTGTCCCATCGCTGCAACTCCCCTAAGGACTTGGGAGAGGTGAAGGTCGAGAGCCATGCGTCCTCCGAAACATGACCCTGCCAAGCCCCACTGCTTCTTGACACACTGCTCACTTAACCCGGAATCCAGCCGCACCAATGTGTCGGAGGAAATACCGTCTAGCTGGCGACCGAAGTCAACTTGCAGGCACCCGAGCGCGATGGGACAAGGAAATCCCGGCCGGCCAAACTCTCCCCTAACTCGGACAACGCTGGGCCAATTGTGCGCCGCCTCATGGGTCTCCCGGTCACGGCCTGCTGTAACACAGCCTGGGATTGAATCTGGGTCTGTAATGATGCCTCAAGCACTGCGATGCAGTGTCTTAGACCGCTGCACCACTTGGGAGTCCCTGACACTGCATTTTCAAACAGAAGTAAACAGGGTTCTTGACTAGTGCAATAACATCTACCTCATACTCAACATCAACAAAACAAAATAACTGCTCATTGACTTCTGGAGGATGGCAGACACAGTGAGCCACCTATTCCTGGGATGTGATTAGGTAGATAGATTGGGGAGATGTAAGTACCTGGGAACCATCATGGACAGCACACTCTCTTTTAATGTCAACACTCACAACATCAATAATAAATGCCAACAACGACTCTACCTCCTGCACAGACTGAGACAACTGAATGTCAACACCCAGATACTCTCCAACTACTAAACTTGCCATATAGAGAGTGTGCTGACTTTCTGTTTCCTGGCCTGGTATGGTGGGCTGTCAGTGGCTAATAAGGATATCTTCAGGCTCCAAGGTCTGCGGGCTGCAGTGCAGGGGGCTTCAATGCCTCTATGATAAACGGGCAAGGGACAAGGCCAAACGCATAATTTAGGACCACACACACAATCTTGCCCAATGTTTCAACAGAGGACCTACCTCCTCAAGGACATCAGCTAGCTTGCTTAGAATCTCCTCCGGAAGGTCATGGAATGTCGGAACGCTGCAGGAAGAAAATAGTCAGTAAGTCAGTGTAGAAGGAAGAATAGAGATCCACAATGTATTGGATATTACAGGGCGTTGACGCTAATAGACACATTGAACAGAAGGCCATGTAATATCGGCAGCTACACAGTCAATAGGTTAGCCTGAATAGAGTTTCTGTTCATCATGCTCTCTCAGTTTACATAACGTTGGTGAATGTATAATCCAGAAATAAACTTTATATAAATACACTATACATGTACTGTAAGTGGTATTCTTTATGTACACACACACACACATACACACACACACACACACACTGAGGTTGAAAAGGCAGGATTTATCGTGATGTTTGTTCTGTGCATTTCCTGGCAGCCCTCTGAATCCTATCTGCTCGTTATCGACATGGACAAAAGAAAACGGACCAATGCTTATCAGAGGAGAAAGCAAATAACCCAGGCATTGGAACAATGGCCTTTATCTCCCCATATCATCTCTCTGTTTCTCCATCTCCCCCTCCCTCTCATTTCCCATGATTTATTACAGTAATCTGAACCCTCTCGCCCCAGCACTGACTCATAGTGCTGAATTTCCTCCATGGACCCCGGCCAGAAAATGGCTGGTCAGATGGCTCATTACAATGAGAAACTTGACCGAGCTATGAAACATTCAGCGCAAACAAAAAGCCTGTGTTATGGAAAGTTCTGTATCTAACAACTAAATTGGGTTGTAATTTATTTATTTATTTTATCATCATGTTGTTTGCATGTTAGGTTCAAAACTGTTACAGTGGAATAGGATGGTGTGTATGTGTTTATGTGAGGATGTACATGCACAGAGCTTAGCCTCCAGTCTTCTCAAATGTGAATGTGAACCATCTGATCTTGAGTGCTGCTGATTTTCATCCCACCCGGCCCTTAACTGATAAATTAAGGTAATTGATAGGATGGATATCTGGGTTACCCAGGTGTAATCAATGTCTAATTTAATGGCAATGATGAAAAGCAGCCGACACTCCAGGGCCGGGTTTCCCGATAGTGATGGCAATTAAAGTAACTGCCCAGTGAAAATCTCACTTTTAAAAGTTCATATTCTGTTAACTCATATCCAAATAATGTTGTTGACTAGTCCTCATATTTGTGGCCAAAGCATAAATAGGAGAAAAAAAACACTTCAAAAACCCCACCTCAAATTTGTTTCTCAAACAGTCTTGCTATTTCCTCATAGAACATGATGTCATCTCCCTGAGGAGGATGGGCTGGCCAATTTTTTATGACCGATAAACGCACACACCATTCTGTTGTTGGGGTATGCCCACACCATTCCAACACAGAAAAGCTGTTTTTTAACATTTTTACATTTTTAGTCATTTAGCAGACGCTCTTATCCAGAGAGATGTACAGTTAGTGAGTGCATACATTTTTCATACTTTTTTTCATACTGTTTTTTCATACTGGCCCCCCGTGGGAATCGAACCCACAACCCTGGCGTTGCAAGCGCCATGCTCTACCAACTGAGCTACAGGAGGCCTTAAAGCTGCAATATGTATATTGGCTTCCCGTTCTTATGTTTAGTTTTCCGTTTTTAACTTTAGTTCACCAGTTTCAAACAGCTGAAAATACAATATTTTGGGTTATGGAAAATATATTTCACAGCAGTTTAGATGGTACAATGATTATTTACACTATACTTGCTTGTTTTGTCACATAAACTAAAATTAGGTAAACAATTAGAATTTTAGAAACCAGGAAAAGGCAGAGTGATTTCTGCATAGTGCACCTTTAATATTATACTTCTTTTTGAAGCTCCTACAGAGATATCATTTATCACCTATATGGCTGCAAATATTGAGGCGGGTTGGCACATCATTGCACACATGTTGTTACACATTATGAAATACATTGAGACAAAAAATGTAGAAAGTAGTCCACAATTGGCAAAGTATAACTTAATTGATTGAACATTAAATTGATTTCAATATGATTGGTTCCCAGGTATATCCCACTAAGCACGGACCAAGGCAGACATCTTTTGGACGTATTTTTTAGGTGCGGTCCAGACCAGCCTTGATTTCAATGTCCACGGACGTTGATTTTTAGTCCAGTCCGGAACAAATCTGAACCAATTATAGACGTCTATGATTTGTTCAGATTTGATCTGGTCCGGACCGACCAAATTTGTACTTTTTGAGGGACGGAGCTCATTAGAATAATACCCAGCATATTTACCAAATGTTTGTTTTAACATTTACATTTCGGTCTTTCAGCAGACACTCTTATCCAGAGTGACTTACAGTCAGTGCATTCAACTAAGTTAGATAAACAACAACATATCAAGGTAATCGCAAGAAAAAATATATATATTTTCAACTTTTATTCAGAAACGAAAATTAACCTGATTTAAACATCCAGAAAATATGTATTTTAGACGTCTTTTCAACGTGATTTTGCTTACTGGGATGTTGCCTATACTGTATTTATCTTTTAATGCAGTGATCTCTGGATTTATTTGAAGCATATTTTTATCCATTGTTTATTTGTAACAATTAAAAACACATTGCAAACATTGCTCTGAAGCTCTGAAGCTACAGAGAGACTGAAACACATTTTGAAATTATGTTTAGCGGATATTGTCTGTGTGTAAAGTGATGTGGAAGGGCAAAAAATTATCTGAAGACTCATTTAGCTATTCTATGAGTCAGTCGTTAAAGACATGCTATGGAACTTTGGCGACTACTAACTATTTTTAAAATCTCCCACTTTGGGCTGGATGTGTCAATGTGTAGTTCATACATGCATAATCTATGAGCAGAATAACTGTCTTACCTCAAATAGCCACGAAATCCCTAGTTTGAAAGCGACTGTATTTCTGTAAGCTGTGCCAGGCCATTTTCTCTACATTTCCCCCCACGTGTGCCAGCCCCCTTGCAATTTGAGTTCTAGCCAATGAGCTTCAGCCCCTTGCCATTTGAGTGACAGCTAGCAGGATGCACACACAGCAGAGTGAGAGAGAGAGCAATGTCGTGGTGCACATACTGTATGTGACGTACAGATGTCGGATCTTAGTTTGATCACTTTTTTGTTGCTTAGAATGTTCCTGCTCGGCAGGAAATGCATACTTGTAATGTATTCAAGGTTTAAAAAGGCTTCTAAAGTTTGTAATTTCCACTTTCAAATGTCAGACTTGATTTTCCCTAACCAAAAAATTATGAACCCCCCCAAAATATGTATATTAATTATAATCCACATAATAATTCACATTTATGAAATTACTTATTGCAGTTACTAATAAGCATGCACCCATTAAGAAAATGACTGTAAAAACTGTTAAATCCCCTGTGGATTGATGAAGAATTGAAACATTTTATAGTTGAGAGGGATGAGGCAAAAGGAATGGCAAATAAGTCTGGCAGCACAACATATTGCAAATTGAGAAATCATGTGACTAAACTGAATAAAAATAAGAATAAACTACACTATGAAACAAAGATAAATGACATAAATAATCATAGTAAAAAGCTTTGGAGCAGCTTAAATGCAATTTTGGGGAAAAAGGCATACTCAGCTCCATCATTCATTGAATCAGATGGCTCATTCATCACAAAACCAACTGACATTGCCAACTACTTTAATAATGTTTTCATTGGCAAGATTAGCAAATTTAGGCATGACATGCCAGCAACAATTGCTGACACTACACATCCAAGTATATCTGACCAAATTATGAAAGACAAGCATTGTAATTTTGAATTCCGTAAAGTGAGAGTGGAAGAGGTGAAAACATTATTGTTGTCTGTCAACAATGACAAGCCAGGTCAGATAACTTGGATGGAAAATTACTGAGGATAATAGCGGACGATATTGCCACTCCAATATGCCATATTTTCAATTTAAGGCTACTAGAATGTGTGTGCCCCCAGGCTTGGAGGGAAGCAAAAGTAATTCCACTACCTAAGAAAAGTAAAGCCCCCTTTACTGGCTCAAATAGCCAACCAATTAGTCTGTTACCAACCCTCAGTAAACTATTGGAAAAAATTGTGTTTGACCAGATACAATGCTATTTCACAGTAAACAAATTGACAACAAACTTTCAGCATGCTTATAGAGAAGGACATTCAACAAGCACAGCACTCACACAAATGACTGATGATTGGCTGAGAGAAATTGATGATAAAAAGACTGTGGGGGCTGTTTTGTTAGACTTTGTGCAGCTTTTGACATTATCGATCATAGTCTGCTGCTGAAAAATGTATATGTGTTATGGCTTTACTCCCCCTGCTATATTGTGGATGAAGTGTTACCTGTCTAACAGAACACAGGGGTGTTCTTTAATGGAAGCCTCTCCAACATAATCCAGGTAGAATCAGGAATTCCCCAGGACAGCTGTCTAGGCCCATTACTTTTTTCAATCTTTACTAATGACATGCCACGGGCTTTGAGTAAAGCCAGAGTGTCTATGTTTGCGGCTGACTCAACACTATACATGTCAGCTACTACAGCGACTGAAATGACTGCAACACTTAACAAAGAGTTGCCATTAGTTTCAGAGTGGGTGGCAAGGAATAAGTTAGTCCTAAAATATTCTAAAACTAAAAGCATTGTATTTGGGACAAATCATTCACTAAACCCTAAACCTCAACTAAATATTGTAGTAAATAATGTGGAAATTGAGCAGGTTGAGGTGACTAAACTGCTTGGAGTAACCCTAGTTTGTAAACTGTCATGGTCAAAACATATTGATACAACAGTAGCTAAGATGGGGAGAAGTATGTCCATAATAACAGCACTATCAACAAGGCAGGTCCTACATGCCCTACTTTTGTCACACCTGGACTACTGTTCAGTCGAGTGGTCAGGTGCCACAAAAAAGGACTTAGGAAAATTGCTATTGGCTCAGAACAGGGCAGCACGGCTGGCCCTTGGATGTACACAGAGAGCTAATATTAATAATATACATGTCAATCTCTCCTGGCTCAAAGTGGAGAAGAGATTGACTTCATCACTACTTGTATTTATGAGAGGTATTGACATGTTGAATGCACCGAGCTGTCTGTTTGAACTACTGGTGCACAGCTTGGACACACACGCATACCCCACAAGACATGTCACCAGAGGTCTCTTCACAGTCTACAAGTCCAGAACAGACTATGGGAGGTGCACAGTACTACATAGAGCCATGACTACATGGAACTCTATTCCACATCAAGTAACTGATGCAAGTAGTGAAATTAGATTTAAATTACAGATAAAAATCACCTTATGGAACAGCGGGGACTGTGAAGCAACACAAACATAGGCACAGACCCATGCATACACACACACGTACACATGGATTTTGTCCTGTAGATATGTGGTAGTGGTGGAATAGGGGCCTGAGGGCACACAGTGTGTTGTGAAATCTGTGAATGTATTGTCATGTTTTTAAAATAGTTTAACTGCCTTAATTTTACTGGACCCCAGGAAGAGTAGCTGCTGCCTCGGCAGGAACTAATGGGGATCCATAATGAATACAAATACAAAAAAAATCACATTTCCTGTTGCTGTAGGATTGTTAGCCTGCTGTAGCAAACTGGCTCAAATTAAGATCCTACATCTGTAGTACGCAATTTTCGGGGACAGAAAGAAACTCTTTAAATTACGAATGTTTTCAAGTGCAACTTTAGTGACGATGGTTTTGGGAAACAGCTCAGATATTTCATGATGCTCCTACGAATGATTTAATGTTGAACTTTGTTAGCCTTAAGATGCTTTTGGGAAACCAGGCCCAGGACCAGAGCTACACACCCATGCAGTCCATCTAACAAACTTGACCATGATCAGTCATTTCACATTCTTAGCTATCTCAACTCTGATAGCTGGACTGCTTATTTATTAATATTTTATTAGCAGAGCTGTCTACAAGCAGAGCTTCTTGGGATCTAAAATATATAGTGCGCTACAACAACTACAAAATCACTTTACCTCCCGGGGTATAAAGATCAATAAGATAGCGAGCTAACTACGATAAATATTATGAGACAAGTAGAAAGTCCGCAATAAAGAGCCAGATGTAAGTTTAACTCTCGTTTTCAACCAGGAAATATTGATTTGTATCTGAACGTGTATGAAAGTTAGCTTGCTTAGCTATCAATCCTGCTTTTAGAAATATCTGCTTCAAACACACACCTGCCATACCTGCCATGATACACACTCCACTCAGTCTTAGTTCCCAAAAAGTTTGCTCACAAAAATACACTGCTCAAAAAAATAAAGAGAACACTTAAACAGCACAATGTAACTCCAAGTCAATCACACTTCTGTGAAATCAAACTGTCCACTTAGGAAGCAACACTGATTGACAATACATTTCACATGCTGTAGGGCAAATGGAATAGACAACAGGTGGAAATTATAGGCAATTAGCAAGACAACCCCAATAAAGAAGTGGTTCTGCAGGTGGTGACCACAGACCACTTCTCAGTTCCTATGCTTCCTGGCTGATGTTTTGGTCACTTTTGAATGCTGGCGGTGCTTTCACTCTAGTGGTAGCATGAGACGGAGTCTACAACCCACACAAGTGGCTCAGGTAGTGCAGCTCGTCCAGGATGGCACATCAATGCGAGCTGTGGCAAGAAGGTTTGCTGTGTCTGTCAGCGTAGTGTCCAGAGCATGGAGGCGCTACCAGGAGACAGGCCAGTACATCAGGAGACGTGGAGGAGGCCGTAGGAGGGCAACAACCCAGCAGCAGGACCGCTACCTCCGCCTTTGTGCAAGGAGGAGCAGGAGGAGCACTGCCAGAGCCCTGCAAAATGACCTCCAGCAGGCCACAAATGTGCATGTGTCTGCTCAAACGGTCAGAAACAGACTCCATGAAGGTGGTATGAGGGCCCGACGTCCACAGGTGGGGGTTGTGCTTACAGCCCAACACCGTGCAGGACGTTTGGCATTTGCCAGAGAACACCAAGATTGGCAAATTCGCCACTGGCACCCTGTGCTCTTCACAGATGAAAGCAGGTTCACACTGAGCACATGTGACAGACGTGACAGAGTCTGGAGACGCCGTGGAGAACGTTCTGCTGCCTGCAACATCCTCCAGCATGACCGGTTTGGCGGTGGGTCAGTCATGGTGTGGGGTGGCATTTCTTTGGGGGGCCGCACAGCCCTCCATGTGCTCGCCAGAGGTAGCCTGACTGCCATTAGGTACCGAGATGATATCCTCAGACCCCTTGTGAGACCATATGCTGGTGCGGTTGGCCCTGGGTTCCTCCTAATGCAAGACAATGCTAGACCTCATGTGGCTGGAGTGTGTCAGCAGTTCCTGCTAGAGGAAGGCATTGATGCTCTGGACTGGCCCGCCCGTTCCTCAGACCTGAATCCAATTGAGCACATCTGGGACATCATGTCTCGCTCCATCCACCAATGCCACGTTGCACCACAGACTGTCCAGGAGTTCAGGTCTGGGAGGAGATCCCTCAGGAGACCATCCGCCACCTCATCAGGAGCATGCCCAGGCGTTGTAGGGAGGTCATACAGGCACGTGGAGGCCACACACACTACTGAGCCTCATTTTGACTTGTTTTAAGGACATTACATCAAAGTTGGATCAGCCTGTAGTGTGGTTTTCCACTTTAATTTTGAGGGTGACTCCAAATCCAGACCTCCATGGGTTGATAAATTTGATTTCCATTGATAATTTTTGTGTGATTTTGTTGTCAGCACATTCAACTATGTAAAGAAAAAAGTATTTAATAAGATCATTTCATTCATTCAGATCTAGGATGTGTTGTTTAAGTGTTCCCTTTATTTTTTTGAGCAGTGTAGCTTTAGATTGAAAACAAAATATACCTCCAAACTGCTTTATCTGGTCAGAAAGGTATATCTGGTACAATACAGTACAGTATATCTCCATTATGATGGCAGTATAAAAAGAGCTGAGAAGGCTCTCTACCTTCCTTGACTGCCCTCGCAATGTCACCTATTGAGGGCATCTCCTATTACAGTGAAAGGCTGACTGGTTTCCTGCTTTCACTTCCACCTGGCTGCCACTAGAAGTCAGACTGGAGCGAGTGAGAGAGAATACTGAGTGATTCATGAGGCCTTTGTTCTGAGTAAATAAAATCTGTAAACCTCTGAGTGGTAGTGGGCCCTGCAGGGTATTTCTGAGAACCTCTCAATGGATAAACAATGTTTATGCATTGACGAATTCGAACTATGGGAAACAGATTAACTCTGCATGAATAAAACGCATCGAAAGGTAATGTGATGTCATTATTTATTCCATTTTCATAAAATATAAAAACAAAAGCAGAGCGAAAGAAAGAAAGAAAGAAAGAAAAAAAGAAAGAAAGAAAGAAAGAAAGAAAGACGTCAGATAGTAAAAGACAGAACAGGGGGACAATATAAATAAATAAATTAGTCATTTAGCAGACGCTCTTATCCAGAGCGACTTACAGGAGCAATTAGGGTTAAGTGCCTTGCTCAAGGGCACATCAACAGATTTTTCACCTAGTCGGCTCGGGGATTAGATCCAGCGACCTTTCGGTTACTGGCGCAACGCACTTAACCACTAAGCTACCTGCCGCCCACTAAGCTACCTGCCGCCCAATAAGAGGGACAGACAGAGGGACTTAGAGGGAAAGCAGTGAAGGCAGTACACTTCCAAGGCATCTCATACATCCTGTATGATGTATATGACACTCTCCTCTCCCTCCATCTTTTGATGAGGACTTATTTTATTCCACACAGTGTGTGGGTGCAACGATATGAGTCTATCTGCCTTTAATATGATAATAGACTTCCCCATCTTCAGCCCCTCTCCTCTGCCAAACCCTATGCTAATGTCAACATCAGATGGAGAGAAGAAAGAGAGCAGGAAGAAGGGATGTCTATTTTTTCCGGTACGGTGGATGCTTACTTGCGTAAAAAATGTAAAGGAGACATTATGTAACAATACGAATGGGGAAATGTGACAGTGGGACTTCAATGGTAAATCACTCCAATATCACCAACCCTAGGTCGAATAAGTCTGGTATATTAATAAATATATGTTGTATTGTAGTAGTATCTAGAAGTATAGTCTTTCTGTTCCTCACCTTTTTAAAAACTCCATGTATTCGGTGTGCTTGATCAGGCCCGTTCTCATCATAATAGTCTGAAAGCATTGTCGGTCGATGGCCCATAACTTCACATTGGAGAGAGCTGGAGAGGGAGAGAATGGAGAAGAGAGGAGTGATCAGAATAGTCAGGGAGAAACATGGATAGCAGGTCGTTTTCACAATATAATGAGGTATCATTATTAACCAGGTATCTACTTGGACAACATGGGTGAGTTTTGGAGAGAGATGAGGAGAGAAAGAGATAGTCTACTGTCAGACCCTAAACCAGCCCAGGCTATCCCTTAACAACCCCACAGCAGAAAGGCTTCATAGTATAACAGTAGAATCATTAGCATAACATTAATCACTGATGAATGGCTCCATTTGGCTGAGCTTGTCTGTGCATGTTTATCTGTATGTTGCTTTGTTTGTTTATTTTGGTTCCGACATGTCTACTTTGAGGTCTGTGACACTGTGACACTGACTCATCCACTCCTAATATCATACAGTAGGTTCTCAAACACTCACACACACACACACACACACACACACACACACACACACACACACACACACACACACACGCACAAACACAAACCACAAATTCATGGACAAACATACACTTGTGGGCAGGCAAGATAACAGACACATACACCCACCCATGAGCACCCCCACACACCTCCCAGGAGCAACACTTGAGCCCAGTGTTAGCTGTGTATTCAAACACAGGAGAGCACAGGAGAGATATTCTCGTTAGACATTCAGGCTCTTTTTAGTCCCAGTTAGATCATTTCTATTAACAGTCTGAAACTATCTGCAGCCCTCGTACCAACTAATGAGGAAGGAGACCGCAACAAACACTCTGCATCCTTCTTTCAGCACTAAATAACTAAAACACTGAGGCTGGGTCCCATTCCAAAAACCTACTTCTCTTGGGCCTAGATAACTCACACACATGGAGCTGAAACACTGGTTAAATTGACACAATATAGCAGATGGAGATTTCACAGCCTAGTAAAAAGGCTTAGTGAAACGACCTTGTCACAATATTGCTTTCAGCTTTCCAGTGCTATCAGGCTGTCCAGCGCATGAAATCAAGGGCAGATGAAACCCACTGGGCAAAGACGTCAATTCAACGTCTATTCCACGTTGGTTCAGTGTAATTTAATTGAAATTATTGATTCAACCAGTGTGTGCCCAGTGAGAAGGGAGCATGTTTTTGTAAAGGTATCCAACCTATGATTGCTAGGGAACAGACTGCCATTCCAGACCTCTAAAACCCAAGCCTCAGGGAAGAGGGCTAGAAAAGCTTTTGGAGTAACACTCCTGTTAGGCCCTAAAGCAACAACCGTTAAAAGGAGAGACGTGGTGGTATAAACACAGAGCCAACAGAGTGCTACGTCGGTAAGTGGGCAATTCACAGGGTATGGGGAAATCAGATATTGAGAGGCCTGGAGCGCATTGCAGTGAAGGTAAGTGGGTTATTTGGAGACTTGACTAAATTGCAGTGAGACTTAGGGAGCTAGTTAGCCTGCAGTGTGTGTAGATGAATGTCTTAATGCTTGTGAGCCGTTGGCCATTAGCTTGACAGCTTATCACAGGGGCAAACTAAAGCCACTCCAGGCCCTGGGTAGAAAAACAGGCAGGGAGGGAGGTGGAATAGGAAGGGGCTTGAGAAGTGTGGGAGTCTGGTATTAACGGAATTATGTTGAAGTGGACTGAGAATACATGCATGACGCATATTGCATATGAAGTACCCCACATAAACCAGCACACACATAAACGTGTGTTTATCTCTAAGTACACAGATACACACACACACACACACACACACACACACACACACACACACACACACAAGCACGCAGGCACACACACAGTCACACACACACTTAGGATCTCATAATCACTTATAGAAATTGGAACAACACTATTGCTAACACAAAATAAGGTGTGTGATCAAGTCTGCTACTGTCTTCATCATACGAAGGACAAGTCCCATCAGGATTTATGTTCCCACAGCAGACCGAGTGTGATCTCACCTCAATTTGGTGTCATTCACAGTTTCTGCTTCTACCATGTCCTTGACAGAACAGCTCTGCCTGTCTGTTCAATACCTGCACTGCAAAAATCCTTTTACTCGCCCATACATTTCTTCCCCACTTCCCCTATCCTAAAGCGGCAGTAGATTAGCCCTGATAGTCTGTAGGTGTTTCCCCTCCCCCTTCTTAAACTGTCCGACTAGCTATTGGGGAGGTTCTTGTTATTATCCTAGCAGGTAAAAGTGCAGTGATGCGACCATCACTCAAAAAGCACCTGTTCAGAGGACATCTGTGCTAAGTCATATAAGACAATTATCTAACATTACCTGGCTCAGTCCTGTAAAATATTGTATTTTCAGCTGTTTGAAGTTGAAAGTAAAAGACGCAAAAACATATCTTAAGCATGGGAAGAATGCATAAGACTTGCTTTCAATGAGAATGACAGTCCCCTGTAGCTCAGTTGGTAGAGCATGGCACTTGCAACGCCAGGGTTGTGGGTTCGTTTCCCACGGGGGGCCAGTATGAAAATGTATGCACTCACTAACTGTAAGTCGCTCTGGATAAGAGCATCTGCTAAATGACTAAAATGTTTTAAAACATGTAAATCTATAACTCATCACAGTTTAGATAAACATGTGGTCTCTAGATTAAAAAAACTAAACCATACTTATAAATGTTACAAACCTGAAAACAGGATGAATAAGCATACACAGACACATTTTTCCTCTGGGCTTCTCGTCCTGCTTCTCTTCTTCTAACGTACGAGGTGCATGCCTGCAGCTAACAGTTCGAATGTCTCCCCGTATTGCTAGCGCTAAGTATACATGAAGCTATATTAAAGCAAAACCATGGAGGACTACAATAATAATGATGTGAACAAACAAACTTTGATTCCAAAGTACTAGAATCTATCACATGACATGTGTTGTTGTTGTAAGGGTAATAATATAAGCCAGATAGGCCTATCACGTACATGACCATATGTCAGTCATAAGTCCCAAAGAGGATGTTTTATCCTGCTTCTGCATTCATCCCAGTCATCAGTGACAGAGCATTGGGCTAGGTATATGTTTGACATCAATGTGTGTACAATTTCAATGGTAATAAAATTGCCAATTATAGGAAATGTAATATAATATACTATTTACAAGTAGAATGGAATGGTTTGCCTTGTGTGGTAGGATTTGTGAGCTTAAGCAGCCATAACATTTTGCTATATACAGCTGCGGAAAAAATTAAGAGACCACTGCAAAATTATCATTTTCTCTGGTTTTACTATTTATAGGTATGTGTTTGGGTAAAAATAACATTTTTGTTTTATTCTATAAACTACTGACAACAGTTCTCCCAAATTCCAAATAAAAATATTGTCATTTAGAGCATTTATTTGCAGAAAATGACAACTGGTCAAAATAACAAAAAAGATGCAGTGTTGTCAGACCTTGAATAATGCAAAGAAAATAAGTTCATGTTCATTTTTCAACAACACAATACTAATGTTTTAACTTAGGAAGAGTTCAGAAATCAATATTTGGTGGAATAACCCTGATTTTCAATTACAGCTTTCATGCGTCTTGGCAAGCTCTCCACCAGTCTTTCACATTGATGTTGGGTGACTTTATGTCACTCCTGGCGCAAAAATTCAAGCAGCTCGGCTTTTTTTAATGGCTTGTGACCATCCATCTTCCTCTTGATCATATTCCAGAAGTTTTCAATGGGGTTCAGGTCTGGAGATTTGGCTGGCCATGACAGGGTCTTGATCTGGTGGTCCTCCATCCACACCTTGATTGACCTGGCTGTGCGGCATGGCGCATTGTCCTGCTGGAAAAAACAATCCTCAGAGTTGGGGAACAATGTCAGAGCAAAAGGAAGCAAGTTTTCTTCCAGGACAACCTTGTACGTGGCTTAATTCATGCGTCCTTCACAAAGACAAATCTGCCCGATTCCAGCCTTGCTGAAGCACCCCCAGATCATCACCGATCCTCCACTAAATTTCACAGTGGGTGCGAGACACTGTGGCTTGTAGGCCTCTCCAGGTCTCCGTCTAACCATTAGACAACCAGGTGTTGGGCAAAGCTGAAAATTGGACTCATCAGAGAAGATGACCTTACTCCAGTCCTCTACGGTCCAATCCTTATGGTCTTTTGCAAACCTCAGCCTGGCTCTTCTTTGCTTCTCATTGATGAAGGGCTTTTTTCTAGCTTTGCACGACTTCAGCCCTGCCCCCAGGAGCCTGTTTCGAACTGTCCTCGCCGTGCACTTCACCCCAGCTGCCATTTGCCATTATTTTTGTAGGTCACTTGATGTCATCCTACGGTTGTTGAGTGACATTCGAATAAGTTGGCGGTCATCCCGGTCAGTAGAGAGTCGTTTTCGCCCTCTGCCGGTCTGTAGCTTTGTTGTCCCCAATGTCTGCTGCTTGACCTTGTTCTTATGAACCGCCGTCTTTGAAATTTTAAGGATGGAAGCAACCTGACGCTCACTGTATCCCTCTGCCAGTAAAGCCAGAATTGAACCCTTCTTTTCCTCACTCAAAACTTTCCTTTTCAACTCTTTTGGCATGGTCAATAGTTATTTTTTGATTAATATTACTTTTGAGGTACTATTAGCACTGTTTTTGCCATCCAGCTGGTCCTATTGCAAGAGGATAGTGATGACCACAGCAGTGGTTTTTATACTTTTCCTCGTTAAATAAGATTTGGTTCAGATGATCACCTAATCAGTACCAAATTCAGTAGAATGAGGTGTGCCTGTGTTGGAATTCAACAGACACTGGAATGGAATGGCTGTCATACATGTAGAGATGCTGATTTAAGAAAAATGTGCAGTGGTCTCTTAATTTTTTCCAGAGCTGTATGCCACAATACATCTAAATATATGTCTCATGACAGTGTTGTGACAATGTTATGACAGGTTATGTCAGCTCTTATGACATATTATACCTTAGTTATGACCGTGTCATAACGTGTTATGATACTAGGTGTCAAATAAAGTTTTACCGCTGACATATTACCTCTCTCTCCTTCATTCCTTTCTCGAGCGCGCAGAGTTAGGGGCTGTCAACAGCTTACTTCAATATGTTTCGTTGTGAAAACTTGTTATTATCAATGTTCCCAAACAGATTTCACTTTGTCTCCAAAATTATCCACTGGGTAGATGCAGGAACATGGTTGGAGAGCCCATGGCATACAGAGTTTGGATGGAATATAACCTGTCGCACAGCGAGAGGCTGAATGGTCCTCAAACAGTGGTTGATGCAGGATTTGAAATAAGTGTTTTTATAAGCCCAGACATTTGTAGATGTTCCTAAGGCATGCATCAGCGGCTTGTATGTGTGGAGACGGTAAACATGTTTATGTTAATTATGGTAAATCACTGTGAGACAGGCACTCATTTATTTTGGTCATTTAGCAGACGCTCTTATCCAGAGTGACTTACAGGAGCAATTAGGGTTAAGTGCCTTGCTCAAGGGCACATCGACATATTTTTCACCTAGTCGGCTCGGGGATTAGAACCAGCGACCTTTCGGTTACTGGCACAACGCTCTTAACCACTAAGCTACCTGCCGCCTCATTTGTATGACAATTACCGGCTGACAACATTTCATGACCGCCACAGCCCTAGGTTGGGCGACTGCCAAAATGAATTGTAATAGAATTAAATAGAATATAATAATGTCAAACAAACAAATACATAATTTTTTTTATAGAAGTCAGCAATTAATTACTTAAAGTTTCAGTTTGTGTACTGATATTGTTACAAGTAAAAAAGATTCAGGCAAATGTTTAATCATCACACCATTGTTATAGTCCAAGGGCCACCCACCAAAAAAGGCTTCAGAAAAGGCATTTCGTTACCGAGGAAACAAAACTGCAAAGTTTCAACATCATTACCTACACTGAACAAAAATATAAATGCAAAATGCAACAATTTAAAGATTTTACTCATTTACAGTTCATATGTGACTCGTTTCAGGAAACTATGTGTATGTTTCACGTCACTACTTCACAGGAGAGGCATTTGAATGTAAACACTTATTTTTTATCAAAATGTGTTTTTTGGCAAAAATGCCTTCTGGAACATGTGAACTTCATGTGCCTTAATGACAAACTTGTATTCCATCCGTAAATACTAATAACATTGTTAAATTATGAGCCTAGTTGTTTTAGCCATGGAAAAAGACAGGAACCTTCCCGCTAGCCAAGATTGGCTGAGATAATGGATGGGCTGAACATGCCGGGAGATGAGTTTGGATAGGTCTGCCATGTAGCATGCTTCTGTCTATAAGGTGAGCTGCTCAGTATGTGTTGATAGTCCTTTCTACCACGCCGTTTTTGAAAGATATAACAATAGCCATCGAGAACTACAAAAGTTTTGCTGAATGCACTGAATTTAGCAGGCGCTATCGACAGATCAGTTGGAAAAAGTGATGGGCTACTTTCTGCACACGCCACGTTCAGTGTGAACCGGAGTGACTTGACAAAATGCTGGCCAAACAAGATGTAGCTACAAACAAAACAGAGTTAAATGGTTCCAGTCTGCCGTGAAGCATTCATCCATGTACACGGGTAAGAGTCTAGCTACATTTTCAGATGTTATCAGTTTCTAATTTAGTCAGAAAGTCGTTTTCATTGCAAGTTAAAGCGTACTGTTAGCTAGCTAGCGAACGTTAGCTTGCTGGCTATGATCTGTTTTTTAATATTATTCGAATCAAAAATCATTTTGCATTGCTAGTTATAGCCTAATGTTAGCTAGCTAACATTGAACCTAGTTGTTAGCTTTAGCTCCCTGCAGATTCATACTACAGCTATGACAATGTTTGTATTGGTAGTAGTATGAGTTGGGATTATGCCGGTTCATTGTTTAGCTAGCTAGCTACATGTCTAAACAGAAGACTCCACTTTGCGAGATGATTACATGACCCAGACAATAGTGACCCATCCACTTAGCTAGATGTGGGGGGTGGTTATTGCATTTCCTTCACATGACCCATCAATTTAGACAAGTGTGTCGGGAAAGCGTCATCTAATAATTATAAAATATTTATAAAATATGCAGAAGATAGCGCTATTTGGTTAAACACCAAGTCCATGATATTGTCACGACTTCCTCTGAAACTGCCACCTCTCCTTGTTCAGGCAGGCTTCGGCGTTCGTCATCACCGGCCTTCTAGCCACTACCGCTCCTCATCTCATCATTCCATTTGTTTTGTCTTGTTTATTACAAACACCTGGTTCATATCCCCTCATCAATACCTGTATAAGTGTTCCCTCTGCCCCCTTGTCTTTGTGTGTGATTGTTTATTGTGGAGGATAGTGAAGCTCGGTGGAGCTCCGTGTATTTTGTATCGCCGGGATATTTCCCAGTGTGTCTTGTATTTTACAGTGCGCCTGTTTTGCGCACTATAGTGTTTGACGTATTTCTGCGTAACTCTGTATTTGCGGAATAAAGCCTGTTATTCTGTGATTTACCCTCCTGCGCCTGACTCCTTCGACATCACCTCATAACAATTATTGCAAGAACAGCTCAAATAAGCAAAGAGAAAAGACAGTCCATCATTACTTTAAGACATGAAGGTCAGTCAATACAGAACATTTCAAGAACGTTGAAAGTTTCTTCAAGTGCAGTCTCAAAAACCATTAAGCGCTATGATTGAACTGGCTCTCATGAGGACCGCCACAGGAATGGAAGACCCAGAGTTACCTCTGCTGCAGAGGATAAGTTCATTAGAGTTACCAGCCTCAAAAATCAAATAAAATCAAATTGTATTTGTCACATACACGTGTTTAGCAGATGTTATAGCAGGTGTAGAGAAATGCTTGTGCTTCTAGCTCCGACAGTGCAGTAATATCTAACAATTTCACAACATATACCCAATACACACAAAAAAGTAAGGAATGGGATTTAAGAATATATATGGACGAGCAATGACAGAGCGGCATGGACTAAGATACAGTAGAATATTATAGAATAGAATGCAGTATATACATATGAGATGTGTAGTGCAAGATATGTAAACATTATTAAAGTGACTAGTGTTCCATTTTTTTAAGTGACCAGTGATTTCTAGTCTATGGCTATAGGCAGCAGCCTCTAATGTGCTAGTGATGGCTATTTAACAGTCTGATGGCCTTGAGATAGAATCTGTTTTTAATTGTCTCGGTCGCAGCTTTGATGCATCTGTACTGACCTCGCCTTCTGATAGCGGGGTGAACAGGCAGTGGCTCGGGTGGTTGATGTCCTTGATGATCTTTTTGGCCTTCCTGTGACATCGGGTGCTGTATGTGTCTTGGAGGGCGGGTAGTTTGCCCCCGGTAATGCGTTTGGCAGACCGCACCACCCTCTGGAGAGCCCTGCGGTTGTGGGCGGTGCAGTTGCCGTACCAGGCAGTGATACAGCCCAACAGGATGCTCTCAATTGTGCATCTGTAAAAAGTTTGTGAGGGTTTTAGGTGATAAGCCACATTTCTTCAGCCTCCTGAGGTTGAAGAGACACTGTTGCACCTTGTTCACCACACTGTCTGCGTGGGTGGACCATTTCAGTTTGTCGGTGATGTGTACGCCAAGGAACTTGAAGCTTTCCACCTTCTCCACTGCGGTCCCGTCGATGTGGATAGGGGGGTGCACCCTCTGCTGTTTCCTGAAGTCCACGATCATCTCCTTTGTTTTGTTGATGTTGAGTGAGAGGTTATTTTCCTGGCACCACACTCCCAGAGCCCTCACCTCCTCCCTGTAGGCGGTGTGATTGTTGGTAATCAAGCCTACTATGGTTGTGTCGTCTGCAAACTTGATGATTGAATTGGAGGCGTGCTTGGCCACGCAGTCATGGGTGAACAGGGAGTACAGGAGGGGGCTGAGCACGTACCCTTGTGGGGCCCCAGTGTTGAGGATCAGCGAAGTGGAGATGTTGTGTCCTACCTTCACCACCTGGGAGCAGCCCGTCAGGAAGTCCAGGACCCAGTTGCACAGGGCGGGGTTCAGACCCAGGGCCTCGAGCTTAATGATGAGCTTGGAGGGTACTATGGTGTTGAATGCTGAGCTATAGTCAATGAACAGCATTCTTACATAGGTATTCCTCTTGTCCAGATGGGATAGGTCAGTGTTCAGTGTGATGGCAATTGCATCATCTGTGGATCTATTGGGGCGGTAAGCAAATTGAAGTGGGTCTAGGGTGACAGGTAAGGTCCATATGATCCTTGACTAGTCTCTCAAAGCACTTCATGATGATAGAGGTGAGTGCTACAGGGCGATAGTCATTTAGTTCAGTTACCTTTGCGTTCTTGGGTACAGGAACAATGGTGGCCCTCTTGAAGCATGTGGGAAGTGTAGACTGGGAAAGGGAGAGATTGAATATGTCCATAAACACACTAGCCAGCTGGTCTGCATATGCTCTGAGGATGCGGCTAGGGCCGGCAGCCTTGCGGGGGTTAACATGCTTAAATGTCTTAATCACGTCGGCCATGGAGAAGGAGAGGCCACAGTCCTTGGAAGTGGGCCTCGTCAGTGGCACTGTGTTATCCTCAAAGCAGGCGAAGAAGGTGTTTAACTTGTCTGGAAGCGAGACGTGGCTGGATTTCTTTTTGTAGTCCGTGATTGTCTGTAGACCCTGCCACATACGTCTCGTGTCTGAGCCGTTGAATTGCGAAACTACTTTGTCTCTATACTGATGTTTTGCCAGTTTAATTGCCTTGCGGATTGAGAAGCTACACTGTTTGTATTCTGCCATATTCCAAGTCAACTTGCCATGTTTGAATGCGGTGGGTCGCGCTTTCAGATTTGCGCGAATGCTGCCGTCTATCCACGGTTTCTGGTTAGGGTAGGTTTTAATAGTCACAGTGGGCACAACATCACCTATACACTTCCTGATAAACTCAGTCACTGTTTCAGTGTATATGTCTAAATTATTTTCGGAAGCTACCCGGAACATATCCCAGTCTGCGTGATCAAAACAATCTTGAAGCGTGGATTCCGATTGGTCAGACCAGCGTTGAATAGTCCTTAGCACGGGTACTTCCTGTTTGAGTTTCTGCCTATAGGAAGGGAGAAGCAAAATGGAGTCGTGGTCAGATTTGCCAAAAGGAGGGCGGGGGAGGTCCTTATAACCATCCCGGAAGTTTGAATAGCAATGGTCGAGGATTTTAGCAGCGCGAGTACAACAGTCGACATGTTGATAGAACTTCGGCAGCCTAGTCCTAAAATTTGCTTTCCCGAGTGGCGCAGTGGTCTAAGGCACTGCATCACAGTGCTAGCTGTGCCACTAGAGATCCTGGTTCGAATCCAGGCTCTGTCGTAGCCGGCTGCGACCGGGAGACCCATGGGGCGGTGCACAATTGGCCCAGCGTCGTCCAAGGTAGGGGAGGGAATGGCCGGCATGGATGTAGCTCAGTTGGTAGAGCATGGCGTTTGCAACGCCAGGGTTGTGGGTTCGATTCCCACGGGGGGCCAGTATAAAAAATTATGTATACACTCACTAACTGTAAGTCACTCTGGATAAGAGCCCAAGCAAGTCTCTTCTTCTGCTAAATGACTAAAATGTTGAATGTTAAAATCCCTGGCTACAATAAATGCAGCCTCAGGATATGTGGTTTCCAGTTTGTATAAGGTCCAGTGAAGTTATTTGAGGGACGCGGTTGTATCGGCTTGAGGGGGGATATAGACAGCCGTGACTATAACCGAAGAAAATTATCTTGGGAGATAATACGGTCGGCATTTGATTGTGAGATATTCTAGGTCGGGTGAACAGAAGGACTCGAGTTCCTCTATGTTACTACAATTACACCACGAGTCGTTAATCATGAAACACACTCCTCCGCCCTTCTGCTTCCCGGAGAGATATTTATTCCTGTCTGCGCGATGAATTGAGAACCCATCTGGCTGGACCGATTCTGACAGAATATGTTACAGGCCTTGATGTCTCACTGGAAAGAAATCCTTGCCCGTAGTTCGTCAAGCTTGTTAACCAAAGATTGAACATTAGCGAGTAGAATATTTGGAAGCGGTGGGTGGTGTGCGCGCCTCCTAAGTCGGACCAGCAGGCCGCTCCGAGTGCCTCTCCTCCGTCGGCGATGTTTTGGGTCAGCCGCTGGAATCAATTCAGTTGCCATGGGGAGAGCAAACAAAGGATCTGCTTCGGGAAAGTCGTATTCCTGGTCGTAATGCTGGTGAGTTACCGGCGCTCTGATATCCAATAGTTTTTCCCGGCTGTATGTAATGATGCAAAACACTTTCTAAGCTAATAATGTAAAAAATTATACATAAAAAAATAAAATACTGCAAAGTTTTCCTAAGAGCTAGTCGCGAGGCCGCCATCTTCGTCGGCGCCAGGAGGTGTCCTTTGCAGTATTTTGCCCAAATAAATGCTTCACGGAGTTCAAGTCACAGACACATCTCAACATCAACTATTCAGTGGAATGTATGAATCCGGCCTTCATGATCGAATTGCTGCAAAGAAACCACTACTAAAGGACACCAATAATAAGAAGAGACTTGCTTGGGCTAAGAAACACAAGCAATGGATATTAGACAGGTGGAAATTTTAGATTTTTGGTTCCAACCGCCATGTCTTTGTGAGACGCGGTGTGGGTGAACGGATGATCTCTGCATGTGTGGCTCCCACAGTAAAGCATGGAGGAGGAGGTGGTATGGTGTGGGGGTACTTTGCTGGTGACACTGTCTGTGTCTTAACCAGCATGGCTACCACAGCATTCTGCAGTGATACGCCATCCCATCAGGTTTGGGCTTAGTGGGACTATCATTTGTTTTTCAACAGGACAATGACCCAATACACCTCCAGGCTGTGTAAGGGCTATTTTACCAAGAAGGAGAGTGATGGAGAGCTTCAGATGACCTGACCTCCACAATCCCCCGACTCAACCAAATTGAGATGGTTTGGGATGAGTCGGATCGCAGGGTGAAGGAAATGCAGCCAACAAGTGCTCAGCATATGTGGGAACTCCTTCAAGACTGTTGAAAAAACATTCCAGGTGAAGCTGGTTGAGAGAATGCCAAGAGTGTGCAAAGCTGTCATCAAGGGTGACTATTTGAAGAATCTCAAATATAAAATATATTTTGATATGTTTAACACTTTTCTGGATACTACATGACTCAATACAGTGGGGAGAACAAGTATTTGATACACTGCCGATTTTGCAGGTTTTCCTACTTACAAAGCATGTAGAGGTCTGTAATTTTTATAATAGGTACACTTCAAATGTGAGAGACAGTATCTAAAACAAAAATCCAGAAAATCACATTGTATGATTTTTAAGTAATTAAATTGCATTTTATTGCATGACATAAGTATTTGATCACCTACCAGCCAGTAAGAATTCCGGCTCTCACAGACCTGTTAGTTTTTCTTTAAGAAGCCCTCCTGTTCTCCACTCATTACCTGTATTAACTGCACCTGTTTGAACTCGTTACCTGTATAAAAGACACCTGTCCACACATTCAATCAAACAGACTCCAACCTCTCCACAATGGCCAAGACCAGAGAGCTGTGTAAGGACATCAGGGATACAATTGTAGACCTGCACAAGGCTGGGATGGGCTACAGGACAATAGGCAAGCAGCTTGGTGAGAAGGCAACAACTGTTTGCGCAATTATTAGAAAATGGAAGAAGTTCAAAATGACGGTCAATCACCCTCGGTCTGGGGCTTCAATGATCATGAGGAAGGTGAGGGATCATCCCAGAACTACACGGCAGGACCTGGTCAATGACCTGAAGAGAGCTGGGACCACAGTCTCAAAGAAAACCATTAGTAACACACTACACCGTCATGGATTAAAATCCTGCAGTGCACGCAAGGTCTCCCTGCTCAAGCCAGCGCATGTCCAGGCCCGTCTAAAGTTTGCCAATGACCATCTGGATGATCCAGAGGAGGAATGGGAGAAGGTCATGTGGTCTGATGAGACAAAAATAGAGCTTTTTGGTCTAAACTCCACTCGCCGTGTTTGGAGGAAGAAGAAGGATGAGTACAACCCCAAGAACACCATCCCAACCATAAAGCATGGAGGTGGAAACATCATTATTTGGGGATGCTTTTCTGTAAAGGGGACAAGACGACTGCACCATATTGAGGGGAGGATGAATGGGGCCATGTATCGTGAGATCTTGGCCAACAACCTCCTTCCCTCAGTAAGAGCATTGAAGATGGGTCGTGGCTGGGTCTTCCAGCATGACAACGACCCGAAACACACAGCCAGGGCAACTAAGGAGTGGCTCCGTAAGAAGCATCTCAAGGTCCTGGAGTGGCCTAGCCAGTCTCCAGACCTGAACCCAATAGAAAATCTTTGGAGGGGGCTGAAAGTCTGTATTGCCAAGCGACAGCCCCGAAACCTGAAGGATCTGGAGAAGGTCTGTATGGAGGAGTGGGCCAAAGTCCCTGCTGCAGTGTCTGCAAACCTGGTCAAGACCTACAAGATATGTATGATCTCTGTAATTGCAAACAAAGGTTTCTGTACCAAATATTAAGTTCTGCTTTTCTGATGTATGAAATACTTATGTCATGCAATAAAATGCACATTATTTACTTAAAAATCATACAATGTGATTTTCTGGATTTTTGTTTTAGATTCCGTCTCTCACAGTTGAAGGGTACCTATGATAAAAATTACAGAGCTCTACATGCTTTGTAAGTAGGAAACCCTGCAAAATCGGCAGTGTATCAAATACTTCTTCTCCCCACTGTATGTGTTATTTCATAGTTTTGATGTCTTTAAAAGAAAGAAAACCTTTGAATGAGTAGGTGTTCTAAAACCTTTGACCGGTAGTGTATGTTTTATGGCTTTATACCCCCTGCTATATTGTGGATAAAGAGTTATCTGTTTAACAGAACGCAGAGAGTGTTCTTTAATGGAAGCCTTTCCAACATAATCAAGGTAGAATCAGGAATTCCCCAGGACAGTTGTCTCGGCCCCTTACCTTTCTTAATCTTTACTAATGATATGCCACTGGCCTTGAGTAATGCCAGTGTGTCTATGTATGCGGATGACTCAACACTATACACATCAGCTACTACAGCAAGTGTAATCACTGCAACACTTAACAAAGAGCTTCAGTTAGTTTCAGAATGGGTGGCAAGGAATAAGTTAGTCCTAAATATTTCAAAAACTAAATGCATTGTATTTGGGACAAATCCTTCACTAAACCCTAAACCTCAACTAAATATTGTAGTAAATAATGTGGAAATTGAGCAGGTTGAGGTGACTAAACTGCTTGGAGTAACCCTAGTTTGTAAACTGTCATGGTCAAAACATATTGATACAACAGTAGCTAAGATGGGGAGAAGTATGTCCATAATAACAGCACTATCAACAAGGCAGGTCCTACATGCCCTACTTTTGTCGCACCTGGAGTCCTGTTCAGTCTTGTGGTCAGGTGCCACAAAGAGGGACCTCGGAAATTACAATTGGCTCAGAACAGGGCAGCACGCCTGGCTCTTAAATGTACACGGAGAGCTAACTTTAATAATATGCATGTAAATCTCTCATGGCTCAAAGTGGAGGAAAAATTGACTTCATGACTACTTGTTTTTGTAAGAAGTGTTGACATGCTGAATGCACTGAGGTGTCTTTTTAAACTACTAGTACACATGTCGGACACCCATGCATACCCCACAAGACATGCCACCAAAGGTCTCTTCACAATCCCCAAGTCAAGAACAGACTATGGGAGGCACACAGTACAACATAGAGCCATGGCTACATGGAACTCTATTCCACAACAGGTAACTGATACAAGCAATGGAATCAGATTTAAAAAACAGATACAAATAAACCTTATGGAACAGCGGGGACTGTGAAGAGACACACACAGGCACAGACACACATACACATGATAAGACTCTACACACACATACACATGGATGTTGTATTGTAAATATGTGATAGCGGAGTAGTGGCCTGATGGAACACACTAAATGTATTGGGTAAAGTGTTATGAAATGTAATGTCATGTAATGATCTTAGGCTTGTGTGCAGCTGCTTGGCCATCGAAACCCATTTCATTAAGCTCCCGACGAACAGTTATTGTGCTGACGTTGCTTCCAGAGGCAGTTTGGAAGTCGGTAGTGAGTTTTGCAACCGAGGACAGACTATTTTTACGATTCAGCACTTGTTGGTCCCGTTCTGAGCTTGTGTGGCCTACCACTTCGCGGTTGAGCCGTTGTTGCTCCTAGACATTTCCACTTCACAATAACAGCAATTAGAGTTGACAGGGGCAGCTCTAGCAGGACATACATTTTATGAACTGTGCCACATTGAAAGTCACTGAGCTCTTCAGCAAGGCCATTCTACTGCCAATGTTTGTCTATGAAGATTGCATGGCTGTGTGCTCGATTTAATACACCTGTCAGCAACGGGTGTAGCTGAAATAGCCGAATCCACTAATTTGAAAGGGTGTCAACATACTTGTATATACAGTTGAAGTCGGAAGTTTACATACACTTAGGTTGGAGTCATTAAAACAAGTTTTGGCAAGTCGGTTAGGACATCTACTTTGTGCATGACACAAGTAATTTTTCCACAATTGTTTACAGACAGATTATTTCACTAATAATTCACTGTATCACAATTCCAGTGGGTCAGAAGTTTACATACACTAAGTTGACGGTGCCTTTAAACAGCTTGGAAAATTCCAGAAAATGATGTCACTGATTGACATCATTTGAGTCAATTGGAGGTGTACCTGTGGATGTATTTCAAGGCCTACCTTCAAACTCAGTGCCTCTTTGCTTGACATTATAAGAAAATCTAAAGAATCAGCCAAGACCTCAGAAAAATAATTGTAGACCTTCAAAAGTCTGGTTCATCCTTGGGAGCAATTTCCAAATGCCTGAAGGTACCACGTTCATCTGCACAAACAATAGTACGCAAGTATAAACACCATGGGACCACACAGCCGTCATACCGCTCAAGAAGGATACGCGTTCTGTCTCCTAGAGATGAACGTACTTTGGGGTGAAAAGTGCTAATCAATCCCAGAACAACAGCAAAGGACCTTGTGAAGATGCTGGAGGAAACAGGTACAAAAGTATCTATATCCACAGTAAAACGAGTCCTATATCGACATAACCTGAAAGGTCGCTCAGCAAGGAAGAAGCCACTGCTCCAAAACCGCCATAAAAAAGCAAGACTACGGTTTGCAACTGCACATGGGGACAAAGATCATAATCTTTGGAGAAATGTCCTCTGGTCTGATGAAACAAAAATAGAACTGTTTGGCCATGATGACCATTGTTATGTTTGGAGGAAAAAGGTGGGACCTTGCAAGCCAAAGAACACCATCCCAACCGTGAAGCACGGGGGTGGCAGCATCATGCTGTGGGGGTGCTTTGCTGCAGGAGGGACTGGTGCACTTCACAAAATAGATGGCATCATGAGGAAGGAAAATTATGTGGATATATTGAAGCAACATCTCAAGACATCAGTCAGGACGTTAAAGCTTGGTCGCAAATGGGTCTTCCAAATGGATAATGACCCCAAGCATACTTCCAAAGTTGTGGCAAAATGGCTTAAGGACAACAAAGTCAAGGTATTGGAGTGGCCATCACAAAGCCTTGACCTCAATCTTATAGAAAACCTGACTCAGTTACACCAGCTCTGTCAGGAGGAATGGGCCAAAATTCACCCAACTTATTGTGGGAAGCTTGTGGAAGGCTACCCGAAATGTTTGACCCAAGTTAAACAATTTAAAGGCAATGCTACCAAATACTAATTGAGTGTATGTAAACTTCTGATCCACTGGGAATGTGATGAAAGAAATAAAAGCTGAAATAAATCATTCACTCTACTATTATTCTGACATTTCACATTCTTAAAATAAAGTGGTGATCCTAACTGACCTAAGACAGGGAATGTTTACTAGGATTAAATGTCAGGAATTGTGAAAAACTGAGTTTAAATTTATTTGGCTAAGGTGTATATAAACTTCCGACTTCAACTGTATATATAATAGCGCTCACTGTTGCCCCTAGTGGCCGGTTTGGATGTGCTGTACCCAAAATGTGCTGTGATTTCAATGGTAAACATTGTAGTGTTGATTAAAGATAAAACATGAATGTGCAACTTTGACAAGTTTTGAATCACACAGTATTCATGTTCATAACATTGTCTACACAGTGTTGCTGAAATTTTGCATTTCCGTTTTCTGGTTTACGGAACAAAACATTTTTGGTGGGTGGCCCTTGAACTATTAATCTCTTGGCAAATGTTCTCTGGTGTGCTACAGAGTATAATGAAGTTGAACATGACTCTAGTATCTTTGATACACAGTCCCTCTCTTGTCCCGGATGGCTCAGTTTGGCTTTGAAAAGCTGCATTGCACCAGCATTATAATGAATTGTGACAAACACCCCTCATATCAGTTTCACAAGAACAAAGACAACCACTGGAAAGACACACAAATAAGCTACTTTGTGAATTTCCGTTCACAGGTCAAGTCCCATAATCCTGCACTATCCAATGGAGGGAGAACAATACAATAGCAGTGAGAAGAGACACACAGCATACAACACAGCTGAAAAACACAGCTGAAAAAGAGCACCAACAAAGGGTGGATGACAATTGTTCATATCTGTCTCGAAGGACCATGAAATAGAGTGCCATCTTGTAAGAGTGCCATCTTGTACCAGTCTCATTAGGAACAAAAGGCCAGAGTCCCTGGTTATAGAGAGGCTACAGAGTTTATGACCCTAGACTCATAGACACTGCTTGCTGCAGAAGAAAGGGAACGTTAGAAAGTCACACTTTATGAGAGGGCTCAGGGTTTTCTACATCAGCAGAACCCCACTATTTTAATGGAGGATAGAATGACTATATTTTCCTCACTATGTTTCTCTGATTTAACACTCTTAGAAAGAAGAGTTCCAAAAAGGTTAATCGGCTGTCCCTATAGGAGAACCATTTTTGGTTCCAGGTAGAACCCTTTTGGGTTCCATGTAGAACCCTCTGTAGACAGTAGCGGTGCGTGGGTAATATCACTAAGGAAGCCAAACCAAGCCAGTAAAAAAGCCATATTACAACCTATGTTGTGATATTTGTGTTGTTTGCTCTATAACCCATTTGTTCATACACCACCGTGATATACAATAAGGCTGTGACAACAAAAAGACAACAGTCACACAGTGGCGGAATAAATTCAACTACACATACGTTTGCCTCATCACAAAACCAGAGAGCAACATCTGTCCAGTGAAGTCCACAAAGCAAATATTGCATGTAACAAATAGTTACATGATCTGCTGCATCGTCAAGCAAGTTAATGTTTTCAACAGTTTACTAAACAACTACTGATTTAGAACCACAGAGTTACCTCAAGTCAGCACAAAGACAACAGGAGCACTGCCTTCACTATTCCAACACCATTTCAACTTAAACATTGAAACATCATCAAATCAACAAGGCTATATACTGTATGCTTATTTTAATACACTGAAAACAAATGTAAAGATACCAATAACAATTTAGTCTATTCAGTGTTGCTAAATATCATGTGGCCTTCCATGGTACTGATTTCTGTGTGAGTGTGTGTATGTGTGTGTGTGTGTGTGTGTGTGTGTGTGTGTGTGTGTGTGTGTGTGTGTGTGTGTGTGTGTGTGTGTGTGTGTGTGTGTGTGCATGTGCAAGGGAAACATTTTTTTTGACTCACCCTACATGTAGACTAGTTGAACGCCAATGCCATCCTCCTCTCTTTCATGATGGCAAAACGGTCTATGGCTCTGTCATACAGTACGCTTTTAGTTTTTGTTGTCATAGGCTACCTAGCTGAAATGCTTGCTATCCTAACTTCTTTGTATGGGCAACAATGAACCAGCTAAGTTAGCTAGCTAGTTAATGTGAGCCTACTAGGCTACATCTAGGCTACATATTGAACTTCAATCATCTCAGGCCAGTGGCACAATATTAATTTATGGTTAGATCAGAATCGCCGTCATAACCATTGGCCTGTACAGAGAATCAAGTCAAAACCACAAGTCCAAATCCCCATCTCCATCTATGGCTTAGGAAAGGTCCGATTTAGCAAGCTAGCTACTGCAGGACATCAACACAATGAGACCAGAAAGGCCAAATGCTTGCTGACATCAATCAATCAAATACTACGGCGTCAACATGTAATACTCTTTTTTTTTCCAGACATCATCAGATACATGTGCTACACATACTGAGACAGAGGGGCGCAGCGAATAGATGGTAAATAATGAAAATGTAATTTACTTTTTGTCAAATATTTTGGGAAACCTAGCTTCCATTGTCACTATGAACACACAGCACTATCTGTAGAACCAAAAGGGTTACTCTCTCTCTTCCATATGTTTCTCTCTCTCTCCATCCCTCTCTCTGGAGGCCCATTTCCCCTCATCATACTCTATAATTATATCACTGTCGCATGGAAAGGCAAATGTGTTGGAATACTGAAGGAATATTAATTAACGTGTCTTCGCAGCGGTGGTTATTAGGGTATTAGCTACTCAGAGAATTATCATGAAGTCCCTCTCTGTAATTAACGTGAGGTTAGTTAGGCAGCTCTGAGAGGACGGGGGGCTTGTCTGTCTCGACTGCTGCTGCTGCTGGGCACAAAATCTGGTCTGAACATTCACAGTGAGAAGTGACATGGTGTTGTACTATTGTAGTACGTGACATTGAAGAGCTTTCAAACATGCAAACATGCTTCAAACACATGTACAGTATATACCCAGTTTATTAGGTACACCCATCTAGTACCGGGTCGGACCCCCCTTTGCCTCCAGAACAGCCTGAATTCTTCTGGGCATGGAAACGTTGCTCAATTGGTATCAAGGGACCTAACGTGTGCCAGGAAAACATTCGCCACACTATTACACCAGCGCCACCAGCCTGTACCGTTGACACCAGGCAGGATGGGGCCATGGACTTATGCAGCTTATGCCAAATCCTGACAACTCAATATTAGGAAGGTGTTCCTTATATTGTGTATACTTAGTGTAGATCTATGTTACATTCAGCAAATCAGATCATGAATCTGTACTCCTGATTCCTGTTTACAAATATGAGCTCAAACAGGAAGTACCCATGACTCGCTCCGTTGAGAAATGGTAATCAGAATCAGAGATTATGCAACAGGATTGCTTTGCTATCGCTGATTGGAATATGTTCCGAGACTCTGCCGATAACATCGACGAGCTAACCACCTCGGTCACTGGCTTTATTCAGTGAAAGTTCGCTGCATCCCCAATTAAAAGCCCTGGATTAACATAACGGTTGGCGTAAACTAAAGGACAGGATTACCACACACAGGGCTATTGCAGACAACTCTGAGGCAACGGCTAAAGACAGGAACAAGTACAATAAGTCCCACTACGAACTCCACAGAGTCATCATACAAGCAAAGGGACAATATAGGAATAAGGTGGAATCATATTACATAGGCTCTGATACCCGCCGCATGTGGCAGGGGCTACAGTCCATTACGGATTACAAAGGAAGACCCAGCCGTGATCTGCCCAACGATGCCTCTCTACCAGACGAACTCAATGCATTTTATGCAAGCCTCAACAATAACAACACCGTGCCATGCATGAGGGCCCCCACTGACCCAGAGGACTGGGTGATCTCGCTCTCCGAGGCCGACGTGAGTAAGGTCTTTAATCAGGTCAACACTCGCAAGGCCGCAGGTCCGGACGGTATTCCAGGGCGCTTTCTCAGAGCATGCGCAGAACAACTGGCAGGCATATTCACTGTAATTTTACACCTCTCCTTGTCTCAGTCTGTATGCCACAATGACTACCTCCCTGTAGCACTTATCTGTAATCATGAAGTGTTGGTTGTGGCACACATCCACTCCATCATCCCAGACACCCTAGAGCCACTCCAATTTGCATACTGCCCCACCAAATCCATAGAAGTAGCAATCTCAATTGCACGCCACACTGCCCTCAACCACCTAGATAAGAGGAATACCTATATGAGAATGCTGTTAATTGACTAGAGCTCAGCGTTCAACACTATTGTCCCCTCCAACCTCGTCACCAAGCTAGGACCCTGGGACTTAACACCTCGGTCTGCAACTGGATCCTGGACTTACTGACGGACCGACCCCAGGTGATGAGGGTAGGCAACATCACCTCTGCCACACTGACCCTCAACACGGTGGCCCCACAGGGGTGTGTACTTAGTCCCCTCCTATACTCCCTATTCACCGACGACTGCGGGGCCACGCACGACTCAAACACTATCATCAAGTTTGCTGACGACACAACAGTGGTAAGCCTGATCACTGGCGACGATGAGACAGCCTACAGGGAGGAGGTCAGTGACCTGGCAGTGTGGTGCCAGGACAACAACCTCTCCCTCAACATCAGTAAGACCAAGGAGCTGATCTTGGACTACAGGAAACGGGGGCGCGAGCACATTGACGGAGCTACAGTGGAGCGGGTCGAGAGCTTCAAGTTCCTCAGTGTCCAAATCACTAAGGACTTAAAATGGTCCACACGCGCACATAGCAGTGAAGTCACTTCAGGAGGTGGAAAAGGTTTGGCATGGACCCTCAAATCCTAAAGAAGTTCTACAGCTATACCATTGAGAGCATCTTGACTGGCTTCATCATTGCTTGGTATGGCAACAGCACCGCCCTCGATCGCATGGTGCTACAGAGGGTGGTGCGGACAGCCCAGCACATCACTGCCATCCAGGACCTCTATATCCCGTGTAGTTCAGTTGGTAGAGCATGACGCTTGCAACGCCAGGGTTGTGGGTTCGATTCCCACGGGGGGCCAGTATGAAAATGTATGCACTCACTAACTGTAAGTCGCTCTGGATAAGAGCATCTGCTAAATGACTAAAATGTAAATGTATATCAGGCGGTGTGAAAGGAAGGCCCAGAAAAGTGTTAAAGACTCTGACCATCCAAGCCATAGACTGTTCTTTCTGCTTCTGCACGGCAAGCGGTACTGGTGCATCAAGTCTGACACCAACATCTCCTGAACAGCTTTTATCCCCAAGCCATAAAACTGCTAAATAGCTAACGAAATGCCTACATGGACTATCTGAGTTGACGATTTATTTATTTGTTATTTTTGCACACTCACAGGACTTTACACATTCACGCAAACTGACATACCAACACACACATACACTCAATTTGTTCACACAAATAACATGCTGTGACGAGTACTGAGTATACGAAGAGGCAGGACGCAGGAATTAACAAGGTCAAGGTTTACTTAACAATGATCTAGAGAAATAACAACGATAGAGTAAACAACACGAAGCTTAACAATCAAACACACAACATCATCCAGAACAGTCCAGGGCTAAATAGTGGTGGTGATGAGATGATGAGGTGCAGGTGCGCTGGATGTGATTAGGGTGTGTTGGGTTTCCATTCCGGTGCTGCCAAGTGGTGCGCTCAGACCGGTGGCTCAGTAGACCGGTGAATCAGAGCGCCGGAGGGTAACAACGGGAGGAGACATGACACATAAACACACATTTATACTGACTCTACACACACACACACACACACACACACGCGTGCGCACACACACACACACACACACACACACACAATCATTATATACGCTGCTTCTACTCTGTTTAACATACAGTGGGGAGAACAAGTATTTGATACACTGCCGATTTTGCAAGTTTTCCTACTTACAAAGCATGTAGAGGTCTGTAATATTTATCATAGGTACACTTCAACTGTGAGAGACGGAATCTAAAACAAAAATCCAGAAAATCACATTGTATGATTTTTAAGTAATTAATTTGCATTTTATTGCATGACATAAGTATTTGATCACCTACCAACCAGTAAGAATTCCAGCTCTCACAGACCTGTTAGTATTTCTTTAAGAAGCCCTCCTGTTCTCCACTCATTACCTGTATTAACTGCACCTGTTTGAACTCGTTACCTGTATAAAAGACACCTGTCCACACACTCAATCAAACAGACTCCAACCTCTCCACAATGGCCAAGACCAGAGAGCTGTGTAAGGACATCAGGGATAAAATTGTAGACCTGCACAAGGCTGGGATGGGCTACAGGACAATAGGCAAGCAGCTTGGTGAGAAGGCAACAACTGTTGGCGCAATTATTAGAAAATGGAAGAAGTTCAAGGTGACGGTCAATCACCCTCGGTCTGGGGCTCCATGCAAGATCTCACCTCGTGGGGCATCAATGATCATGAGGAAGGTGAGGGATCAGCCCAGAACTACACGGCAGGACCTGGTCAATGACCTGAAGAGAGCTGGGACCACAGTCTCAAAGAAAACCATTAGTAACACACCACGCCGTCATGGATTAAAATCCTGCAGCGCACGCAAGGTCCCCCTGCTCAAGCCAGCGCATGTCCAGGCCCGTCTGAAGTTTGCCAATGACCATCTGGATGATCCAGAGGAGGAATGGGAGAAGGTCATGTGGTCTGATGAGACAAAAATATAGCTTTTTGGTCTAAACTCCACTCGCCGTGTTTGGAGGAAGAAGAAGGATGAGTACAACCCCAAGAACACCATCCCAACCGTGAAGCATGGAGGTGGAAACATCATTCTTTGGGGATGCTTTTCTGCAAAGGGGACAGGACGACTGCACCGTATTGAGGGGAGGATGGATGGGGCCGTGTATTGCGAGATCTTGGCCAACAACCTCCTTCCCTCAGTAAGAGCATTGAAGATGGGTCGTGGCTGGGTCTTCCAGCATGACAATGACCCGAAACACACATCCAGGGCAACTAAGTTGTGGCTCCGTAAGAAGCATCTCAAGGTCCTGGAGTGGCCTAGCCAGTCTCCAGACCTGAACCCAATAGAAAATCTTTGGAGGGAGCTGAAAGTCCGTATTGCCCAGTGACAGCCCCGAAACCTGAAGGATCTGGAGAAGGTCTGTATGGAGGAGTGGGCCAAAATCCCTGCTGCAGTGTGTGCAAACCTGGTCAAGACCTACAGGAAACGTATGATCTCTGTTATTGCAAACAAAGGTTTCTGTACCAAATATTAAGTTCTGCTTTTCTGATGTATGAAATACTTATGTCATGCAATAAAATGCAAATTAATTACTTAAAAATCATACAATGTGATTTTCTGGATTTTTTGATTCCGTCTCTCACAGTTGAAGTGTACCTATGATAAAACTTACAGACCTCTACATGCTTTGTAAGTAGGAAAACCTGCAAAATCGGCAGTGTATCAAATACTTGTTCTCCCCACTGTATTTCCTGATGCCTAGTCACCTTACCCCTATACATATCTACCACCATCACTCCAGTATCCCTGCACATTGTAAATATGGTATTGGAACTGACCCTACAGTGCCTTCAGAAAGTATTCATACCCCTTGACTTATTCCACATTTTGTTGTTCTACAGCCTGAATTCAAAATGGATGATATGTTGTTTTTTTTTCTCACACACACACACACACACACACACACAATACCCCTAAATGACAAAGTGAAAACATGTTTTTATAATCATTTATTGAAAATGAAATAGAGGAATTTGTAATTTACATATTTATTCACACCCCTGAGACAATACTGTGTAGAAGCATCTGGATTGTGCAACATTTGCCCATTATCCTTTTCAAAATTCTTTAAGCTCTGTAAAATTGTTTGTTGATCATTGCTAGGCAACCATTTTCAGGTTTAGAAATAGATTTTCAAGTAGATTTAAGCCAAACTGTAACTCGGCCACTCAGGAACATTCACTGTCTTCTTGGTAAGCAACTCCAGTGTAGATTTGGCCTTGTGTTTTAGGTTATTGTCCTGCTGAAAGGTGAATTAAACTCCCAGTGTCTGGTGGAAAGCAGACTGAACCAGGTTTTCCTCTAGGATTTTGCCTGTGCTTAGCTCCATTCCATTATTTTTTTATCCTGAACAACTCCCCAGTCCTTAACGATTACAAGCATACAAATAACATGATGCAGCCACCACTATGCTTGAACATATGAAGATACTCAGGAATATGTTTTATTGGATTTTCCCCAAATATAACATTTTGTGAATTTCTTTGCCACATTTTTTGCAGTATTACTTTAGTGTCTTGTTAATGTTTTGGCTTTGATACCGAAAATAACTTTTAGATATAAGGAAAGGCAAAAAAATTGTGGTATGGTAAAGTTGGGGGGAAAACGTCTTAGTATGAAAGGGATATCAGTCTTGTCTCAGGGGAGCATCCTACAGGGCATTTACCATAGGGCCAATGGTCTGTCTGAGAGCCGTGGGGTGTAAAAGACAGAGAGGCTTAATCTCCCCCCTCCCCTAAATCATTAATAACGCAAGTCTTATTTGATTACATCTGCATGAGTTCTTTGGAGCATGAGACAGGCCATTTCGACCAGGAAAAGTAGGACAGAGCACAAAACAAAACCACCTTTTTGGAAAAATGGAAGCATCTTACTAAAGATTCACACTGAAATATGGGTTATAGCTTCAAAGAATGTATTGACTCTTTGGTGAAAAAGATATGGATGGTAATACTTGAACTGCAAGAATGTGTATTAAGATTAATTTGTGACCAGAAACTAACTTGTAACCTGTGATATACTGTATATGCATAGCTCCCACTTTCATGCAATGTTGCACTTAAACTTTATCATAATTTAAATGTACTTTATACTTTGTAACACACGACTGACTAACTAAATCAGATGCAAGAGGCAGACATTATCTCCCAGCTGCCAATGTTCTCCCCATGTGGGAGAGGAATCCATGTCCCTACAGTGGAGCAGCTGCTAGAGAAAGTATACCTCTGTTTTTCATCCTACCCACCACCCAAACCCACCCACCTCACCAGGCTCAGAATACAAAACACTACTGTTCACCACAATATCACATCTAACTTTTTCTACATAAAAATCACAATACTACATACTACACAATACATCCAGCTACCCAGTTGATAATGTATGCCAGAGAGTGCAAACAAGCTAGCTGTTAAGAAAGCTGTTAGTTTGGCAATGGTAACACTGTGTTCACTCAAACCAGTGCTAATGTATGCTAAATAATACTGAGAAATATTTCGCCTGAGCTGAAATGATACTGGCTTGCCCATTAGACATGTTTGTCAAACAATGATGGTCCTATTCTATCAAACTAGTGACCAGGTTTCTGTGGTAAGGCCAAATAACATAGTTTTTTACAGTGCATTTGGAAAGTATTCAGACCCATTGACTTTTCCACATTTTGATACGTTACAGCCTTTATCTAAAATGAATTCAATAAAAAAAAATCCTCATCAATCTACACATAATACCCCATTATGACAAAGCAAAAATTGGTTTTTAGACATTTTTGCAAATGTATTACAAATAAAATAACTGAAATATCACATTTACATAAGTATTCAGACCCTTTACTCAGAACTTTGTTGAAGCACCTTTGGCAGCAATTACAGCCTCGAGTCTTCTTGGGTATGACGCTACAAGCTTGGCACACCTGTATTTGGGGAGTTTCTCCCATTCTTCTCTGCAGATCCTCTCAAGCTCTGTCAGGTTGAATTGGGAGGGTCGCTGCACAGCTATTTTCAGGTCTCTTCAGAGATGTTCAATCGGGTTCAAGTCCGGACTCTGGCTGGGCCACTCAAGGACATTCAGAGACTTGTCCCGAAGCCCCTCCTGCGTTGTCTTGGCTTTGTGCTTAAGGTCGTTGTCCTGTTGGAAGGTGAACCCTTGCCCCAATCTGAGGTCCTGAGCGCTCTGGAGCAGGTTTTCATCAAGGATCTCTCTGTACTTTGCTCCGTTCATCTTTCCCTTGATCCTGAGTAGTCTCCTAGCCCCTGCCGCTGAAAAACAAAAATGTCTAAAAACCTGTTTTCACTTTGTCATTATTCTAGTCCTCCTCTGTTCCTCTGGTGATGTAGAGGCTAACCCAGGCCCTGCAGCCCCCAGTATCACTCCTACTCCCCAGGAGCTATCATTTGTTGACTTCTGTAACCGTAAAAGTCTTGGTTTTCTGCACATAAATATCAGAAGCCTCCTTCCTAAGTTTGAGTTATTCACTGCGTTAGCACACTCCGCCAACCCTGATGTTCTAGCAGTGTCTGAATCCTGGCTTAGGAAGGCCACCAAAAATTCTGAAATTTCCATCCCCAACTATAACATTTTCCGTCTAGATAGAACTGCCAAAGGGGGTGGAGTTGCAATCTACTGTAGAGATAGCCTGCAGAGCTCTATCATACTAGCCCTCAATCTCACACAAATTATCAACGAACCTATCAGGTACAACCCTAAATCCGTAAACATGGGTACCCTCATAGATATCATCCTGACTAACTTACCCTCTAAATACACCTCCGCTGTCTTCAACCAGGATCTCAGCGATCACTGCCTTATTGCCTGCGTCCGTAACGGGTCCGCGGTCAAACGACCACCCCTCATCACTGTCAAACGCTCCCAAAAACACTTCAGCGAGCAGGCCTTCCTAATTGACCTGGCCCAGGTATACTGGATGGATATAGATCTCATTCCGTCAGTAGAGGATGCTTGGTTGTTCTTTAAAAGTAATTTCCTCTCAATCTTAAATAAACATGCTCCATTCAAAAAATACAGAACTAAGAACAGATATAGCCCCTGGTTCTCCTCAGACTTGACTGCCCTTGACCAGCACAAAAACATCCTGTGGCGTACTGCATTAGCATCAAATAGCCCCCGCGATATGCAACTTTTCAGGGAAGTTAGGAACCAATATACACAAGCAGTTAGGAAAGCAAAGGCTAACTTTTTCAAACAGAAATTTGCATCCTGTAGCACTAACTCCAAAAAGTTTTGGGACACTGTAAAGTCCATGGAAAATAAGAGCACTTCCTCCCAGCTGCCCACTGCACTGAGGCTAGGAAACACTATCACCACCGATAAATCTACAATAATCGAGAATTTCAACAAGCATTTTGCTACGGCTGGCCATGCTTTCCACCTGGCTACCACTACCCTGGCCACCAGCTCTGCACCCTCCGCTGCAACTTGCCCATGCCCCCCCCCCCCCGCTTCTCCTTCACACAAATCCAGACAGCTGATGTTCTGAAAGAGCTGCAAAATCTGGACCCCTACAAATCATCTGGGCTAGACAATCTGGACCCTTTCTTTCTAAAACTAGCCGCCGAAATTGTCGCAACCCCTATTACTAGCCTGTTCAACCTCTCTTTCGTAACGTCTGAGATCCCCAGAGATTGGAAAGCTGCCGCGGTCATCCCCCTCTTCAAAGGGGGTGACACTCTAGATCCAAACTGTTACAGACCCATATCCATCCTGCCCTGCCTTTCAAACGTTTTTGAAAGCCAAGTCAACAAACAGATCACCGACCATTTCGAATCCCACCGTACCTTCTCCGCTATGCAATCCGGTTTCCGAGCTGGTCATGGGTGCACTTCAGCCACGCTCAAGGTCCTAAACGATATTATAACCGCGATCGATAATAGACAGTACTGTGCAGCCGTTTTCATTGACCTGGCCAAGGCTTTCGACTCTGTCAACCACCGCATTCTTATTGGCAGACTAAATAGCCTTGGTTTCTCAAATGACTGCCTTGCCTGGTTCACCAACTACTTCTCAGATAGAGTTCAATGTGTCAAATCGGAGGGCCTGTTTTCTGGACCTATGGCAGTCTCTATGGGGGTGCCACAGGGTTCAATTCTTGGGCCGACTCTTTTCTCTGTGTATATCAATGACGTCGCTCTTGCTGCTGGTGACTCTCAGATCCACCTCTACGCAGACGACACCATTTTGTATACATCTGGCCCTTCATTGGACACTGTGTTAACAAACCTCCAAACGAGCTTCAATGCCATACAACACTCCTTCAGTAGCCTCCAACTGCTCTTAAACACTAGTAAAACTAAATGCATGCTCTTCAACCGAACGCTGCTTGCACCCGCCCACCCGACTAGAATCACTACTCTCGACGGGTCTGACCTAGAGTATGTGGACAACTACAAATATCTAGGTGTCTGGTTAGACTGTAAACTCTCCTTCCAGACTCACATAAAGAATCTCCAATCCAAAGTTAAATCTAGAATCGGTTTCCTATTTCGCAACAAAGCCTCCTTCACTCATGCTGCCAAACATGCCCTCGTAAAACTGACTATCCTACCGATCCTTGACTTCGGCGATGTCATTTACAAAATAGCCTCCAACACTCTACTCAGCAAATTGGATGTAGTCTATCACAGTGCCATCCGTTTTGTCTCCAAAGCCCCATATAATACCCACCACTGTGACCTGTACGCTCTTGTTGGCTGGTCCTCACTACATATTTGTCGCCAAACCCACTGGCTCCAGGCCATCTATAAATCACTGCTAGGCAAATCCCCGCCTTATCTTAGCTCATTGGTCACCATAGCAACACCCACCCGTAGTCTGCGCTCCAGCAGGTATATCTCACTGGTCATCCCCAAAGCCAACACCTCCTTTGGCCGCAATTCCTTCCAGTTCTCTGCTGCCAATGACTGGAACAAATTGCAAAAATCTCTGAAGCTGGAGACACTTATCTCCCTCACTAACTTTAAGCATCAGTTGTCAGAGCACCTTACCGATCACTGCACCTGTACACAGCCCATCTGAAATTAGCCCGCCCAACTACCTCATCCCTATATTGTTATTTATTTTGCTCATTTGTACCCCAGTATCTCTATTTGCACATCATCTCTTGCACATCTATCATTCCAGTGTTAATACTAATTGTAATTATTTTGCACTATAGCCTATTTATTGCCTTACCTCCATAACTTGCTACATTTGCACACACTGTATATATATGTATTTCTGTTGTATTTTTGACTTTGTTTTGTTTTACCCCATATGTAACTCTGTGTTGTTGTTTTTATCGCACTGCTTTGCTTTATCTTGGCCAGGTCGCAGTTGTAAATGAGAACTTGTTCTCAACTGGTTTACCTGGTTAAATAAAGGTGAAATAAAAATAAATAAAAATAAATGGGGTATTGTGTGTAGATTGATGAGCATTTTTATTTATTTAATCCATTTTAGAATAAGGCTGTAATGTAACAACATTTGGAAAAAGTCAACGGGTCTGAATACTTTCTGAATGCACTGTAAGTGTCGAGATGATGCGTTAAATCCCCAACGAAGCTTTAGAGTTCTTATAGATGTACCGGAAAGACAATGTATGGTCCCCTGTAGCTCAGTTGGTAGAGCATGGCACTTGCAACGCCAGGGTTGTGGGTTCGTTTCCCACGGGGGGCCAGTATGAAAAATGTATGCACTCACAAACTGTTAGTCGCTCTAGATAAGAGCGTCTGCTAAATGACTAAAATGTAAAATGTAAGAGTGAAGGATAAACGGCACGAATATGTGCATGTAAGTAATGTACTAGTATTACACTCTTGAAACATTAGAGGCTCATTGATGCCAGTGAACTTTACTATAAAGCAATTACAGTATTTACTGTCATTTCAGAGAAGCATGTAGTTGGATACAAGTCCCATCCCCCAGGAAATCATATTCATAGATAAAACTACATAATGGTGCGTTTTACAGGCTCCTAACGAATTGCGCAACTGTGTGTGTTTTTTCACGTTATTTGTAACTTATTTTGTACATAATGTTTCTGCCACCGTCTCTTATGACCGAAAATAGCTTCAGGACAGCGATTACTCTCCTCGTACTGGACAAAGATTTCTTCTTTAACGATTCGGACACGAAGGATTTACTTCAGACACCCGACAAGGCCCAAATCCCTGTTATTCACAGGAGAAAGAGACAGAGATATCGGGGACGTAGGTCGGGGTGCCTTGTAAGGATCTGCCGGCGAGTGGGTAATCTGCCTCTACCATCAGTCCTATTAGCCAACGTACAATCATTGGATAACAAAATAGACGAGCTACGATCACGAATATCCTACCAACGGGACATTAAAAACGATAATATCTTTCACAGAGTCGTGCCTGAACGACGACATGGATAACATACAGCTGGAGGGGTTTACGCTGCATCGGCAAGATAGAACAGCGGCCTCCAGTAAGACAAGGGGTGGCGGTCTGTGTATATTTGTAAACAACAGCTGGTGCACGAAATCTAATATTAAGGAAGTCTCAAGGTTTTGCTCGACTGAGGTAGAATAGCTCATGATAAGCTGTAGACCACACTATTTATCAAGAGAGTTTTCTTCTATATTTTTCATAGCTGTCTATTTACCACCACAAACCGATGCTGGCACTAAGACCGCACTCAATGAGCTGAATAAGGCCATAAACAAACAGGAAAATACTCATCCAGAGACGGCGCTCCTAGTGGCCGGTGACTTTAATGCAGGGAAACTAAAATGAGTTTAATCAAATTTCTATCAGCATATTAAATGTGCAACCAGAGGAAAAAAATACTCTAGACCACTTACATTTCCAACCTGTCCCTGACCGAGTCTGTAATACATACATGTTTCAAGCAGACCACCATAGTCCCTGTGCCAAAGAACACTAAGGTAACCTGCCTAAATGACTACAGACCCATAGCACTCATGTCTGTAGAAAAGCTGGTCATGGCTCACATCAACACCATTATCCCAGAAACCCTAGACCCACTCCATTTTGCATACCGCCCCAACAGATCCACAGATGATGCAATCTCTATTGCACTCCACACTGCCCTTTTCCACCTGGACAAAAGGAACACCTACGTGAGATTGCTATTCATTGACTACAGCTCAGTGTTCAATACCATAGTGCCCTCAGAGCTCATCACTAAGCGAAGGACCCTGGGACTAAACACCACCCTCTGCAACTGGATCCTGGACTTCCTGACGGGCCGCCCCCAGGTGGTAAGGGCAGGTAACAACACATCTGCCACGCTGATCCTCAACACGGGGGCCCCTCAGGGGTGCATGCTCAGTCCCCTCCTGTACGCCCTGTTCACCAATGACTGCATGGCCAGGCATGAATCCAACACCATCATTAAGTTTGCCGACGACACAACAGTGGTAGGCCTGATCACCGACAATGACGAGACAGCCTGTAGGGAGGAGGTCAGAGACCTGGCCGTGTGGTGCCAAGATAACAACCTCTCCCTCAACGTGATCAAGACAAAGGAGATGATTGTGGACTACAGGAAAAGGAGGACCAAGCACGCCCCCATTCTCATCAACGGGGCTGTAGTGGAGCAGGTTGAGAGCTTCAAGTTCCTTGGCGTCCACATCACAAACAAACTATCATGGTCCAAACACACCAAGACAGTCGTGAAGAGGGCTCGACAAAGCCTATTCCACCTCAGGAGACTGAAAAGATTTGGCTTGGGTCCTCAGATCCTCATAACGTTCTACAGCTGCACCATCGAGATCATCCTGACTGGTTGTATCACTGCCTGGTATGGCAACTGCTCGGCCTCTGACCGCAAGGCACTACAGAGGGTAGTGCGTACGGCCCAGTACATCACTGGGGCCAAGCTTCTGCCATCCAGGACCTCTATAGACTATTTGCATTGTCCACCCCCACCCACCAACCCCCTATTTTACGCTGCTGATACTCTCTGTTTATTTTCTATGCATAGTCATTTTAACTCTACCTACATGTACATATTACCTCAATTACCTCGACTAACCTGTGCCCCCGCACATTGACTCTGTACCGGTACCCCCTGTATATAGCCTCGCTACTGTTATTTTACTGCTGCTCTTCAATTATTTGTTATTTCTATTTTGTATATCTATTTTTTTACTTAACACTTATTTTTCTTAAAACTGCATTGTTGGTTAAGGGCTTGTAAGTAAGCCTTTCACTGTAAGGTCTACACCTGTTGTATTCGGTGCATGTGACAAATAAAAATAGGTTTGATTTGATTTGATTCAATTTAGCGAAGAGGTGGAAGAGAAGGAACATCATTGGTCAACGCGCCATCATTGAGGTACCTGCCCAGCATAGGGGAAATGTCACCATATACTCAGCTATGAGCCACAATGGGATCCTCCACTGCCATACCACCCTTGGACTGTCACGGTTTCGGCCGAGGCTGCTCCTTCTCCTTGTTCGGGCAGGCTTCGGCGGTCGTCGTCTCCGGAGTACTAGCTGCCACCGTTCAATGTTTCGATGTTTGATTGGTTTTGTCTGTTTTGTTACACCTGTTCCTTGTTAGTGTTAATTATGCGTCCTATAAGTTCTCTTGGGTTTTGTCATGTGTTGTGTGTAATTGTTCGTGTCATTTTGGGATGCTAGTTCGTTTATTTCTCTCTGTGTTGTTTTGAGAGAGTTCCGCGCAGTGTGCGCCTTTTGTTTGTACTTTACCGGTGTGCGTAAAGTTCGCTTGCCTGCCTGGTTGTATTTAGCCGTGTTTGGCTTGTTCCTTTTTGTCTTCACTAAAGACGTTAGTACGAAGCCTCTGTGTGTCCTGCGCTTGATTCCACACCACATCTACACTCAACCTTGACAGAATTACACACCTTTCACCATGGAATCAGCAGGAGCAGCCGCACCTACCGAGGTTATTGAGGAACGCCTTCGTGGACAGGAGGACAGGATCAACCAGATCGGGCACGCTCTGGATAGAGTGATGAACACCCTCCATCGTTGGGAGACCAGCGGGGTACCCACGCCCCCACCTACCACACCATCACCATCGGTCAGTCCACCTGTCCAACTTCAGGAACCCAGTGGGATTCGGCTCTCGCTCCCGAGGGCGTACGACGGCACCGCTGCCGGGTGTCAGGGTTTCCTGTTGCAAGTCGAACTCTACCTCGCCACCGTACACCCGGCGCCCTCTGGACACGAGAGCGTTTCCGCCCTCATCTCCTGTCTCACCGGCAAGGCGTTGGAGTGGGCCAACGCCGAATGGAGGAGGATAGACGCCGCAACGATCACCTATGCGGAGTTCTCCCGCCGCTTCCGGGCAGTGTTCGACCATCCACCTGAGGGGAAGGCGGCGGGGGAGCGTCTATTCTACCTCCGGCAGGGGATGAGGAGCGCTCAAGAGTTTGCCCTGGAGTTTCGGACTCTAGCGGCAGATGCAGGGTGGAATGAGCGGGCCCTCATAGATCACTTCCGCTGCAGCCTCCGGGAGGACGTCCGTAGAGAGTTGGCGTGCAGGGACACCACTCTTACGTTTGACCAATTGGTTGACATGGCCATTCGGCTAGACACCCTGCTCGCCATCCGCGGACGTCCTGGGTGGGGGTCGCCCATTCCACCCTCCGGCACCTCCGAGCCGAGTCCCATGGAGCTCGGGGGTGCTGGCGCTAGAGAACGGAGGAGAAGGAGCCCGAGGGGGGCCGTCCCCTGCACCAACTGTGGCCGTGGAGGGCACACCGCGGCTAGGTGCTGGGGAGGGTCTCCTGGAGGACGAGACGGCAGGCCACACATTGGGGAGGCCTCCCAGGTGAGTAGGCGCCCCACTTACCTAGAGCTTTCTGTCGTGCACATAACCATACCTGTTTGTTTTTCACAGGTTGCACCTCGTTCCCAGCATAAGGCGCTAGTAGATTCAGGCGCAGCTGGGAATTTCGTAGATCGTAAATGTTGTATAGAGTTAGGGATCCCTCTCCTTCCGGTTAATAATCCCTTCCCTGTACATGCCCTAGATAGCCGTCCGTTAGGATCCGGGTTGATTAGGGAGGTCACAGTGCCACTTAGGATGGAGACGCAGGGGGGTCATGAGGAGACGATTCAGCTATATCTGATCGACTCTCCTGCGTATCCGGTGGTGCTGGGGCTTCCCTGGTTGATTACTCATGATCCTACCATTTCGTGGCGAGAGAGAGCTCTTAAGGGGTGGTCTGCCCAATGTGTGGGGCTATGTCTGGGTGTTTCCGTAGGGGCGACCTCGTTGGAGAGTCCAAACCAAATGCCCGCAATGCACGTTCCCCCCGAGTATGAGGATTTAGCAGTCGTGTTTAGCAAGGTGAGGGCGGCGCGATTGCCACCTCATAGACAGGGGGATTGTGCGATAGACCTCCAGGCAGGAGCTGCGCTCCCGCGGAGCCACGTGTATCCTTTGTCACAAGAGGAGAAGAGGGCGATGGAGACTTACATTGCCGAGTCTCTGAGACAGGGATACATACAGCCCTCCACTTCCCCTGCGTCCTCGAGCTTCTTTTTTGTGAAGAAAAAATATGAAGGTTTGCGCCCGTGTATTGATTACCGCGGTCTCAATCAGATTACTGTGAAATATAGTTATCCACTCCCTCTGATTGCGACTATGACGGAGTCATTACACGGGGCACGGTTCTTCACAAAATTGGACCTCAGGAGCGCATACAACTTGGTGCGCATTAGAGAGGGCGATGAATGGAAGACAGCATTTAGTACTACCTCGGGTCATTACGAGTATCTCGTCATGCCATACGGGTTAATGAATGCTCCATCAGTCTTCCAATCCTTTGTGGATGAGATTTTCCGGGACATGCAGGGGCAGGGAGTGGTCGTGTACATAGACGATATTCTGGTGTACAGTTCTACCCGAGTCGAGCATGTAGCCCTTGTGCGCCGAATGTTGAGGAGGCTGTTGGAGCATGACCTGTATGTCAAGGCAGAGAAATGTCTGTTCTTCCAGGAGTCGGTCTCCTTTTTGGGTTATCAGTTGTCCGCATCAGGGTTGAAGATGGAGGTTGACCGTGTGTCAGCCGTGCGTAATTGGCAAACCCCAACCACGGTTAAAGAGGTGCAGCAGTTCTTGGGCTTTGCGAATTACTACCAGAGGTTTATCCGGGGTTTTGGACAGGTGGCAGCTCCCATAACGTCCCTTCTGAAGGGGGGTCCGGTGTGCTTGTGGTGGTCAGCTGAGGCAAACAGGGCTTTTGGGAGACTGAAGGACCTGTTTACTTCGGCTCCGGTGCTGGCGCTTCCGGATCCCGCTTTACCAATCCAAGTGGAGGTGGACGCGTCAGAAGCCGGTATCGGGGCCGTTCTCTCGCAACGGTCCGGCACACCACCTAAACTCCGCCCCTGTGCTTTTTACTCGAAAAAGCTAAGTCCGGCGGAGCGAAATTATGACGTAGGGGACAGGGAGCTGTTAGCCGTGGTACAGGCCCTAAAGGTGTGGAGGCATTGGCTTGAGGGGGCTCAACACCCTTTTCCCATTTTGACTGACCACCGTAACCTGGAATACATTCGGGCAGCTAGGAGACTAAATCCTCGCCAGGCTCGGTGGACTATGTTTCTAGCCCGGTTCGTGTTTAAGATCACTTACATCCCTGGGTCCCAGAACGGGAAGGCAGACGCCCTGTCTCGGCGGTATGACACAGAGGAGAGGTCCGTTGAGCCCACTCCCATACTACCGAAGTCTTGTCTGGTTGCACCGGTGGTGTGGGAGGTCGATATGGAGATCGAGCGGGCGTTACGCACCGACCCTAGCCCTCCCCAGTGTCCGATGGGTCGGACGTACGTTCCGCTCGAGGTTCGGGATCGACTCATTTATTGGGCTCACACGTCACCCTCCTCTGGGCATCCAGGTATTGGCCGGACAGTGCACTGCCTTAGCACAAAGTACTGGTGGCCAACGTTAGCCAGGGATGTGAGGGTTTATGTCTCCTCCTGCTCGGTGTGTGCCCAGTGTAAGGCGCCCAGACACTTGCCCAGGGGTAAGTTACAACCCCTGCCCGTTCCACAACGACCCTGGTCTCACCTCTCGGTGGATTTTGTTACAGACCTTCCCCCCTCACAGGGGAATACCACCATCCTGGTCGTTGTGGATCGGTTCTCGAAGGCCTGTCGTCTCCTTCCCATGCCGGGTCTTCCTACTGCCCTACAGACCGCTGAGGCACTATTCACCCACGTCTTCCGGCATTACGGGGTACCCGAGGATATAGTGTCTGATCGAGGCCCCCAGTTTACCTCCAGAGTCTGGAGAGCGTTCATGGAGCGTTTGGGGGTTTCGGTGAGCCTTACCTCGGGTTACCACCCAGAGAGCAATGGGCAGGTCGAACGTGTAAACCAGGATGTGGGTAGGTTTCTGAGGTCGTATTGCCAGGGCCGGCCGGAGGAGTGGGCGAGGTATGTTCCCTGGGCCGAGATGGCACAGAACTCTCTCCGCCACTCCTCCACTAAACTAACTCCTTTCCAGTGTGTGTTAGGGTACCAGCCGGCTCTGGCACCTTGGCATCAGAGCCAGCTCGAGGCCCCTGCGGTGGATCAGTGGGTGCGGCGCTCGGAGGAGACGTGGAACGCTGCACACGTCCATCTGCAGCGGGCCATCCGTCGACATAAGACGAGCGCCGATCTCCACCGCAGTGAGGGGCCGGTGTACACACCGGGAGATCGAGTCTGGCTCTCGACCAGAAACCTGCCCCTCCGCCTGCCCTGCCGGAAGCTGGGTCGGCGGTTTGTGGGGCCTTTTAAAGTCCTGAGGAGATTGAACGAGGTGTGTTACAGGTTACAACTGCCAATTGATTACAAGAATATTAACCCCTCGTTCCAGCCAGACTCGATCTCCCGGTGTGTACACCGGCCCCTCACTGCGGTGGAGATCGGCGCTCGTCTTATGTCGACGGATGGCCCGCTGCAGATGGACGTGTGCAGCATTCCACGTCTCCTCCGAGCGCCGCACCCACTGATCCACCCTCTGCTCTTGTCCGTCTAGACCTGTCTGCTGCCTTTGATACTGTGAACCATCAGATCCTCCTCTCCACCCTCTCCGAGCTGGGCATCTCCGGCGCGGCTCACTCCTGGATTGCGTCCTACCTGACCGGTCGCTCCTACCAAGTGGCGTGGCGAGAAGCTGTCTCCGCACCACGTGCTCTCACCACTGGTGTCCCCCAGGGCTCAGTTCTAGGCCCTCTCCTTTTCTCCCTATACACCAAGTCACTTGGCTCTGTCATATCCTCACATGGCCTCTCCGATCATTGCTACGCTGACGATACACAACTAATCTTCTCCTTTCCCCCTTCTGATAACCAGGTGGCGAATCGCATCTCTGCATGTCTGGCAGACATATCAGTATGGATGACGGATCACCACCTCAAGCTGAACCCTGGCAAGACGGAGCTGCTCTTCCTCCCGGGGAAGGACTGCCCGTTCCATGATCTCGCCATCACGGTTGACAACTCCGTTGTGTCCTCCTCCCAGAGTGCGAAGAGCCTTGGCGTGACCCTGGACAACACCCTGTCGTTCTCCGCTAACATCAAGGCGGTGACCCGATCCTGCAGGTTCATGCTCTACAACATTCGGAGAGTACGACCCTGCCTTACACAGGAAGCGGCACAGGTCCTAATCCAGGCACTTGTCATCTCCCGTCTGGATTACTGCAACTCGCTGTTGGCTGGGCTCCCTGCCTGTGCCATTAAACCCCTACAACTCATCCAGAATGCCGCAGCCCGTCTGGTGTTCAACCTTCCCAAGTTCTCTCACGTCACCCCCCTCCTCCGCACACTCCACTGGCTTCCAGTTGTAGCTCGCATCCGTTACAAGACCATGGTGCTTGCCTATGGAGCAGTGAGGGGAACGGCACCTCCGTACCTTCAGGCTCTGATCAGTCCCTACACCCAAACGAGGGCATTGCGTTCATCCACCTCTGGCCTGCTGGCTCCCCTTCCTCTGCGGAAGCATAGTTCCCGCTCAGCCCAGTCAAAACTGTTCGCTGCTCTGGCATCCCAATGGTGGAACAAGCTCCCTCACGACGCCAGGACAGCGGAGTCACTCACCACCTTCCGGAGACATTTGAAACCCCACCTCTTTAAGGAATACCTGGGATAGGATAAAGTAATCCTTCTACCCCCCCCCCCCAAAAAAAAAATTAATAAAAAATGTTTAAAGTGGTTTATCCCACTGGCTATAGGGTGAATGCACCAATTTGTAAGTCGCTCTGGATAAGAGCGTCTGCTAAATGACGTAAATGTGCCCTTGAGCAAGGCACTTAACCCTAATTGCTCCTGTAAGTCGCTCTGGATAAGAGCGTCTGCTAAATGACTAAAATGTAAATGTAAAATGTACCATGTGTCTCTCCTCAGGCCGGTGGTAGCTGGTCCACTCCAGGACTATGAGATAGAAGAGACTCCTCCGCCCCCGCTGGACATCGAGGGGGCTCTGGCGTACACTGTTCGGTCCATCCTGGATTCGAGACGCCGGATGGGGGGTCTCCAATATCTCGTGGAGTGGGAGGGGTACGGCCCGGAGGAGCGGTGCTGGGTGCCGAGGAGGGACATCCTAGACCCGTCTCTTCTGACCGAGTTCCATCGTGGTCATCCCACGCGCCCTGCTCCGCGTCTTCCTGGTCGTCCTCGAGGCCGGGGTCGGCGCACGGCTGGAGCCGCGCGTCAAGGGGGGGGGGGGGTACTGTCACGGTTTCGGCCGAGGCTGCTCCTTCTCCTTGTTCGGGCAGGCTTCGGCGGTCGTCGTCTCCGGAGTACTAGCTGCCACCGTTCTATGTTTCGATGTTTGATTGGTTTTGTCTGTTTTGTTACACCTGTTCCTTGTTAGTGTTAATTATGCGTCCTATAAGTTCTCTTGGGTTTTGTCATGTGTTGTGTGTAATTGTTCGTGTCATTTTGGGATGCTAGTTCGTTTATTTCTCTCTGTGTTGTTTTGAGAGAGTTCCGCACAGTGTGCGCCTTTTGTTTGTACTTTACCGGTGTGCGTAAAGTTCGCTTGCCTGCCTGGTTGTATTTAGCCGTGTTTGGCTTGTTCCTTTTTGTCTTCACTAAAGACGTTAGTATGAAGCCTCTGTGTGTCCTGCGCTTGATTCCACACCACATCTACACTCAACCTTGACATGGACCATACAACACTGCCCATCTCCTTAATTTCCTGAACACCTTACATGACAATCTTTTTCAGCAAGAGCAGAGAGGACCAGGTGATCCTGAGCAGCAAATGTATGTTCTAATTTGGGACAACGTGAGTTTCCATCGGGCTACTCCGGTCCACAACTGGTTTGATGACCATCCCAGGTTTACAATTCTCTATCTCCCACCATATTCCCCATTTCTCAACCCCATTGATGAGTTGTTTTCAGCATGGCGGTGGAAGGTGTATTAACCTCAAAACCATGAACGCAAACCCCATGAACGTATGGCCCTTCTCCAGGCAATGGATGAGGCCTGTGTGACATTCCAGCAGAGTCCAGTCAGGGGTGGATGCATCATGCCAGAATATATTTCCCCCGCTGTCTGGCCAAGTAGAATATTGCCTGTGATGTTGATGAAAGTCTGTGGCCAGACTAAAACTGATTTTGTTTTCGCAATGGAGTATTTGTTTCTTGACTTTCTTGACTTTTATTTTGAGAAGGGAGTACATGATTTTGATTGCTGTGTTTCATTTTGCAAGACGTCTGTGGGGTTTGGGGAAATTGGCTAACTGTTTTGTGTTTTGTGTTTAGAATTTTGAGTACCTGAGATGTAGTTTCAGAAAATGTGTGTCAACAATTGGGAAAAACTGTAATATAGAGGATTATCTAAGTGAATTAATTCCTCTATCTATTTTTCTCTCAGAAACAGGGCCCTTGGTCATATCTTTGATAAAATCAAATTACAATATTCAAGAAGGGTGCAAACTCACTGTTTGCAGTTCATACCTGCTATTTATAAAGGGAATGAAAAATGAGATGTAGGACAAAAGTGCAAATCGGGTAAATGTTCAAATTAAGGCAACGAATATCTGGTATCTATTATCTATCCATCTGGTCAAGTAAAATACCTGCTTTTGACAGCAAAACAGAAAACTGCAATAACCTTATTTCTAATCCTTGTCTCTGGTAACATTGGTGAGACAACAGGCCTTTTTGTGATTACTCACAACATGTTCAACTTGAAATAGACATCAACTGAATTCTCTAAAATGTCTGATTCAGAGTAAATGAGAGTAAAGTCAATGTCTGATGTATTTTGGGGAAATGCATTGTGTGCAGGAATACACTAGGGTCGTGTGTTAACAGTTCAGAAGTCAGGAGGCTGCTGAGGGACAATGGCTCATAATAATGGCCAGAACGGAGCAAATGGAATGGCATCAAACACCTGGAAACCCTGTGTTTGATGTATTTGATACCATTACACCTATTCCGCTCCAGTCATTACCATGAGCCTGTTCTCCCCAATTAACACACAGTATTGTGTGTGTGTGTGTTTGTGTGTGTGTGTGTGTGTGTGTGTGGTTCAAGGAGAGGATTTCAAATCAAGATAAAACAGAGGAAATAATAGGGAAGGATGTAGAGAGAAAAGTAATTGTTTTATAAATTAAGTCTGCTCCTAGAAGAAGAATGTGTTGTTCTTGAATGAACTTTATTATATTTTTAAATAGAGTGATTGATACTTTTACTTTTAACTATCTCCTTAACTTTGATCTAAGAGTTTTAAATTAAACAGCCTTTTCAGCCAGTTTAAGTCTTCTCTTCTCTCTGCTATATTTCTATTTCATGCTGCTGCTTTACAAAACCCCAAATGGTGAGTTCAATGGTCAGGAAAAAATATTTTAATAAAAACTGCCTTTTCAATTATCAAATGAAACAGAGAACAATGACAAAGCTTTGTTGTTGTTATGATTCTGCTTCCCGCTAGTGTAGAATGCAGAGACAATATTCTCCTTCCACCATAGACTGTTTCCTTCGAAGATAAATGTTAATTGTTCATTTTCCACATCATTACATAAAACCACCGAGACAATCATTCTCCACCGAGGAAATTATTATTGGAGTGACCTGATACATTTCAGTCTGGTCATTCTGAGAAAATTCTAAGGTGGAAATTAATGTTCTCCTCTATTCATCAATAGGTGAGTTATTATTGGGCTACAGTCTGCTCATACAGTTGAAGTCGGAGGTTTACATACACCTTAGCCAAATACATTTAAACTCAGTTTTTCACAATTCCTGACATTTAATACTAGTAAAAATGACCTGTTTTAGGTCAGTTAGGATCACCACTTTATTTCAAGAATGTGAAATGTCAGAATAATAGTAGAGAGTATTATTTATTTCAGCTTTTATTTCATTCATCACATTCCCTGTGGGTCAGAAGTTACATACACGCATTTAGTATTTGGTAGCATTGCCTTTAAATTGTTTAACTTGGGTCAAACGTTTCGGGTAGCCTTCCACAAGCTTCCCACAATAAGTTGGGTGAATTTTGGCCCATTCCTCCTGACAGAGCTGGTGTAACTGAGTCAGGTTTGTAGGACTCCTTGCTCGCACACGCTTTTTCAGTTCTGCCCACACATTTTCTATAGGATTGATGTCAAGGCTTTGTGATGGCCACTCCAATACCTTTACTTTGTTGTCCTTAAGCCATTTTGCCACAACTTTGGAAGTATGCTTGGGGTCATTGTCCATTTGGAAGACCCATTTGCGACCAAGCTTTAACGTCCTGACTGATGTCTTGAGATGTTGCTTCAATATATCCACATCATTTTCCTTCCTCATTATGCCATCTATTTTGTGAAGTGCACCAGTCCCTCCTGCAGCAAAGCACCCCCACAGCATGATGCTGCCACCCCCGTGCTTCACGGTTGGCATGGTGTTCTTCGGCTTGCAAGGTCCCACATTTTTCCTCCAAACATAACAATGGTCATTATGGCCAAACAGTTCTATTTTTGTTTCATCAGACCAGAGGACATTTCTCCAAAAAGTACGATCTTTGTCCCCATGTGCAGTTGCAAACCGTAGTCTGGCTTTTTTATGGCGGTTTTGGAGCAGTGGCTTCTTCCTTTCTGAGCGGCCTTTCAGGTTATGTCGATATAGGACTCGTTTTACTGTGGATATAGATAATTTTGTTCCTGTTTCCTCCAGCATCTTCACAAGGTCCTTTGCTGTTGTTCTGGGATTGATTTGCACTTTTCACACCAAAGTATGTTCATCTCTAGGAGACAGAACACGTCTCCTTCCTGAGCGGTATGATGGCTGCGTGGTCCCATGGTGTTTATACTTGCGTACAGATGAATGTGGTACCTTCAGGCATTTGCTCCCAAGGATGAACTAGACTTGTGGAGGTCTACAATTGTTTTTCTGAGATCTTGGCTGATTTCTTTTGATTTTCCCATGATGTCAAGCAAAGAGGCACTGAGTTTGAAGGTAGGCCTTGAAATACATCGACAGGTACACCTCCAATTGACTCAAATTATGTCAATTAGCCTATCAGAACCTTCTAAAGCCATGACATCATTTTCTGGAATTTTCCAAGCTGTTTAAAGGCACAGTCAACTTAGTGTATGTACATTTCTGACCCACTGGAATTGTGATACATTGAATTATAAGTGAAATAATCTGTCTGTAAATAATTGTTGGAAAAATTACTTGTGTCATGCACAAAGTAGATGTCCTAACCGACTTGCCAAAACTATAGTTTGTTAACAAGACATTTGTGGAGTGGTTGAAAAACGAGTTTTAATGACTCCAACCTAAGTGTATGTAAACTTCCGACTTCAACTGTATCTGCTTTCACATCTCTCCAACTCATTCTTTAGTCTGTCACAATTGACTTAGTTTTGTCACATTGTTGATATCCTGTGTCACAGAGGGCTGAAGAAAGGAAAGGGACATTGTGTCCAAGCCCTTACAGAAAAAACACATGATTTCATATGCAAAACCACATGATTTCACATGACATTTCACATGTGAAAGCGTGTGAAAATGTGTTTTTGGAACACTTCACATGTAATCACACCATGTGTTTCATGAACACTTCACATGTGATCACGTTTTCACATGTGTAGTTTTATGTTATCACATGTTGCTTTACACGTTGTCACATGTTATCACATTAACTTCACATAACATCACATTTGATCAAATGAAAACATGCTTTTGGAACACTTCACATGTTATCACGTGAAATTCATGAGTTTTTTTCTGTAAGGGAAATCCTTGCAGCAGGAGACTGTCTGGAATTGTCCATCAGCTCAAGAGGTCAAACTGCTTCAACATTAGAACATCAGATGATAAATACAACTATTTATTTATTGATAAAGATTAATCGTTTTTTTCCCGAAAGCTTTTTCCGTTGCTACCTCAACAGGTTTATGCATCTCTGTTGCCAAGGAATATTTAATTCCTGAGTTGCACTTAGGAACCACATCAAGGTACCAGCACCTTCCTGAAATAGCCCCAAAATGTACCAAACATTTCAGAGGCAGATATACATGGAGCCTACTGCAGAATTGTTTTAACCACACTGGCTCTAGATGTAATCTCTGTGAGCACCTTAACAATATGCATCATTTCTCGTTCCTCCTTCAGCTCTGCTAACCCTAACAACAAATTAGCTGCTGTGTCTGTGTAGAACGCTGTAGCTGAATGTCATAAATTTGTCCTCTGACAGCTCGGTGATGGCACTTCCTGCTGAGGGGAAATGGAACAAACATCAAAACCCTGCTCTATGCTACAGTGACAATCTATAGCTAGAGGACTCCTGATATCTCCAGGAGTGATAAGTATAATTGTTTCTTAATCTGTTGTTGTCTAGTACTGTCTTTTCACGAGCTAGGGCCATCTACTTGAAGTGTTGTCTATCTTCCCAGTAGCCTACATGGTGTGTGAACAGCTGACTGCTCATAACTTGCAGATGATGGTTGACACATCAACCAGGATTAAGGGGCAGGGCAATTTGTGACTGTTGTTGTTTTCGTAATCAGTGGCTGTATTGGAGGGAGAGTGGTTTGTTCTCTCCTAGGCAATCAGCAATTAGTACTAGGAGATGTGCTCTTCACCTCTGCTAGGCAATTAGCAATTAGTGTTAGTACTTCAGTCTCCCTTGTTTTCTCAGCGGCAGCTGTAAGAAGCGGTCGTGTTAGTGGCAGTCTCGTCGCTGAAATAAAGACGGTTCTGCCGAGTTATTCGAGAAAGGAAAAAGAGGAAGGCTCCACACAACTCTCTCTCACTTGAGTATTTTACCTAGTTATTTTCTGATCTCATTTTGCTCTTTTTTTAGCTTTGGCAACTATGTGTGTGTTTTCTAAACCTGTTCGCTCTTCTCCCTGTAGGCTTTACAGACGCTCCCAACCCCTTGGCTGCTACCATTCAAATGTAGTGTACCTGCACACACGATCAATGTGGAAGTGCTGGTCTCCGGTAGCGTTTGGAACTGCCGATCTGCAGTCAAAAAGAAAGTGTTCATCGCATCCTGCCCTTCAGTCCCTAGACTTTTTGGCCCTGATGGAGAAATGGATTACCCCAGAGAAGACTGCTAGTCCATCCTGTCTTCATTTGACTATGTGTTCTCATAATCCGAAAGCATCCGGTCATCGCGGTGGTGGCACAGGGCTACTCATTTCTCCTAAGTGTTTTTCTATTTTCTCCCTCACCTGTCCATCTCCTCATTTGAATTCCATGCTATCACTGTCACTTGTCCACTCAAGCTTAAGATTGTTGTCATCTATCGCCCACCAGGTGCTCTTAGAGTTCCTCAATGAGCTTGATACCTTGATAAGATAATTTCCTGATGATGGCTCACCCCTCTTCCAACTGGGCGACTTCAACCTCCCGACGTCTGCCTTCGATAATTGTTTCCCAACTATTTCTTTCCCCTACTTGCCTCTTCTGACCTCACACTTTCCCAGTCCCCTCCCACTCACAAGGCAGCCAATAAGCAATCTTCCCTATCTCTCTCCCACTACTCTCTCCTCTTCTAAACTATCATCTCTCCCTTCTGCTAAATCCTTCTACTTCCTGTCTCCTTATTCTGCCTCTTCGACCCTACTCTCCTCCCTTTCCGCATCCTATGACTCGCACTGTCTCATTTCCTCCCGGCCAGCTTAGTTCTCCCCTGCTCTGTGGCTGAGTAACTCATTGCGCGCTTACAGAACAGGGTTATGTGCAGCTGGGAGAAAATGGAGGAAAACTAAACTTCTGCTGTTATAGCCACTTTCTGTCACTAAATTTCAAGCTTCTGCCTCTAACCCTAGGAAACACTTTTCCACCTTCTCCTCCCTCCTTGACATTCCACAATCCTCTAGCTGCTGCCTTCGACACCGTGAACCATCAGATCCTCCTCTCCACCCTCTCAGGGCTGGGCGTCGCAGGCTCTGCACACTCTTGGATTGCATCCTCCCTGTCATGCTGCTCCTTTCAGGTGATGGGGAGAGGATCTGTGTCTGCACCTCATACTCTCACTACTGGTGTCCCCCAGGGCTCAGTTCTAGGCCCTCTTCTCTCTATACACCAAGTCACTCGGCTCCATCATATCCTCACATAGTCTCTCCTATCATTGCTATGCGGATGACACTCAACTACTTTTCTCCTCCCCCTTCTGACACTCAGGTGGTGACATGCATCTCTGCGTGCCTGGTAGATATCTCAGCTTGGATGTCGGCCCACCACCTCAAGCTCAACCTAGACAAGATAGAGCTGCTCTTCCTAATGGGGAAGGCCTGCCTGCTCCAAGACCTCTCCATCACGGTTGACAACTCCACGGTGTCCCTCTCCCAGAGTGCAAAGAACCCTGGACAACACCCTGTTCTCTGCAAACATCAAAGCAGTGACTCATTCCTTCAGGTTCACAGGTTCATGGTCTACAACATCCGTAGAGTACGACCCTACCTCACACAGGAAGCGGTGCAGGTCCTCACCCAGGCACTTGTCATCTCTCGTCTGGACTACTGCAACTCGCTGTTTGCTGGGCTCCCCACATGTACCATCAAACCCTTGCAACTTATCCAGAACGCAGCAGCCCGCCTGCATCCACTACAAGACCATGGTACTTGCCTACAGAGCAGCAAGAGGAACTGCCCTTCCCTACCTTCAGGCTATGCTCAAACCCTACACACCAACCTGAGTACTCTGTTCTGCCACCTCTGGTCTCTTGGCCCTCCCACCCCTACGTGAGGGCAGGTACAACTCAGCGCAGTCCAAGTGCTTCTCTGTCCTGGCACACTTATGATGGAACCAGCTTCCCCCTGAAGCTAGGACAGCAGAGTCCATGCCCATCTTCCGAAAACATCTGAACCCTTCAAATAGTATATTATATAAACCCACTGAATGGTTTTGAGGAGCGTGTTTTTGGTAATCCAATGAAGGGCACTCTTTGAAAATCGGGATGGGCAGCCTACTTGAACAACCAGAATTAAGTATGCAGGTATATGAATTGTGAATAATGAAAAAGCATGAGGGCAAAAACCTCCAATATTTCAAATCACTCTCAGTAGACCATTTAAAAACCCTTTATTCATAGGCTACTTGGCTAATGGCCAGGATAAAAATACACACCTATGCGTTGCTGCTAAACCAGCCTTGATTAAGTGGAGGACAGGTTATGCTTGGTTTTTAATCAAATTAAACAAAATGGGGGGGGGGGGGGCACCAATTCTTGTTTTATGTTTCTAAATACAAGATTCACAGGCACAAAAAGCACATCTCTCTTCCATGGGCACTGTGCATCATGGCTGGATAGACTGCGCTTCCGCAGTCAAAATCCGCCATTCTCAACTGCGTTAACATTAAGATCTGGGTCTTAACGTCCCATTAGCGCTACATGAATGTATCACTTTTGCACTTGTTTTTAAGGACACACCTCATATTGCCACCCCTCCCATCTTAGCACAAGCGAGCTGATGTTAGACAGGTAAATTGCCAAACCTGGCGTTAGGGCTGGAACATGCCAGTGCGCCAGTTTTTACATGACAAAATTACAAACTAATGTGCGTTTGACACTTGCACCTCCTTCGCCAACCAAAAATAGAGCCCTTAGTGTAGTGGGGTCAGATAGAGCATCCCTCTCTTTACAGAAACACCAATTACTATGACTTAGAAGCTTCCCATCTCGGCAGGGGCCCAGCTTTCAGCTACACATCTGTAAGCCCATGTGGGAAATGGCTCATTAAGACAAGCAACCAACCATGGTTATAAATCACTGTGAAAAAGAGCTAAATAATAAAAGTTTTTGTGGGAACTTTGTATTCACTCTTGTTTCAAAGGTGTGACTCAAAATACATTGTCCATTTGGTTTCGCTGTTCCCGTGGGATACTGACAGTTTAGTCTAAAAGAGGATACCCACACACAGTCACACACACAGATGCACACACTAGTGATGCTTGGGTTGACTCATAACCCGCAGTCCCCGCGGTTATATCCTCGAGGCAGATGGGTTTAGGGTCATCAAATATTGTGTTGATGAAGGGCGGATGGGTGGCTTGAATAAAGAGAAAAAAAATACCTTTTAAAATATCCATAAATGTATAATTATTGTGCAAATTATATCTATAGGCTATATTGAGGTTTTTCTTTCATTATTTTAGGCAATCTGGCATTAGTGCATAAACTTTAGGGCCTACTGTATGAGCACCAAATAGCCTACACAGCCAAACGGCAAATGCTTTTGGGAACGGGCAGAGAAAGTTAGTCAATCCACGGAGGCAAGAAGGACAATGTTGGAGTTTAATTCAATAAGAGAAAAGCTGCAATGTGAGAGTTGAAAATAAAGAGAAGGGAGGGCCAGAAAAGTAATGTTTGGGAGAGATTTGGTGAAGTGGTAAAAGAGGATGAAGCAGTGACAAATGTTATGTGTGATGATTGTCAGGCACTATACAAATTCGACAGTCACAAGACAGGGACTTCAAATAGGCCTATGCCACATCAAGGGAACTGTAGCCTACTGTTCAGATGGGTTAAATTGAATCTGAACACTGACTAAGTCTACAACCTCTGACATAGCCTTAATATTAACTGCTGCAGAATTAAGCATTTCTTGCAGTAAAATAATACACCAAATGTAGGCAAAATATTGACTCGGGAACAGGAGTGAAGAAATATGATTGATTTATTTCAGCATCTTGAGAGAATGTGAAAGCACCTCTACAGATGGTATCTAACGGAGCTATCTTTATCAGCATCATAAAAGCTGATAGTATTTAAACCACATAAAATATGCATCCAAGCCGAACTGAAATCTTATCAGGAACATGTTGGGTCGTTTTCACCGCTTTCTATTTTTGCATTTTCTCCCTTGTCTCCCTGGTCTCCCATAATGTCTTTGCTCCGTGAAAGAAGATGACAGAGAAATTTACCAATGTAAACTCAGTTGATGCATTTATTACATCGATTCATGACATTATTCTGGTGAGCAAGGGTTTATTTAGTCTTCTATGGCAACATAAAACAGAAGAGAAGCTGCATGTATCTAATTATAGACAAGTTGACTAACAATAGCCCACGAAAATGTCAAATGATTTTGTCTGAAGTTGAATCTTAATGATGAATCATGTTATTTTCACTAGTTTTCTATTACCATGCCTATGTCCGTATTGACATTACCATCAAAATGTCCATAAAACATTTCTGTTAAAAGATGCAGGGCTATTCTCACACTGTATTCCTGGAGGTTTCTCTCTCTCTTCAGCTTCCTCACTTTTCATCTCGTTGTCTCTCACCGTATCTCCGTCTGCATCCCTCTCTCATTTGAATTCACCTCTCTTTCTCTGTCTGCAGCTGTCTGCAGATCTCTGCCTCCTATCTCAATTTATTTTTCGCTTTCTTTCAAGGACAGACACTCCAACTCTATAAAGACTCCTGTTCGTGGTGATATGAGATGTGTGTGAAAAGTGGAGACACAAATACACAGGGCACCTCCTCCTGAGAGTGCAAGTGCTCTCCTCTCACTGCTTCCCTCTGTTCTGAGTGCCCTCATCTCCACACGCAGTCCCTGTCTAAAGACTAGTCCCTGTCTAGTCACACTGTGGGAGAAAAAATCTAATTAGCTATTCATTTTAAATAGCACTATTACTTCCTATAGAAGTATTCGAAAGTAATATACACCAGGGAAAAGACAAGCCCCAATCACATATGCATTTACAAATACAATATATTAGTGGAAATGTGATTGAGCGGGACACATTGTCAGTTGATGTCTGCTTTAAACCAGTTGATATAAAATAATTTTACCCTCGCTCATGCCTTAGCTTAAAGGGGCAATCCGCAGTAGAAACAATAAGAAAGCACCACCCAACCTCTTTTGGTAAAAAGCTGAGGGATGGGCCTAGAGAAATGTAACCACTCTCATATTCATAGAGCTATTCATGCAAGGACTGACCATCCAAGATATCAAAATTATAGTTTGAACCATATATATTAATCATATACTGTATATATAACCAATATTATTTTCACACTATACAGCGTTGTTTGCATTTACTTTGCTTACAAACATTGGAGTAAAACAAGCTTATATTTTGGGTTCTGATGGAGTACGACAGTTGAAATAAGATCATTAGGGAATGTATAAGTTATATTCTTCAAGAATCAATGTTTATAAGTCCAAAAATGGATGTAGCAACTACAGATTGCCCCTTTAAAGATACTTTCTGGAAGATTTGCATTTTTTCCGCTGTCACTCAAATGGCGAGGGGCTGAAACTCATCTAAAGGTGGGAGTTCTTGTATAAGGGCTTTCTAAATGAAAACATAGCAATGTATCAACCTACGTGACATCAAAGTGTGCCAATCAACGGAGATGAGTACTAAACCTGTCGCCCGTAATAAAGTGCAGTGAGCTATGATAAACTGCTTCTAATGGTTTTAATGAAGTGGCAGCTGCATTCATATAGATGATTTTGCCACAGTCTAGGACCGGTAGGAACGTTGACTGAATAACATGTGATAGGCATGACCTATTGCTATAGAAGAAGCCCAATTTTATTCTCTTCTTCTTAACTAACTCATCAATATGCTTTTTTAAAAAGACAGCTTTTCGTCTATCCAGATGCCCAGATATTTGCAAGCAGGGACACGATCAATATGGGCACCATCCAAAGTACATATGCTTAAATCATATGTCCTCTAAAGAACAACATATAGTTTTACCTGCATTCAATACTAATTTCAGGTAAAACAATGAAGGCAGATGTAGTTCAGAGAGAGCCTGGTCAACCGTGGGGGCAATAGCATACACAACAGTATCATCAGCATAGAAGTACAGATTAAATGATTTTTTAAATAAGTCAATACTGTTAATGTAAACAGTAGAAAGTACAGCACCTAGAATAAACCCCTTGGAACTACAAGGCCAGGGTCATATGGAGGTTGGCTAAACTCTGAAACTCACCACTCAACTGCCTATTGAGTGGAACGTATTTTTCTGGTTCATAACCTATTGTACAAGCACAGCAGATACAGTGAGGGAAAAAAGTATTTGATCCCCTGCTGATTTTGTACGTTTGCCCACTGACAAAGAAATGATCAGTCTATTATTTTAATGGTAGGTTTATTTGAACAGTGAGAGACAGAATAACAACAACAAAATCCAGAAAAACACATGTCAAAAATGTTTTAATTGATTTGCATTTTAATGAGGGAAATAAGTATTTGACCCCCTCTCAATCAGAAAGATTTCTGGCTCCCAGGTGTCTTTTATACAGGTAATGAGCTGAGATTAGGAGCACTCCCTCCTAATCTCAGCTTGTTACCTGTATAAAAGACACCTGTCCACAGAAGCAATCAATCAATCAGATTCCAAACTCTCCACCATGGCCAAGACCAAAGAGCTCTCCAAGGATGTCAGGGACAAGATTGTAGACCTGCACAAGGCTGGAATGGGCAACAAGACAATCGCCAAGCAACTTGGTGAGAAGGTGACAACAGTTGGTGTGATTATTCGCAAATGGAAGAAACACAAAAGAACTGTCAATCTCCCTCGGCCTGGGGCTCCATGCAAGATCTCACCTTGTGGAGTTGCAATGATCATGAGAACGGTGAGGAATCAGCCCAGAACTACACGGGAGGATCTTGTCAATGATCTCAAGGCAGCTGGGACCATAGTCACCAAGAAAACAATTGGTAACACACTACGCCGTGAAGGACTGAAATCCTGCAGCGCCCGCAAGGTCCCCCTGCTCAAGAAAGCACATATACAGGGCCATCTGAAGTTTGCCAATGAACATCTGAATGATTCAGAGGAGAACTGGGTGAAAGTGTTGTGGTCAGATGAGACCAAAATTGAGCTCTTTGGTATCAACTCAACTCGCTGTGTTTGGAGGAGGAGGAATGCTGCCTATGACCCCAAGAACACCATCCCCACGTCAAACATGGAGGTGGAAACATTATGCTTTGGGGGTGTTTTTCTGCTAAGGGGACAGGACAACTTCACCGCATCAAAGGGACGATGGACGGGGCCATGTACCGTCAAATCTTGGGTGAGAACCTCAACCATGGCATTGAAAATGGGTCATGGATTGGTATTCCAGCATGACAATGACCCAAAACACACGGCCAAGGCAACAAAGGAGTGTCTCAAGAAGAAGCACATTAAGGTCTTGGAGTGGCCTAGCCAGTCTCCAGACCTTAATCCCATAGAAAATCTGTGGAGGGAGCTGAATGTTTGAGTTGCCAAACGTCAGCCTCCAAACCTTAATGACTTGGAGAAGATCTGACAAAATCCCTCCTGAGATGTGTGCAAACCTGGTGGCCAACTACAAGAAACGTCTGACCTCTGTGATTGCCAACAAGGGTTTGCCACCAAGTACTAAGTCATGTTTTGCAGAGGGGTCAAATACTTATTTCCCTCATTAAAATGCAAATCAATTTATTTAAAAAATGTAATGCGTTTTTCTGGATTTTTTTGTTGTTATTCTGTCTCTCGCTGTTCAAATAAACCTACCATAAAAATTATAGACTGATCATGTCTTTGTCAGTGGGCAAACGTACAAAATCAGCAGGGGATCAAATACTTTTTTTCCCTCACTGTACATTAATCTGTGTTGCACATACTGTACATCTACAAACACACCAGGGAGGTAGGGATGCGGCAGGTGCCCCCTTGTCTGTCCACGTCTCGTTCAGATGGGTTAAATGGAATAGTAACTAAAGTCTAGAAACTGACTGTATGCCTATCGATTAGCAACATGCATTCCCCTCACACTTGAGGATCTGTCTTTCAGCCATCTATTTCCTGTGTTTGAGGGGTGAAAAATCCACTTGTCACTTAAATCTCGCTGGATTGATTACTTTCATTTTACTCCTGCGATTCTTTCATACTCTTGCTTGTGCCTGTCGTTTTTTCCCCCATTAACATTATGTCACCAGAATTTTTTGTAATGACCTGTCAAACACACCCCGGTAATGGCTGAAATGGACTCATTGTCTTTCCATTGTATCTATAAGAACACTACGTTTTCTTCTGGGATTTAACACACTGTCTCGACACTTACATCACAAGAAAGAGAAGAAAGGTAACTTTATTTGTATGGGTGTTCATTTATGTGCAATTGAAAAAAGTAATATTTTAGTACAGTTGAAATGTTTACAAATTAGATGCAGTGAAATGAAAGCAGGTTCTGAAAATGAACATTCGGATTATAGTGAAATGTCTGATCTCGCAAACAATGTAAAGTATGTTTAGACAGGTGTAAACTAGAGCCAAGCATGTTGATTTTTAATCCGGGGGTATCCTGCTATTCACACACTTGTTGAATTATGCAAGACAATGTGACAACAACAGTAATTAATGAAGCAGTCTAAACAGGACACGTGAGTGCAGGTAGGGTAGACAGAACAAGTGTTTGGTGGTTGCAGCCCTGTTCCACCCCTTTATATTAATATATTAATATATGCAAATACACCCTGTGTGTGAATGTGCAGTGGGGAAAAAAAGTATTTAGTCAGCCACCAATTGTGCAAGTTCTCCCACTTAAAAAGATGAGAGAGGCCTGTAATTTTCATCATAGGTACACGTCAACTATGACAGACAAAATGAGGAGAAAAAAATCCAGAAAATCACGTTGTAGGATTTTTTATGAATTTATTTGCAAATTATGGTGGAAAATAAGTATTTGGTCAATAACAAAAGTTTCTCAATACTTTGTTATATACCCTTTGTTGGCAATGACACAGGTCAAACGTTTTCTGTAAGTCTTCACAAGGTTTTCACACACTGTTGCTGGTATTTTGGCCCATTCCTCCATGCAGATCTCCTCTAGAGCAGTGATGTTTTGGGGCTGTCGCTGGGCAACATGAACTTTCAACTCCCTCCAAAGATTTTCTATGGGGTTGAGATCTGGAGACTGGCTAGGCCACTCCAGGACCTTGAAATGCTTCTTACGAAGCCACTCCTTCGTTGCCCGGGCGGTGTGTTTGGGATCATTGTCATGCTGAAAGACCCAGCCACGTTTCATCTTCAATGCCCTTGCTGATGGAAGGAGGTTTTCACTCAAAATCTCACGATACATGGCCCCATTCATTCTTTCCTTTACACGGATCAGTCGTCCTGGTCCCGTTGCAGAAAAACAGCCCCAAAGCATGATGTTTCCACCCCCATGCTTCACAGTAAGTATGGTGTTCTTTGGATGCAACTCAGCATTCTTTGTCCTCCAAACATGACGAGTTGAGTTTGGTTTCATCTGACCATATGACATTCTCCCATACCTCTTCTGGATCATCCAAATGCACTCTAGCAAACTTCAGACGGGCCTGGACATGTACTGGCTTAAGCAGGATTTGAGTCCCTGGCGGCGTAGTGTGTTACTGATGGTAGGCTTTGTTACTTTGGTCCCAGCTCTCTGCAGGTCATTCACTAGGTCCCCCCGTGTGGTTCTGGGATTTTTGCTCACCGTTCTTGTGATCATTTTGACCCCACGGGGTGAGATCTTGCGTGGAGCCCCAGATCGAGGGAGATTATCAGTGGTCTTGTATGTCTTCCATTTCCTAATAATTGCTCCCACAGTTAATTTCTTCAAACCAAGCTGCTTACCTATTGCAGATTCAGTCTTCCCAGCCTGGTGCAGGTCTACAATTTTGTTTCTGGTGTCCTTTGACAGCTCTTTGGTCTTGGCCATAGTGGAGTTTGGAGTGTGACTGTTTGAGGTTGTGGACAGGTGTCTTTTATACTGATAACAAGTTCAAACAGGTGCCATTAATACAGGTAACGAGTGGAGGACAGAGGAGCCTCTTAAAGAATAAGTTACAGGTCTGTGAGAGCCAGAAATCTTGCTTGTGTGTAGGTGACCAAATACTTATTTTCCACCATCATTTGCAAATAAATTCATTAAAAATCCTACAATGTGATTTTCTGGATATTTTTTCTCAATTTGTCTGTCATAGTTGACGTGTACCTATGATGAAAATTACAGGCCTCTCTCATCTTTTTAAGTTTTAGAACTTGCACAATTGGTGGCTGACTAAATACTTTCCCCCCCCCACTGTATGTAAATTAGGCACATATCATTTTCTTTGTTTTAACACAACATATATAAATAATACCTGTTACAATAAGAAAATGTATATATGAGTGCATTCTAAGAAAAAAATTTGACAATAAATTGAACACCTGAATTCCTACCAAAATCCCTGAACTTTATGTTCTATAATACAGTCAATATCTGATAGGTTATAACAATTCTAAAAGGTTGGATTATCTTCATCCATTGTCTAACTGTTACATTTATTTGAATTGTTTTAAAAACAATTTCGATGACCGTTGCTATACAGATGTAGGATCTTAATTTGTGCCAGTTTGCTAAAGCAGGAAAATAACCCTGCTGCACCTGAAAATGTGAATTATTATGTGGATTATAATTAACTGGCATTTTTTAGGGGTTGATACATTTTTCATAAGGTAAAATCAAGTCTGAAATTACAAAGTGGAAATTACAAACACCAGAAGCCTTTTTAAACCTCAAATACAAATACACTACAAGTTAAAAATGTCCTGCAAGTTCTCCTGCAACAGGGTGATACAATTAAGATATCTGTATAACCTCTCAAATGTAGTCTTATACTGTATAATATTAACTCCTGCTGAATTAAGATCTTCTTAAAGTTAAATGATAAACCAAATGTTAATTTTGTCTCATTACCAGGAGTGGAGAAATATCTATTTTTTCAGGATCTTGAGAGAATGTAAATGCGCGGTTAGGGATCGTTTAGGGTAAACGTCCAATCGTTTTCTCCGGCAAAAATTCGGAGACAGTATTTCAACCATATAAAATATGCATCCAAGACAAACTGAAATCTTATCAGAAACATGTTTGATCATTTTCGCAGCTTTTAATTTCCTCAAAATCTGTCAAAATGATGTCATTTGGAAAGCTGTTTTATAGTTATTGCGATTTCTCTCCGGTCTCTAAACATCCTTCTCCGCCAGAGAAGCAGAAAAGAAAGACAACATTTTGCTGACGTCAACTAGATTATTGATGCATTTATTCTATCGATTTATGACATTCTGGGGAGCAAGGCTTTATTTAGTCTTCTAGGACAACAAGTAATGCCAGAAAAGAAGCTGCATGTATCTAATTATAGACAAGTTGACCAACAAATACCAAATGTCGGAAATTATAAGCAGACAAATATCTAAATTAGGCTTAAAAACCTGTCAAAAAATTGTTACGCTGTCCCTGGGGTTGTGGTCACTTCGAATTGAAGTCAGTCATTTCAGGAAGTGATTTGAATTTTGAAATATACAGTGCATTAGGAAAGTATTCAGACCCCTGCCCTTTTTCCACATTTTCTTACATTACAGCCTAATTCTAAAATGTTAAAATTTTCCTCATCAATCTACACACAATACCCCATAACGACAAAGCAAAAACAGGTTGTAAGACATTTTGGCAATATATAAAAACCAGAAATACCTTATTCACATAAGTATTCAGACCCTTTGTTATGAGACTCGAAATTGAGATCAAGTGCGTCTTGTTTCCATTGATCATACTTGAAATGTTTCTACAACCTGATTGGACTACACCTGTGGTAAATTAAATTAATTGGACATGATTTGGAAAGGCACACACCTGTCTATATAAGGTCCCAGAGTAGAGACTGCATGTCAGAGCAAAAACCAAGCAATTAGGTCGAATGAATTGTCCGTAGAGCTCCGAGACAGGATTGTGTCGAGGCACAGATCTGGGGAAGGGTACCAAAAAAATTCTGCAGCATTGAATATCCCCAAGAACACAGTGGCCTCCATCATTCTTAAATGGAAGAAGTTTGGAACCACCAAGACTCTTCCTAGAGCTGGCCGCCCGGCCAAACTGAGCAATTGGGGGAGAAGGGCATTGGTCAGGGAGGTGACCAAGAACCTGATGGTTACTCTGACAAAGCTCTAGAGTTCCTCTGTGGAGATGGGAGAAATGTCCAGAAGGACAACCATCTCTGCAGCACCCCACCAATCAGGCCTTTATGGTAGAGTGGTCCGACAGAAGCCACTCCTCAGTAAAAGGCACATGACAGCCCGCGTGGTGGTAGCATCATGCTGGGAGACAAGATCGAGGCAAAGATGAACGGAACAAAGTACAGAGAGATACTTGATCAAAACCTGCTACAGAGTGCTCAGGACCTCAGATTGGGGCGAAGGTTGACCGTCTAACAAGACAACGACCCTAAGCACACAGCCAAGACAACGCAGGAGTGACTTCGGGACAAGTCTCTGAATGTCCTTGAGTGGTCCAGCCAGAGCCCGGACTTGAACCCGATTGAACATCTCTGGTGAGACCTGAAAATAGTTGTGCAGCAACGCTCCCCATCCAACCTGACAGAGCTTGAGAGGATCTGCAGAGAAGAATGGGAGAAACTCCCCAAATAGAGTTGTGCCAAGCTTGTAGCGTCATACCCAAGAAGACTCGATGCTGTAAAATTAGCTAAAAAGTTTATAAAAACCTGTTTTTGTTTTGTCATTATGGGGTAATATGTTTAGATTGATGAGGGAAAAAACAATTCTATCAATTTTAGAATAAGGCTGTAACATAAAAAAATGTGGAAAAAGTCAAGGGGTCTGAATACATTCCGAAAGCACTGTATAGCTTCTCCTTTAAAATTTATAGAAAAAATTGTCCTTTTTACCATTATTTAATTGGAATTTCAGTTGACCTTCTGAATTGATTGCCTTGAATTCAAATTGACCTCAACCCTGAAACACACACTACCAGTCAAAAGTTTGGACACACCTACTCATTCAAGGGTTTTTCTTCATTTCTTTACAATTTTTTACATTGTAGAATCATATTGAAGACATCAAAACTATGAAATAACACATATGGAATCATGTAGTAACCAAAACAGTGTTAAACAAATCAAAATATATTGTATATTTGAGATTCTTCAAATAGCCACCCTTTGCCTTGATGACAGCTTTGCACACTCTTGGCATTCTCTCAATCAGCTTCACCTGGAATGCTTTTACAACAGTATTGAAGGAGTTCCCACATATGCTGAGCACTTGTTGGCTGCTTTTCTTTTCTCTCTGCAAACATACATCTCTGTATTGCAATACAGAGCCCAACACTCTTGGATTTATGTAACACTTTATGTACTGATGTATGTGATGCTTTTCCAGATGCTCAAAGGGCTTGGCATTGTAATTCAGTATTTCTTATGAAAATCTATCAATCAGTATTCTCGTGCAACTGTGATTGTCTTCAATTTCTCATATTGCTTCATGATTTTGGCATGTAATCCACAGATATGCAACTATGTTTCATGTTGTCTGTACATTTAAAGGTGGTGGGCGGGTGGCAGGGTGGGTTTGTATTATGGAGAACCTTTACACAGCTTATTGACAGTCACATCTGAAGAAAATGCTCCTCAAACTTCCAATTCATAATTACACATGCAAATGATACATAGAGGAGCGCACACTGGAACATTCACCTAGAATAACATATACAGTGCATATGCATTCCTAGATGCTTCATATTGGCAGCAAAATATTCTTTGTTGATTAAATAACACGCACGCACACAAACACACACACAGAGGAACTCCACAGGTCTGATGTGTGAGCAGTGGTAGTGGGGGACATGTGAGTGTGAGTGTAGGGAGGCAGGGGACCATGAAGGGTGAGACACTCCATAACTGTAGGGAAGTACATCTAATCCCCCAGAGACCCAGTCCCAACCCTCTCTGAGGACTCATCACCATGGCAACGGAGCCAGGAGATCCAATACTCCAGCCAGAGGAACAGGTGGCAGACTAACTGACAGCGTGATGGCCTCCTCACCTCTCTCCTCTCATCTTTCCCTCCCTCACCTATCAATCATAGGTGAGGAAGGTAAATAACTTTCCCCCTCATGCCCTCCCTGCATCCCTCTGCTCTCAGCTCCCCTTCACCTCTCTTCCCCCAACCCCCCTCATCTCATCTCTCTCCTCTCACCTCAGGGACCCTCTATCCAACAGTGGTGTTAAATGTACCCAATTGTCATACTTGAGTAAAAGTATAGATACCATAATAGAAAGTTACTCAAGTGAAAGTCGCCCAGTAAAATACTACTTGAGTAAAAGTCTAAAAGTATTTGGTTTAAAATATATTTTAAGTATCAAAAGTAAATGTAATTGCTAAAGTATGCTTTAATTTCAAAAGTAAAAGTAAAAGTATAAATCATTTCAAATGTCTTATATTATGCAAACCAGACGGCACCATTTTCTTGATTTTAAAATGTATGGATAGCCAGGGGCCAACACTCTGACATTATTTACAAAAGATGCATTTGTGTTTAGTGAGTCTGCCAGACCAGAGGCAGTAGGGATGACCACGTGTTCTCTTGATAAGTGTGTGAATTTCACAATTTTCCTGTCCTGCTAAGCATTCAAAATGTAACGAGTACTTTGGGTTGTCAGAGAAAATGTATGGAGTAAAAAGTACAATATTTTCTGTAGGAATGTAGTGAAGTAAAAGTACAAGTTGTCAAAAATAGAAATAGTCAAGTAAAGTACGGATATCCCCCAAAACTACTTAAGTAGTACTTTAAAGTATTTTTACTTAAGTACTTTACACCACTGCCTGCCAATGAAACTGATACAGTTTCAGATACAACATTCTTGAGCTGTGACGTACGGAAGTGTACAGTATGTGCATATGTCCCTTGCTATGTCGATCCTGTGTTATTCCTATCCAACCCTACATCTCCAGCCTGTACCCATGTCCTCTGTGTTCCATAAACACACGTCCCTAATCCTGACACACTCTCATAGCACACACAGACTCACTGAAATGTGTGTAGGCATATGATTGTGAAACCTAAGGTGTAAACTACAGCACAAGCATTAGGAAATAACAAAAATTGTGAGCTGCATGCATCACTTTTGTCTACTGAGCCACTCAACCAGAGCAAAATCCAATGTGTTGTGGCTACCCACTGGGTACAGACATCAATTCAACATCTATTCCATGTTGGTTCAATGTAATTTCATTGAAATGACGTGGAAATAACATTGATTCAACCAGTGTGTGCCCAGTGGGTAGAGGGCTGTTTCACCATGACTGGAACAATGCTATCAGTGTGTTCCATGCTTCCCCTCCTATGTCTACTGAGGGATGACTCACTGGCCAGCATGTCCTGATTGACTCCACACTGAGCTGTGTGTGTTTGTGTGTGTGTGTGCGTGTGTGTGTGTGTGTTTGTGCGAGAGTCCGTGTGCGTTTAGATAGCGATATAGGGTTGGTGCGGGGATATGCAGTCAGGGTAGGCATTGTAGACAGTGCTTACCCTGTGATCATCTAATTTTTAAAAAGCTGTTATGAAAAGCCTTTTTAATATGTATATATATATATATATATATATATATATATATATATATATATATATATATAAAATTGTCATAATTTTTTGTTATATAATGTTATATTTCTCAATGATTCTGATAGTTTTTATGCTCAAAATAAAAACTGCATCAAAACCTCAGGAAAAGTGCCAGGGTATTCATGCCTTTCTTTCCATCCATTCAAAGACATTAAAATCCTTGACGCGCGCAGCCTTTCCTGACTCCAGTCACTGTTAATGGACAGGGTCAGCATAGGAGTCGCGGCTTTGCCTAGCTTGAAGTAGCATCTTTCGATTTCATATTTTGCTCATGTGTATTGCCTAAACACGTTGTGTGGGTACTGCCTGGGGCACGCTGTGCACATTTGGGCATGTCTACATAATTTGGCGCTCGCATCCCTTGAACTGAACAAAGCTAGCTAGCTAGCAAAAACAACCTGACAAATGGATACTACTATACTGCACCTCAAACAATTAGAAGTTTGAATAATGTAACGCACCGTTTGGACTGAAGGTTTAGAGGAGTGGAACGTTCACTATAATGAAAGTTAAGACCAGACAGAGGCAGCATACAGCATAGAAAACAGGACTTTATTCATGACAGGCAAGGCAACCACCATCTCCTTCACTGCTAGCTGTCGGGCATGCGATCAGTGAGTACTGGATTGTCCACTTGTCTGAAACATCATTACCAATTAATACTTTTTTTCATACTTCACATAATAATACTATTGTGTGTGTTTGTGCGCACCGGCGTGTTGGAAAAGGCTATGGAGTATGAAATTATATGAAATATACCGTCATCGGAGGCTACCGCTTGTGTATATTGGCTATATACAGTGGGGGAAAAAGTATTTAGTCAGCCACCAATTGTGCAAGTTCTCCCACTTAAAAAGATGAGAGAGGCCTGTAATTTTCATCATAGGTACACGTCAACTATGACAGACAAAATGAGAAAAAAAAATCCAGAAAATCACATTGTAGGATTTTTAATGAATTTATTGGCATATGATGGTGGAAAATAAGTATTTGGTCAATAACAAAAGTTTCTCAATACTTTGTTATATACCCTTTGTTGGCAATGACACAGGTCAAACGTTTTCTGTAAGTCTTCACAAGGTTTTCACACACTGTTGCTGGTATTTTGGCCCATTCCTCCATGCAGATCTCCTCTAGAGCAGTGATGTTTTGGGGCTGTCGCTGGGCAACATGAACTTTCAACTCCCTCCAAAGATTTTCTATGGGGTTGAGATCTGGAGACTGGCTAGGCCACTCCAGGACCTTGAAATGCTTCTTACGAAGCCACTCCTTCGTTGCCCGGGCGGTGTGTTTGGGATCATTGTCATGCTGAAAGACCCAGCCACGTTTCATCTTCAATGCCCTTGCTGATGGAAGGAGGGTTTCACTCAAAATCTCACGATACATGGCCCCATTCATTCTTTCCTTTACACGGATCAGTCGTCCTGGTCCCTTTGCAGAAAAACAGCCCCAAAGCATGATGTTTCCAACCCCATGCTTCACAGTAGGTATGGTGTTCTTTGGATGCAACTCAGCATTCTTTGTCCTCCAAACATGACGAGTTGAGTTTTTACCAAAAAAGTTATATTTTGGTTTCATCTGACCATATGACATTCTCCCAATCCTATTCTGGATCATCCAAATGCACTTCAGACGGGCCTGGACATGTACTGGCTTAAGCAGGGGGACACGTCTCTCACTGCAGGATTTGAGTCCCTGGCGGCGTAGTGTGTTACTGATGGTTGGCTTTGTTACTTTGGTCCCAGCTCTCTGCAGGTCATTCACTAGGTCCCCCCGTGTGGTTCTGGGATTTTTGCTCACCGTTCTTGTGATCATTTTGACCCCACGGGGTGAGATCTTGCGTGGAGCCCCAGATCGAGGGAGATTATCAGTGGTCTTGTATGTCTTCCATTTCCTAATAATTGCTCCCACAGTTGATTTCTTCAAACCAAGCTGCTTACCTATTGCAGATTCAGTCTTCCCAGCCTGGTGCAGGTCTACAATTTTGTTTTTGGTGTCCTTTGACAGCTCTTTGGTCTTGGCCATTGTGAAGTTTGGAGTGTGACTGTTTGAGGTTGTGGACAGGTGTCTTTTATACTGATAACAAGTTCAAACAGGTGCCATTAATACAGGTAACGAGTGGAGGACAGAGGAGCCTCTTAAAGAAGAAGTTACAGGTCTGTGAGAGCCAGAAATCTTGCTTGTTTGTAGGTGACCAAATACTTATTTTCCACCATAATTTGCAAATAAATTCATAAAAAATCCTACAATGGGATTTTCTGGATTTTTTTTTCTCAATTTGTCTGTCATAGTTGACGTGTACCTATGATCAAAATTACAGGCCTCTCTCATCTTTTTAAGTGGGAGAACTTGCACAATTGGTGGCTGACTAAATACTTTTTTTCCCCACTGTAGGTATTTACATTTGGTGAGAATTGTTTGTCAATTTCGGTTAATAGCCTATGTCACTCTGGTTTTTGGAGCCATCTGTTGTATGGGTACCTTGGTTTTCATTAAGGTTTATTTGTGAGAAAATACTTTGATAATTGTCAGTGCTTACCCAGCCAACGACCTCACCGCACGTCACTGGGTTGGTGTGTGTGTGTGTGTGTGTGTGTGTGTGTGTGTGTGTGTGTGTGTGTGTGTAGACTCACTCTTGATGGTTGCTGTCCTGGTACAGTTGTAGAGGATGGCCAGCTCTCCAAACACCTTCCCAGGTCCCATGGTGCACAGCTTCACACTCTCCTTTGTCACCTCCACCCTACCATCTGAAAAATGCACACAAACACACACTCTCTTAATGTATCTGGAAAATACACTCAAACACCCTAAATGTATCTGAAAAATACACAAAGAAGTGTTTTTGACATGTCCCCTGTACTTGACATTGCACATCATCATGGCCCATCTAGCAAAGTATATCAGAGCATGATGCTAATAAACTAATAGACTGCAGGTTCAATCCCTGTATGAATCATACATTATTATCAACTAGTATGCACTAGCTAAGCACTATGATACAGCATAGAGTAGACTGTGAAATCACACATTTCACAATGGCTTAGCAATAGCTCAGCAACAGTAGGACAGATCAATGTATAATATTTAACCCAAACCGAAGGAATGGTACAGAGACACAGTTATGTCCTGAACTGGTTAAGTTTAAGGACATCCTTTCTATGTGATTGGTGCTTGTGAAGGTTGATGGGTGTGATTGCAAAGCCTTTTTTTCTGTGATTGGATGCGCCTCATCACGGAAATATGCATACTCCAGAGGAAATAGAGCTCTGATTGTGTAAGAAAAGGAGGACTGGGAAAAAAGACTGTGGCAGTAAACAAAGTGATGGGTAGGTATCTGATGAAAATAACTGAAGCAGAAGATACACTACATGACCAAGAGTATGTGGACACCTGCTCATCATTCCAAAATCACGGGCATTAATATGGAGTTGTTCCGCCTTTTGCTGCTATAACAGCCGCCACTCTTCTGGGAAGGCTTTCCACTAGATGTTGGAACATTGCTTCGGGGATTTGCTTCCATTCAGCCACAAGAGCATTAGTGACGTCGGGCACTGATGTTGGGCGATTAGGCCTGGCTTGCTGTCGGCGTTCCAATTCATCCCAAAGATGTTCGATGGGGTTGAGGTCATGTTCTTCCACACCAATTTCGACAAACCATTTCTGTATGGACCTCGCTTTGTGCGCTGGGGCATTGTCATGCTGAAACAGGAAAGGGCCTTCCCCAAACTGTTGCCACAAAGTTGGAATCACAGAATTGTCTAGAATGGCATTGTATGCTGTAGCGTTAAGATTTCCCTTCACTTGAACTAAGGGGCCTAGCCCAAACCATGAAAAACAGCCCCAAACCATTATTCCTCCTCCACCAAACTTTACAGTTGGCACTATGCATTCGGGCATGTAGCGTTCTCCTGGCATCCGCCAAACCCAGATTTGTCCGTCGGACTGCCAGATGGTGATTCATCGCTTCAGAGAATGCGTTTCCACTGCTCCAATCCAGCCGATGCTTGGCATTGCGCATGGTGATCTTAGGCTTGTGTGTGGCTGCTCAGTCATAGAAATCAATTTCATGAAGTTCCCGACAAACAGTTATTGTGCTGATGTTGCTTCCAGAGGCAGTTTGGAACTCGGTAGTGAGTGTTGCAACCGAGGACAGCCGTCGTTGCTCCTAGACATTTCCACTTCAAAATAACAGCAATTACAGTTGACCGGGGCAGCTCTAGCAGGACAGAAATGTTTCGAACTGACTTGTTGGAAAAGTGGCGTCCTATGACGGAGCGACGTTGAAAGCCACTGAGCTCTTCAATAAGGCCATTCTGCTGCCAATGTTTGTCTATGGAGATTGCATGGCTGTGTGCTCGATTTGATACAGCTGTCAGCAACGGATGTGGCTGAAATAGCCAAATCCACAATTATTATATTATATTTGGTATTATTTATTGTTGTACTTTTTACCCCTTTTTCTCCCCAATTCCGTGATATCCAATTGGTAGTTACAGTCTTGTCCCATCGCTGCAACTCCCGTATGGACTCGGGAGAGGTGAAGGTCGAGAGCCATGCGTTCTCGGAAATACGACCCTGGCAAGCCGCACTGCTTCTTGACACACTGGTCGCTTAACCCGGAAGCCAGCCACACCAATGTGTCGGAGGAAACACTGTACAGCTGGCGACTGTAATCAGCATGCATGAGCCCGGCCCGCCACAAGGAGTCGCTAGAGCGCGATGGGACAAGGACATCCCGGCCGGCCAAACCCTCCCCTGATCCGGACGACGCTGGCCAATTGTGCACTGCCTCATTGGTATCCCAGTCACGGCCGGTTGTGACACAGCCTGGGATCAAACCCGGGTCTGTAGTAAAATCCACTTATTTGAAGAGATGTCCACATACTTTTGTATATATAGTGTAAGAGAAGATAGGACATGAGAAAAAGAGAGGAGAAAAGTCACATTCTGAAGTTGAAGTATTAGAAACTTTAACTTCTTGAAGAAGAAACCCTCCTGTCAGAGTTTGTGATAATACAATTGTGTCAGACATGCGTATGCAATGCACACCCCCACCAATTCCATTTTTTTTTTACTTTCACTTGGCAAATTATTTTTTTATTATTGAGTTTGAAAACGTACAACTTCTGTATTCTTCAGCAAGAACATGAGGTAAGGACAGTGTACACGCATAGCATAGTCGTGTGTAACAGTATTGCTTCTGTCCCTCTCCTTGCCCCAGCCTGGGCTTGAACCAGGGACCCTCTGCATACATCGACAACAGTCACCCATGAAGCATCGTTACCTATCGCTCCACAAAAGCCACGGTCCTCACAGACCAAGGGTAGGAATGTTGCAGTCATGAAATTTTGTCAGCCAGGTGATTGTCAAGAAAATAACTGCCGGTCTCACGGTAATTGACTGTTAATTAACATAAACACGATTAGCATCTCCTGGCTTCTACGCATAGCCTACAAGCCACTGATGCAGACCTTTGGAACATCTACATAAAAATTATAATAAGTCAATTTAATATAGCCTACACCATCACAATAAATCCATTATTTATTTTAGACAGGTCGAAAGAAAATGTAGTCTATTTCAGAAGAATATAATAGAATACTCTGAGTTGTCCTTATGTTAGGCCCTGGTATGGCTATGCCATATGGCTGTGGGATACACTATTTCATTTAGCAGAAAAGATTTGCTTAGAATTCTATATTATTTTTATTATTTTATAGTATGAAGAGCACAAATGAACATACAGTTGAAGTCGGAAGTTTACATCTACTTAGTTTGGAGTCATTAAAACTCATTTTTCAACCACTCCACACATTTCTTGTTAACACACTATAGTATTGGCAAGTCGGTTAGGACATCTACATTGTGCATGACACAGGTAATTTTTCCAACAATTGTTTACAGATAGATTATTTATCTTATAATTCACTGTATCACAATTCCAGTGGGTCAGAAGTTTACATACACTAAGTTGACTGTGCCTTTAAACAGCTTGGAAAATTCCAGAAAATGATGTCATGGCTTTAGAAGCTTCTGATAGGCTAATTGACATCATTTGAGTCAATTGGTGGTGTACCTGTGGATGTATTTCAAGGCCTACCTTCAAACTCAGTGCCTCTTTGCTTGACATCATGGAAAAATCAAAAGTAATCAGCCAAGACCTCAGAAAAAAAATTGTAGACCTCCACAAGTTGATCCTTGGGAGCAATTTCCAAACGCCTGAAGGTACCAAATTCATCTGTACAAACAATAGTACGCAAGTATAAACACCATGGGATCACGCAGTCGTCATACCGCTCAGGAAGGAGACACGTTCTGTCTCCTAGAGATGAACGTACTTTGGTGTGAAAAGTGCAAATCAATCCCAGAACAACAGCAAATGACCTTGTGAAGACGCTGGAGGAAACAGGTAAAAAGGTATCTATATCCACAGTAAAACAAGTCCTATAGCAAGGAAGAAGCCACTGCTCCAAAACCGGCATAAAAAAGCCAGACTACGGTTTGCAACTGCACATGGGGACAAAGATCGTACTTTTTGGAGAAATGTCCTCTGGTCTGATAAAACAAAAATATAACTGTTTGGCCATAATGACCATCATTATGTTTGGAGGAAAAAGGGGGTGGCTTGCAAGCCGAAGAAGACCATCCCAACCGTGAAGCACGGGGGTGGCAGCATCATGTTGTAGGGGTGCTTTGCTGCAGGAGGGACTGGTGCACTTCACAAAATAGATGGCATCATGAGGAAGGAAAATTATGTGGATACATTGAAGCAACATATCAAGACATCAGTCAGGAAGTTAAAGCTTGGTCGCAAATGGGTCTTCCAAATGGACAATGACCCCAAGCATACTTCCAAAGTTGTGCCAAAATGGCTTAAGGACAACAAAGTCAAGGTATTGGAGTGGCCATCCCAAAGCCCTGACTTCAATCCTATAGAACATTTGTGGGCAGAACTGAAAAAGCGTGTGCGAGCAAGGAGACCTACAAACCTGACTCAGTTACACCAGCTCTGTCAGGAGCAATGGGCCAAGATTCACCCAACTTATTGTGGGAAGCTTGTGGAAGGCTACCTGAAACGTTTGACCCATGTTAAACAATTTAAAGGCAATGCTACCAAATACTAATTGAGTGTATGTGAACTTCTGACCCACTGGGAATGTGATGAAAGAAATAAAAGCAGTAATAAATTATTCTCTCTACTATTATTCTGACATTACACATTCTTAAAATAAAGTTGTGATCCTAACTGACCTAAGACAGGGAATTTTTACTAGGATTAAATGTCAGGAATTGTGACAAACTGAGTTTAAATGTATTTGGCTAAGGTGTATTTAAACTTCCAACTTCAACTGTAGGTAGTTAAACAATAATCTGAACTGCTGGAAATGTGCAGTGCTTTTTGCAGTCTATGGACCATGCAGAAAGTGGAGGTAAAAATTTGAATTATTATGCAGTGATGTGAGAAGACACTTTGACACCTGCACTGATAACTATGTCCAGTGGATATAGCGCTATCCAGGTAAATTGGCGATCCAGTGACCTACTTTTTCTGAAAATGGTTGAACTAAATGTATTTCTATTGGAGTGTTTCAAATCAAATCAAATTTTATTGGTCACATGCGCCGAATACAACAGGTGCAGACATTACAGTGAAATGCTTACTTACAGCCCTTAACCAACAGTGCATTTATTTTAAACAAAAAAAAGTAAAAATAAAACAAAAAAAAGTGTTGAGAAAAAAAGAGCAGAAGTAAAATAAAGTGACAGTAGGGAGGCTATATATACAGGGGGGTACCGTTGCAGAGTCAATGTGCGGGGGCACCGGCTAGTTGAGGTAGTTGAGGTAATATGTACATGCGGGTAGAGTTAAAGTGACTATGCATAAATACTTAATAGAGTAGCAGCAGCGTAAAAAGGATGGGGTGGGGGGGCAGTGCAAATAGTCCGGGTAGCCATGATTAGCTGTTCAGGAGTCTTATGGCTTGGGGGTAGAAGCTGTTGAGAAGTCTTTTGGACCTAGACTTGGCACTCCGGTACCGCTTGCCGTGCGGTAGCAGAGAGAACAGTCTATGAATAGGGTGGCTGGAGTCTTTGACAATTTTGAGGGCCTTCCTCTGACACCGCCTGGTATAGAGGTCCTGGATGGCAGGAAGCTTTGCCCCAGTGATGTACTGGGCCGTACGCACTACCCTCTGTAGTGCCTTGCGGTCGGAGGCCAAGCAGTTGCCATACCAGGCGGTGATGCAACCAGTCAGGATGCTCTCGATGGTGCAGCTGTAGAATTTTTTGAGGATCTGAGGACCCATGCCAAATCTTTTCAGTCTCCTGAGGGGGAATAGGCTTTGTCATGCCCTCTTCACGACTGTCTTGGTGTGTTTGGACCATGATAGTTCGTTGGTGATGTGGACACCAAGGAACTTGAAGCTCTCAACCTGTTCCACTACAGCCCCGTTGATGAGAATGGGGGCGTGCTCAGTCCTCTTTTTTTTCCTGTAGTCCACAATCATCTCATTTGTCTTGGTCACGTTGAGGGAGAGGTTGTTGTCCTGGCACCACACGGCCAGATCTCTGACCTCCTCCCTATAGGCTGTCTCATCGTTGTCGGTGATCAGGCCTACCACTGTTGTGTCGTCTGCAAACTTAATGATGGTGTTGGAGTCGTGCCTGGCCATGCAGTCATGGGTGAACAGAGAGTACAGGAGGGGACTGAGCACGCACCCCTGAGGGGCCCCCGTGTTGAGGATCAGTGTGGCAGATGTGTTGTTACCTACCCTTACCACCTGGGGGCGGCCCGTCAGGAAGTCCAGGATCCAGTTGCAGAGGGAGGTGTTTAGTCCCAGGATCCTTAGCTTAGTGATGAGCTTAGAGGGCACTATGGTGTTGAATGCTGAGCTGTAGTCAATGAATAGCATTCTCACGTAGGTGTTCCTCTTGTCCAGGTGGGAAAGGGCAGTGTGGTGTGCAATAGAGATTGCATCATCTGTGGATCTGTTGGGGCGGTATGCAAATTGGAGTGGGTCTAGGGTTTCTGGGATAATGCTGTTGATGTGAGCCATGACCAGCCTTTCAAAGCACTTCATGGCTACAGACGTCAGTGCTACGGGTCGGTAGTCATTTAGGCAGGTTTACCAGCATTTGTAACAGTTAAGCTGATAATACTTATAAAAATACTTGCTTGATATGTTTATCAGTTTCGTGATATACTTTGCAAATGCAACTTAATTCTATGTGAAAACTGAAATGGTCTATTAATTACTTTTACATTTAAGTAGACACTCTTATCCAGAGCAACTTACAGTAATGAGTGCATATATTTTCATACTTTCTTGTACTGGTCCCCTGTGGGAATTGAACCCACAACCTTAGCGTTGCAAGTGCCATGCTCTACCAACTGAGACACATCATCACATCACATCATCACAAACCACTTGATGTCCCAATGTACTCAATTACTGTATTGATCATTGTTTTTCTTCGTGGTGATGGAAAGTCTACAGTTACAAAACTAGATGACCAGCCTATGTACAATACAGTAATGTACATATACATTAAGTAGTTTGTAAGGATGGTAAATTAATATTGCACAAAATGTGTTTGTTTTATGTGTTATTTGATCAAGAAAAATATTTAATTTGATGTGGATGTTTTGGGTATTTGCACATAACCTTGCACCTTTTGATGTAAATGTTTGAGGACAGGGTGTTGTTCTTTCTGGATTCCATTAGAATGACGATCACAAATAAATGGACAGGGCAACAATTACATCTATTGAATCCTGCAAGATTCTGTTCTTAATTATACAAGTACCTTTTTTGCCAAAGCAGAGATGCCGCGCTACAGATGTCTATATCCGTCCGCTAATACAGGACTAGTAAAGGCCCAGTGCACTACTTTTGGGAAAAAATCTTTAAAATTTAAATAAATAAAAATACTATATTTTACATTTTTCAGTGGGTGTTTCAGCACCCCTACTTCCCGCGGCTATGCTAATATATCTTGATTAGATAAGTATTCAACCCCCTGAGTCAATACGCATTAAAATACAATCAAAGGTAGTTGTATAATTAATATCACCTGAATCTTTCTGGGTAAATCTCTAAGAGCTTTGCACACCTGGATTGTATAATATTTGCCCAATTATTATGAAAAAAATTATTTCAGCTCTGTCATGTTGGTTGTTGATCATTGCTTGACAGCCATTTTCAAGTCTTGCCATAGATTTGCAAGCCGATTTAATTCAAAACTGTAAATAGGCCAGCTCAGGATATCAATTTCATCTTGGTAAGCAACTCCAGTGTATTTTTGGCCTTGTGTTTTAGGTAATTGTCCTGCTGAAAGGTGAATTTGTCTCCCAGTGTATGTTGGAAAGCAGTGAGCCGAGTTTTTCTCTAGGATTTTGCCTGTGATTAGCTCTATTCCGTTTCTTTTTATCCTAAAAACCTCCCTAGTCCTTGCCGATGACAAGCATACCCATAAAATGATGTTGTGTTGGATTTGTCCCAAACATAACGCTTTGTATTCAGGACATAAAGTTAATTTCTTTGCCACATTATAATTATTTTAAACAGGATGCATGTTTTAGAATATTTTTATTCTGTACAAGCTTCCTTCTTTTCACTCATTTACAGTATGTTAGTATTGTGGAGTAACTACAATGTTGTTGATCCATCCTCAGGACTAAGATCGAATGCTACTATGCCGGCTCTGACGCTCAACGGATGTGACAGGGCTTGCAAACTATCATGGATTACAAAGGGAAACCCAGCCACGAGCTGCCCAGTGACGTGAGCCTACCAGATGAGCTAAATGCCTTCTATGCTCGCTTCGAGGCAAGCAACAGTGAACCATGCATGAGAGCACCAGATGTTCCGGACGACTGTGTAATCGCTCTCTCCGTAGCCGATGTGAGAAAGACCTTTAAACAGGTTAACATTCGCAATGCCGCAGAGCCAGATGGAATACCAGGACGCATACTCAGACCAGCTGGCAAGTATCGTCACTGACATTTACCTATCCCTGACCCAGTCTGTAATACCAAGTTGTTTCAAGCAGGCCACCATAGTCCCCGTGCCCAAGAACACCAAGGTAACCTGCCTAAATAACTATCGCCCTGTAGCACTCACATTTATAGCCATGAAATGCTTTGAAAGTCATGGCTCACATTAACACCATCATCCCAGACACCCTGGACCCACTCCAATTCTCATACCGACCCAACAGATCCACAGATGATGCCATCTCTATTGCACTCCACACTGCCCTCAACCACCCGGACAAAAGGAACACCTATGTAAGAATGCTGTTCATTGACTACAGCTCAGCGTTCAACACCATAGTCCCCTCCAAGCTCATCACCAAGCTCAGGACCCTGGGACTGAGCACCTCCCTCTGCAACTGGATCCTGGACTTCCTGACGGGCTAGCCCGAGGTGGTGAGGGTAGGCAACAACACATCCGCCACGCTGACCATCAACACGGGGCCCCTCAGTGGTGTGTGCTTAGTCCCCTCCGTTGCTCCTTGTTCATCCACGACTGCGTGGCCGCGCACGACTCCAACACAATCATTAAGTTTGCTGATAACACAACGGTGGTATGCATGCCTTGAAATTCTCCATATTGAAGATGTTAGAAAAACTGTCCACATTTACTTTTCGTCAGCAAACAAGATGAGTAACGAACAGCACTAGCCTATGTTATTGTATTATCCCCCATAGTACAAAAGTTGAACTTTTCTATTGGTCAACTTGTCGTTCTGTGCGAAAAATAAATATTCCAACAGACTTTGGGACAGATCCCAAAATAATACAACCACTGTACATCGAAAACCCTTTTAAAAGCAATGAGGCTGATGCAACAGATCAGAACGTTTAGCTGAAAATGTTCATAAACTATTAGGCTATTTCTTCACATTATAAACGCAGCAATACACACACGGTAGTAGGCTATAAGCGCAAATGTTCCAAAAGATGCAACAACTAGTATGGGTTGTTAATATGATTAGGAATGTGTCTTTGGCTGCTGGACAACAAAAGAAAGTTGAGAACATTACAGAAATACTGTTTTTAATGGCATATGAGGAAGGGTTTACAAAATAATCCCCTTAACATTCCTATGGTCAGAACACGGTAAGACATGCCTCATAAATTTACCACAAAAAAAACAGGTTTTAAACAATTACGTTTAGGGTTAAATAGTTTCAAAATGTTGATTGCCTCTGCTCTGATTGCAAGGTGGGTGAGGTTGCAGTGCACAACATGTACTGGCCTTTCTCTCCTATCTGAACAAACAGTGCCTCGAGTATGTCGACAGAATCAAGCCTTTAGACGTTAATATTAATAATGATCCTACATGATATTTGTCAAACATGACAGGTGTTTATAAGTAATTTTAAGTCTCATTAAAGTTTAGCTACATTTTTAGATGCCTCCCTCATGTTAGCATCAGTCTGAACATAACAGGCTGTAGCCAATACGCATAGGCTATCACCTACACTTACACATAATGATTTAAAGGAGCTGATCGTGGACTACAGGAAATGGAGGAGCGAGCACGCCCCCATCCACATCGATGGGGCTGTAGTAGAGCGGGTCGAGAGCTTCAAGTTCCTCGGTGTCCACATCACTAAGGAATTAACATGGTCCACACATACCCACACAGTTGTGAAGAGAGCATGACAGCACCTCATCCCCCTAAGGAGGCTGAAAAGAGATGGGTCCTCAGATCCTCAAAAAGTTATACAGCTGCACCATTGAGAGCATCTTGACTGGCTGCATCACAGCTAGGTATGAAAACTGGAAGGCACCTGACCACAAGGCGCCACAGAGGGTGATGAGTACCTCCCATTAAATCACTGGGGCCACGCTCCCTGCCATCCAGGACCTCTATACCAGGCAGTGTCAGAAGAAGGCCCAAAAAATTGTCAAAGACTTCAGCCACGCAAGCCATAGACTGTTCTCTCTGCTACCGCATGGCAAGCAACAGGACCCTGAAGTCTGGAAGCAACAGGACCCTGAACAGCTTATACCCCCAAGCCATAGGACAGCTAAACAAGACTGCTAAATAGCTACTGCTACCCGGACTACCTGCATTGACCGTTCATTTTGCACTAACTTTCTTGTAGGGCTATCCCTGACAAACTAAAATCTTGGTCGACTGAGAGTCTTCTGTTCTTTCAACCAATCGATTGGTCAACATTTTTAAATGTGTCTTTTTCCATATGTAAATTAATGTTTCAATAAAATAATTTATATGTAGGATACTAAGCTTGTCTGATGCTTTAAGCTCTGCAATTAAAGATGAAGACGGACAAATGACTAAAGAGGGAGCCAGAGATAAATATAGCCTAACCAGAAGAAACAAAAACTGTTCCGGACCCTCCTCCTCCCGCTGCCCGCTGCTGCTGGCCTTCACAGATTCTGCCTTTATGCTCCTGAAGTTGCCGGTAATAGGCTACACCAGCGGTCGGCAACCTTTTCCATTTGGATTTGTTTTGAGGATGTGTTAAGAGGATGTGGTGCTGAGACACTGAGGTCATCTAGATTAACACGCCCATGCAAACCCATGTGTAGGACTATTAAAATCCCATTTAAATAGAACAGCGCTGTGAGGACCCAATTTACTGCTTATGAGGGCCTTCTGAGTGGTCATACTGTAGAATAACTGAACATAAGCATTCACCGCCTCAGTCAGTTTTCTATAGCAGAGAAACTGGCTGCATTCCAAACCAGAAGCCTGCTGCTCTTCCCTTGCCCTTGGTGCCAGTGTTGGGAACAGACAGGTGTAAGAGATATTGTCTCGGTTCCACCCTGCCTCCTCCTAAATGGTAAACAACACAGGGATCTATTATATCCACCCTCATCATCTCAAGTCTGTTTGGATGAGTAATAAAAATGGTTTAGTGCAAAGGGGAATGCTTATTATTCCTTGGGACAGAGAAGACACTTGAGACAGTACAGTTTAAAATGGTTTGTAGCAAGGCCATTGTCTGGGCGCATTTCAGTGAAACTTTCTGTAAAACTGTTGTATTACTTGGCCTATACGTAAACTTAATTTGGAAAATATCCGTTAATTTCCTGCATTGTGCATAGGATATTATGTAAAGAGTTTGAAGGGGTTTGAAGGGTCACCCATGGGGTACAGTGCAATTGTTTATTTATGGCTGATATAAAGCCAGTTTTTATTTTCTCACAGCACAACATATTGGGCAGGAAATGGGGGAGGATTTGTCGCATAGAGGATAATGTATAGCCTAGCCACAGTCCCACTCCTACACTCTGGGTAAAAGGTCCCCCAAACCACAGATCTAGGGTCAGATTACCATGCCTCTAATATGTAACCTTAACCTTCAGGGGATGAAAACATACTGTATCTGACCCTGTATCAGTGGTTATGGGGTAAGGAGAGGACATGACCTCTGAAGGTTATGGATGTGAGAAGGATGAAGTTGCCCCTGGACACTGACCTAAGGTAATTTCTGTATTTTTACCCTTATAGGTAAGGTTAGGATTGGGGAGGGTAAACTGATCCTAGATCTGTGCCTAAAGCCAACTTCTACACCGGGAAGTTATAGATGTGGCTTTGATTGGTCCTCTATGTCAGAACGCTGCGTGTGGATGTGGTGCAGGGAATCAAGCGCAGGAACCAGGGTGTTCGTCAACAGACTTTAGTATATCCAAAAACAGGAATGAGTCGCCAACCCAACCGGGTGGCACGAACAATTACGCACAACAACAACAGTGCGAAATACAAGAAAAAAGCGCACGCAGTGCGAACTCTCAAATACAAAGTTATGAGAGAGGAAACTCCTCAATGGCAACAGCTGACAATAATAATCACACATAACACCTGACCCAACACACGATAACTAAATAGGAAACAAAATCAAAGACTAACAAGGGACAGGTGTACAACCAGACAAAACCAAACAAACATGAAACATCGAACGGTGGTAGCTAGTACTCCGGGGACGACGACCGCCGAAGCCTGCCCGAACAAGGAGAAGGAGCAGCCTCGGCCGAAACCGTGACAGTACCCCCCCCTTGACGCGCGGCTCCAGCCGTGCGCCGATCCCGGCCTCGGGGACGACCAGGACGACGCGGAGCAGGGCGCGTAGGATGACCCCGATGGAACTCGGTCAGCAGGGACAGGTCTAATATGTCCCTCCTCGCCACCCAGCACCGCTCCTCCGGGCCGTACCCCTCCCACTCCACGAGATATTGGAGACCCCCCATCCGGCGTCTCGAATCAAGGATGGACCTCACAGTGTACGCCGGAGCCCCCTCGATGTCCAACGGGGGCGGAGGAATCTCCTCTATCTCATAATCCTGGAGTGGACCAGCTACCACCGGCCTGAGGAGAGACACATGAAACGAGGGGTTAATATTCCTGTACTCAATAGGCAGTTCTAACCTGTAACACACCTCGTTCAACCTCCTCAGGACTTTAAATGGCCACACAAACCGCCGACCCAGCTTCCGGCAGGGCAGGCGGAGGGGCAGGTTTCTGGTCGAGAGCCAGACTCGATCTCCAGGTGCGTACACAGGCCCCTCACTGCGGTGGAGATCGGCGCTCGTCTTATGCCGACGGATGGCCCGCTGCAGGTGAACGTGGGCACCGTTCCACGTCTCCTCCGAGCGCCGCACCCACTCATCCACCGCAGGGGCCTCGATCTGGCTCTCGTGCCAAGGTGCCAGAACCGGCTGGTACCCTAACACACACTGGAAAGGGGTTAGTTGGGTGGAGGAGTGGCGGAGAGAGTTCTGCGCCATCTCGGCCCACGGAACGTATCTCGCCCACTCCTCCGGCCGGTCCTGGCAATAAGACCTCAGAAACCTCCCCACATCCTGGTTGACACGTTCAACCTGCCCATTACTCTCCGGGTGGTAACCCGAGGTAAGGCTCACCGAAACCCCCAACCGTTCCATAAACGCTCTCCACACTCTGGAGGTGAACTGGGGGCCTCGATCAGACACTATATCCTCGGGTACCCCGTAATGCCGGAAGACATGGGTAAACAGAGCCTCAGCGGTCTGTAGGGCAGTAGGTATACCCGGCATGGGTAGGAGACGACAGGCCTTCGAGAACCGATCCACAACGACCAGGATGGTAGTATTCCCCTGTGAGAGGGGAAGGTCTGTAACAAAATCCACCGAGAGGTGGGACCAGGGTCGTTGTGGAACGGGCAGGGGTTGTAGCTTACCCCTGGGCAAATGTCTGGGCGCCTTACACTGGGCACACACCGAACAGGAGGAGACATAAATCCTCACATCCCTGGCTAACGTTGGCCACCAGTACTTAGTGCTAAGGCAGTGAACTGTCCGGCCGATACCTGGATGTCCAGAGGAGGGGGACGTATGAGCCCAATAAATGAGGCGATCGCGTACCTCGAGCGGAACGTACGTCCGACCCACAGGACACTGGGGAGGACTTGGGTCGGTGCGTAACGCCCGCTCGATCTCGGCATCGACCTCCCATACCACCGGTGCAACCAGACAAGACTTCGGTAGTATGGGAGTGGGCTCAACGGACCTCTCCTCCGTGTCATATCGCCGAGACAGGGCATCTGCCTTCCCGTTCTGGGACCCAGGGATGTAAGTGATTTTAAACACAAACCGGGCTAGAAACATAGTCCAGCGGGCCTGGCGAGGATTCAGTCTCCTAGCTGCCCGGATGTATTCCAGGTTACGGTGGTCAGTTAGAATGAGGAAAGGGTGTTGAGCCCCCTCAAGCCAATGCCTCCACACCTTTAGGGCCTGTACCACGGCTAACAGCTCCCTGTCCCCTACGTCATAATTCCGCTCCGCCGGACTGAGCTTCTTAGAATAAAAAGCACAGGGGCGGAGTTTAGGTGGTGTGCCAGACCGTTGTGAGAGAACGGCCCCAATACCAGCCTCGGACGCGTCAACCTCTACCTGGAACGGTAAAGCGGGATCCGGATGCGCCAACACCGGCGCTGAGGTAAACAGGTCCTTCAGTCTCCCAAAAGCCCTGTCCGCCTCAGCTGACCACTGCAAGCGCACCGGACCCCCCTTCAACAGAGACGTAATGGGAGCTGCCACCTGTCCAAAACCCCGGATAAACCTCCGGTAATAATTCGCAAAGCCCAAGAACTGTTGCACCTCTTTCACAGTGGTTGGGGTTTGCCAATTACGCACAGCTGACACCCGGTCAACCTCCATCTTCACCCCTGACGCAGACAATTGATAACCCAAAAAGGAGACCGACTTCTGAAAGAACAGACATTTCTCTGCCTTGACATATAGGTCATGCTCCAACAGCCTCCTCAACACTCGGCGCACCAGGGCTACATGCTCAGCTCGGGTAGAACTGTACACCAGAATATCGCCTGCCCCTGCATGTCCCGGAAAATCTCATCTACAAAGGATTGGAAGACTGAGGGAGCATTCATTAACCCATATGGCATGACGAGATACTCGTAATGACCAGAGGTCGTGCTAAATGCTGTCTTCCATTCATCGCCCTCTCTAATGCGCACCAAGTTATATGCGCTCCTAAGATCCAATTTTGTGAAGAACTGAGCACCGTGTAATGACTCCGTCATAGTCGCAATCAGAGGAAGTGGATAGCTGTACTTCACTGTAATCTGATTGAGACCGCGGTAATCAATACAAGGGCGCAGACCTCCATCTTTTTTCTTCACAAAAAAGAAGCTTGAGGAAGCGGGTGAAGTGGAGGCCCGTATGTATCCCTGTCTCAGAGACTCGGCGATGTAAGTTTCCATTGCCTTCCTCTCCTCTTGGGACAAGGGATACACATGGCTCCGCGGGAGGGCTGCTCCTGACTGGAGATCTATCGCACAATCCCCCTGTCTATGAGGCGGCAGCTGCGCCGCCCTAGTCTTACTGAACACCAGTTTCAAATCCTCATACTCAGGGGGAATCTGCAGTGCTGGCATTAGATTCGGACTCTCCACCGAGGTCGCCCCTATGGAAACACCCAGACACAGCCCCACACACTGAGCAGACCACCCTGTAAGAGCTTTCTCTCGCCACGAAATAGTAGGGTCATGGGTAATTAACCAGGGAAGCCCCAGTACCACCGGATACGCAGGAGAGTCAATCAGATAGAGCTGAATCGTCTCCTCATGACCCCCCTGCGTCACCATCTTAAGAGGCGCTGTGACCTCCCTAATCAACCCAGATCCTAACGGACCGCTATCTAGGGCATGTACAGGGAAAGGCTTATCAACGGGACGGAGGGGAATCCCTAACTTTACACAGAACTGGCGATCTACAAAATTCCCAGCTGCGCCTGAATCTACCAGCGCCTTATGCTGGGAACGAGGTGCAACCTGTGGAAAACAAACAGGCAAGGTTAGGTGAACGACAGAAAGCTCTGGGTAAGTAGGGCGCCTACTCACCTGGGAGGACTCCCCAATGCCTGGCCTGACCTCACCTCCACCAGGAGACCCTCCCCAACACCTAGCCGCGGTGTGCCCTCCACGGCCACAGTTGGTGCAGGGAACGGCCCCCCTCGGGTTCCTACTCCTCCGTTCCCTAGCGCCAGCACCTCCGAGCTCCATAGGGCTCGGCTCGGAGGTGCTGGAAGGTGGAATGGGCAACCCCCACCCGGGACGTCCACGGGTAGCGAGCAGGGTGTCCAGCCGAATGGCCATGTCGACCAGCTGGTCAAACGACAACGTGGTATCCCTGCACGCCAACTCTCTCTGGACGTCCTCCCGGAGGCTGCAGCGGAAGTGGTCTATGAGGTTCCGCTCATTCCACCCTGCATCTGCCGCTAGAGTCCGGAACTCCAACGCAAAAGCCTGTGCGCTCCTCATCCCCTGTCGGAGGTAGAACAGACGCTCCCCCGTCGCCTTCCCCTCCGGTGGATGGTCAAACACGGCACGGAAGCGGCGGGAGAACTCCGCATAGGTAACAGTAGCGGCGTCTATTCTCCTCCATTCGGCGTTGGCCCACTCCAACGCCTTGCCGGTGAGACAGGAGATGAGGGCGGAGACGCTCTCGTGTCCCGAGGGAGCCGGGTGTACGGCGGCGAGGTAGAGCTCCACTTGCAGCAAGAACCCTTGACACCCGGCAGCGGAGCCGTCGTACGCCCTCGGGAGGGAGAGCCGAATCCCGCTGGGTTCCGGAAGGGGGACAGGAGGACTGACCGATGGGGATGGTCCGGTAGGTGGGGGCGTGGGTACCCCGCTGGTCTCCCATCGGTGGAGAGTGTTCATCACCTGATCCAGGGCGTGACCGATCTGGTTGATCCTGTCCTCCTGCCCACGAAGACGGTCTTCCATAATGTCCGTTGGCGCGGCTGCTCCTGCTGATTCCATAGTGTGATGTGTGATTCTGTCAGAACGCTGCGTGTGGATGTGGTGCAGGGAATCAAGCGCAGGAACCAGGGTGTTCGTCAACAGACTTTAGTATATCCAAAAACAGGAATGAGTCGCCAACCCAACCGGGTGGTACGAACAATTACGCACAACAACAACAGTGCGAAATACAAGAAAAAAGCGCACGCAGTGCGAACTCTCAAATACAAAGTTATGAGAGAGGAAACTCCTCAATGGCAACAGCTGACAATAATAATCACACATAACACCTGACCCAACACACGATAACTAAATAGGAAACAAAATCAAAGACTAACAAGGGACAGGTGTACAACCAGACAAAACCAAACAAACATGAAACATCGAACGGTGGTAGCTAGTACTCCGGGGACGACGACCGCCGAAGCCTGCCCGAACAAGGAGAAGGAGCAGCCTCGGCCGAAACCGTGACACTCTAGAGAAAACTGAACTTATGATCCTCTTTTCAAAGGGTACTTCAAAAAGCTGGAGGTTGAAAGTCATCTTCTCTCCAGAGATGTTAATGTTCTTAAAGCTGTAATATGTAACTTTTTGGGCAATCTGACCAAATTCACATAGAAATGTGAGGTATAGATCTGCCATTCTCATTGAAAGCAAGTCTAAGAAGTGGTAGAGCTGTTTTATGTGTACTATTTCTATGCTTCCCGTTCTTAAGTTTCGTTTTTGCTTCTGTTACTTTCGGTTTTGTACACCAGGTTTTGTACACCAGCTTCAAACAGCTGAAAATACAATATTTTGGGTTATGGAAAATATATTTCACAGCGGTTTTGATGGTAACAATGATTATGTACACTTAATTGTTTTGTCACATGAAATGAAATTAGGCGAACTATTCAAATTTTTGCAACCAGGAAATGGCGGAGTGATTTCTGCATTGCGCACCTTTAAGTTTTCAGGAATTCATTTCCATGTTTAGAATCACTATTGTCTGAAGGTACACTGTATATACAAAAGTATGTGGACAACACTTCAAATTAGTGGATTCGGCTATTTCAGCAACACACCTGTTGCTGACAGGTGTATAAAATCGAGCACAGCCATGCAATCTCCATAGACAAACATTGGCAGTAGAATGGCCTTACTGAAGAGCTCAGTGACTTTCAACGTGGCACAGTCATAGGATGCCACCTTTCCAACAAGTCAGTTTGTCAAATTTCTGCCCTGCTAGAGCTGCCCCGGTCAACTGTAAGTGTTCTTATTGTGAAGTGGAAACGTCTAGGAGCAACAACGGCTCAGCCGCAAAGTGGTAGGCCACACAATCTCACAGAACAGGACCGCGGAGTGCTGAAGCATGTAGTGCGTAAAAATCATCCGTCCTCAGTTGCAACACTCACTCCCGAGTTCCAAACTGCCTCTGGAAGCAACGTCAGCACAATAACTGTTAGTCGGGAGCTTGATGAAATGGGTTTCCATGGACGAGCAGCCGCACACAAGCCTAAAATCACCATGCGCAATGCCAAGCGTCGGCCGGAATGGTGTAAAGCTCGCTGCCATTGGACTCTGGAGCAGTGGAAACTCGTTCTCTGGAGTGATGAATCACGCTTCACCATCTGGCAGTCCGACGGACGTATCTGGGTTTGGTGGATGCCAGGAGAACGCTACCTGTCGCAATGCATAGTGCCAACTGTAAAGTTTGGTGGAGGAGGAATAATGGTCTGGGGTTGTTTTTCATGGTTCAGGCTAGGCCCCTTAGCTCCATTGAAGGGAAATCTTAACGCTACAGCATGCAATGACATTCTAGACGATTCTGTGCTTCCAACTTTGTGGCAACAGTTTGGGGAAGGCCCTTTCCTGTTTCAGCATGACAATGCCCCCGTGCACAAAGTGAGGTCCATACAGAAATGGTTTGTAGAGGTTGGTGTGGAAGAACATGACTGGCCTGCACAGAGCCCTGACCTCAACCCCATCGAACACCTTTGGGATGAATTGGAATGCCGACTGCGAGCCAGGCTTAATCGCCCAACATCAGTGGTCGACCTCATTTATGCTCTTGTGGCTGAATGGAAGCAAGTCCCCGCAGCAATGTTCCAACATCTAGTGGAAAGCCTTCCCAGAAGAGTGGAGGCTGTTATAACAGCAAAGGGCGGATCAACTCCATATTAATGCACATTATTTTGGAATGAGATGTTCGATGAGCAGGTGTCTACACGACACGCTTTTGGCCATGTAATGCACTCATCATATTCCATTCACTTTTCAGATTTCTTAGAAACTAGCCCTTTCCAGAGAATGACCTGGCCATTTTAGCAGATTAACCCTTTTACGCGTACGATCACATATTTGTGATCATTGTTGAGTGGTATCTGCAGCGTACAATCGCAAATATGACTGGAACAGTAGCAACAGAACGTATGATGCAACAAACGCGTCTAAACAGCATTGTTGTCTGAAAAGCATCTAAACAATGTTTTGTACTGATGGTAAATAAAGGTCTTCACAACTTTATTCCTGAATTTAACCTTTTATTATAAAAGATAAATGCGAACTTCATCATCCAAGCATCACATGGGACACATCAACAGCCAAACTAATTCCATAAACCAGTCTAAATAACAAAAACAAAAAAACATAAGTTAGTGACAGCTAGACTTGTTTACAATGTACCACATCTCTGGTGAGCACAAGGGAGAAATCTAATATTGTTTAGAAAAGAGATGCGTGTGTCCCGGTTTCGGCCGAGGCTGCTCCTCCTCCTTGTTCGGGCAGGCTTCGGCGGTCGTCGTCCCCGGAGTACTAGCTATCACCGTTTGATGTTTTCGCTGTCTGTTGGTTTTGTCTGATTGTGTACACCTGTGTCCTGTTTAGTTGATTATGTCCTCTATAAGTTTCCCGTTTGGTTAGTTTTGTGTTGTGTGTTATTGTTCGCCTGTCATCAGGTCGGCTCGTTGTTTGTTTGTTGTTTTCCCCGTCGTCGCACTGTACTGTTTTCGTGCGCCTCTTGTTTGTTTTGAGGCCAGTGTTTTGTATATTTTTGGTCGTGTTCAGTAAAGTATTGGACTTAGCTTCTGTGTCTGCGTTATACTCCTTCACCACATCTACTTCAGCCATTGTGACAGAATAACACACCACTATGGAGTCAGCAGAAGCAGCGGCGGCACCCAAGTCGCTGGAGGAACGGATCAGCCATCAAGACACCATGATCTGGCGACTTGAGGCCGCCATGAACGAGGTGGCGAACACTCTGCACCGTTTGGTCACCAGAGAGGTGCCCACACCTCTGCACACCTTACAATCAACATCGACCAGTCCTCCTCTTCCAGCACCGGAACTCAGCGTTATTCGGCTCTCGCTCCTGAGGGCATATGATGGTACCACAGCCGGATGTCAGGGGTTCCTCCTGCAGGTGGAACTCTACCTGGCCACCATACACCCGGCGCCCTCGGGATACGAGAGCGTCTCCGCCCTCATCTCCTGTCTCACCGGCAAGGCGTTAGAGTGGGCTAACGCCGAATGGAGGGGAATACACGCCGCCACCATCACCTACGCGGAGTTCTCCCGCCGCTTCAGGGCCGTGTTCGACCATCCACCAGAGGGGAAGGCGGCGGGGGAGCATCTGTTCCACCTTCGACAGGGGAGGAGGAGCGCACAGGAGTTCGCCCTGGAGTTCTGGACTCTAGCAGCGGATGCAGGGTGGAATGAGCGGGCCCTCATCGACCACTACCGATGTAGTCTACGGGAGGACGTCCGTCGAGAGTTGGCCTGCAGGGATTCCCATCTTACCTTCGACCAGCTGGTGGACATGTCCATCCGGCTTGACACCCTGCTGGCTACCCGCGGACGCACCAAGTGGGGGTCGTCCATTCCACCCTCCAGCACCTCCGAGCCGAGCCCTATGGAGCTCGGAGGTGCTGGCGCTAGAGAGAGGAGGAGGAGGAGCCCGAGGGGGGCTGTTCCCTGCACCAACTGTGGCCGTGGAGGGCACACTGCGGCTCGGTGCTGGGGAGGGTCTCCTAGGGGAGAGGACGACAGGCCACGCACTGGGGAGTCATTCCAGGTGAGTAGGCGTCCCACTTACCCAGAGCTCTCTGTTGTGCACGTCTGTTTACCTGTACATTTTCCACAGGTTGCACCTCATTCCCAGTATAATGCGCTAGTCGATTCAGGCGCAGCTGGGAATTTTGTTGATCGACATTTTTGTTTTAAACTAGGGATTCCCCTTCTTCCGGTCGACGCCCCATTTCCTGTCCATGCTTTAGACAGCCATCCCTTGGGATCGGGGTTGATTAGGGAGGTCACTGCGCCACTTAGGATGAGGACGCAGGGGGGTCATGAGGAAACTATTCAGCTATATCTGATTGACTCTCCTGCGTATCCGGTGGTGTTGGGGCTCCCCTGGTTGATTACCCATAATCCGTCTATTTCGTGGCAAGAGAGGGCTCTTAAGGAGTGGTCTGCCCAGTGTGTGGGGCGATGTCTAGGTGTTTCCGTGGGGGCGACCTCGGTGGAGAGTCCAAACCAGGTGCCCGCACTGCACATTCCCCCCGAGTATGAGGATTTGGCAATCGTGTTCAGTAAATCGAGGGCGACGCAGTTGCCTCCCCATAGGCAGGGAGATTGTGCGATAGACCTCCAGGCAGGAGCAGCGCTTCCACGGAGCCATGTGTATCCTCTGTCTCAGGAGGAGAAGAGAGCTATGGAGACTTACATAGCTGAATCTCTGAGACAAGGATACATACGGCCATCCACTTCCCCTGCGTCCTCGAGCTTCTTTTTTGTGAAGAAGAAGGATGGAGGTTTGCGCCTGTGCATTGATTACCGTAGTCTCAATTAGATCACGGTGAAATACAGTTATCCACTCCCGCTGATTGCGACTATGACTGAGTCATTGCACGGGCGCGTTTCTTCACAAAACTAGATCTCAGGAGCGCATACAACTTGGTGCGCATTAGAGGGGGCGATGAATGGAAGACAGCATTTAGTACCACCTCAGGTCATTATGAGTATCTCGTCATGCCATACGGGTTGATGAACGCTCCTTCAGTCTTCCAATCCTTCGTAGATGAGATTTTCAGGGACATGCAGGGGCAGGGTGTGGTCGTGTACATTGATGACATACTTGTGTACTCTTCCACCCGAGCCGAGCATGTAGCCCTGGTGCGTCGAGTGTTGAGGAGGCTGTTGGAGCACGACCTGTATGTCAAGGCAGAGAAATGTCTGTTTTTCCAGGAGTCGATCTCCTTTTTGGGTTATCAGTTGTCTGCGTCAGGGGTGAAGATGGAGGTAGACCGTGTGTCAGCCGTGCGTAATTGGCAAACTCCAACCACTGTTAAAGAGGTGCAGCGGTTTTTGGGGTTTGCAAATTACTACCGGAGGTTTATCCGGGGTTTTGGACAGGTGGCAGCTCCCATAACGTCTCTGTTGAAGGGGGGTCCCGTGCGTCTGCAGTGGTCAACCGAGGCGGACAGGGCTTTTGGGAGACTGAAGGACCTGTTTACTTCGGCTCCGGTGCTGGCGCATCCGGATCCCTCTTTCCCATTTGAGGTAGAGGTTGACGCGTCAGAGGCCGGTATTGGGGCCGTACTTTCGCAACGGTCCGGCACGCCACCTAACCTCCGCCCCTGTGCTTTTTACTCCAAAAAGCTCAGCCCGGCGGAGCGAAATTATGACGTAGGGGACAGGGAGCTGTTAGCCGTGGTACAGGCCCTAAAGGTGTGGAGGCATTGGCTTGAGGGGGCTCAACACCCTTTTCTCATTTTGACTGACCACCGTAACCTGGAGTACATCCGGGCAGCTAGGAGATTGAACCCTCGCCAGGCGCGGTAGAACATGTTTTTAGCCCGTTTCGTATTTAAGATCACGTACATCCCTGGGTCCCAGAACGGTAAGGCAGACGCACTGTCTCGGCGGTATGACACGGAGGAGAGGTCCGTGGAGCCCACTCCCATACTGCCAGAGTCTTGTCTGGTGGCACCGGTAGTGTGGGAGGTCGATGCGGAAATCGAGCGGGCGTTGCGTACCGACCCTAGTCCTCCACAGTGCCCGGTGGGTCGGACGTACGTTCCGCTCGAGGTTCGGGATCGATTGATATATTGGGCTCACACGTCACCCTCCTCTGGACATCCTGGTATTGGCCGGACTGTGCACTGCCTTAGCGCTAAGTACTGGTGGCCAACGTTAGCCAGGGATGTGAGGGTTTATGTCTCCTCCTGCTCGGTGTGCGCCCAGTGTAAGGCGCCTAGACACCTGCCCAGGGGTAAGTTACAACCCCTGCCCGTTCCACAATGACCATGGTCTCACCTCTCGGTGGATTTCGTCACAGACCTTCCCCCCTCACAGGGGAATACTACTTTACTGGTCGTTGTGGATCGGTTCTCCAAGGCCTGTCGTCTGCTCCCAATGCCGGGTCTTCCTACTGCCCTACAGACCGCCGAAGCTCTATTCACCCACGTGTTCCGGCACTACGGGGTACCCGAGGATATAGTGTCTGATCGAGGTCCCCAGTTTACTTCCAGAGTCTGGAGGGCGTTTATGGAGCGTTTGGGGGTCTCGGTGAGCCTGACCTCGGGTTACCACCCGGAGAGTAATGGGCAGGTGGAATGTGTGAACCAGGATGTGGGTAGGTTTCTTAGATCGTATTGCCAGGACCGGCCGGAGGAGTGGGCGAGGTATGTCCCCTGGGCAGAGATGGCCCAGAACTCCCTCCGCCACTCCTCAACCAATCTAACCCCTTTCCAATGTGTGTTAGGTTACCAGCCGGTTCTGGCACCGTGGCAGCAGAGCCAGATCGAGGCTCCTGCGGTGGATGAGTGGATGCGGCGCTCGGAGGAGACGTGGAACGCTGCACACGTCCACTTGCAGCGGGCTATCCGTCGTCAGAAAGCGAGCGCCGATCTCCACCGCAGTGAGGGGCCGGTGTACGCACCTGGTGATCGAGTCTGGCTCTCTACCAGAAACCTGCCCCTCAGCCTGCCCTGCCGGAAACTGGGTCGGCGGTTTGTGGGGCCTTTTAAAGTCCTGAGAAGATTGAACGAGGTGTGTTACCGATTACAACTACCTATTAACTATAAGAACAATAACCCCTTGTTCCATGTGTCTCTTCTCAGGCCGGTGGTAGCTGGTCCACTCCAGGACGATGAGATAAGTGAGACTCCTCCGCCCCTACTTGACATCGAGGGGGCTCCGGCGTACACAGTTCGGGCCATCTTGGACTCAAGACGTCGGATGGGGGGTCTCCAGTATCTCGTGGAGTGGGAGGGGTACGGTCCGGAGGAACGGTGCTGGGTGCCGAGGAGAGACATCCTAGACCCGTCTCTCCTGACTGAGTTCCACCGTAGTCATCCTACGCGCCATGCTCCGCGTCCACCTGGTCGTCCCCGAGGCCGGGGTCGGCGCACGGCTGGAGCCGCGCGTCAAGGGGGGGGTACTGTCACGGTTTCGGCCGAGGCTGCTCCTCCTCCTTGTTCGGGCAGGCTTCGGCGGTCGTCGTCCCCGGAGTACTAGCTATCACCGTTTGATGTTTTCGCTGTCTGTTGGTTTTGTCTGATTGTGTACACCTGTGTCCTGTTTAGTTGATTATGTCCTCTATAAGTTTCCCGTTTGGTTAGTTTTGTGTTGTGTGTTATTGTTCGCCTGTCATCAGGTCGGCTCGTTGTTTGTTTGTTGTTTTCCCCGTCGTCGCACTGTACTGTTTTCGTGCTCCTTGGAATACTAGCCTTTTGCGCATTGTTGCGCATCGTCCGCCTCTTGTTTGTTTTGAGGCCAGTGTTTTGTATATTTTTGGTCGTGTTCAGTAAAGTATTGGACTTAGCTTCTGTGTCTGCGTTTGACTCCTTCACCACATCTACTTCAGCCGTTGTGACAGCGTGTCAGCTAAGCTAACAGCAGCTAAATTCTTTATGATGGCAGCCATGTTAGTTTATGTTTGACAAGTGAAAACTCCCTAATCCCAGAATGCCCATTCACTATAAGACGCAAATAAACAAAGTCAAAGATGGCTGCGCCCATTGCCCGAAATATATGAACTTAGTTTGGCCAGTTTTCAGCATATTACAAATTTTCGATGTACTAGTTACAGTGTATACACAAACCGGAACACATGACTTGACAAGTTGTTTACAGTTTTTGACAAATCACAAAGCTAATAAAATGTTTTTTTTCACCTCACAGATCATCACCCCAAATACAAGCCTACTGCCTAGCCTAACCGTAGCGCAAAAGCTAAACAAGGTTGCCAGATTTTGGTGAAACCATTTCATGCAGGGTTTGTGGGGGGGTTAATTTCATTTGTGGGGGATTTCAAGTCCAAGATATGATGTAGGAAATATTACTATGATGGGGGCAGTGGAGGCTGCTGAGGGGAGGACGGCTCATTATAATGGCTGTAATGGAGTGAATGGAATGGCATCAAACAAATGGAAACCATGACTTTGATGTATTTGATACCATTCCACTAATTCCGTTCCCGCCATTACCACGAGCCCGTCCTCCCTAATTAAGGTGCCACTGACCTCCTGTAGATGGGGGATTTATTAATTAATCGGGGGCAAACACAGGAGAAGTTTATAAGCTAACTAAAAATAAAACCTCTGGAAATGGGGGTCTGAGCTGGCAACCCTGAGTAATGATAGTTACAATCTAACTCAGTCGAGTGAACCATCCCTTCACCTTGTTTTGTTATAACATCTTTGGTCTGACAGACGTTTACGCCACACATAGCTGGCATTTAGCTTAGCATTAGCTCATCATAATCAATACAACCTTCCAAAAAGTATTTTACACAGATCATGTGTCCATTACAACCTACGCAAGAATCGGAATGCATGATTTGCCACCAGTACTTGAAAACGTGAATAAAACAGTAAATACATTATGCTCCATACATACATAGTGTACTACAGTAGAAACGACAACACAATATAGAGAATCTATAATGATAACATAATAAGGCATTTACTTTGATAGGAACGCAAACATGTCCAAAGTTATTATTAGTAAGGAAAACAACAATGAAGGCATTAGTGGTTAGCATCACAGATTATTCTGTATCCGCTGATAAAATCACTCTAAATTTCAAGCTTCTGAAACTCATTTCCACCTTCTCCTCCCTCCTTAATCCTACCCCCCTCCCTCCTCCCTCTCTGCGGACAACTTTGTCAACCACTTTGAAAATAAGTTTGAGGACATCCGCTCCTCATTCACCCTGTTGAGTCCACTGGTCCCACTCACACATAACTACCCTACGCCTTGACCTCTTTCTCCCCTCTCTCTCCAGATGAAATCCTGCAACTAGTGAGGTCTGGCCGCCTGTCAACCTGCCCGCTCGACCCCATCCCCCTCCCTTCTCCAGACCATCTCTGGAGACCTTCTCCCATTCCTCATCAACTCATCCCTGACCACAGACCTTTACTTTGAATTCAAAATGGCCGAGTCGCTCCCCTCCTCAAAAAAACAACACTCGACCCCTCTGACTTCAAAAAGTACAGACCGGTATCTCTTCTTTTTTTTCTTTTCAAAACACTTGAGCGTGCTGTCTCTGACCAACTCTCTCACTATCTCTCTCAGAACAATCTTCTTGACTCTAACAAGTCAGGTCACTCAACTGAGACTGCTCTTCTCTGTGTCAAGTAGGCTCTCCTCACTGCCAAAGAGGTCTCTCTCTCCTCTGTTGTCATCCTTCTACATCTATCTGCTGCCTTCAACACCATGAACTATCAGATTCTTCTCTCCACCCTCTCAGAGCTGGGCGTCTCAGGCTTTGCACACTCTTGGATTGCATCCTTCCTGGCAGGCCGCTCCTACCAGGTGACGTGGAGAGGATCTGTGTCTGCACCACACATACTTTAATTCTCTGCAAACATCAAAGCAGTGACTCGCTCCTGCAGGTTCATGCTCTACAACATCCGTAGAGTATGACCCTACCTCACACAGGAAGTGGCGCAGGTCCTAATCCAGGCACTTGTCATCTCATGTCTGGACTACTGTAACTCACTGTTGGCTGGGCTATCCACATGTGCCATCAAACCACTGCAACTTATCCAAAACGCTGCAGCCCACCTGGTGTTCAACCTTCCCAAGTTCTCCCATGTCACCCCGCTCCTCCGCACACTCCACTGGCTTCCAGTCGAAGCTCGCATCCACTACAAGACCATGGTACTTGCCTACGGAGCAGCAAGAGGATCAGCCCCTCCCTACCTTCAGGCTATACTCAAAACCTACATCCCAACCCGAAGACTCCATTCTGCCACCTCTGGTCTCTTGGCCCTCCCACCATATGCGAGGGCATCTCCTGCTCTGCTCAGCCCAGTCCAAGCTCTTCTCTGTCCTGGCACCCCAATGGTGGAACCAGCTTTCAATCAATATTCCCTCCTGGGATGAATAGAAAAAAATATATCCTTCACATACAGAGAGAAAAAGAAGAGGGGGCTGACAGAGAGAAAATAAAATAAGTGGATAGAAAGGGAAAAGTGGGACAGATAGAGAAAGATATAAATAATAAGGACAAGGAAACATTAGGGTGAATAAGGGAGGAGGACAGAGAGTGAGAAAGAGATGTTGGGAATGATAAGTGAAACTAGAACATACCGTTGTTAAATAGAGGGGAATAGAAGGTTAGATGAGGGATGGAGGAAGACAGGAGGACAGAGAGGGAGAGCGAGATAGCGAGACAGACAGGCAGACAGACAGACAGACAGACAGACAGACAGACAGACAGACAGACAGACAGACAGACAGACAGACAGACAGACAGACAGACAGACAGACAGACAGACAGACAGACAGACAGACAGACATACAGACATACAGACAGACAGACAGACAGACAGACAGACAGACAGACAGACAGACAGACAGACAGACAGACAGACAGACAGACAGACAGACAGACAGACAGACAGACAGAGAGAGAGAGAGAGAGAGACTGTAGGTACTCTCTGTGTTTCTATTATTAGAGTGAGTGTCCACATTGAGTTTAGATTAGTTTGCACTCCACATCCAGGAACTATTTGCACATAAATTACACATTAGCTCATTTTGTGTGTGCCAGAAGGATAACAGTCTGTTTGGCTATGTGCATGTGTGTTCACTTCTGCAAGCAAATCAATAGTAACATGCTGATTAGTGTGCATTAGTCTCTATTACATGTCCTTTTAACCAGGAACTCTTTCTTTCTTTGCAAACAGCTTATTTTATTTTATTTATTATACTATTTCTGAAATTACATAATGTTTTCAACAGAGCAGAGATGTTATGTACAGTGCATTCGGAAAGTATTCAGACCCCTTGACTTTTCCACATTTCTTTACGTTACAGCCTTATTCTAAAATTGATTCAATAAAACAAATCCTCATCAATCTACACACAATACCCCATAAAGACAAAGCAAAAACAGGTTTTTATCACATTTACATAAGTATTCAGACCCTTTACTCAGTACTTTGTTGAAGCACCTTTGGCAGCGATTACAGCCTTGAGTCTTCTTGGGTATGATGCTACAAGCTTGGCACACCTGTTTCTCCCATTCTTCTCTGCAGATCCTCTCAAGCTGTCATGTTGGATGGGGAGCGTTGCTGCACAGCTATTTTCAGGTCTCTCCAGAGATGTTCGATTGGGTTCAAGTCCGGGCTCTGGCTGGGCCACTCAAGGACATTCAGAGACTTGTCCTAAAGCCATTTATGCGTTGTCTTGACTGTGTGCTTAGGGTCGTTGTCCTGTTGGAAGGTGAACCTTTGCCCCAGTCTGAGGTCCTGAGCGCGCTGGAGCAGGTTTTCATCAAGAATCTGTCTTTACTACGTTCATCTTTCCCTCGATCCTGACCAGTCTCCCAGTCCCTGCTGCTGAAAAACATCCCCACAGCATGATGCTGCCACCACCGTGCTTCACCGAAGGGATGGTGCCAGGTTTCTTCCAGACATGACGCTTGGCATTCAGGCCAAAGAGTTCAATCTGGGTTTCATCAGACCAGAGAATCTTGTTTCTCGTGATCTGAGAGTCCTTTAGGTGCCTTTAGGCAAACTCCAAGCGGGCTGTCATGTGCCTTTTACTGAGGAGTGGCTTCCGTCTGCCACTCTACCACAAAGGCCTGATTGGTGGAGTGCTGCAGAGATGGTTGTCCTTCTGGAAGATTCTCCCATCTCCACAGAGGAACTCTGGAGCTCTGTCAGAGTGACCATTGGGTTCTTGGTCACCTCCCTGACCAAGGCTCTTCTCCCCCGATTGTTCAGTTTGGCCGGGCAGCCAGCTTTAGGAAGAGTTTTGGTGGTTCCAAACTTCTTTCATTTAAGAATGATAGAGGCCACTGTGTTCTTGGGGACCTTCAGTGCTGCAGAAATGTATTGGTACCCTTCCCCAGATCTCTGCCTTGACACAATCCTGTCTCGTAGCTCTACGGACAATTCCTTCACCCTCATGGCTTGGTTTCTGCTCTGACATGCACTGTCAACTGTGGGACCTTATATAGACAGGTGTGTGACTTTCCAAATCATTTCCAATCAATTGAATTGTAAAAGTTGTAAAAACATGTCAAGGATGATCAATGGAAACAGGATGCACCTGAGCTCAATTTCGAGTCTCATAGCAAAGGGTCTGCATAGTTATGTAAATAAGGTATTTATTTTATAAAACATTATAAATTTGTAAACATTTCTAAAAACCTGTTTTCGCTTTGTCATTATGGGGTAGTGATGTTTTTTGTTTTTTTAATCCATTTTAGAATAAGGCTATAACGTAACAAATTGTGGAAAAAGTCAAGGGTTCTGAATACTTCCCGAATGCACTGTCTATTTTTCAAATTCACTTTCCCATTCTCAGATATACAGTAGAAATCAAATGTGAAAAAAAAGTGAAAGAGGGAAAAAAATAGGATTTTTTCAGAACAATCTCTTTTTCATACCTTCTGATTACATCATAAGTTCCATCAACTCAGGGAGAGGACACACACACAAAAACACACTGAATACTATTGACGGGTTTCCCCAGCCTGCTAAACCTGTGGGCATACTGAATAATACCCTGTGCTCATCCTCAGTCAGAAAGAACATGGGAGAGAATGCAGGAAGGGAGTGCCTTGTAAATGTCACCTCAATTACAGGCCCTCCACCTGGACCCCCTTGGGGCCACCATTACACCTCCACTGAGCTTCCTGGACTAATTACAATCAGCGTGGGAGGTGATGGTCTTAGCAGGGGCCTATGAGACACATACACAACACACACACAAACGGACATGCACATATTTTACAGGCCATTTAGAAGATTTGATTGAGAAGGGTTAAAGTGTGTGAGATTTCTCTTCTGAAACTTTCCCAATAGAAATCTACCAGTGTTTAACAGTGTGTTGAATCAAACCTTATTTACCTACCATCAGTTTGCATTCAAAGCAGTATGGAAGTGAAAACATGTCACATTTCTGTCAAGACCTCCAAACATCTTTACTTCCACTTCACTGACTGCAGAGTCCCAAACAGAAATAACTACTACCTGAGATTTCCATTATTTTAGTTGCCTAGCAACCATCAAGTGTGTGTCACCGTTTTGTGCATTTACTGACAGCTGGAGGTTTCCTTCGATGTTGCTCTGAGTGCAGGAAAATCTGTGACTTGTACTGCTATCAATATGATGAAAGAATGAATCAATTAAAGTAAATTAGAATGCAATTGTCCATCCATTCATTCATTCGTAATATATATACTGAATAAAAATATAAATGCAACATGTAAAGTGTTGGTCCCATATTTCATGAGCTGAAATAATCAATGCCAGAACATTTCCATACGGACAAAAAGCGTATTTCTCTCAAATGTTGAGCACAAATTTGTTTACATCCCTGTTAGTTAGCATTTCTCTTTTGCCAAGATAATCCTTACACCTGACAGGTGTGGCATATCAAGAAGCTGATTAAACAGCATGATCATTACTCAGGTGCACTTTGTGCTGGGGACAATAAAAGGGCACTATAAAATGTGCAGTTTTGTCACAAAACACAATGCCACAGATGTCTCAAGTTTTGAAGGAGCGTGCAATTGGCATCCCGACTGCAGGAATGTCCACCAAAGCTGTTGCCAGAGAATTTAATGTTAATTTCAATACCATAAACTGACTCCAACGTCGTTTTAGAGAATTTGGCAGTACATCCAACCGGCCTCACAACCGTAGACCATGTGTAACCATGCCAGCCCAGGACCTCCACATCCGGTTTCTTCACCTGCGGGATCATCTGAGACTAGCCACCTGGAAAGCTGATTAAACTATGGGTTTGCACAACTGAAGAATTTCTGCACAAACTGTCAGAAACCATTTCAGGGAAGCTCATCGACATGCTCGTCGTCCTCACCAGGGTCTTGCCCTGACTGCAGTTCGGCGTCGTAACCGACTTCAGTGGGCAAATACTCACCTTCGATGGCCACTGGCACGCTGGAGAAGTGTGCTCTTTACAAATGAATCCCAGTTTCAACTGTACCGGGCAGATGGCAGACAGCTTGCATTGCGTCGTGTGGGCGAGCGGTTTGCTGATGTCAACATTGTGAACAGAGTTCCCCATGGTGGCAGTGGTCTTATGGTATGGGCAGGCATAAGCTACAGACAACGAACACAATTGCATTTTATTGATGGCAATTTGAATGTACAGAGATACCGTGACGAGATCCTGAGGCCCAATGTCGTGCCATTCATCCGCCGCCATAACCTCATGTTTCAGCATGATAAGACACAGCCCCATGTCGCAAGGATCTGTACACAATTCCTGGAAGCTGAAAATATCCCAGTTCTTCCATGGCATGCATACTCACCAGACATGTCACCCATTGAGCATGTTTGGGATGCTATGGATCGACGTGTACGACAGCGTGTTCCAGTTCCCGTCAATATCCAGCAACTTCACACAGCCATTGAAGAGGAGTGGGACATCATTCCACAGGCCATAATCAACAGCCTGATCAACTCTATGTGAAGGAGATGTGTCGCGCTGCATGAGGCAAATGGTGGTCACACCAGATACTTACTGGTTTTCTGATCCACGCCCCTACCTTTTATTTAAGGTATCTGTGACCAACAGATGCATACAGTATCTGCATTCCCATTCGTGAAATCCATAGATTAGGGCCTAATGAATTTATTTATATTCACTGATTTTCTTATATGAACTGTAACTCAGTAAAATCTTTGAAATTGTTGCATGTTGCATTTATATTTTTGTTCAGTATACATGAATAACTCCATCGCTTTGATAGCGTGTCATTTAATATGTTTTTGATTGGTGAAACATGAGTCCTTCCTTACCATTTACACTCACTAGAACCATTACAACCCGTTTTGATTGCCTTTTGATTGCCTCTCTTTATAAATTGCTTTTATGGCACTGTGTCATCAGACATATCATTAATCCCACTTCAACGCATTACTCGAGGGGAAAGACAAGCCAGATGGCCCTTCTTCACCGACTTGACTAATTGGCTAGTGAGCACCAAGCCCAACTTTCTAAAGCATTGTTCACATTGTCAGCTTGAAGTTACTCAACAACAAAAAAAAATGCATATTCAATTCGAATCTGTTCTTTTTCCTGCAGTCTGGACAGCCTAAATGGAATCAGATATTTCAATCCACATTTCAAACCACCTTTATTTGCTCTCAAGTGGTTTTTGGAATGTTATTTGTCATATCTTGCTGCTTGCTAGCTGCTCTGTTGACAGTTTGACAAGAACATGTACTAGCTAACTAGCTTGTTAATTGTTTACAAACAAGTTAGTGAATGTGCTAGAAAGCTAAACAGCTACCTAGCTAGCTAGTTGACTGCTGTGGCTAGCCAAAACAATACTTGTTTTGAAAGTTGGATCATCTTTTCCTTCGAGGCTTTAAAAGTGTTCTAACACTATGATTTTGAACATTCAACGCAACTGGGAAACGTCCATGGCAGGCAATCACTCTACACCACTACACACACACACCTGTCATTACTATGACAACTAGCTTAGCCATGTCAGCAAATGACTGCTGTCTGAACACACACAAATCCGATTTGGTCACTTGTAACTTGCTGTTAATATTCCAAATCGGATTTGAATCCTTCTTTGAGCATTCCTTTGAGCATTAAGGCCTGCAGTGTGAACAGGCTTGAAAGGCACACCAACCAATTTATCAGGACTCAGTGAAGTGATGACAACCCTGGCTTCAACCTCTAACTGAATCTCAGAGAACACCACTCAATTCTTCACTTTGAGCATCCTTGATCTTATAGCTCTAGAAGCTAGGGAACACCAGACACCCTCACTGAGGCTGCAGGAACATGGAGACAGTGATTCAAATTTTAACTAGGGCTGGCACAATTATGGTATAACCGTGTAACCGACGGTTATGGATGAAGTCCATCATGAACAGCTGACTGAATGACCACAATGCAGCAGCAGCACACATAGAAATAGAATGAATAGAACAGGCTTGGAACCTCTAACCCTGGCAATTTGACTGGTAAACTCATGGGTCCACTCGCAGTGGCTGCCTGGTTTATGATGCAATAATTCCATGGTAATATAGAATGTTCATTCAAATGATATTAACTGATGTGGCTCATGCAATGGAATGTATGTTTTGTAATGTTAGTTGAGCTGAATCAACAAATCACAGCACATATTTTATTTTTATTTTATTTTATTTCCTGCTTTGCTCCTATGGGTACACTTGCAATGGCCGCCAGTCCACCCATTATGCCTTCATTGACGTGAATGGGGATGCCCGTTCTATTCATTATATTTCTATGGCAGCACATGCAATCAGGAGCAGAGCAGAGGAGAAAATGTGTGTCCATTTCTTTTCATTTTTTTGTGCTATTTAAACGGTTATTACAGTGACACGGTCCTTTGGCTGGCCAATTACCGTCATCCCAAATTCCATGACCGTCACAGCCCTAATTCTAACAGATTCAAATTTACACAAGCATAATGTGAAACAAACAACAAAATCTACATTGTCAATTATCATAAACGAATGAAAAGATATCTACACAAATGTGACCGACCGCCTTGATTCGGTCTTATGTAGCAAAATTTTAAATTGTGTTTTTTACATTGGATAAAAGCAGAGATACAGAGCTACAAAATGGTATAGCATATGTTGCATTTAAGGGAACAATGGGAAAGTAATTCTGCTTTGAAAGTTGATAAATTTGTAATCTCACGTTTGAAAAAATGGCATTTGAATGTTTTGGTACCTAGTGAAGAGCTCTTCTTTGTCTACACCCATTCAGCATCGTTCACACCCCTCTTAAACTTTAGCCCCACCCATCTCGTTTCGCTCTTGGAGCGTTCAGAGCACACACTTGACGCTCTGGCCAATGAGTAGGGTTGATCCAAGCGTTCTGACCTCACAACGGCAGTCAAGCACCCAAGCTAACTGGCTAACATTGGCTAGCTTGCTATTTACTTTAAGACACAAAATTGGGATTATGGTTAATTGTTTACCTCTGAATAACATGAAAACAGCCCAACCTGCTCTGCTGGCAACAATTTAATTACGCTTTTTGCAGACATTTACTGACACTGACCATATTCAAAGGGTGTTGTGTGTTCATAAATTCAGCAGTTATTCTGCGCTCTGGCATACTCAGAGTGAATTTACGAACGCACCCGAAATGGTTACTTGCAGAGTGGAGTCTTTTGTTAAGACATGTAGCTAGCTAGATAGGTAAACAATGAACCTAGCTAGGTAAACAACGTGTAAGATCATACACGTCATGTAACGTTTGCTAGCGAGCCAGCCAGCTAACGTTAGCTAGTTAAACAATTAACCAGAGTGCCATCTCATGTTGTTACTACCCTGCATGAATCTGCTGGTAGCTAACCAACCAGGTTCAATGTTAGCTAGCTAATATTAGGCTCTAACTAGCCAAGCAAATGGCTCTGAGATACAAATAATAACATCATACACGTAACGTTAGCTAGCTAGCTAACAGTACATTTTAACTTGAAATGAAACCACTTTCTATTAAATTTAGAAACATGTAATATCTGAAAATGTAACTAGCTAGACTATCTTACCCGTATACAACATGCATGATGGATGTGTCTCTCTGTCACGGATGCCATGGTTGCTCTTCGTTTGAAGATGTAATCCGGAGACAGGTGGTTTCTCCATCTCTTTAGATATCATACTCTAATTCCACTGATTTCAAAACTCGATCGTCCAGAAAGTGGAGAACAACACTTATGCAGCTCCACTACACGATACATTTTTTAAAAGCTGTGTTAGACAGGATTACCTACACATACTGACCAGCTCAAATAGACAGAAGTCTTCTATATGGCAGACCAATCCGAACTCCTCTCTCGGCATGTCCATCCCACTCATTATCTCAGCCAATCATGGCTAATGGGAAGGTTGCTGTCTTTTTCTGTGGCTTAACCAACAATTTACCAATTGTATTTCGTATTTACAGATGGCATACACGTTTGTTATTAAGGCACAAGAAATTTCACATGTTCCAGAAGGCATTTCTGCCAAAAAAGTCATTTAGATTGTTTTCTTAAGTTTATGTTCAAATGGCTCTCCTGTAAAGTAGTGACCCACGACATATGCCTAGTTTCCTGAAACGAGTCACAAATACATAATTTATAACAGCGAATGTCACGTAGAGTACAGGAACAAGTATTTGTCTCTCCGCATTTCAAGTCTATTGCAATGAGTCTAAGAGATCCAGTAGCCTACAAGATGACAAGGAGGGGAGGGGATGGCATGGACATTTAGGGGTATTAGCCCATCACATGAATAACATATGTGTAATACCCTTGCTAAAACCACGTATAGAGTTTATTTGTTATAATGAATTGGTATTAGATTTAAAAGGTGATGAAATTGCTCCTGATTTGTAATGTTGTTAATTCATTTCTTTTGAAGCAATGTTTCTTTAATGTACAAGTGAATAGGTTGGTTTACTTTTAAGTTCAAGTTTCCCACGTATCTTGTTAAAGTTTTGACCAATGAGGGACCTTGTTAAGTTGTGGCCAATGGGAGAGTTGACTGGTTAACAAAAAAAGGCCTGGGAAAAAAGAGGGGGAAAGGTTAAAAGAAAAGAAAGGAGATATGTTATCGGTGTTGGTGAAGAAAAACGACTAAAGGAAACGATAAAGAGAGAACAAAAACATACAGTTTACATACACTTAGTTTGGAGTCATTAAAACTAGTTTTTCAACCACTCCATACGTTTCTTGTTAACAAACTATAATTTTGGCAAGTCGGTTAGGACATCTACTTTGTGCATGACACAAGTAATTTTTCCAACAATTGTTTACAGACAGATTATTTCACTTATAATTAACTATATCACAATTCCAGTGGGTCAGAAGTTTACATACACTAAGTTGAGTGTGTATTTAAACAGCTTGGAAAATTCCAGAAAATGATGTCATGGCTTTAGAAGCTTCTGATAGGCTAATTGACATAATTTGAGTCAATTGGAGGTGTACATGTGGTTGCATTTCAAGGCCTACCTTCAAACTCAGTGCCTCTTTGCTTGACATCATGGGAAAATCAAAATAAATAAGCCAAGACCTCAGAAAAAGATTGTAGACCTCCACAAGTTTGGTTCATCCTTGTGATGTCATGGTTCTCTAAGACCGAACCCAGAAGCAGACCAGGACAAGGTGAGTTGAACGAATGTGAGTGTTTATTTACAGATAAAAAAGATGCAGAATAGTCCAGGAGACGGAGTGGGTGGCGGAGATGAGTAGGTGGTGGTGAAGTGGCAGATGAACTGATGGCACGGCAGGGGTTGGGTGAAGGTTCCGGGAGAATGACTGTAGACAGAAAAAACGGAGGTAAGTACAAGGCAGGTCAACAAGGTGCAAAAAACAACAAAACTAATGCTAGTACTCAGAGGCTGATACGCTGGCAAAACATACTGTTTATGGCTAACGATCCGGCAGGGAATGGATGTCAGGTCAGAGCTTATGAAGGGGTGATGATCAGGACCAGGTGTGCCGAAGCTGATGAGAAGCAGGTGCGGGTAATCGAGAGATCACCCGCCTAGCAACGTCGCCCGGCAACCGGACAGGGTGCGTTCAGGCACCTTAGGGAAACAGGAGATTCAGAGCAGAAAAACGGCAACACAGGCAGGAACAGACTCAGGACGCAGGGTTCATGACAGTACCCCCCCTCCGACGAACGCCACCGGGCAGACTACCCGGAGCGCCAGGATGGAGGCGGTAGAAGTCACGAAGGAGGTCAGCATCAAGGATCTGACGCCGAGGAATCCAACTCCTCTCCTCAGGACCATACCCCTCCCAGTCCACGAGATACTGGAAACCCCGGCCCCGCCGTCTGGAATCCATGATGCGGTGCACCGTGTAGACAGGACCTCCTCCGATCATCCGAGGAGGAGGAGGTGGAGGGGGCAACAGAGGGCTGAGGAGAACAGGCTTGAGGCAGGAGACATGGAAGGTGGGATGGACTCTGAGCGTACTAGGCAACTTGAGTCGAACCACAACAGGATTAATCACTCTCTCCACCACAAACGGACCAATGAACCTCGGCGACAGTTTCCTTGACTCAGTCCGCAGAGGAAGGTCCTGTGTAGCCAACCAGACCCTATCTCCGATTGCATAAGCGGGGGCTGGAATACGGCGATGATTCGCCTGGAGCTGATACCGGTCAGAAACTCTAAGGAGGGCCTTTCTGGCCCGATGCCAGGTCCGGTGGCAACGACGAATGTGGGCCTGGACAGAGGGAACCAAGAGATCTTTCTCCTGAGAATGAAACAAGGGGGGTTGGTAGCCGTATAGGCACTGGAAGGGAGACATCCCAGTGGCAGAAGTAGGGAGAGTATTGTGAGCATACTCAACCCAAGGCAACTGAGAGGCCCAAGAGGTGGGGTTGGAGGAAACAAGGCAGCGCAGCGTGGATTCCATCTTCTGGTTGGCTCTCTCCGCCTGTCCATTAGATTGGGGGTGAAATCCAGATGTGAGACTGACTGTAGCTCCAATGGCCAAACAGAAGGATTTCCAGACAGCAGAGGTGAACTGAGGGCCACGGTCGGAAACTATGTCACTGGGCAATCCGTGGACCCTGAAAACCTCCCTAACCAGGATCTTGGACGTCTCAGAGGCAGAGGGAAGCTTGGAGATGGGCACAAAGTGAGCGAACTTGTTGAATCGGTCCACAATAGTCAGAATGACCGTGTTCCCCTTAGAAGAGGAAAACCCAGTGACAAAGTCCAGGGCCAGATGCGACCATGGTCGCCGGGGGATTGGTAGGGGGTGAAGAAGTCCAGAGCTGGGCCGATTGGCACTCTTGTTCTGCGCACAAACTGGACAGGCAGCAACAAACCTCCGAGTATCTTCTCCCATGGCAGGCCACCAAAATCGTCTGCGTAGAAGCGCCATCGTCCGAGCCACGCCAGGGTGACAAGCCATCTTGCTGGCGTGGGACCATTGGAGGACAGCCGAACGAACCGACTCAGGCACAAACAACCGACCGGGTGGACCGTTACCGGGGCCGGGCTGCGTCCGAAGGGCCGCCATAACCTCCTCCTCAATCCTCCACATAACGGCTCCCACGACAAGGTTCCGGGGAAGAATCGTCTCAGTCTTGGCCCCACTCTCCTCCGTCTTGGAGAACATCCGGGACAAGGCGTCCGCCTTGCCGTTCTTAGACCCCGGTCGGAACGTCAAGGAAAAATTAAAGCGTCCAAAAAACAACGACCACCTGGCCTGACGGGAGTTGAGACGTTTAGCCGATTGCACGTAAGCAAGATTCTTGTGGTCAGTCCAGACAACAAACGGTTGCTCCGCCCCCTCCAATCAGTGGCGCCACTCCTCCAAGGCAAGTTTCACCGCAAGGAGCTCCCGGTTACCCACATCGTAGTTCCTCTCCGTAGACGAAAGACGACGAGAGTAGTAGGTGCAGGGATGGAGTTTACCGTCAGTGGAGCATCGCTGGGACAGGATGGCGCCAACCCCCACATCAGACGCATCCACTTCAACGACAAACTGACGAGCAGTGTCAGGTTGAGATAGAATCGGAGCGTTGGTGAATCGCCTCTTCAAATCCAGAAATGCTCGGTCCGCCTCAGGATTCCAACTGAAGGTTCTGGTACTAGAAGTCAGGGCAGTTAAAGGAGCGGCCACACGGCTGTAATCACGGATAAATCTACAAAAGAAATTCGCAAACCCCAGAAACCTCTGGAGCTGCAATCTCGTACCGGGCTGGGCCCAATCCAGAACTGCCCTAACCTTCTCTTGGTCCATCCTAATCTCTCCCCTGGAGATGATGTACCCGAGGAAGGATGTAGTGTGGGCGTGAAATTCACACTTCTCGGCCTTCACAAACAGGCGATTCTCCAACAATCGCTGCAGAACCTGCTTGACATGCTGGACGTGGCTGGAAAGCTCCTTAGAGAAGATTAGAATGTCATCCAGGTAAACGAACACAAAAAGACCGATCATATCTCTCAGGACGTCATTCACCATACTCTGGAACACTGCTGGGGCATTGGTCAGTCCAAACGGCATCACCTGATACTCGAAATGACCCATCTGTGTATTGAAACCAGTCAACCACTCGTCCCCCTCTCTGATCCGGACCAGATGATACGCATTGCGTAGGTCCAGCTTGGTGAACACAGTAGCACCCTGTAAGGAGTCGAAAGCAGAGCTCATCAAGGGCAGGGGATACTTGTTCTTGACGTGATATCATTCAACCCCCGATAATCAATACAAGGTCGAAGAGAGCCATCCTTTTTACTCACAAAGAAGAATCCTGCCCCAAGGGGTGATGACGAGGGACGAATGAGACCAGCAGCTAGGGACTCCTTTATGTAGGTCTCCAAAGCCTCACGTTCAGGTCGGGAGATGCTGTATAACCGTCCCTTGGGATAGGCAGCTCCAGGGAACAGGTTTATGGCACAATCATATGGTCGGTGGGGAGGGAGTGACAGAGCCCTCTGCTTACTGAACACTTCCCCCAAATCGTGATATGTCTCGGGAACCAGGGACAAATCTGGGGGGTTAGCCTCAATAACCTGACTGGGAACAGAATGGGAACAGGCAGTCTTGAGGCAGTTAGCATGACAATCAATGCGCCAACTAGTTACCTTGCCAGTCACCCAATCGAACGTGGGATTGTGTTCTTTCAGCCAGGGGTCTCCAAGGACCAGAGGAACATGGGAAGAAGGCAGAATGAAGAATGAGATAACCTCAGAATGATTCCCTGACAACAGCATCTTAACCGGTTCAGTCCTCATCGTGATACGTGCCAGACTACTGCCGTTCAGAGTGGTAGCTTCAATGGCTTCCGGTAATCGCTCCTTGGAAAGCCCCAGCTGTTCCACCACGTCGGCATCAATAAAGCTTCCATCGGCACCTGAATCGACGAAAGCGTTAATCGCTAAACTCTGATTCCTGTTCATGAGGGTAGCCGGGAAACGGGGTCTGACAGGGGTATTGAGAGGTTGAAACTGTCTCGCTAAAAGTCCTCCCAACTTTAGCGAGCCGAGCAGTTTGACGGCCGCTGGGAACAAGTGGAGATGTAATGTCCCGAACTACCACAGTAGAGGCAGCGGTTGGTCTTACGTCTATGTTGGCGCTCCTCCTTGGTAAAACCGTGCCGCCCCACTTGCATGGGTTCAGAATCTGGAGGCAGGACCTCTCCACTAATCCCGTGTGGTGGACAATGATCGACGCATTCTGGTCCACCTCCTGACCCGACTGGAAACTGAGAAGCTGATTAATTGGACGGGCCCCATTGCTTCTCCCTCCTTCTCTCTCGAACTCTGTTATCCACCCGAATAGACAAAGCTACCAAACTGTCCAGGTCACTAGGCTCCGGATAGGAGATCAACTCATCCTTGAGTTGCTCTGACAGCCCCTGGTAAAAGGCCGCTTGCAGTGACTCCTCATTCCACCCACTCTCCACAGCCAATGTCCTGAATTCGATTACGAAGTCGGCAACGCTGCGAGTTCCTTGGCGAAGAGAAAACAGGCACTTAGCTGCGTCCTTACCTCGGACTGGATGGTCGAACAGCTTCCTCATCTCTGCCGTGAACTGCTGGTATGACGCCATGCAGGTGTCCTGTCGTTCCCATACGGCTGAAGCCCACTCCAGGGCTCTACCACGCAGCAATTCAATAACAAAGGCTATCCTAGCCTTGTCTGTGGCGTAAGAGTGGGGCTGTAGATCGAACACTAATCCACACTGCATAAGAAAGGAACGGCATCTTCCCAAATCCCCTTCATACTTCTCAGGCGTCGGAACCTTGGGCTCACGGAAGGGCACAGCTCCAGAAGCGGCAGGCGAGAGAGGTGAAACCGGTGGTGGATTCTCCACCGGCAAACTGAGCTGAGCCTGGATCTTCGTCAGACTGGTAGAAAAGTTCATAACCGATAACGTTATCTCCTGTAGCGCCGTGCTGTGTTGTCCCAACATAATTTCCTGATGGGTAATGGCATGGCGAACAGAGTCCAGGTCCGCTGGGTTCATTTATGGCCGGATCGTTCTGTCACGGTTCTCTAAGACCGAACCCAGAAGCAGACCAGGACAAGGTGAGTTGAACGAATGTGAGTGTTTATTTACAGATAAAAAAGATGCAGAATAGTCCAGGAGACGGAGCGGGTGGCGGAGATGAGTAGGTGGTGGTGAAGTGGCAGATGAACTGATGGCACGGCAGGGGTTGGGTGAAGGTTCCGGGAGAATGACTGTAGACAGAAAAAATGGAGGTAAGTACAAGGCAGGTCAACAAGGTGCAAAAAACAACAAAACTAACGCTAGTACTCAGAGGCTGATACGCTGGCAAAACATACTGTTTATGGCTAACGATCCGGCAGGGAATGGATGTCAGGTCAGAGCTTATGAAGGGGTGATGATCAGGACCAGGTGTGCCGAAGCTGATGAGAAGCAGGTGCGGGTAATCGAGAGATCACCCGCCTAGCAACGTCGCCCGGCAACCGGACAGGGTGCGTTCAGGCACCTTCGGGAAACAGGAGATTCAGAGCAGAAAAACGGCAACACAGGCAGGAACAGACTCAGGACGCAGGGTTCATGACATGTGAGCAATTTCCAAATGCCTGAAGGTACCACGTTCATCTGTACAAACAATAGTACGCAAGTATAAACACCATGGGACCACGCAGCCGTCATACCGCTCAGGAAGGAGACGTGATCTGTCTCCTAGAGATTAACGTACTTTGGTGCGAAAAGTGCAAATCAATCCCAGAACAACAGCAAAGGACCTTGTGAAGATGCTGGAGGAAACAGGTACAAAAGTATCTATATCCACAGTAAAACGAGTCCTATATCGACATAACCTGAAAGGCCGCTCAGCAAGGAAGAAGCCACTGCTCCAAAACCGCCATAAAAAAGCCAGACTACGGTTTGCAACTGCACATGGGGACAAAGATTGTACTTATTGGAGAAATGCCCTCTGGTCTGATGAAATAAAAATAGAACTGTTTGGCCATAATGACCATTGTTATGTTTGGAGGAAAAAGGTGGTTACCCAAATTGTTTGACCCAAGTTAAATAATTTAAAAGCAATGCTACCAAATACTAATTGAGTGTATGTAAACTTCTGACTCACTGGGAATGTGATGAAAGAAATAAAAGCTGAAATAAATCATTCTCTCTACTATTATTCTGACATTTCACTTTCTTAAAATAAAGTGGTGATCCTAACTGACCTAAGACAGGGAATTTTTACTAGGATTAAATGTCAGGAATTGTGAAAAACTGAGTTTAAATGTATTTGGCTAAGGTGTCTGTAAACTTCCGACTTCAACTGTACCTATAGAGTTTTGAAGGGAAATCCTGATTTATTTTCTATAAAAGAGTGTTATTACAGTGGGGGAAAAAAGTATTTAGTCAGCCACCAATTGTGCAAGTTCTCCCACTTAAAAAGATGAGAGAGGCCTGTAATTTTCATCATAGGTACACGTCAACTATGACAGACAAAATGAGAAAAAAAAATGAGTCACATTGTAGGATTTTTTATGAATTTATTTGCAAATTATGGTGGAAAATAAGTATTTGGTCAATAACAAAAGTTTCTCAATACTTTCTTATATACCATTTGTTGGCAATGACACAGGTCAAACATTTTCTGTAAGTATTCACAAGGTTTTCACACACTGTTGCTGGTATTTTGGCCCATTCCTCCATGCAGATCTTCTCTAGAGCAGTGATGTTTTGGGGCTGTCGCTGGGCAACACGGACTTTCAACTCCCTCCAAAGATTTTCTATGGGGTTGAGATCTGGAGACTGGCTAGGCCACTCCAGGACCTTGAAATGCTTCTTACGAAGCCACTCCTTCGTTGCCCGGGCGGTGTGTTTGGGATCATTGTCATGCTGAAAGACCCAGCCACGTTTCATCTTCAATGCCCTTGCTGATGGAAGGAGGTTTTCACTCAAAATATCACGATACATGGCCCCATTCATTCTTTCCTTTACACGGATCAGTCGTCCTGGTCCCTTTGCAGAAAAACAGCCCCAAAGCATGATGTTTCCACCCCCATGCTTCACAGTAGGTATGGTGTTCTTTGGATGCAACTCAGCATTCTTTGTCCTCCAAACATGACGAGTTGAGTTTTTACCAAAAAGTTATATTTTGGTTTCATCTGACCATATGACATTCTCCCAATCCTCTTCTGGATCATCCAAATGCACTCTAGCAAACTTCAGACGGGCCTGGACATGTACTGGCTTAAGCAGGGGGACACGTCTGGCACTGCAGGATTTGAGTCCCTGGCGGCGTAGTGTGTTACTGATGGTAGGCTTTGTTACTTTGGTCCCAGCTCTCTGCAGGTCATTCACTAGGTCCCCCCGTGTGGTTCTGGGATTTTTGCTCACCGTTCTTGTGATCATTTTGACCCCACGGGGTGAGATCTTGCGTGGAGCCCCAGATCGAGGGAGATTATCAGTGGTCTTGTATGTCTTCCATTTCCTAATAATTGCTCCCACAGTTGATTTCTTCAAACCAAGCTGCTTACCTATTGCAGATTCAGTCTTCCCAGCCTCAATTTGTCTGTCATAGTTGACGTGTACCTATGATGACAATTCCAGGCCTCTCTCATCTTTTTAAGTGGGAGAACTTGCACAATTGGTGGCTGACTAAATACTTTTTTTCCCCACTGTATTTAGTTAAGAAAGACCTAGTGAAGACTGAAGCTGCCTTCACATTGTGGAGACATTCGACATCCTCGAGATTAGCCTAGGATCGTGGGAGACTTGGAGAGAATTGCTTGTGACGATCAACGAGGGTTCCACGGGATATCTGTTGCTGCTACTGGCTGCATTGATAGCTGTGTTTGCTGTGGATCTTGTGAGGACACCTGCACGGAACTGCTATACTTTGCTGAGGCATTATCTACGAGTAGTGAGTAACTACAAATGTGGGATAGTTCGGGACTTTATGTATGTCGTCATTTATTTTTTGCTCCAACGCGTGCCCAAGATTTAAGCAAGCTTGCAAGTTATTTGGACATGGGTTGTGGAAAAATCATTGGGGATTATTTTGTATTTATTTATTTTGATGTGGTACATTGAAAATGTGATAATATAGATCCTGAACCTTGTTCTGTCTTCTAGAGATGAATTTACATTGGTGTGAAAAGTGCAAATCAATCCCAGAACAACAGCAAAGGACCTTGTGAAGATGCTGGAGGAAACAGGTACAAAAGTATCTATATCCACAGTAAAACGAGTCCTATATCGACATAACCTGAAAGGCCGCTCAGCAAGGAAGAAGCCACCGCTCCAAAACCGCCATAAAAAAGACAGACTACGGTTTGCAACTGCACATGGGGATAAAGATCATACTTTTTGGAGAAATGTCCTCTGGTCTGATGAAACAAAAATATAACTGTTTGGCCATAATGACCATTGTTATGTTTGGAGGAAAAAGGGGGTCGCTTGCAAGCCGAAGACCACCATCCCAACCGTGAAGCACGGGGGTGGCAGCATCATGCTGTGGGGGTGCTTTGCTGCAGGAGGGACTGGTGCACTTCACAAAATAGATGGCATCATGAGGATTGACCCCGAGTGGCGCAGTGGTCTAAGGCACTGCATCACAGTGCTAGCTGTGCCACTAGAGATCCTGGTTTGAATCCAGGCTCTGTCATAGCCGGCCGCGACCGGGAGACCCACGGGGCGTCGCGCAATTGGTCCAGGGTAGGGGATGGAGTGGCCGGCAGGGATGTATCTCAGTTGGTAGAGTATGGCGTTTGCAACGCCAGGGTTGTGGGTATGAAAAAATTAATAATGTATGCACTCACTAACTGTAAGTCACTCTGGATAAGAGCGTCTGCTAAATGACTAAAATGTAAAATGTAATGAATGAAAATTATGTGGATATATTGAAGCAACATCTCAAGACATCAGTCAGGAAGTTAAAGCTTGGTCGCAAATGGGTCTTCCAAATGGACCCACAAAGTCAAGGTATTGGAGTGACCATCACAAAGCCCTGACCACAATCCTATAGAAAATTTGTGGGCAGAACTGAAAAAGCGTGTGCGAGCAAGGAGGACTACAAACCTGACTCAGTTACACCAGCTCTGTCAGGAGGAATGACCCAAAATTCACCCAACTTATTGTGGGAAGCTTGTTGAAGGCGACCCAAGTTAAACAATTTAAAGACAATGGTACCAAATACTAATTGAGTGTATGTAAACTTCTGACCCACTGGGAATGTGATGAAAGAAATAAAAGCTGAAATAAATAATTCTCACTACTATTATTCTGACATTTCTCATTCTTAAAATAAAGTGGTGATCCTAACTGACCCAAGACAGGGAATTCTTACTTGGATTAAATGTCAGGAATTGTGAAAAACTGAGTTTAAATGTATTTGGCTAAGGTGTATGTAAACTTCCAACTTCAACTGTACATGTGAGATGAGTAGTGCAAGATATGTAAACATTATTAAAGTGACTGTAAACATTATTAAAGTGACTAGTGTTCCATTTCTTAAAGTGGCCAGTGATTTCAATAGGCAGCAGCAGCCTCTAATGTGCCAGTGATGGCTATTTAACAGTCTGATGGCCTTGAGATATAAGCTGTTTTTCATTCTCTCGGTCCCAGCTTTGATGCACCTGTACTGACCTCGACTTCTGGATGATAGCGGGGTGAACAGGCAGTGGCTTAGGTGGTTGATGTCCTTGATTATCTTTTTTGGCCTTCCTGTGACATCGGGTGCTGTATGTGTCTTGGAGGGCGGGTAGTTTGCCCCCGATAATGCATTCGGCAGACCACACCACCCTCTGTAGAGCCCTGCGGTTGCGGGCGGTGCAGTTGCCGTACCAGGTGGTGATAGAGCCCGACAGGATGCTCTCAATTCTGCATCTGTAAAAGTTTGTGAGGGTTTTAGGTGCCAAGCCGAATTTCTTCAGCCTTCTGAGGTTGAAGAGGCTCTGTTGCGCATTATTCACCACACTATCTGCGTGGGTGGACCATTTCAGTTTGTCTGTAATGTGTACGCCAAGGAACTTGAAGCTTTTCACCTTCTCCACTGTGGTCCCGTCAATGTGGATAGGGGGGTGCATCCTCTACTGTTTCATGAATTCCACAATCATCTCCTTTGTTTTGTTGACGTTGAGTGAGAGGTTATTTTCATGGCACCACACTCCCAGAGCCCTCACCTCCTCCCTGTAGGCGGTCTCGTCATTGTTGATAATCAAGCCTACTACTGTCTGCAAACTTGATGATTGAGTTGGAGGCGTGCTTGGCCACGCAGTCATGGGTGAACAGGGAGTACAGGAGTGGGCTGAGCACGCACCCTTGTGGGGCCCCAGTGTTGAAGATTAGCAAAGTGGAGATGTTGTTTCCTAGATTCACCACCTGGGGGCGGCCCGTCAGGAAATCCAGGACCCAGTTGCACAGGGCGGGGTTCAGACCCAGGGCCTCGAGCTTGATGATGAGCTTGGAGGGTACTATGGTGTTGAATGCTGAGCTATAGTCAATGAACAGCATTCTTACATAGGTATTCCTCTTGTCCAGATGGAATAGGGCAGTGTGCAGTGTGATGGCGATTGCATCGTCTGTGGATCTATTGGGGCGGTAAGCAAATTGAAGTGGGTCTAAGGTGACAGGTAAGGTAGAGGGGAAATGATCCTTGCCTAGTCTCTCAAAGCACTTCATGATGACAGAGGTGAGTGCAACAGGGCGATAGTCATTTAGTTCAGTTACCTTTGCTTTCTTGGGTACAGGAACAATGGTGGCCCTCTTGAAGCATGTGGGAACAGCAGACTGGGAAAGAGAGAGAATGAATATGTCCATAAAAACACCAGTCAGCTGGTCTGCGCATGCTCTGAGAATGCGTCTAGGGATGCCGTCTGGGCCGTTGAATTGTGACTCCACTTTGTCTCTATACTGATGTTTTGCCAGTTGAATTGCCTTGCGGAGTGAGTAGCTACACTGTTTGTATTCTGCCATATTTACAGTCACCTTGCCATGGTTGAATGCGGTGGCTCGCGCTTTCAGATTGGTGCGAATGCTGCCATCTATCCACGATTTCTGGTTAGGGTAGGTTTTAGTAGTCACAGTGGGCACAACCTCACCTATACACTTCCTGATAAACTCAGTCACCGTTTCAGTGTATTCGTCTTAATTATTTTCAGAAGCTACCCGGAACATATCCCAGTCCGCGTGATCAATCTTGAAGCGTGGATTCCGATTGGTCATACCAGCATTGAATAGTCCTTAGCACAGGTATTTCCTGTTTGAGTTTCTGCCTATAGGAAGGGAGGCGCAAAATGAAGTCGTGGTCAGATTTGCCGAAAGGGAGGCGGGGGAGGGCCTTATAACCATCCCAGAAGTTCAAATAGCAATGGTCGAGGATTTTGGCAGTGCGAGTACAACAGTTGATATGTTGATAGATAGAACTTCGGCAGCCTATTCCTCAAATTTGCTTTGTTAAAATCCCTGGCTACAATAAATGTAGCCTCAGGATATGTGGTTTCCAGTTTGCATAAAGTCCAGTGAAGTTCTTTGAGGGCCGTCGTGGTATCGGCTTGAGGGGGGATATACACGGCCGTGACTATAACCGAATAAAATTATCTTGGGAGATAATACGGTCTGCATTTGATTGTGAGGTATTCTAGGTCGGGTGAACTACAATTACACCATGAGTCGTTAATCATGAAACACTCACCTCCGCACTTCTGCTTCCCGGAGAGATATTTATTCCTGTCTGCGCGATGAACTGAGAACCCCTCTGGCTGGACCGATTTCGACAGAATATCCCAAGAGAGCCATGTTTCCGTGAAACAAAGTATGTTACAGGCCTTGATGTCTCTCTGGAAAGAAATCATTGCCCGGAGTTCGTCGATCTTGTTAACCAAAGACTGAACATTAGCGAGTAGTATACTTGGAAGCGGTGGGTGGTGTGCGCGCCTCCTAAGTCAAACCAGCAGGCCGCTCCGAGTGCCTCTTCTCCGCCGGCGATGTTTTCGTTCAGTTACTCTGGGGAGAGCAAACAAACGATCTGCTTTGGGAAAGTCGTATTCCTGGTCGTAATGCTGGCGAGTTACCGCTGCTCTGACATCCAATAGTTTTCCCTGGCTGTATGTAATAATACAAAACACTTTCTGAGCTAATAATGTAAAAAATTATACGTAAAAAACAAAATACTACAAAGTTTCGTAAGAGCTAGTCGCTCTTCGTCGGCGCCAGGTTGAACCAGAATCTCATCCAAAGGCCTTTGACTTCTCAAACACGGCAGAAAGCTAACACAATATGATGCCAGTCACCTTATTAATTCAGCCACTTACTTAGATAGGAAGTTAAACGTAGGGGTTTTCACGCAGGAAAAAAAGATAAAACGCATCAGAAATATAAAAAATGCTTCTTATTGTAATTTATATTTTACATTTTAGTCATTTAGCAGACGCTCTTATCCAGAGCGACTTACAGTTAGTGAGTGCATACATTTTTTTATACTGGCTCCCCGTGGGAATCGAACCCACAACCCTGGCGTTGCAAACGCCATGCTCTACCAACTGAACTACAAGGGACCAAATTTCTGCTCGGCATCAGATTAATTTTGTGCTTCAGTTGCACTTCTAAACTCGGATGAGAATTCATGAACAGGCATTCTGTCAGAAGACAGCGGTCTGTCTGATGTGTAGCTATTTTTTTCCGGTACTTTTCTCGGTGTAGCCAGCCAGCTCAGGTAAAATGCAAGATTAACTTCAAGCAAAACATTTGGAAATGTATTTGGCTAAATTTTTTCTATGATAGGCCAAAACATTAGAAATACAGTGCCTTGCAAAGGTATTCATCCCCCTTGGCGTTTTTCCTATTTTGTTGCATTACAACCTGTAATTTAAATGGATTTTTATTTGGATTTCATGTAATGGCCATACACAAAATAGTCAAAATTGGTGAAGTGAAATGAAAAAGATTACATGTTTCAAATAAATAAATAACGGAAAAGTGGAAGCCCCTAAATAAGATCTGGTGCATCCAATTACCTTCAGAAGTCAAATAATTAGTTAAATAAAGTCCACCTGTGTGCAATCTAAGTGTCACATGATCTATCACATGATCTCAGTATACTGTAAATATACACCTGTTCTGAAAGGCCCCAGAGTCTGCAACACCACTAAGCAAGGGGCACCACCAAGCATGCGGCACCATGAAGACCAAGGAGCTCACCAAACAGGTCAGGGACAAGGTTGTGGAGAAGTACAGATCAGGGTTGGGTTATAAAAAAATATCCGAAACTTAGAACATCCCATGGAGCACCATTAAATCCATTATTAAAAAATGGAAAGAATATGGCACCACAACAAACCTGCCAAGAGAGGGCCGCCCACCAAAACTCACAGACCAGGCAAGGAGGGCATTAATCAGAGAGGCAACAAAGAGACCAAAGATAACCCTGAAGGAGCTGCAAAGCTCCACAGTGGAGATTGGAGTATCTGTCCATACAACCACTTTAAGCCGTATACTCCACAGAGCTGGGCTTTACGGAAGAGTGGCCAGAAAAAAGCTATTGCTCAAAGAAAAAAATAAGCAAACACATTTGGTGTTCGCCAAAAGGCATGTGGGAGACTCCCCAAACATATGGAAGAAGGTACTCTCATCAGATGAGACTAAAATTGAGCTTTTTGGCCATCAAGGAAAACGCAATGTCTGGCGCAAACCCAACACCTCTCATCACCCCGAGAACACCGGGATGTTTTTCATTGGCAGGGACTGGGAAGCTGGTCAGAATTGAAGGAATGATGGATGGCGCTAAAAGCAGGGAAATTCTTGAGGGAAACCTGTTTCAGTCTTCCAGAGATTTGAGACTGGGACGGAGGTTCACCTTCCAGCAGGACAATGACCCTAAGCATACTGCTAAAGCAACACTCGAGTGGTTTAAGGGGAAATATATAAATGTATTGGAATGGCCTAGTCAAAGCCCAGACCTCAATCCAATTGAGAATATGTGGTATGACTTAAAGATTGCTTTACACCAGCGGAAAACATCCAACTTGAAGGAGCTGGAGCAGTTTTGTAGAATGGGCAAAATTCCCAGTGGCTAGATGTGCCAAGCTTATAGAGACATTCCCCAAGAGACTTGCAGCTGTAATTGCTGCAAAAGGTGGCTCTACAAAGTATTGACTTTGCGTGGGTGAATAGTTATGCACGCTCAAGTTCTTTTTTTTGGTCTTATTTCTTGTTTGTTTCACCCCCAAAAATATTTTGCATCTTCAAAGTGGTAGGCATGTTGTGTAAATCAAATGATACAAACCCCCAAAAAATCTATTTGAATTCCAGGTTGTAAGGCAACTAAATAGGAAAAATGCAAAGGGGGGGTGAATACATAAGCTCTTTTACTTGTGTGAATGCCAGCCAAATAGCGTTCCACTTCTGTTGTCATCTGATGAAAATGAAGCTATTTTCCGCAGATTATTGTGCACTAATGTATTTTCTGTGAAGGAAAACTATAGTTGCACGTCCCTGATCACTCTATTGAAGCAAAAAAACGCTGTTGACTTTCAATATAAAACTCAACCCGTCAATATACAGCCGAACTCACCTGCTCCCACTTTCTCCCCTTCTGCTATTTCCAAACAAACACGTGACTGGCTCAACTGTTCTGAAGAACTATGTAAGCTTCATAATGTAAAATAATGTGACAGGTGAAATAAGAACGCAAACTGCTTTATCTCCTAACCAGTGGCGGCTCCTGAAAAAATTCTCAGGAGGGGCAATTTTTCTGATGATTTAGGTGACCTACACACATTTTAAAAAAGATATGTCCAGCAACAACATGAAGACAGGGGCAGCATATAAGTCAATACCAGAAGCATTTATTGACTGATCTGGGGAGATGGATTCCAGTTTCTGTGACAGATTATAAATAATCTCTGATGCCTTTGTTATATTAGCTTTTGGTTGAATGTACTGTCGTAGTAAATATATAATGTTATAGCTTGGTCTGACTAAAATCTTGTGCATGACCCATTTTGTGTTGGGCGTTTGTTTTCAATCAATGCTGTTCCTATCCTATAACAATGGACAAAAGAGTCCTATCTTGTCAGCCTTGTCAGCAGGTGGCCAAGGACAACACCCACGCCATAGGTCTCTCAGTTCTTCCAACTCACGAGTTCTTGCTCTGAGGACACACACACACACACACACACACACACATCATCACTGATAACACACACACACACACACATCATCACTGTTAAACACACACACACACACATCATCACTGTTAAACACACACACACACACACACACAAAAATCCCCTCTCTTTAGGCTGAACATTTGAAGACAGAGAACCCGACTCAGAGCCAATGCAACAGTGGAGGGGACCTCGCCCAACTCATCAGGACCAATCAGAAGATCAGAACTACTAGATTCAACCTACATCATTTATTGTATAAAATGTCAGCACACAATGTTTTCGGGGCTCTCTTCAGATAGCTCCCTAAGAGTTTGACGAACGAGTCCGTGCACGCGATTCCAGATATCTTTACCTCTGAATAAACTGCCTTTATTATACCATATCCACCCTGTCCAAAGTCTCTACTTGGTCTCAGTTCTCCAGTAAACTTGTGATTATCAACAGTACACAACGGTAACAAACAATTGGGGGAACTCACGGGGCAGATAGTAAGGTCACAGTGACACAGAAAGCAGTTCAATGTCGGGGCTCGGGGGTACAGAGTCGCTCTCTTACCAGGATCGATTTTCCCTGTGACTGTCAGATCGAGGTCCACTCCGACCAGGGTGAAGCCGGCCGGCTCCACTTCTCTGTCCGGGACTCTGTCATCCAGCCAAGTCTCCCAGCTGTATTGGATTCCGCTGCCAGCAACGTTTTCATTATTTAGTCCGTTCGTAGCGGGTATGTACACGATCAACAAGATCAGTCCAAAACCCACCACTCGAAATCCATGGTTGGCAGAATGTTTGTAAACTAAGTGTACAAATTAAAAACATAAAATAACGCCACTAAGTGTACAAATTAAAAACATAAAATAACGCCACACTGCAGGTCGCAAAGAGACGCTGCTAGCCGCTATTTGCTTAGTTACGTTCATGGTTACGTCACGTATGACGAAAGCGCGTAAGTGCAAGCCCACAGACACCCATAGAGAATGTATTGAAAGCTTTGAAATTTGAAAAAAATAGATTTTACATGACAGGCTATGAGAGACTTCTGGGCGATTTTCAACCTGACTGAAATCGCCCAAAAACGGGCGGGGCCATTTGAAGCACGACTTTAGCCTGATTTGACATTTAGTGGCAGTCAGATCAGATTACAACACTGATAACTACTGTTGCCGTGATATAATTGATTAGAAAAAAAATCCCTTCCTTTTCCCGTTTGGCAGTGCGTCGCCCATATCGCCCTATTGAACAGGCCGTCCCTGCTCCTAACGCATTGCACAAGTTAACTGCAGCTATTTACTAAAAAAAATTATTGAAAAACTTCAATGACATAGTTTCAACGGTATTTACGGTATTCAAAAACCATCCTGTGGACCATCCTACGGTACATACGGTATACCGCCCAAGCCTATTTCAGCTGAGGCCCTCAACAATGCTGCCTCTACGTTAGTGGGGAATCCACTACAAGACAGGTACCCAACAGGAAATGTTTCTGACTGAATTCATTTGATTACTACAGCTTTATAACAAAATGGGAGTTGTAAATGGTATAGTCAATTAAACACTCGATAGTAATTGGATCTGATTAACCCCATTATTATCCCCATTATCGAACTGCAAGAGTGTTCAGATCCCAAGCACCCAATCAGGACCCCTGATAATCACCATGGAAACATGGGCGTCCGTCTCATTCCTTTACATTTTAGTCATTTAGCAGACGCTCTTATCCAGAGCGACTTACAGTTAGTGAGTGCATACATTTTATTTATTTATTTCATACCCCCCGTGGGAATCCAACCCACAACCCTGGCGTTACAAACGCCATGCTCTACATCCCTGCCGGCCATTCCCTCCCCTACCCTGGGCAAATTGTGCACCGCCCCATGGGTCTCCCGGTCGCGGCCAGCTACGACAGAGCCTGGATTCAAATCAGGATCTGTAGTGGCACAGACTCCACTCGGGAGGCGCAGTGTTCAAGAGCAGCTCCATGTCGACTACACTAGAACAGAGCTTTAAGTCAAACACGTTCATTTAGGCCATTACTCATCATATTGAGAAGTCCTGCAACTATTTCATCCTCAAGAAATTGTAAAGTTCCCATCCTGATGCTGATAAGCTATCACCTGAAGGAGAGCTATCCCCTGAAGAAGAGTGGTCTCCCTGGGGCTAACAGCTCGTCACAAACAGTAATGCAATTGAGTCACACCAATGACATCAGAAAAAACGGCCAGAGGATGCTGGCACTGTTGTGCTGGGTGACTGTCACAGGCTTTAGAAGGGCACAGCCAGCAGTCCTGTCGACAGTCCCGTTTTAAAGGTCACAGACTCTGTGGACTTTTTCTAACTTAAATCAAGGTTCTTGACCTCAGGGTGAAACTACTAACATTCAACACTAAAGCAGAGTGTGTGCAGGAAGAGACCTAGAGGGGAAGTAAGGACAGAAGGTTAGGAGAGGTCTCCTACACACAAAAAAGCACAGATAACATTTACATTTTACATTTTAGTAATTTAGCAGACACTCTTATCCAGAGCGACATACAGTTAGTGCATTGATCTTAAAATACTGTAGTTAGGTGAGACAACCACATATCTCAATCATAGTAAGTATGTTTTTCCTCAATAAAGTAGCTATCAGCTGTCAGTGCTAGTAGGGGGGGGGGGGGGAAGTCAAGTGCTAGTGTTATTTCACGAAAAGCAAGTTGTTGTTGTTGTTGTTGTTGTTGTTGTTTTTTTTTTGGGGGGGGGGGTGCTGTGGGATTATTTAAGATACTCTTCAAAGGAGGTAGGGTTTCAGATGTTTTTGGAAGATGGACAGGGACTCTGCTGTCCTAGCTTCAGGGGGAAGCTGGTTCCACCATTGGGGTGCCAGGACAGAGAAGAGCTTTGACTGGGCTGAGCGGGAGCTGCCCTCCTGTAGGGGTGGGAGGGCCAAGAGACCAAAGGTGGCAGAACGGAGTACTCGGGTTGTGGTGTAGGGTTTGAACATAGCCTGAATGTAGGGAGGGGCAGCTCCCCTGCTCTGCTCTGTAGGCAAGTACCATGGTCTTGTAGAGGATGCAAGCTTCGACTGGAAGCCAGTGGAGTGTGCAGAAAAGCGGGGTAACATGGGAGAACTGGGAAGGTTGAACACCAGGTGGGCTGCGGCGTTCTGGATAAATTGAAAGGGTTTAATGGCACAAGAGGGAAGCCCAGCCAACAGCGAGTTGCAGTAGTCCAGACGGGAGATGACAAGTGCCTGGATTATGACCTGTGCCGCTTCCTGTGTGAGGTGGGGTTGCACATTACAGATGTTGCAGAGCATGAACCTGCAGGAGCGAGTCAATGCTTTGATGTTTGCAGAGAACAACAGGGCGTTGTCCAGGGTCACACCAAGGTTCTTTTCACTCTGGGAGGGGGACACCATGGAGTTGTCAACCGTGATGGAGAGGTCTTGGAGCAGGCGGGCCTTCCCGGGAGGAACAGCAGCTCCATCTTGCCGAGGTTGAGCTTGAGGTGGTGGGCCGACATCCAAACTGTGATATCTGCCAGGCACGCAGAGATGCAGGTCACCACCTGGGTGTCAGAAGGGGGGATGGAGAAAAGTAGTTGAGTGTCATCCGCATAGCAATGATAGGAGACACCATGTTTGGATATGACGGAGCTGAGTGACTTGGTGTATAGAGAAAAGAGAAGAGGGCCTAAAACCGAGCCCTGGGGGATACAAGTAGTGAGATTACATGGTGCAGACACAGATCTTCCCCAGGTCACCTGGTAGGAGCGGCCTGCCAGGTAGGATGACAATCCAAGAGTGTGCAGAGCCTGAGACACACAGCCCTGAGAGGGTGGATAGGAGGATAGACCTAGGAGGATAAAAACAGAGAGTCAGCTTTGGCAGTGAAGCGAGCCTCCGTGACACAGAGGAGGGCAGTCTCGGTTGAGTGACCTGTCTTGAAGCCTGACTGGTTAGGGTCAAGAAGACTGTTCTGAGAGAGATAGTGAGAGAGTTGGTCGGAGACAGCACGCTCAAGAGTTTTGGAAAGAAAACAAAGAAGGAATACTGGTCTGTAGTTTTTGACGTCAGAGGGGTCGAGTGTTGGTTTCTTGAGGAGGGGTGCGACTCTGGTCATTTTGAAGTCAGAGGGGTCTGGTATGAGTTGATGAGGAAAGTGAGGAATCAAAGAAGGTCTCCAGAGATGTTCTGGAGGAGGGGATGGGGTCGAGCGGGCAGGTTGTCGAGCGGCCGGACCTCAATAGTCGCAGGATTTCATCTGGAGAGAGAGGGAGAAAGAGGTCATAACGTAGGGTAGTTCTGTGTGAGTGGGACCAGTGGACTCAATAGGCTGAGTGAATGAGGAGTGGATGACATCAACCTTCTTTTCAAAGTGGTTGACAAATTCGTCCGCTGAGAGGGAGGAGGGAGGGGGAGGATTAAGGAGGGAGGAGAAGATGGAAAAGAGTTTCCAAGGGTAGAGGCAGAAGCCTGACATTTAGAGTGATAGAAAGTGGCTTTAGCAGCTGATACAGAGGAAGAGAAGGTAGAGTGGAGGGAGTGAAAGGATACATTTTCACTCAGCTGCCAGCAGCCCTGTTCTGTAAACTCACAATGACTCACTCAGCCATGGAGCAGGAGGGGAGGGCCAAGCCGGCCGGAAGGAAAGGGGACAGTGCGAGTCATAGGTTGCGGAAAGGGAGGAGAGTAGGGTTGAAGAGGCAGAATCAGGAGACATGAGGGAGAAGGATTTAGCAGAAGGAAGAGATGATGGCATAAAAGAGGAGAGTAGTAGGAGAGAGAAAGAAAGTGAATATTGCAAAGACGCATGACCATCTGTGTAAGGGCTGTGTGTGAAGGGTTGGATTAGAGGGAGACAGAAAAGGAAACACAGTAGTGATCAGAGACCTGGAGGGAGGTTTCAGCGAGATTAGTAGGCGAACAGACTCTAGTAAAGATGAGGTCAAGCGTATTGCCTTTCTTTTGAGTGGGAGGGGACTGAGAACAGGTGAAGTCAAAAGAAGCAAAGAGGGGAAAGAAAGAGGTAGAAAGAAATTAATCAAAGGCAGATGTCGGGAGGTTGAAGTTGTCCAGTACGATGAGCGGTGAGCCATCGTCAGGAGTCAAGCTCATTGAGGAAGTCTCTAAGGGCACCTGGTGGGCGATAGATGACAACAATGTAATGTTTGAGTGGGCAAGTGACCGTGACAGCATGGAATTCAAATGAGGAGATGGACAGGTGAGTGAGGGAAAAAATAGAAAATCTCCACTTACGAGAAATAAGTTGCACTTTGCCACCACTGCGACGATCAGATGCTCTCGAACTATGAGAGAACACGTAGTCAGATGACGAGAGAGCAGCTGGAGGAGCACTGTTCTCTGTAGTGATCCATGTCTCTGTCAGGGCCAAAAAGTCTAGGGACTGAAGGGTAGCTTTGGCTGAAATCAACTCAGCGTTCTTGACCGCAGATCGGCAGTTCCAAATTCTGCCGGACACCAGGAATTCCACATGGGTTGTGCGCGCAGGGTACACTAAATTAGATAAGTCATTAAAAATAAAGAGGTCAGGGAAGCACCAAGAAGGGGTTGAATGAAAGGAGCGAGCAAGGTAAAGGCATTGTCCAACATCGTTTTCATCTCCTTTAATTCAGACAGAGAATCAAGCCTCTATAGCTTGACAAATTCAAACAATTTTTTGAGAAAGCACCTTTTACTATGTCATTGTCAATGAGGAAAACCCAGTCTCCAAACAATCCCTCTGAAGAATGCTCCACATAATTTGTCTGAATGTGTCCATCCTGTGAAATGTACTATTATGTAGTGAGGGCGACACTTGCACTCAACAGGAGGTCCAACTCTATTCAAGCAGAAGATGGATATGGAATGCCACACACACAGTGAAAAATACAGAAACATAAACACATACACACTAGGGCTGGGAATTGCCAGGGACCTCACGTACAATAGTATCACGATCCTTAGGTGCTGGTACGATATGTATCGCGATTTATCACGATTCTATATGTATTGTGATTCGATACTGCAATTGTATTGCAATTAGATGTTCCAAACATATTGCTCACTATATGTCTGCTACAGAGGGACAAGAGAGAGCCATGAGAAAACTAGTTTTGATCAGTCATGGAAATAAAAGTGCTGAAAACACGTTGGCGCAGATTTCTTTTGGGTCACTAGTACCGGCGACGAGCCCTAACAATTGTTTGATTTAAGAATTTATATGATATCATCCAAAATAATGTTGCGATACTCTACTGTATCAAAAATTAATATAATCCCTAATACACACACCCTGAGGGGTTGGCTGGCTGGTCTCACTCTCTCTCTGTGTGTGTGTGTGTGTGCGTGTGTGCGTGTGTGTGTGTGTGTGTGTGTGTGTGTGTGTGTGTGTGTGTGTGTGTGTGTGTGTTTGTGTGTGTGGCAAAGTATAGTTGGTATTGATCAATGAGGTAGATCGTAGCAAATAATCTAACAGATTGATTGGATCTATACACAGCTCACCTTGAGGCAAACTGGCCCTTAGTGGATTCCACCTCTATCACACACACACACATACAAGCCAAAATAAAGGAAACACCAACATAAAGTTATCTTAATAGGGCGTTGGTCAGCCAGAACAGCTTCAATATGCCTTGGCATAGATTCTACAAGTGTCTGGAACTCTATTGGAGGGATGTGACACCATTTTTCCACGAGAAATTCCATCATTTGGTGTTTTGTTGATGGTGGTACAAAACAACCCAGAATATCCCATGCGTGTTCAATTGGGTTGAGATCTGGTGACTGGGACACACACACGCACGCACACACACACACACACACACACACACACACACACTTTAAACCCCCTATGCTCCTTTGAGACCCCTCTTTCAAAGTCACTGAGATCTCTTCTTCTAGCCATGATAGCAAAAATAATGGGCAACGGCATTTTTATACATGACCCAAAGCATGATGCGATGTTAATTGCTTAATTAACTCAGGAACCACACCTGTGTGGAAGCACCTTTCAATATGCTTTGTATCCCGCGATTACTCAAGTGTTTCCTTTATTTTGTCAGTTACCTGTATACAGTGGATTCGGAAAGTATTCAGACCCCTTCACTTATCCAAATTTGTCACATTTACATAAGTATTCAGACCCTTTACTCAGTACTTTGTTGAAGCACCTTTGGCAGTGATTAAAGCCTTGAGTCTCCTTGGGTATGACTACAAGCTTGGCACACCTGTATTTGGGGAGTTTCTCCCATTCTTCTCTGCAGATCCTCTCAAGCGCTGTCATGTTGGATGGGAAGCGTCGCTGCTCTGCTATTTTCCGATCTCTCCAGAGATGTTAGATCGAGTTCAAGTCCGGGCTCTGGCTGGGCCACTCAAGGACATTTAGAGACTTATCCCGAAGCCACTCCTGTGTTGTCTTGGCTGTGTGCTTAGGGTCGTTGTCCTTTTGCAAGGTGAACCTTCGCCCCAGTCTGAGGTGCTGAGCGCTCTGGAGCAGGTTTTCATCAAGGATCTCTCTGTACTTTGCTCCATTCATCTTTCCCTCGATCCTGACTGGTCTCCCAGTCTCTGCCGCTGAAAAACATCCCTACAGCATTATGCTGCCACCACCATGCTTCACCGTACGAATGGTTTTGGCCAGGTGATGAGCGGTGCCTGGTTTCCTCCAGACAAGAGGCTTGGTATTCAGGCCAAAGACTTCAATTTTGGTTTCATCAGACCAGATAACCTTGTTTCTCATGGTCTGAGAGTCCTTTAGGTGCCTTTTGTCAAACTCCAAGCGGGCTGTCATGTGCCTTTTACTGAGGAGTGGCTTCCGTCTGGCCACTCTGCCATAAAGGCCTTATTGGTGGAGTGTTGCAGAGATGGTTGTCCTTCTGGAAGGTTCTCCCATCTCCACAGAGGAACTCTGTCAGAGTGACCATCAGGTTCTTGGTCACCTTCCTGACCAAGGCCCTTCTCCCCCGATTGCTCAGTTTGGCCGGGCGGCCAGCTCTAGGAAGAGTCTTGGTGGTTCCAAACTTCTCCATTTAAGAATGATGGAGGCCACTGTGTTCTTGGGAACCTTCAATGCTGCAGAATTGTTTTGGGACCCTTCCCCAGATCTGTGCCTTGACAAAATCCTGTCTCGGAGCTCTACGGACAATTCCTTCGACCTCACGGCTTGGTGTTTGCTCTGACATGCACTGTCAAATGTGGGACCTTATATAGACAGGTGTGTGCCTTTCCAAATCATGTCCAATCAATTGAATTTACCACAGGTGGACCCCAACCAAGTTGTAGAAACATCTCCAGGTTGATCATTGGAAACAGCTCAATTTCAAGTCTCATAGCAAAGGGTCTGAACACTTATGTAAATAAGGTATTTCTGTTTTTTATTTTGAATACATTTTTAAAAAATTCTAAAAACCTGTTTTCGCTTTGTCATTATGGGGTATTGTGTGTAGATTGATGAGAAAAAAACATCAATTTAATCAATTTTAGAATAAGGCTGTAACGTAACAAAATGTTTAAAAAAGTGAAGCGGTCTGAATACTTTCCGAAAGCACTGTTTAAACAATACAATCTGAAAACCTCTGCACACCCACAATATCAATAGAATCTGACTGAGCCTAAACTTCTCAAAAACACAATCAACTTGAAATGCCACAGTTCTGATATCTACCTCTTGAGGTGTTCGTATTTTAGGTCTAGAGGCAAAGAAAACAGAACTGTTGCTCCTAAACTCAACGTTTATTTTAGCAACCATCCTGTTGAAGAGCCGTCAGTGTCAGTGACACTGTGTCAGTGACAATGAGACAGCTCAGTCAAGGGAGTGTACTTCCTTCAACACTATGTCCCTGCTCAGTAGCCTACATGGATTAGCTGAGCTAGAGGACCACAATGCAAATGTGTCCCTGAGATTTTTCCATCATTCTCAAACTTGATAATGTTTCATTGTACAGTTTGTGCTGCTATTTCTTCTTTATGTGATTTATCCTATCAATACAAATATATTCAGTCAGCATTGGCAGTAACGGGGATTCCTCCCATGTCCAGATCTAAAGAGAGCAAAAGCCTGTTTGTGTCCATTTAATCAACAACACACAATGTTTACTGCACACACAAAAAAATAACTTAGTATTCAACCATTCTCTCTTGCAGAACGAATAGACAGCTGTTTTGTCTTTCTAGGAAAATTCCCAGTTACCAATTTTTTATCCAATAAGGTACTTAGAATCCATAAACGCTGCTACAGATTGTATCATTTAAATCAGTGGCCTGTATAAAATCAATGCCCCTCCAGTGGCGTCAATCCATAACCGCTTCAATTAACTTGAATTGCCACTGTAACTATTACACACACACACATTTATTTCTGAGTAGTATCCCCCCCACAGAGAAGCAGAGAAGATAATACTATAGCAAACAAAACTTTTATAATGTTTCCATTACTATTGCTATGGGTTGGTGGAGGTTTATAGTGCAGTGCAGTGCCTTTGTCAAGAACACTTAAAGTCACAAATGCTTTGCCACAATGACATTGTAAAGAAAAGTTATAGACAAATAAAACTTTCACAGAGGACTTTTTCGTTTCCAGAATGGACACAGGCTTAACCTCTAGGATTCTGGAATGGGGCCATTTAGACAACTTTTCGTGTCTAAAAAGTTCAGAAAATTTCAAACTTTAACTAAATGGCCCATTCCAAAATCCCTTGAGATCCAGTCTGGATAGACTGTCCTCCTAAATCTAATGGTTATTCCCACTAATGGTTATCCAATCCTGTTTCAAACAACAATAACATTTTAAAGCCTCACACAACCTAACAAAACCCCAATGCCAGACGTACAAATCACAGTGTGTGACGCAGGGTGTGAGTAAAGATACGGTATGTACCTTCCATGACATAGACCAGTGAGCCCACGTCGCCCTCCTTGATGATGCAGCTGTCTTTGCCATACTCCACAGGGTACATGCAGTCCACGATCTCCTGGATCTGAGACAGCTCCAGGTTCTTCATGAAGTCATTGTCTAAGATGGCCTCCTTGATCAGGTCCTTGGAACTGGGGGGATAGAGGAGAAGGGGGTAGCGAAATGGGTTTCATATGGTAATATGTCAATGTAAGGACATGTAAAACACTCATTGGGGATTCATGTTTTCCTTGGCATTGTTTAGGTGGAGTGGATACCCCCTACCCATTTATTTGCCTCTATTTTACAGCATACTGTACCTAGAAAAGCATGGTGGAAACAATGATTGCATAACGCCCTACAAAAAATGTTACCTAGTTTAGAGATTCAGCAGTTTGTCTATGGTGGTGTATTGTGAGCCTGCTGAATTTAAATTCATTATTCAAATGAATATTTAGAAAATAACCCGTTAACCTCTTAAAGATCGGACCCTTTTTTCAATTTTCGCCTAAAATGACATCCCCAAATCTAACTGCCTGTAGCTCAGGACCTGAAGCAAGGATATGCATATTCTTGATACCATTTGAAAGGAAATACTTTGAAGTTTGTGGAAATGTGAAATGAATGTAGGAGAATATAACACATTAGATCTGGTAAAAGATCATACGAACAAAAAAACATGTGTTTTCTATTAATAATTTTTGTTCCATCATCTTTGAAATGCAAGAGAAAGGCCACAATGTAATATTGTAGTTTAGGCGCAATTTAGATTTTGGCCACTAGATGGAAGCAGTGTGTGTGCAAAGTTTCAGATTGATCCAGTGAAGCGTTGCAATAAAATAATAATATGCCATTTAGCAGACACTTTTATCCAAAGCGACTTACAGTCGTGCATGCATACATTTTTGTGTATGGGTGGTCCCGGGGATCGAACCCACTACCTTGGCGTTACAAGCGCCGTGCTCTACCAGCTGAGCTACAATACATTTTACATTTTAGTCATTTAGCAGATGCTCTTATCCAGAGCGACTTACAGTTAGTGAATACATATTTTTTTTTATACTGGCCCCCCGTGGGAATCGAACCCACAACCCTGGCATTGCAAACGCCACGCTCTATCAACTGAGCTACATCCCTGCCGGCCATTCCCTCCCCTACCCTGGACGACGCTGGGCCAATTGTGCGCCGCCCCATGGGTCTCCCGGTGGTGGCCGGCTGCGACAGAGCCTGGATTCGAACCAGGATCTCTAGTGGCACAGTTAGCGCTGCGATGCAGTGCCTTAGACCACTGCGCCACTCAGGAGTACAGTACTGGACTATTTTGTATAAAGTCTGCCCAAATGTGCCGAATAGTTCAATTGATACATTTTCAAGTACGTAACTATAGAGAACATACATTTTGTATTACCTTATCATTTTTGTAAGTTCACACACTCCCAAGAATGTCATACATGATGGATCATTAGCTTATACACTAACTTTCACACATCTAGATGGCCGGGCGTGGTGGGCGTGGAGCCAGAGACATCAGGGGTTCAAACTGTAGAACCCAGTTCCTACATTTGAATATAACTATGCTACATTTTATCTCTGAGACCCATAGGATGACAAATCAGAGCAAGATTACTGAATGTAAGTACATTATTTACCTTCAGAGGTGAATGTATCAAACCAGTTGCCGTGATGCGTTTTTTGTTGTTGTGCACTCTCCTCAAACAATAGCATGGTATTTTATCACTGTAATAGCTACTGTAAATTGGACAGTGCAGTTCGATTAACAAGAATTTAAGCTTTCTGCCCGTATAAGACACGTCTATATCCTGGAAAGTTTGCTGTTACTTACAACAGTCATGCTAATCACATTAGCGCACGTTGGGACACCGATCCCGTAGAGGTTAACAAAAGATGTTCTAAATTCTGTGGTTTCAAGGTGACTCTTATTATTTCAATTTGCTTCAACAGCCGGAACAACCCAAAAAACAAAAGAAATCCATGCCTAATAGAAATGGATTGATCTGACTCATAAGTACACTTTGTAAAGATAAATTAGCTTAGACTTTTCTACAAGGGTAATCCACAAAGCTCTTTTAGGAGATGTGAATTGAGATTAACTGTAGCTCAATTGGTAGAGCATGGCGCTTGCAACGCCAGGGTTGTGGGTTCGATTCCCATGGGCGGACAGTATAAAAAAAATTATGCTCTCACTAACTGTAAGTCGCACTGGATAAGAGCGTCTGCTTAATGACGTAAATGTAAATTATTTTGTGCTATGAATATGCAGTGCAACCTTTTGCTAAGGGATGGTATAATGAACAGTTCTAATCCAAAGTGCAGTAATCAAGAGGTCAGGTGTGTTAATTTGGGACATCTATATTTTAGTAAGTCTAATAAATCAATGTAATATAGCCTACACCAACACAATAAATCCATTATTTATTTTAGGCAGGTCTAAAGAAACATTATGATATGAGCCTATTTCAGAATAGAATAGCATATTCTGAGTCATCCTCGTGTTAGGCCCTGATCTGGCTATGCCATATGTGACCCGTTTCAGGAAACTAGGCGTATGTCGCAGGTCATGACTTCACAGGAGAGCCATTTGAACGTTTTTTATTTTTATTTAATCAAAATTCGTTTTTTGCCAGAAATGCTTTCTGGAACATGTGAACTTTCATGTGCCTTAATACCAAACTTGTATGCCATCTGTAAATATGAATAAAATTGTTAAATTACGAGCCTTGTTGGTTAAGCCACAGAAAAAGACAGCAACCTTCCCACTAGCCATGATTGGCTGAGATAATGAGTGGGCTGGACATGCTGAGAGAGGAGTGAGGATTGGTCTGCCATATAGAAGGCTTCTGTCAGTCTGTGTTGGTAATCCTGTCGAACGCGGCTTTAAAAAAAAATGAATTGTGTAGTGGAGCTGCATATGTGTTGCTCTCCACTTTCTGGAGGATAGTTTTTATTATGCTAATTTGATTTATGCGGTGGTGCGGACATCGACTCTAGGGGGTTATGGTTAGGTTTAAGTTTAGGCATTAACTACAAAATCTTAAGGTTAGGCATTAACTATGAATGGTTAAGGTAAGGCTTAAGGTTTGGGATAGGCTTAAAACAAAAATCTTAAAAACAACTTTCTATCGCTGGATTTGAACTTGCAACCTTTGGAATCAGAAGCAGATGCTTACAACCTTTGGAATCAGAGGCAGATGTCATCTTCCGATGTCCTCAGACATGGATGGACATCGAATACTGACTTGTATCACAGGTGACCTGGCTGTAAAAAAGACGTCATCTGTATGCACTTGAATAGCGAATGGAGGACGCTTTTCCCACGGTTTATTCTCATGCCAGAAATAAATATAGTGATGGGATCCTCCTCTTTTTAATAGAGGCCATCAAAACTCTGTTTTCTCACGCAATTGCATTGAATAGCCTATAGAAATGTTGTGCAACATGGACTTGTAGTAACACTTATTTCATTCCATGCATCAACAAGCTATGAGGATCTGGCTCTCGCTCAAACTCTGAACTCTGATTTTCGATTTCATTTGCATTGATGTCAGAGTGATTAGAGGGACAATAGAGCACTGAGTACCAGGCCATTAGTGACTGGCCGTTAGCAAGTTTGGTAGGCCACTAATGACCATCAGCGGCATCAGAGCGCAGTTTTGGAGAAGCCTAGTTACAGTGACTCACTTGTCACGTGGAATTTGACTGCAGTCATGACTGCCGGAGTGGCGCTAACATGGTCACCGTAACAGCCATAGGTGTGTATTTATTAGTCGCACACCATAGCAAAACGTTTTGCAACTAAGAAGACAGTGACGGATGGAGACAAAGTGAAGCTCAGCTGGTAGAGCACGGCACTTGTAACGCCAAGGTAGTGGGTTCGATCCCCGGGACCACCCATACACAAAAATGTATGCACGCATGACTGTAAGTCGCTTTGGATAAAAGCGTCTGCTAAGTGGCATATTATTATTATTATTATGGAGGTAGAGGTTGACCATTGACAAAAAGGGGATCAGGGGGAGGGGGGGGATACAGGAAGTGGGAGCAGTGCAGAAACCAGGGGGCTGTGTCAAAGCCATTGCTATTTAACAAATGTTTATGTGGCAATGCAGAAACGCTATAGGTGAGCTTGAGGTGTAACGAATGCATTTCCCTCATCTAGCGCCAACCACAATTTGCTAATCTTTGCTAATGTTTGTTCATCTTGCTAGCATTCTTCAAACATATTCCTATCACTAAACATGTCCAACAGTTATTTTACAAAATATCACACGCAAGTAGAAATGTTAACAGTGTTTATTAGAGTTTAAAGTTATATTGTATCGGCAGACTCTACTCATCACCGCGGATTGTTTGTGTCGGAAGTCATTAAAACTTGTTTTTCAACCACTCCACACATTTATTTTTAAGTCGGTTTGGAAATCTACTTTGTGCATGACACAAGTAATTTTTCCAACAATTGTTTACAGACAGATTATTTCACTTATAATTCACTATATCACAATTCCAGTGGGTCAGAAGTTTACATACACTAAGTTGACTGTGCATTTAAACAGCTTGGAAAATTCCAGAAAATGATGTCATGGCTTTAGAAGCTTCTGATAGGCTAATTGACATCATTTGAGTCAATTGGAGGTGTACCTGTGGATGCATTTCAAGGCCTACCTTCAAACTCAGTGCCTCTTTGCTTGACATCATGGGAAAATCAAAACAAATCAGCCAAGACCTCAGAAAATAAATTGTAGACCTCCACAAGTCTGGTTCATCCTTGGGAGCAATTTCCAAACGCCTGAAGGTACCACGTTCATCTGTACAAACAATAGTACGCAAGTATAAACACCATGGGACCACGCAGCCATCATACCGCTCAGGAAGGAGACGCGTTCTGTCTCCTAGAGATGAATGTACTTTCGTGCGAAAAGTGCAAATCAATCCCAGAACAACAGCAAAGGACCTTGTGCAGATAGTGGAGGAAACAGGTACAAAAGTATCTATATCCACAGTAAAACTAGTCCTATTTCGACTTAACCTGAAAAGCCGCTCAGCAAGGAAGAAGCCACTGCTCCAAAATCGCCATAAAAAAGACAGACTACGGTTTGCAACAGCACATGGGGACAAAGATCATACTTTTTGGAGAAATGTCCTCTGGTCTGATGAAACAAAAATAGAACTGTTTGCCCATAATGACCATCGTTATGTTTGGAGGAAAAAGGGGGTTGCTTGCAAGCCGAGGAACACCATCCCAACCGTGAAACACGGGGGTGGCAGCATCATGCTGTGGGGGTGCTTTGCTGCAGGAGGGACTGGTGCACTTCACAAAATAGATGGCATCATGAGGAAGGAAAATTATGTGGATATATTGAAGCAACATCTCAAGACATCAGTCAGGAAGTTAAAGCTTGGTCGCAAATGGGTCTTCCAAATGGACAATGACCCCAAGCATACTTCCAAAGTTGTGGCAAATTGGCTTAAGGTTTACAAAGTCAAGGTATTGGAGTGGCCATCACAAAGCCCTGACCTCAATCCTATAGAAAATTTGTGGGCAGAACTGAAAAAGTGTGTGCGAGCAAGGAGGCCTACAAACCTGACTCAGTTACACTAGCCCTGTCTGGAGGAATGAGCCAAAATTCACCCAACTTATTATCGGAAGCTTGTGGAAGAATACCTGAAACGTTTGACCCAAGATAAACAATTTAAAGGCAATGCTTCCAAATACTAATTGAGTGTATGTAAACTTCTGACCCACTGGGAATGTGATTAAATAAATAAAATCTGAAATATATAATTCTCTCTACTATTATTCTGACATTTCACATTCTTAAAATAAAGTGGTGATCCTAACTGACCTAAGACAGGGAATTTTTTACTAGGATTAAATGTCAGGAATTGTGAAAAACTGAGTTTAAATGTATTTGGCTAAGGTGTATGTAAACTTCCGACTTCAACTGTAATTGGACATTCTAATTACTGAGCACACACACCTGATGGATAACTATGTGAATGTGACCACAGTAACTACAATGTTTATGTGATATTATGTCCTGATATGTGGAAATGTATTGTGGTATTGAACATTCATGTTTAAATTACTGAAAGTGATCGATTATAGCACGTTTTGGACTTCTAACCCCTTTTAAACGTTGTGTGTTTGAGCTACAGACTTCTGGGTTGTACCATTGGATTCAACTTCCTTCTTCTGCATCCGTTGGTACCAATTAGTCTGTGTGATTAACAGGGGCTGAGCTAGAGCAGTGTTTGTGAGACAAGGGCGGCTCCCAAAGGGGCCCAGGGCCAGGTGTTTTTACAGAAACGTCTGAAGAGTCCGAATGATTTCAGCTGCAAACCATATTAAAAGCTATCTATGAAAAGCTGAGAATCTACTAAACATGCACGTGTAATGTTTGGTTCTATGACGCTCACAAGCTACACAAAAGTTGTTAGAATGTAAGGGGTTCTTCTTCATAGAAGATCAAAGGAAATTCCAAGACATAGTGTCTATATTACTGTAATAAGCTCACATAGTTGCTGTCACAAACTTCAAACTCCACACAGTTGTCACTGACTAGTTGGATATTAATTTCCCAAACAATTTCTGTATACTTTAAATACATGCAGATAAATTAAAGTCAGATAAATGAAATATTTTCTGCTGGTCTTGGTGCATTTTGGATAATCCCATTTATATTATTGTTTATTAATTTGATATTCTATATGTCAGTGTTAGTCACCGCTTTGTTAATATCCATGGTGCCGGCTCAGACTCTGCACCTGTAAATACAGTGCCTTCAGAAAGTATACACACCCCTTGACATTCTGTTGTGTTACAGCCTGAATATATAATTTTTTACACTGGCCTACATACAATACCTGATAATGTCAGTGGAATTATGTTTTTAGAATTTTTACTAATTAATATTACATGAAAAGCTGAAATGTCTTGAGTCAATAAGTATTCAACCCCTTTGTTATGGCAAGCCTAAATAAGTTCAGGAGTAAAGGTGTGCTTAACAAGTCACATAATAAGTTGCATGGACTCACTGTGTGCAATAATAGTGTTTAACATGATTACAATTATCTGTAACGTCCCTCAGATTCAATCACAAAGACCAGAGAGGCTTTCCAATGCCTCGCAAAGAAGGGCACCTATTGGGAAAGGGATGGGAAAGAGGATACCTAGTCAGTTGCACACCTGAATGCATTTAACCAAAATGTATCATCCGGATTTAACCCAACCCCTCTGAAACAGATAGGTGTGGGGGACTGCCTTAATTGATGTACATGTCATCGGCACCCAGGGAGCAGTTGTTGTTGGGGGTTAACTGCCGTGCTCAAGGGTAGATTGGTAGATGGGTAAAAAATAAAGCAGACAGTGAATATCTCTTTGAGCATGGTGAAGTTATTAATTACACTTTGGATGGTGTATAAATACACCCAGTCACTACAAAGATACAGAAGGAAACCACTCAGGGATTTCACCATGAGGCCAATGATGACTTTAAAACAGTTACAGAGTTTAATGGCTGTGATTGGAGAAAACTGAGGATGGATCAACAACATTGTAGTTACTCCACAATACTAACCTAATTGACAGACTGAATAGAAGGAAGCCTGTACAGAATACAAATATCCAAAATATGCATCCTGTTTCCAACAAAGCAAAGCAATGCACTTTTTGTCCTGAATAAAAAGTGTTATGTGTGGGGCAAAGCCAATACAGCACATTACAGAGTACCACTCTCCATATTTTCAAGCATAGTGGTGGCTGCATCATGTTATGGGTATAATTGTAATTGTTAAGGACCGTGGAGTCTTTCCAGGATAAAAAAGAAAGAGAACGGAGCTAAGCACAGGTAAAATCCTAGAGCAAAAACCTGGTTCAGTCTGCTTTCCACCAGACACTGGGAGATTAATTAACATTTCAGCAGGACAATAACCTAAAACACAAGGCCAAATCTATACTGGAGTTGCTTACCAAGAAGACAGTGAATGTTCCTGTGGCCAAGTTACAGTTTTGACTTAAATCTGCTTGAAAATATATGGCAAGGCCTGAAAATGGTTGTCTAGAAATGATCAACAACCAATTTGACGAGGTTGAAGAATTTTGAAAATTGCACAATCCAGGTGTGGAATGCTCTTAGAGACTTACCCGGAAAGACTCACAGCTGTAATCGCTGCCAAAGGTGATTCTAACATGTATTGACTCAGGGGGTTGAATACTTATCTAATCAAAATATATTAGTGTTTTATTTTTCATTCATTTTTTACAAATGTTATTGTGTGTAGATCGTTGACAAAAAATGTCAATTAAATCCATTTTGAATCCCACTTTGTAACACAACAAAATGTGGAAAAGTCAAGGGGTGTGAATACTTTCTGAATGCACTGTAAATACCACCATTTTGCACCTGATTCCGTCTGTTGCCTGATGCTTCGCACCCCCTGACAAGACTGCCTATATCCCCTATCTTATAAAGATGCATCTCAACAACTACACACAGACAGAGACAGACAGAATATATCTTATTCCCTAGTGCACTACTTTTGACCAGAACATAGAATTTGATTAGATAAGATTGGGTGTAATGAGTGCTGTATACTGATATTTTCTGTATCTGTTTTGTATTGAAATCATTTCACAGGGAAGCAGACAGTGTAGTGTTATTTGGCGCTCTATCACCCGACTGTAAAAGAGGCTAATCACATGTAACAAGGAATGATGTCTTCAAAGAGAACCTTTTATGACGTTAAGGATAACAAGGGACAGGAAATGCTTTCTACCCCTCAACGGATGCTGGGAATAGAACTCACAAAAGGGAGACTGTTTGAAGTGTGTCCCAAGCTTCTAAAGTCCCATCCAGCGTTCTCTGGCAACACACCACCAAACACCCCTCTCTTCCTCTTTACGAGCGACCACACACAGCCAGATAGACATAATATAATAATATACAGTATGTAATTTAGCAGACACTTTTATCCAAAGCCACTTACAGTCATGAGTGCATACATTTTACTTAGAGGTCAACAATATTTTGTTTGTGCCATAACATACGGCCTGCCTATCCTTTGTTGATGTTATGGTTATAAAAGGAGCACACTTTAAAAACAACATTATCTTTCAATCTATTCTTTAATCCTAACCATGAGAGAGTAAAGAGAAGCACAGTAGGGAGTAGAACTGTTTTAGTACCCCCCTGTTTCCCGAGAGCAATATCTGCATACCTCCGGAAGCTTCTCTCCTTAACCCTGACCCTTTGACAGATTTACACACAGGAAAGGAGTGAGGGTCCCTGGGTGGAGGAGCCTGCAGTCCTGTTACATTTCTCTGTTTCATGTCCTCTAGATTCTAGCCAGCCACCCCATTACACATCAACCGTCTATCCTCTCCTCCTCCTCTCCTTCCTCTTCTCTTTCTCTCTGCTGGAAGGGAAGATACACACACACTCAGTCAGGTTTGGGGACTGAATACGGTCCATCTTTCCTTAAAAGGAGAAAATATGCTGTTTTAGAGGAATAAGGGAGAGAGAGGCTGAGCGAGGGAAAGTAGAGATACAGATGTACAGTTGAAGTCAGAAGTTTACATACACTTGGGTTGGAGTCATTAAAACCCGTTTTTCAACCACTCCACACATTTCTTGTTAACAAACTATAGTTTTGGCAAGTCGGTTAGGACATCTACTTTGTGCATGACACAAGTAATTTTTCCAACAATTGTTTACAGACGGATAATTTCACTTATAATTAATTGTATCACAATTGCAGTGTGTCAGAAGTTTACATACACTAAGTTGACTGTGCCTTTAAACAGATTGGAAAATTCCAGAAAATGATGTCATGGCTTTAGAAGCTTCTGATAGGCTAATTGACATCATTTGAGTCAATTGGAGGTGTACCTGTGGATGTATTTCAAGGCCTACCTTCAAACTCAGTGCCTCTTTGCTTGACATCATGGGAAAATCTAAAGAAATTAGCAAAGACCTCAGAAAATAAATTGTAGACCTCCACAAGTCTGGTTCATCCTTGGGAGCAATTTCCAAATGCCTGAAGGTACCACGTTCATCTGTACAAACAATGGTACACAAGTATAAACACCATGGGACCACGCAACCGTCATACCGCTCAGGAAGGAGATGCGTTCTGTCTCCTAGAGATGAACGTACTTTGGTGTGAAAAGTGCAAATCAATCCCAGAACACCAGCAAAGGACCTTGTGAAGATGCTGGAGCAAACAGGTACAAAAGTATCTACAGTGGGGGAAAAAAGTAATTAGTCAGCCACCAATTGTGCAAGTTCTCCCACTTAAAAAGATGAGAATTTTCATCATAGGTACACGTCAACTATGACAGACAAAATGAGATTTTTTTTCTCCAGAAAATCACATTGTAGGATTTGTAATGAAATTATTTGCAAATTATGGTGGGAAGAAAGTATTTGGTCAATAACAAAAGTTTCTCAATACTTTGTTATACACCCTTTGTTGGCAATGACACAGGTCAAACATTTTCTGTAAGTCTTCACAAGGATTTCACACACGGTTGCTGGTATTTTGGCCCATTCCTCCATGCAGATCTCCTCTAGAGCAGTGATGTTTTGGGGCTGTCGCTGGGCAACACGGACTTTCAACTCCCTCCAAAGAATGTCTATGGGGTTGAGATCTGGAGACTGGCTAGGCCACTCCAGGACCTTGAAATGCTTCTTACGAAGCCACTCCTTCGTTGCCCGGCGGTGTGTTTGGGATCATTGTCATGCTGAAAGACCCAGCCACGTTTCATCTTCAATGCCCTTGCTGATGGAAGGAGGTTTTCACTCAAAATCTCACGATACATGGCCCCATTCATTCTTTCCTTTACACGGATCAGTCGTCCTGGTCACTTTGCAGAAAAACAGCCCCAAAGCATGATGTTTCCAGCCCCATGCTTCACAGTAGGTATGGTGTTCTTTGGATGCAACTCAGCATTCTTTGTCCTCCAAACACGACGAGTTGAGTTTTTACCAAAAAGTTCTATTTTGGTTTCATCTGACCATATGACATTCTCCCAATCCTATTCTGGATCATCCAAATGCACTCTAGCAAACTTCAGACGGGCCTGGACATGTACTGGCTTAAGCAGGGGGACACGTCTGGCACTGCAGGATTTGAGTCCCTGGCGGCGTAGTGTGTTACTGATGGTAGGCTTTGTTACTTTGGTCCCAGCTCTCTGCAGGTCATTCACTAGGTCCCCCCGTGTGGTTCTGGGATTTTTGCTCACCGTTCTTGTGATCATTTTGACCCCACGGGGTGAGATCTTGCGTGGAGCCCCAGATTGAGGGAGATTATCAGTGGTCTTGTATGTCTTCCATTTCCTAATAATTGCTCCCACAGTTGATTTCTTCAAACCAAGCTGCTTACCTATTGCAGATTCAGTCTTCCCAGCCTGGTGCAGGTCTACAATTTTGTTTCTGGTGTCCTTTGACAGCTCTTTGGTCTTGGCCATAGTGGAGTTTGGAGTGTGACTGTTTGAGGTTGTGGACAGGTGTCTTTTATACTGATAACAAGTTCAAACAGGTGCCATTAATAGAGGTAACGAGTGGGGGACAGAGGAGCCTCTTAAAGAATAAGTTACAGGTCTGTGAGAGCCAGAAATCTTGCTTGTTTGTAAGTGACCAAATACTTATTTTCCACCATAATTTGCAAATAAATTCATTAAAAATCCTACAATGTGATTTTCTGGATTTTTTTTCCTCAATTTGTCTGTCATAGTTGACGTGTACCTATGATGAAAATTACAGGCCTCTCTCACCTTTTTAAGTGGGAGAACATGCACAATTGGTGGATGACTAAATACTTTTCCCCCCCACTGTATATCCACAGTAAAACGAGTCCTATATCGACATAACCTGAAAGGCCACTCAGCAAGGAAGAAGCCATTGCTCCAAAACTGCCAAAAAAAAGCCAGACTACGGTTTGCAACTGCACATGGGGACAAAAATCTTACTTTTTGGAGAAATGTCCTCTGGTCTGATGAAACAAAAATAAAACTGTTTGGCCATAATGACCATCATTATGTTTGGAGGAAAAAGGGGGTTGCTTGCAAGCCGAAGAACACCATCCCAACCGTGAAGCACGGGGGTGGCAGCATCATGCTGTGGGGGTGCTTTGCTGCAGGAGGGACTGGTGCACTTCACAAAATAGATGGCATCATGAGGAAGGAAAATGATGTGGATATATTGAAGCAACATCTCAAGACATCAGTCAGGAAGTTAAAGTTTGGTTGCAAATAGGTCTTCCAAATGGACAATGACCCCAAGCATACTTCCAAAGTTGTGTCAAAATGGCTTAAGGACAACAAAGTCAAGGTATTGGCGTGCCATCACAAAGCCCTGACCTCAATCCTATAGAAAATGTGTGTGCAGAACTGAAAAAGCGTGTGCGAGCAAGGAGGCCTACAAACCTGACTCAGTTACACCAGCTCTGCCAGGAGGAATGGGCCAAAATTCACCCAACTTATTGTGGGAAGCTTGTGGAAGGCTACCCGAAACGTTTGACCCAAGTAAAACAATTTAAAGGCAATGCTACCAAATATTAATTGAATGTATGTAAACTTCTGACCCACTGGGAATGTGATGAAAGAAATAAAAACTGAAATAAATCATTCTCTCTACTGTTATTCTGACATTTCACATTCTTAAAATAAAGTGGTTATCCTAACTGACCTAAGACAGGGAATTTTTACTAGGATTAAATGTCAGGAATTGTGAAAAACTGAGTTTAAATGTATTTGGCTAAGGTGTATGTAAACTTCCGACTTCAACTGTAGGATCTTAATTGGAGCCAGTTTGCTACAGCAGGAAAATAATCCTGCAGCAACAGGGAATGTGAATTATTATCTGGATTATAATTAATGGCCATTTTTGTAGGGGTTGATATGTCAAAGTGGAAATTACAGATTCAGAAGCCTTTTAAAATCTCAAATGCACTGCAAGTTATACATTTCCTGAATTGCAGGAAAGTTCTCCTGCAACGGGGTGAGTCAAATTAAGATCCTACATGAGAGAGACCAAGACACATTCCAGAGGACTAATCCAGTTTGAAAGATAAGGGATAAAGCTGGGAGAGAAAGAACAGGACCAGTAATATACCTCAGCATTTTAAAGGCCAACTCTTTTCAAAAAACTATTTTCTAAACCCTCTGACGAAGGCTGATAGGCCAATACATAAGCTTAATCAACAGTACTACTGGCAAGAGCAGTGTGCTGGTTTCTCTTTTTCATTGACGCTTACACGGACACTGTGACGGAGTTCATCAGAAAGTGTATAGTGGATGTTGTTCCCACGGTGACTACTATAACCTACCCAAACCAGAAACCGTGGACAGATGGCAGCATTCGCACAAAACTTAAAGTGCGAACCACCACATTTAACCATGGCAAGGTGACTGGGAATATGGTCAAATACAAACAGTGTAGTTATTCCCTCCATAGGGCAATCAAACAGGCAAAACGTCAGTACGGAAACAAAGTGGAGTCGCAATTCAACGGCTCAGACACGAGACGTATGTGGCAGGGCAGACAATCATGGATTACAAAGGGAAAACCAGCCACGGCGCGGACACCGACGTCTTGCTCCAAGACAAGCTAAACACCTTCTTCGCCCGCTTTGAGGATAATACAGTGCCACCGATGTGGCCCGCTCCCAAGGTCTGTGGGCTCTCGTTCTCTGTGGCCGACGTGAGTAAGATATTTAAGTGTGTTAACCCTTGCAAGGCTGCCGGCCCAGACGACATCCCTAGCTGCGTCCTCAGAACATGCTGGCTGGAGTGTTTACGGACGTATTCAATCTCTCCCTATCCCAGTCTGCTGTCCCCACTTGCTTCAAGATGTCCACCATTGTTCCTGTACCCAAGAAAGCAAAGGTAACTGAACTAAATGACTATCGCCCCGTAGCACTCACTTCTGTCATCATGAAGTGCTTTGAGAAGCTAGTTAAGGATCATATCACCTCTACCTTACCTGACACCCTAGACCCACTTCAATTTGCTTACAGCCCAAATAGATCTACAGACGATGCAATCGCCATCACACTGCACACTACTCTATCCCATCTGGACAAGAGGAACACCTACAGTGAGGGAAAAAAGTATTTGATCCCCTGCTGATTTTGTAAGTTTGCCCAGTGACAAAGACATGATCAGTCTATAATTTTAATGGTAGGTTTATTTGAACAGTGAGAGACAGAATAACAACAAAAAAATCCAGAAAAACACATGTCAAAAATGTTATAAATTGATTCGCATTTTAATGAGGGAAATAAGTATTTGACCCCTCTGCAAAACATGACTTAATACTTGGTGGCAAAACCATTGTTGGCAATCACAGAGGTCAGATGTTTCTTGTAGTTGGCCACCAGGTTTGCACAAATCTCAGGAGGGATTTTGTCCCACTCCTCTTTGCAGATCTTCTCCAAGTCATTAAGGTTTTGAGCCTAACGTTTGGCAACTCGAACCTTCAGCTCCCTCCACAGATTTTCTATGGGATTAAGGTCTGGAGACTGGCTAGTCCACTCCAGGATCTTAATGTGCTTCTTCTTGAGCCACTCCTTTGTTGCTTTGGCCGTGTGTTTTGGGTCATTGTCATGCTGGAATACCCATCCACAACCCATTTTCAATGCCCTGGCTGATGGAAGGAGGTTCTCACCCAAGATTTGACGGTACATGGCCCTGTCCATCGTCTCTTTGATGCGGTGAAGTTGTCCTGTCCCCTTAGCAGAAAAACACCCCCAAAGCATAATGTTTCCACCTCCATGTTTGACGGTGGGTATGGTGTTCTTGGGGTCATAGGCAGCATTCCTCCTCCTCCAAACATGGCGAGTTGAGTTGATGCCAAAGAGCTCAATTTTGGTCTCATCTGACCACAACACTTTCACCCAGTTCTCCTCTGAATCATTCAGATGTTCATTGGCAAACTTCAGACGGGCATGTATATGTGCTTTCTTGAGCAGGGAGACCTTGCAGGCGCTGCAGGATTTCAGTCCTTCACGGCGTAGTGTGTTACCAATTGTTTTCTTGGTGACTGTGGTCCCAGCTGCCTTGAGATAATTGACAAGATCCTCCCGTGTAGTTCTGGGCTGATTCCTCACCGTTCTCATGATCATTGCAACTCCACGAGGTGAGATCTTGCATGGAGCCCCAGGCCGAGGGAGATTGACAGTTATTTTGTGTTTCTTCCATTTGAGAATAATCGCACCAACTGTTGTCACCTTCTCACCAAGCTGCTTGGCGATGGTCTTGTAGCCCATTCCAGCCTTGTGTAGGTCTACAATCTTGTCCCTGACATCCTTGGAGAGCTCTTTGGTCTTGGCCATGGTGGAGAGTTTGGAATCTGATTGATTGCTTCTGTGGACAGATGTCTTTTATACAGGTAACAAGCTGAGATTAGGAGCACACCCTTTAAGAGTGTGCTCCTAATCTCAGCTCGTTACCTGTATAAAAGACACCTGGGAGCCAGAAATCTTTCTGATTGAGAGGGGGTCAAATACTTATTTCCCTCATTAAAATGCAGATCAATTTATAACATTTTTGACATGCGTTTTTCTGGATTTTTTTGTTGTTATTCTGTCACTCACTGTTCAACAGTGGCCACCAATCTATCTTGGCACACTGACCTTCTGACCTCCCCTCCGTGACCGACACAACACATGGCTTGTACTTGTCCTCTGTCCCACATACAGCTTATGCGTTCTACATACATTAATGAATCTTGTATCACAAATTATCATAACATTGACTATAGCTCAGCCTTCAACAACATAGTACCCTCCAAGCTCATCATTAAGCTCAGGGCCCTGGGTCTGAACCCCGTCCTGTGCAACTGGGTCCTGGACTTCCTGACGGGCCACCCCCAGGTGGTGAAGGTAGGAAACAGCACCTCCACTTCACTGTTCCTCAACACAGGGGCCCCACAGGTGAGTGCTCAGTCCCCTCCTCTATTCCCTGTTCACCCATGACTGCGTGGCCACGCATGCCTCCAACTCAATCATCAAGTTTGCAGACGACACAACAGTAGTAGGCCTGATTACCAACAATGACCAGACAGCCTACAGGGAGGAGGTGAGGGCCCTGGCAAAGTGGGGCCAGGAAAATAACCTCTCTCTCAACTTCAACAAAACGAAGGTGCTGATCGTGGACTTCAAGAAACAGCAGTGGGAGCACGCCCCTATCCACAGACAGGACCGCAGTGGAGAAGGTGGAAAGCTTCAAGTTCCTCAGCGTACACATCACTGACAATCTGAAATGGTCCACCTACACAGACAGTGTGGTGAAGAAGGAGGCTGATGAAATTCGGCTTGGCCCCTAAGACCCTCAGAAACGTTTACAGATGCACAATTTAGAGCATCCTGTCAGGCTGTATCACCGCCTGGTACGGCAACTGCACCCGAGGGTGGTACAGTCTGTCCAACGCATCACCGGGAGCACACTGCCTGCCCTCCAGGACACCTACAGCACCCGATGTCAAAGGAAGGCCAAAAAGATCATCAAAGAGATCAACCACCCGAGCCACGGCCTGTTCACCCCGCTATCATCCAGAAGGCAAGGTCAGTACAGGTGCATCAAAGCTGGGACTGAGAGACTGAAAAACAGCTGCTATCTCAAGGCCATCAGACTGTTAAATAGCCATCACCAGGCGGCTACCACCAGGCTACTCAACCCTGCACCTTAGAGGCTGCTGCCCTTTATACATAGACATGGAATCACTGGCCACTTTAAAATTAGAACACTAGTCACTTTAATAATGTTTACATACTGCTTTACTCATCTCATATGTACATACTGTTTTCTATTCTACTGTATTTAGTCAATGCCACTCTGACATTGTTTGTCCTAATATTTATATATTTCTTAATTCCATTATTTTCCTTTTAGATTTGTGTATTGTTGTGAATTGTTAGATATTACTGCACTGTTGGAGCTAGAAATAAAAGCATTTCGCTACACCCGCAATAACATCTGCTAAATATGTGTATGTGACCAATACAATTTGATTTGATCTAGTTGTTGCCTTCACGAGGTCTTTTTTCCATTTATCAAACTTGCTGATATCTGGGAGCTGAGGACTGTAACTGACAGACATGTCCGCAGAAGGCTGATTTATTCAGTTTGCCGACATCAGGCTCCGGGTCAGCAGAAGGCATTGAAGGCCACTGATCTTCTGAGTATTAGAGGAACTCCGGGCCTTGGTGCCCTTGATGTGGTTGGGCCAGCTCTTTCAAGGTCTTGCCCCGAGTGATGTCATCCGCCGGGTTGTTTGCGGTATTCACATACCTCCAGTTGGCAACATCCGTAAGGTTCTGAATCTCTGCAGCACGAGTTCCTATTAAGACCTTGTATTTACACGTTTCTGACTTGAGCCAATGAAGAACTGTGGTGGAATCGGCCCAGAGGATGACTTTTCCGATGGGCAGGGTGAGTTCTGCTTGGAGGACACTGGCCAGCTGAGCCCCAGTGAGTGCAGCACTCAGCTCCAAGCGTGGCATTGACAGCTGCTTCTTGGCGCAACGTGAGACTTGGCCAGAACGAAGGAAATGTGTACCTGCTTCTGGTCATCCACAATCTGCATGTAGGCAACATAGCCATATGCTCTCTCTGATGCATCACAGAATATGTGGCATTCTCTGGTCGACTTTGGTTTGTCAGCATATGGTGGTGTGTAAGTCCTGGGGAGTTCCATCTGGATAAGGTCAGGAATATCTTGTTCCCAGACTAGCCATCTGTCTAGCAGGATCTGAGGCTGAATGGGGTTATCCCAACCTATCTCTTCTTTCCACAGGTCCTGAACGAGTACCTTGGCTCATGTTGTGAAAGGATCTATGTAGCCTAGCGGGTCGTATTCACGGGCGAGCACACTGTAGATATTCCTCATTGTAGGTTTGGAGCAGAGACGATCCCAATGTTGGTCTATGGAGGAGAAGGTCCTTGAGCGACTGTCCTTTATGCTGGAATGAGCAGTTAAACACAATCCTATCCTTTCCATTGTGATGCACAATATGGTGGGTTATACACCAGGACTCAGTAGATTGTTCAGCCACCTCGGGTGGCACCAGTGACACATAGCCTGCTGTCTGCAGCTTCATGATCTCCTGGCAGTACACCTCAGCGCGTTTTGGGTCTTTGGGGAGTCTTCGCTCTGTGCCACGGAGGCTTGGCAGTACAGCTTCCTTTGGAGCATGGAGAGTTTCATCGTCGACTCGACGAAGCAACGTCATCAACTTCTATCCTAGAGGTGGCGTCTGGAGAAGCATCATGGCTTACTGGTCTTGTTTCAAGCAAGTCGCCAGCTTCTCACTCACATAGGGAAGGGTATCGATCTGCCAAATTCGCTCCACGTTTCAGAAGAGCTCGGCGGAAAGCAAAACAGAAATGGTGAGCAGGCACTGTTGTTCAGCTGGTGTGGGCAAAGTTAGTAGGGCCTTGCAGGGACCAGCTGAGTTCGGTGTGGACAGCAATGGGTCCACCATGTGGGCCTGTACACACTGGCTGTATGGGTATCAGGAGGTGAGGCATGTCTGAACCAATCAGCAGCAGAGGTTGAGCTTGGTCCACCGGTGGCAAAGGCAGTTTACGCAGGTGGTCGTATCGCCTTTGGAGAGCTGCTACTTGGAAGGAGTGTTCGGCAAGGCCTAGGTTGTCTATGGTGAATGCCTGACGTATCCGATACTTCTCTAAAGGTTTGAGCAGGTGGGACACATCAAAGGTAACTGAGGCACCTTGCAGTTGCACAACGTCTTGTCGAACTGTCCTGAGGGTGAGGGTCTCAGGCTCAGAAGTGAGGTTTAGCCTCGCTCCGAGCCATCGTCGAGCACGGTGTATGTCTCCATGGCTCGGTCTCCATTGTGAAATAAGATCTTCACGACCTTCAACATTACTTTCACCGACCAGTTGGGTCTGTCCAGGTACACCTTGGTCGTAGGGACACTCACCATGAACACACTTTTCTGGCTTTCCTGTATGGCATCCTGAAGGATTGTTAGGTGCTGCTCTTTACATGTATTGCAAGGTCATCTGAGGGTGCAAGCTTCAGCTTTGTGGGATCGTCCGCACTTCCAACACCTTTTTCCATCCATTATCCACTTGACGAGCTGTCCTGTGTTCAGCTTCTTGAATGCTTCACATTAGTTGAGAAAGTATTCTTTATTGTCACAGTGGGGTTTGGTTTATCCTTTGATTCAGCAGGCTCCTTGGAGTTTGGATCTTCACTTGCGTTGAAGAGGATTGAAGCAGATTTCTCCTTCTGTCTTGTGAAGGCACGGTGGTCTTTCATGAATGGCTTAGGCATATCAAATTCATAGAGGGCTGCAGCTCTGCTTGATCTGCACTTAGCCTGGGACTTCTTCTGCAACCAGGCTACTAAGTGGTGTAGTGTATACGTCTGGTCCGTGCCAGTCCTGAGGATGCCGCGATCGAAGCAGTACTCGACGAATTCATCCCTGTAGCTCTGCATCTTACTCAAGAGCAGGTCGACGTGGGATCCACAACCGAGCTCATAGCCGTTCTGCCCCACAAGTGTCCTGAGCATGCCTAACAGTGAGTGGATAGACAGGACAAAGGTATCGAAGGCTTCTGCATCTCCGAACCTGATGGCAGGGGAGTTTAGGATGGTGGCTAGCTCACACTGGACGAGTTGGCAGGGCTGACCGTACTTGTCCTTCAGGGCTTGTAAGGCAGCAGTGTAAGGTCTCGGGTCGTGCATGTAGGCCTTAGTGAGCTGGACTGCACTCTGTAGTTTCAGGTGGGCCAGGAGCACTTCATACACTTATACCGCTTGTTTAGGTGTCTGTGACTGCTCATCGGGTCATCTAGGTCCATCTTGAGGAGGGCCTCAAGATGGATACAATGGCATAAATACTAAGATAAAGCACATTCATTTAGCAATAACAAAACAATATATACAGCTCTCATCAGTTATAATAATCCAATGACTGAAACGAAAATACAAGTAGCTAGCAACATCAGACTAACCAGCTAACAATAACACGCGAAAATGTAGCTAACAGTGTTAGATAGCTAGCATTACAACAATATACATAAAGCTGTAAAAATGACAAAAATATTATTTAATTATTGACAACTTCGTCAGTAAAACAGGGGGAAAACATATACATTTTACATTTTTACATTTTTACATATACCTTACTTACAGTTCTGGTATTCACGCACAGTGGTGAATAAATTGGTCAGAAAGAAAAGAATGTCCAAAACTGAGATTTATGTTCACAGCAGTAGGTGGCGAGCTGCATTTGGTAATGAACTAAATACTCTGCCAGCTTGTGATAGCTATGATGTAATCACTGAGGTCTTAAAGGGACAGGCTTTATTACAGTGACTTCAAGGCTTTTTAAATAAATTAAACCTCAACTCAATTTTGTATAGACAGTAAATAAGTATAGCATCAATACCCCTTTTTGTTCAGGGTTTGATTTCCAGAGACAAGTATCCAATGTTTCTCATCCACCTTGAGGTGTGTATTGATTTTGAGTGACACGTTAGACAAACACCTTCAAGTGCAACATAAGGTGCGGAATGTGCATGGGTGGAAAAAGTACTCAATTGTCATACTTGAGTAAAAGTAAAGATACCTTAATAGAAAATGACTCTCAAGTAAAAGTGAAAGCCACCCAGTAAAATACTACTTAAGTAAAAGTCTAAATGTATCTGGTTCAAGAATCTTGTGGAGTAGAAGTAAACATTTTCAAAAATACAAATGTACAGTAAAGTACAGATACCCATAAAAACTACTTCAGTAGCACTTCAAAGTATTTTTACTTAAGTACTTTACACCACTGGGAATGTGTCTCTAAATCCATGAGACCACACACAAGTTTGGTGGCAAAAGAGAGAAAGAGAGAGAAACAGAGAAACAGAGAGAGAGAGGGGGGTGAATGTTGATTGCATATGTGCATATCAGTGGAGGCTACTCAGAGAAGGAAGGGGAGGACCATAGTCCTCAGTGAATTTCATTTTTTTTTTAAATTGTGAAACATTAAAAAAGTTATCATTTTATAGTTAAAACTTTATTAAATATATTCACGTCACAAAATAATTTATTAAAACACAATGTTTTACAAGTAGCCTTGTAGCCAAGTTCTACAGTAGCCAAGTTCTCCAGTAGCCTCAACAGCACTCTCTGGGGTAGCACCATGGTATAGCCGGAATGCCCTCCTCTGGGTACATTGACTTCAATACAAAACCTAGGAGGCTCATGGTTCTCACCCCCTTCCATAGACTTACACACTAATCATGACAACTTCCGGAATACATCCTCCAAACTATCAGAGCTCTTGCAGCATGAACTGACATGTTGTCCACCCAATCAAAGGATCAGATAATGAATCTAGTCCTGAAAGCATAAGCTACAGCTAGCTAGCACTGCAGTGCATAACATGTGGTGAGTAGTTGACTCAAAGAGAGAGAAAGACAATAGTTTAACAGTTTTGAACAAGTTAATTTCTTCAAAAATAAAGGAGAAGCGAGAGAGAGAGAGAGAGAGAGAGAGAGAGAGAGAGTGTTTTTTTCACTTTCACGTTCACTTACTTAGATAGCGAATACAGCTAGCTAGTTTAGCCTACTCAAACACCCGGCTCAAACAGAGAGGGATGCTATGTTAGCTAGCTGGCTATGGCTATCCAACACTGGAACTCTTCCAAGTCAAGGTAAGCTTTTGGTTTTATTGACTTATTGCCACCGGGGCCCTGCTAAACTGCTTGCTGCACACTGTAATGCATGATTGTAGCAGGTTTACTAACGCGTTAGTTCTAGTAGCTATGTTGACTATGACGTTAGCTAATATGGTGACACTGATGTAGGCTGTGTGTAGCGGTTAGTGGTTATGATATGAAGGCATAGCTTGGAAAGCTTTTTCGCCTGGTCACAGACAGCTGTTGTGTTGTGCACTGAAGTCCACAAGTGAAGGGAAAAGGTGAGAGGAGGATAGCACGTGGATTCAAGAAGGAATGATAAAACGAGCAAAGTGATCATGCCATTTGTATGTGGCTGCTATGAAAGTGAACTGTGTCTGCAGGTGATCAGGGGTGTATTCATTCCGCCAATTCTGTTGACAAATGTTTCTTAAACGGAAGCAAATGGAACGAAATGGGAATCAACATAACTGAATTTGTCCAATATAAACTCTTGTTTGCAACTGTTTGGACTAATGATTACGCCCTAGATCAGCTAGATGCAGGCAAGAGTGTGCAAGGCGGTATTAAATGTGTCACTGTCTGTCACCTTGATTATTCAAAAATGTATCTCGATCTGTGCACCTACATTGTAAACTTGAATTCCTAGGCTAGGTTGTAGCAACCTCATGATGGATATAGAGGAAAATGTTGTATGATGTTTTATTTCTCTCTGCCTCCTTCTTTCCACTCCTTTCCTCTTTTGACCTCACCCTCTCACCGTCCACCCCTACTCACAAGGCAGGCAATATGCTTGACCTCATCTTTACTAGATGCTGTTCTTCTACTAATCTCACTGCCCCTACTCAGATGGTAATGTGCCGTCGCAACCTTCGCTCTCTCTCTCCCGCTACTCTCTCTTCTTCAGTCCTATCATCTCTTCCCTCTGCTAAATCCTTCTCCCTCCAATCTCCTGATTCTGCCTCCTCAACCCTCCTCTCCTCCCTTTCTGCATCTTTTGACTCTCTATGTCCCCTATCCTCCCGGCCGGCTCGGTCCTCCCCTCCTGCTCCGTGGCTTAACGACTCATTGCGAGCTCACAGAACAGGGCTCCGGGCAGCCGAAATGGAGGAAAACTAGACTCCCTGTGGACCTGTCATCTTTTCACTCCCTCCTCTCTACATTTTCTTCCTCTGTTTCTGCTGCTAAAGCCACTTTCTACTACTCTAAATTTCAAGCCTCTGCCTCTAACCCTAGGAAGCTCTTTGCCACCTTCTCCTCCTTGCAGAATCCTCCTCCTCCCCCTCCCTCCTCCCTCTCTGTGGATAACTTCGTCAACCATTTTGAAAAGAAGGTTGACGACATCCGATCCTCATTTATTAAGTAAAATGACACCGCTAGTCCTGCTTTGACTTCTTTCTCCCATCTCTCTCCAGATGAAATCTTGCGACTTGTGACGGCCGGCCGCCCAACAACCTGCCCGCTTGACCCTATCCCCTACTCTCTCCTCCAGACCATTTCTGGATACCTTATCCCTTACCTCACCTCGCTCATCAACTCATCCTTGACCGCTGGCTATGTCCCTTCCGTCTTCAAGAGAGCGAGAGTTGCACCCCTCCTCAAAAACCTACACTCGATCCCTCCGATGTCAACAACTACAGACCAGTATCCCTTATTCTTTTCTCTAAAAAACTCTTGAGCGTGCCATCTCTAGCCAACTCTCCTGCTATCTCTCTCAGAATGACCTTCTTGATCCAAACCAGTCAGGTTCAAGACTGGTCATTCAACTGAGACTGCTCTTCTCTGTGTCACAGAGGCTCTCCGCACTGCTAAATCTAGCTCTCTCTATTTTGCACTTATCCTTCTAGACCTATCTGCTGCCTTTGATACTGTGAACCATCAGATCCTCCTCTCCACCCTCTCCGAATTGGACATCTCCGGCACTGCTCACTCTTGGATTGCGTCCTACCTGACAGGTTGCTCCTACCAGGTGGCGTGGCGAGAATCTGACTCCGCACCATGTACTCTCACCACTGGTGTCCCCCAGGGCTCAGTTCTAGGCCCTCTCCTATTCTCTCTATACACCAAGTCACTTGGCTCTGTCATATCCTCACATGGTCTCTCCTATCATTGCTACGCAGACAACACACAATTACATTTCTCCTTTAACCCTTCTGATAACCAGGTGGCGAATCGCATCTCTGCATGTCTGGTAGACATATCAGTTTGGATGTCGGATCACCACCTCAAGCTGAACCTCGGCAAGACGGAGCTGCTCTTCCTCCCGGGGAATGACTGCCCGCTCCATGATCTCGCCATCACGGTTGACAACTCCATTGTGTCCTCCTCCGAGAGTGCAAAGAACCTTGGCGTGACCCTGGACAACACCCTGTCGTTCTCCGCTAACATCAAAGCGGTTACCCGATCCTGCAGGTTCATGCTCTCCAACATTCGTAGAGTTCGACCCTACCTTACACAGAAAGCGGCACAGGTACTAATCCAGGCACTTGTCATCTCCCGTATGGATTACTGCAACTCGCTGTTGGCTGGGCTCCCTGCCTGTGCCATTAAACCCCTAGAATTTATCCAGAACGCTGCAGCCCGTCTGGTGTTCAACCTTCCCAAGTTCTCTCATGTCACCCCGCTCCTCCGCACACTCCACTGGCTTCCTGTTGAGGCTCGCATCTACTACATTTACATTTTAGTCATTTAGCAGACGCTCTTATCCAGAGCGACTTACAGTTAGTGAGTGCATACATTTTAATACTGGCCCCCCGTGGGAAATGAACCCACAACCCTGGCGTTGCAAGCGCCATGCTCTACCAACTGAGCTACAGGACCATGGTGCTTGCCTACGGAGCTGTGAGGGGAACGGCACCTCCTTACTTTCAGGCTCTGATCAGACCCTACACCCAAACGAGGGCACTACGTTCATCCACCTCTGGCCTGCTAGCCCCCCTACCTCTACGGAAGCACAGTTCCCACTCAGCCCAGTCAAAGCTATTCGCTGCTCTGGCACCCCAATGGTGGAACAATCTCCCCCAAGACGCCAGGACAGCGGAGTCACTGACCACCTTCTGGAGACACTTGAAACCCTACCTCTTTAAGGAATACCTGGAATAGTATAACAGTAATCCTTCTACCCCCCCCCCCCCCCCCCCCCCCCCCATAAAAAGGGGGAAAAGGGAGTGGTTGTCCCACTGGCTATCCTAAGTTGAATGCACAAATTTGTAAGTCGCTCTGGATAAGAGTGTCTGCTAAATGACTTAAATGTAAATGTAAATGTAGCAGCCTAAACCTATCGATGTTATACTGAGCTGGGTGAATGGAATATGAATGACAGTCATCCAATATGCTGCAATAGAAATAAGACCATGCTCCTAAAACAATTAGCGTCCTCCCTAATCTTAAACAGCACCGACCGCCACTGGTGCATATTGCATGTGTGAAGAAAGCAAGAGCTGTGTGTGTGTCTTTTGAACTGTTTAGGTTAGAAACAAGCAGTTTTTGCTGTATTAATAGTGCAAGCATGACACTAATGAAGCTGCGCTCAACAAATTACGGTACAGCAAAGCCTTATCATTAGAACAATTAATATTTGAAAATACACTTGTGCTCCAAAATATTTACTTGCATTGATGCATACCAAGTGTGATATCACTTTCAGAAGAAGCTGAGAAAATGCAAAATACATTATATTACACATACTGACTGATCCTAGATGAAATATTGATAATATGAGTCTGACAGGTCTCACACCTGATGCGCCATATGCACCTGTGAGGAATAACGCACACTTAGAATAATGCACAATGGATAAACCCAGCCACAGGCTGTTTCACATAACGTCAAAATATGTAATGCAGAAACACAGTAATGCAGAAACAGGCACCCCTGTTGTAACTGTACACTTACTGTGGACTTTTGGGGTAGAAAGGCAGCCTGACATGGCTAAGATCCTGAATGTCGAAGGCGGTGGGTTCCGCAGATATCGCCTGTCTCTTAGTCCGCTGGTGCTCGTGCAGCTCGGTTTGTTTGACGACCTGTTGGGTGGCCGGTTTGATAACAGACCGGTATTTATCCAGCTCGTTCTGTAGTTTTTGTATTAGCTCGTCTTTCTGGTCAAGCTCCAGTTCTAGCTCGTCAATGAGCGCGTCCCGTTGCCGCAGCTCCTCAATCTTCTCCTGAATCGCGTATTGGAGGTCGCGCAATGTACCCATGTTCATCCCGACATCAAGGGGACTTCACAAACCTTTATCCAAAGCTATCCAGTCGATACTGTAGCGTATTCCTTTTCCGCCCTTACTGAAAACTTTATCCCGCATTAACAGCTTTTAACATAATATCCTCCCTCCAGTCCTTCTTGATTTCCAAACGGCTTGATCTCCGTTGACAACGGGTGCTGAATATCTAAATAAGCAAATACAGTGGATGAGGCGACTGTCAAGATGAACCCCCGAGAGCACCGCAGTCTCTGGAAATGTAAAGTTAGTCTTTCTCTCTCTGGCTGAGAGTGTCAGTGATGAGGCAGGCCAGTCCTACCCGAGTGCGTCAGGCTGCGACCCTGAGAGAGCGCGAGGGGAGAACGGCGACTACAGGAAGGTACAATGCCGTCAATCCTATGAGAAGAAAACACAGGGCAACTGGACTAGGCACCCCAGACACTACTGAAAATAACAATGCCCAAAGTTGAGTTTAGCTAAGGTTGAGCTGGCGTTAAAATACAGGGAGATATTTTTTAAGAGGTGTGAGTAATGAGACACTGCATAGGGCCATGTAGCATACATGGCAAAAAAAAATGCTTTTCTTGGTTTTTGTCTTATTGGTCTATGTCTGTGTGTGTGTGTGTTGATAAGATCAAAGCTATGTGTCATAGCATGGTTTAATGGCATAATTCAGATCATAATACTGCAACTATATTACTGGCTCACACAGACAGACCATCAATCATGCTTGCACTTCATTATAGTCAGATTTGGATTGCTTATGAACAAAGCAGACCAAGCTGCATATCCGGATCAATGCTATTACAAAACCCAAAATGTAATTACACTCCAGGTAAAATAACAGAAAGCTACTTCACTATTTGCACATAAATTGGTTTTGCATCTCAAGCCCAGAGCCCTTTATTTGTAATAGAAGGCTCTGATGAACTAACACTTGCACTTGTCTTTTCTTACTAGCACTGACTTTGATGATAGCTACTTATTGAGGTAAAAATGTGCTTTCTATGACTGTGATATGCGGGTTGGAAAACAACCGGATGCATCCGGTTTTCAGGGGAAATGGAAAGAGAGACTGTGAAGCGACGTCCGCTTTTGGACACTAACAAGACCACACTCCATCTCTACTTGTTGTGCGTACAGTGCCTTCGGGAAGTATTCAGACCCCTTGACTTTTTCCACATTTTGTTACTTTACAGCCTTAATCTAAAATTGATTAAATACAAATCCTCAGCAATCTACAGACAATACACCATAATGACAAAGCGAAAACAGGTTTTTCGAAATGTTTGCAAATGTATTAAAAATAAAAAACAGAAATACCTTATTTACATAAGTGTTCAGACCCCTTGCTATGAGACTCGAAATTGAGCTCAGGTGCATCCTGTTTCCATTGATCATCCTTGAGATGTTTTTACAACTTGATTGGAGTCCACCTGTGGTAAATTAAATTGATTGGACATGATTTGGAAAGGCACACACCTGTCTATATAAGGTCCCACAGTTGACAGTGCATGTCAGAGCAAAAACCAAGCCATGAGGTCGAAGGAATTGTCAGTAGAGCTCCGAGACAGAATTGTGTCGAGGCACAGATCTGGGGAAGGGTACCAAAAAATGTCTGCAGCATTGAAGGTCCCCAAGAACACAATGGCCTCCATCATTCTTAAATGGAAGAAGTTTGGAACCACCAAGACTCTTTTAGAGCTGGCCGCCTGGCCAAACTGAGCAATCGGGGGAGGTGACCAAGAACCCGATGGTCACTCTGATAGAGATCTATAGTTCCTCTGTGGAGATGGGAGAACCTTCCAGAAGGACAACCATCTCTGCTGCACTCCACCAATCAGGCCTTTATGGTAGAGTGGCCAGACGGAAGCCACTCCTCAGTAAAAGGCACATGACAGCGCGCTTGGAGTTTGCCAAAAGGTACCTAAAGACTAACAGACCATGAGAAACAAGATTCTCTGGTCTGATGAAACCCAGAATAAACACTTTGGCCTGAATGCCAAGTGTTAAGTCTGGAGGAAACCTGGCACCATCCCTACGGTGAAGCATGGTGGTGGCCGCATCATGCTGTGCGGATGTTTTTCAGCGGCAGGGACTGGGAGACTAGTCAGGATCGAGGAAAAGATGAACGGAGCAAAGTACAGAGAGATCCTTCATGAAAACCTGCTCCAGAGTGCTCAGGACCTCAGAATGGGGCTTGAACAAAGTACTGAGTAAAGGGTCTGAATACTTACGTAAATGTGATACTTCAGTAGTTTTTGTAATTTATAAATTAGGAAAAAATCCAACAAACCTGTTTTTGCTTTGTCATTATGGGGTATGGTGTGTAGATTGATGAGGGAAAAAAACTATTTAATCCATTTTAGAATAAGGCTGTAACCTAACAAAATGTGAAAAAAGTCAAGGGGTCTGAATACTTTCCGAAGGCACTGAATGTAGTGACATGTATGTGTAACTGATAGATGCACACACACACACACACACTACAAGTTAATGTTTTTATCTATGTAAATTGTAAAGTATTTTGTCTGTAATGTCTTTTTCGTTATGTGTCGGACCCCAGTAAGACTAGCTGTCGCCATTGGCATCGGCTAATGGGGATCCTAATAAATCAAATCAAATCCTCTTCCACATTTACTGGATTGGTTCAACAGTGCAGAAGATAACCTCCCTCTATAGTTTTTTCTCTCTTAAGAAACCCCACTCAGGCTAGCTAAATGATTAAAATGCTAAATGTAATGCTTCTTTTTTTTTACACCAGATAGAAACATACGTACATGAACAGCAATTTACAGACACACACAAACAAAGACACACACAAACATCTCATCTGCCCAGACCAGCATGCTCACACCCCCATCCCTAGTGCCTGCATTATTGTTTGCCACATGGCCTTAAATTATACCAATTTGTTTTTCTCAGTCGCCCATGCTATTTAAATATTTAACTAATAAATCATTAGATTTTGACATTGTGTTAATGATGGCGGATTGATTGATTTCCATGTTTTTAGTATACGTTTTTTTCTAGATGAGTGATGAGAAGAGAATCGTCCAGCCCATTGGGTATATCACTACAGCCCCATATTATATGTCTTGAAATATGCAGACAGACAGATTAAAAGTAAGTTTACATTGTAATACTTTTGACAGCCAACTTTCTAGCTCCGCCCATAACTTTTGGAATTGATATCATTCCCAGAAAGCATGGATTATTGAGTCATTGTTACACTTAAAACATAAGTCATGTCAAGGCTGTTCTTACTTTCACAAGTAAAAGGACGATTCAAATACACCAAATAAAGGCTGAGGGATGAAGGGTGATGAGGAGGATGATGATGATGGTGACCCTCTGAGTGGGAGGTCACTGTATCCCTCTGGTGAGGTAATGACCAGCACATTCCTCATCTAATCTACAGTGTTTTTCACTCTGAGCTGTGGTGTCAACTTGTGTTATGCTAGCTCTTGAGAACTCAAGGCGGATATACCCAACCAATGAGTTCTCAATTGAACGTATGGACCACAGTTGGATCAATGAACTACAATCCTGACGCTCTGTTTTAACGTTTAAAAACGTTAATAATCCTCGCAGTCGATGCGGTTTTGGAAACCTTTGGAATTTAACGATCACATCAGTGAGAAATAATCTTTCAAATACAAAAGATACACTTATTGTATCCAGTTTAGCAAAGTTGCATCCTGGTTGCACCTGGTAGAATTTTCTAAAACACAGCCCTCAGCCTAAGTACAAAACTTCCTCCCCAGTTACACTCCATACCTCAATGGTTACGCTCCATTGGGATGTTTGAAGAGGAAAATGGAGGGGAGGAAGTGTAGTCAGAAATATTTTAAGAAATTAGTAATCTCCTTGGCTAATGAGAGGAACGTATAACGCCAAAACCAGTAGACTGTCGACCAATCGCGTTCACGCTGTCATGCTTCATCACGCGGTTGCTAAGCTGATCATCACCAAATCCTTTGTAGAAAGTCAGGGTATGAGTCAAGAAACTGCTTATTTTTTACACGATATTACAAAGAACAAGTTAAATATGTAGATCTTAGAAAATATTTGTAATGTTGTGCTTCTTGTTCTAGTGCCCAATTGACTTCCATTCACTCCTTGAAGAGGTGCAGTCCTTGTGGGATTGTACCCAGAATGCACCGCGAGGCCCATTGACAATATACAGACCACGTACACAATGGGCATTAATACGAATCCAATGGAGTTTCCCATCTCCTAATTTCCTTAACTACAGTATACCTGGTGTAGTCTCGATTGGAGACAATGTTCTTGAAAATACAGCAGGGTGCAACAAAAGTGTATCTTTTGTATTTGAAAAATGATTTCTCGCTTATATGAACGTTAAATTCCAAATATTTCCAAAACTGTATCATGTTTGAGGCGTATTTGAGTTTAAACAGAGCATTTGGGCAGCGTCGGCGCATCGGGGCATTTTCCTCACAAGGCTAAAAGGGACGTCCAATGGCTCAATGTAATGCAATGGAATTGGAGTCATGAATATGGGCAAGTGTTATGCCATTGATGCATCTGAAACCCACTGAACTTCATTAGACCTTGTATCGCCTTATACTCACTGGTCTCTTCCAGAGGATATTACATCAGTGATGAAGGTCAATGCAGCTGAGGGTTTAGGTGCTTACAGACGGGCCACGGTAATAGGTAATTGAACCGCAAGAAAATCTGCCTATCGTGTGTAGAAACCAGCGGTCCCGGTTGTTGTCTTCTTCTTCTTCTTCTTCTTCTTCTTGAAAGTTTTATGGCACACTACGCATATTGTTGTATTGCTGCCACCTACTGTATGGGGTCTTCTTCTTTGCTATTACTGCGATCCACAAACAAATACTATAGGTGCATGCCACCACGTACTGTTTTGGCTGTATATCAGTCCAAATAATTAACAAAATATAACTAAACTAAATAAACTAAACTAAACTCAATGTACTCCTTTATTCAGATTAAACTGCCAATGCCCATCCCTACAGGCTCTGGGCCCTGAGACGGAAGAGCATCTTCGAACAGTATTCTTTGCAATGTTTCGGCAGTGAAGTCCTGGAAACCCAAAAACCTTTCAGCCGCAGATACTATTATGTCCAGTTTCTTTGACCTTTTGTTTGTTTGTGCAGTCCAATTTATCACATGCGCTATAAACACCATAAAATCCACCTTCTTCATGAGCAGCATATCAGTTTACCTCAACTGTTGAACAACACTCTGAATCTTCACACTCTGCGGAGTATCAACCGTCATATCTTAAGCTCCCCTCGCTCCTTCAACTATTTCACGTGCCTCAGTGTAGGAGACCTGCTGCATAGCCCTGACCCTGACCCTTGCCACTTCATACTCTTTTACCCTAACCGTGTACCCCGGGGAATTGGGAACGTGGTTGCCATCACAATTACAATATCGTACACCGTGCTCTAACTATTCCTGGTATGCTCCTCGAAAACCACGAGGCCTCCACATCCAACGCAATGTCAGAGATGCCACCTTTTAACGGTGCTCTCCTACAAAATATCTAAACACTCCACTTCATAAGTCAATAGTTTGTCGATTCTTAATGCCTTTTCCTTCCGACACACAAGAAATCAAAACAAAACCACTTCTGATCACTCTGAAGACTCCACCTTTCCCAATGCATCCCTTACCATCCTTGATACTTCAAACGGATCTCCCAAAAAAGCATCATTGTTAGTGAAACTTACTCCAACCAAAAACCTATACTCATTAACAACTTTAGCCCTTTTTGTTCAATTTTCCTTCCTCACTGTCTTCCACTCTTCAGCCAAACTGCAAGGATCCACTCCCTCTACCAATCTCACTCCCACTGGGCCAGAATCATCCTTTACATCCTCGAACAAGTCCCAAACTCGGCAGTCCTCAACCGCATACTTCAGGCTCACATCAGGTTCCATCTCCGAGCTACTAGGGCATGTATCCCTCTTTTTACACTTGTTGCCAACCTTCCTTACCCCTGCTTCCCTCTACACTCAATTCATTCTCGGCTGTCATCACTACACCTGCCACTGCAATTGATTCAACCTCACTCTTGTCATTTTCAATGTCCTTCTCTAGCTCTTCCAGAAGTTCTGTGCAAACCTCCATTTCATAATCACTCAGGACATATTTCACTTTTCTTCTGTTTCCCTTGTCCACCATCTTCTCCTTCACCAAGTCTTCCTGAAGGTTTGTACAATCCCCCACTTCATGTTTATTCATAATATGTTCCAGTTTCTTCCCTTTTCCCTTGTCTGCCATCTTCAAAGATAACCAGTTTACCCTTCCCACCCTCCTTCCCCAGTTGTTGTCAGCTCGAATGGTGTCATTAAAACAATGTTTGATTGGTTGACAAGATGAACTTTGCTCATTGGTCAACCATGCGCGGTGACCGCTCAAGACTTCAGCTAATTTCATATTTTGGACCACAAGAACCGAGCCAGCGACACCGCTCACGGTAGTGAGCACCACGAACCGTGCCGCTTGCAAAACTGCTTGCATTTTGCCGCCCTACTCCAATTGAAGTCTGAGACCCTCGCCACTTATCGCGGCTCGTCTGTAAGCACCTTTTATGCTAAATCAAAATGCAGTGATGTGTGATATTGTAAGATCAAAGGACAGTCGTCACTAGAAACGCCAGTGGCATTATCGTCACTAATGACAAGCAAGTAGCCTATATGAGCTTTTTATTCTTAATTTAGAGGTAGGGTCAGGGTTAAGGTCAAGGTTGGGGTTAGTGGTTAGAATCACATGTGGTAAGAAAGTGCTGTAGCTCTGTCCATTCTACCATAGCCAGTCACCAGACAGTATGATGACTTGAAAAAAAGATCAAAACTGCCCTCTTGTGGTTTTATGTGATACCAATGAGTGAGCAGTTAGAGAATATCTGAAGACTAACACAATGTCTGGCGCACACACACTTTTTGATCAATGAAACTCAGAAACCAGTGATCTAGAGAAATCCCATTATCGGACCCTAATCATGCTTAACTGTAATATATATCATAATAATAATAATATATGACATTTAGCAGACGCTTTTATCCAAAGCGACTTAGTCATGCGTGCATACATTTTACATATGGGTGGTCCCGGGAATCAAACCTACTATCCTAGCGTTGCAAGCGCCATGCTAAACTAAGCGACAGAAGACAGCAAACTGTGACCACAAACCAGAAGTGTTGTCTGAAGGATCCTTCTATGTGTTTTCAAAAGGTCTGGATAGGAGAGTTTGTGTTGCCCAACCACTCTACAGCTGTTTTTACAATGCTATTACAGCTCTATTATCCCACTGTAAGCATGGCTATGATACGGTGACAGTGATATTTAATATTGTCTGTAATAGTGTGTCAATGAGAGCTGGCTTGAAGATCAAGAGCCTGAACCTTTTAGTGGGTGCTTTAGGGACAACAAAGTTTATAAAACTCTGACATAATATATGATTTGGTAAAACGAGAATGCTAATCACTTCTGCTTATGCAAGGGGAACAGTTTAAGAGGCAAGTTTATACTAATTTCCCTTTTAGCTTCAGACGTAATTCGTGAGATAAAGTATTAGTATTAAACAAAATACTTCCCTGGAGACCTCATTACACAAACCTACTGACCTACTAGGCATTCTAAGTCCAGGAGTTTTTCCTGACCAAGTGATATGACCAGGAAAACATGCTCTGCATCCCAATACTTCCCTTTCCTGGATTTAAAAAGGACTGGTATAAACAGTGTAGTGGATGGAAACTCAGTCTAGCCCATGCTTAAACCAATACTTTTACATTTGTGGGGAGTAGGGCACTGATCACATCAAATCCTGGCCCTGGGCATTACTTAAATCTACTGACAATGAACCATTAGGTACACCTCCACTCCCAAATGAAGGTCAATAGGTAAACTTTCAACAACTAGATAAGTAGAAAATAACCAAAATTACACCCTACTCCTTCTGGCTACATCTAGGAGTGTCATCCATATACTTTATGGCCAAATTTACATTCCACATTAAATATTATTTCCCTTTGATCTTCCTCCTCTCATCCCCTTCTTTCCCGCCATCCCTCCCAGCCTCTCTGTGCCCTTCAAACCACCTCTGTGTTGGTGACAGGCTTACATTTCACCTCGCTATACTTCCAGCTCAGCCCTTTCCTATGGCGATCAATAGGAACAGGATCCATTGCTCCATGGCTCTGTAATCCGATGAGCAGGAGGCTGTCCGCTGGTGCCTGGTTCTGACACTAATGGAGGTCACTATGTCTCAGTGTTTCTGACCCCTAACAGAGCCACGAGCATGTACACAACCAGATCCGTTAAATAACGACACACATCCCATTCTTTAACCAGGAATAAAGACATGCCATCCTTTTCATCAGCTGCCTGTGGCCTTGGACCACCACTGTACTAGTAGCCCTAAAGGGATTATTTTCCATAGAAAGAGAACAAATACCAGAGGACATGAAATGAATTATTTTTCACTTTAATGACATTACTCTTTATGGATAATGACATTGTCTTCCGACAGATGGCGTCATGCTAAACCGACATACATTGCAAGGAGCCAGCTGTCTTGCAAATCATGGAACTCATCTTTAAAATCAAGATTTTGTTCATCCGCGTGACACCAGTTCCTAACTTCTGAAAATCACTGCATTCTCCCATGACTCACTATGGAACACCAGCAGGCCTGATTACATGTTATGAAAACATAATTTGAAACATTTCTAAATTCATGTTATTCTTATTTTTCCGACAGAGCATTATGGCCTGACATAATAGTAGAACACTGAATAATTAATAACACTCTTATAATCTTCTTCTTGTATAGTTATTTTAATGCTATCTAGTTACCTGACAATCAGCTCATATTGGACTTTTACTGTGTGTGCGGTGGATTCAGTTTCTAATCTAATCCAGACCCTGTGTGTGTGTGTGTGTGTGTGTGTGTGTGTGTGTGTGTGTGTGTGTGTGTGTGTGTGTGTGTGTGTGTAAATGTCTGTCTGGGTAGGGTGAGCAGCCATTTGATAAGGTCACCACCCATACCATATGGGTTAGTCACAGAGAACAAAGCTGTCAGGGAAGATGAATTGCTGTGTCAATCTCACAGGAAAAATATTTAAAAGTAAAATGGAAATTACAGTGAAATCAACAGTGAAGCAGACTTTATGAATGGGCTTGTGTTGAGTTAAAGGAAAACTAATTGATCACACTACATACTGTAAATGGCCATTTTGGTGTTATTTGTGCATGACTTTGGTATGTTGAACTGCCATTGTTAAATCATCAGGAATTTATTTGAATCTTTTGATAAATACTTTTTCTGAAGTGTGTTTAGTAACTCATTAGGCAGAATAGCATTGAATCAATCTGATTAGGCCTACAGATGAGGTGTTCATTACCTTAAAAAATAACAGATCTGTATCCATTCATTTCCTCTGTGTTTGCTTTCATGACGTGACATCTGTGATCAAATTTCAGTCAGTTACCAGACCAAGGGAGTCGGTCCTTCAAAGAATGAACCCTAATAATTTAGAACATCCAACACTGAAGCTACAAAGGTGCAACGGAAGGTGATGAGGAGAGCATATGGTCAAAAAAAGCTTTTTCTAATGGAGTATTAAATATCCTCAGACGTACACTTCGGGCGCTCAACATCCAGCTACTAAAAGCCAATAATGCATCGTGCTTCCTCCACGCTACCTCCGGTGGGAATGCAATGATGGATCGGATCCATAAACTCCTCTTGGAAGCCTGTCTTGGAGCTACGTCATCGACCCCAAGAATGAACGCGCTCGCACTGCCCCATTCATGGAAGCGCGTCTCCATCTCCACAGAAGGACTAGGAGTCAGCCCTATTGTCATTGTGAATGATTGACATTCAATGGGCTGACATCACACTAATGTCTACCTGTTTAAAGTACTCTAAATGCAACCCAAACCATTAGGCTAAATGTTTGTTCTATATGTTTTCTATAGCCTACGTCGTCAATTGCACACGATGGATAAACAGACTGGTTTTGCTGTATATAAACCCTAAATAATTCGACACCAATAACACCAGGTTTAAACTCTTACCAGTCGGACTTGTCATATTTCCGGAAAGCTTGTCTTGACAGGTCTTGGTAGTTTTGAGGCTCCGCGGAGATGCCTTGCGCCCGAGACCTGGTCCTCGGTCCTATAAGTTGAGCGCTGGGCAAAACGGACTGACATTTGTGCAGTTTCCTCTTCAGTTCTTGGATCTCGTCCTCCCTGTCCGCCAGACGCCTCTCCAAGTCCCGTATCCTCTCCTCCTTCAACATTAAAATATTGGCAAAGTCCTCTTCCAGGTCACTCATTTTGAAATCTGCAGAAACTTCACCGTTGTTTACACTCGAAAAACACAACTCCTATATCTAAACAGTTTCTTGTGGTCAGAATTCCGTTGTTTCCAATGGTTAAACGGGCTCCGCCGTGCGTATTGAGAAGGATCCCTTTGCAATCCACGTGTTTGTTTCGGAAGGTGCTGAAAGGAGGGGATTTAAATCGGTGTTTAAACAGCGGAGCAGGCGGTTGATAGATCCGCAGCGCTGGTACGCTGTGCTGCTGGTCCACAGACAGATACCCTGACCCTCCAGGGAACTAGTGATGATCCTTCATTGAGAAACCAATACAGCAGCTCTTGCTCTTTGGAGACGCAGGCCATATGCTGGACAGAAACTCGGTGTAAACTCCAGATGATAACCAGAACCGCGAATTTGCATCACTGACCGCCCCAACATAGCCTAGACTGTCATACTAGCTACATATTGTAGCTTTGGGACACAACATCGGTAGTCTGTGTATTGGTTGGACTCCCTGAGATGCATCGTTCTGGTGGCTGGCGACAGAAAATAACCCTACCACAATATAGCCGGCTTCACCCAAAAAAAGTGTATTGTCAACAAAGGCATATTCACAATCTCTAGGAATACCACTTACCAGATGTAGAATGAAATGTGCCCCTCGCTATCAAATAAACGTCTGAATCCAACTTTTGTCCGAACAGCACCATATTCCTGCTGAGTTAGACAGCACTTCACTCAAGACTTTCTACCATGTAATCTACTGTTTACACAGCAGGAATATGGTGCGGTTTGGACAAAAGTTGGATTCAGACCTTTATTTGATAGGGGGAGTCACAATTAACTTTATATCTGGTAAGTAGAGTTCCTAGAAATTATACATATGTTTTTGTTGACAGGAAACGTTTTTTTTGGTGTAGCCTGCTATATTGTGGTAGCCACTCACCAGAACCATTCATTCACAACTGAGGAAGTCCAATCGATACACAGACTCCCGATGTTGTGTCCCAAAGCAATGGAGACATAGCCGCAGGAAGTAGGGGTGCTGATGTTGCTGCAGCATCCCCTGATAAATCGAAAATAAATAAATATAGATAGATATATAATAGATTCTACAAGTGTCTGGAACTGTATTGGAGAGATGTGACACCATTCTTCCATGAGAAGTTCCATCATTTGGTGTTTTGTTGATGGTGGTGGAAAACGCTGTGTCAGGTGCCACTTCAGAATCTCCGATAAGTGTTCAATTGGGTTGAGATCTGGTGACTGAGACAGCCATGGCATAAGGTTTACATCATTTTCATGCTCATCAAATCACTCAGTGACCACTTGTGCCCTGTGGATGGGTGCATTCTCACCCTATGAGGGCATAGCCATGGTAGCAGAGAAGAAGAGGCGAAGCAAGAGATTTCACTCTCACCAAAATTTGTCCAAAATAAGCCCAATGCTTGTCGCCTGCCTTGCTTTTGGGACAATGACTCCCATTGTTAGGGCATATACATGAGCATCTCATTCTTATATACAGATCTCTAATGGTAGCCAAAATAAAGGCCAAAATAATGGCCTGCCCAGCATTTTTATACATGACCCTAAGCATGATGGGATGTTAATTGTTTAATTAACTCAGGAACCACACCTATGTTGAAGCAGCTGCTTTCAATATACTTTGTACCCCTCATTTACTCAAGTGTTTCCATTATTTTGGCAGTTACCTGTACTTTACGCATGGAATATGTTGTTCCATAAGAGACGTCCCACCAACCTAACATTGTTTCGTAGAATAAACTGTAAGATATAAACTAAACTGTTAAAGTAGCACATCACTATCACAATCCTTGGTGGTCTGTAGCTAAGTAGTAGGCTACATATGTAGGATCTTAATTTGAGCTAGTTTTCTACAGCAGGAAAATAATCCTGAGCAACAGGAAATTTGAATTATTATGTGGATTATAATTATTGGAAATTTTTGTAGGGGTCTGAAATTTCAAAGTGGAAATTACAAGCTTCAGAAGCCTTTTCAAATCTCAAATACACTACAAGTTGTACATTTTCTGATTGCATGAAAGTTATCCTACAACAGGGTGATCAAATTAAGATCCTACATCTGTATGTTGAGTTTTGCAATGGGTAAAGGTAAAGAGAGGCCAATGTTGTCATACACACAGGCAAACACCCACACATACATTGAGACCTCTGTAAACCTAATCTCCAAACAGAGCCAACCATTTCTCCGCATAATGTTTCATCCTCTGACTAAATCCATTCCAGCTCAATTAATTCATCAAAAGAGCGATTTGGGCTGCTGGGGGAATGTTTCATTTAGATTCTGAGATAAAAATAGAGCCAGGAGATCCATCATTTGCAAGTGGAGTTCATATTATTTTACCCCTGTTTTTCTGCTCCCCTTCCCAAATCCATAAAATCTGGGTGGCTCAAAATAAATGCAAGTGAAAGGAAAAGTAGGCTGCCTTTCTGACTACTACTACAGACATAGCCACATTTGCTCATAACTTGTTCTTTTCAAAACGACTAACACCGAAAAGGCTAAGCTTTTAAGATAACCAATACCTTTTGATGTGCTGTGCAAGAGATCACTTAGAGACATGCTTAAGACCTTGGCCACAGGAGAAATCCTCTTGGCTTGAGGGGCACATCTTTACAGACCTTCAGCCTTCACTACATGTGGTAAAGCTGTCTCAATAGGCTTGATATGGTTTATAGATTGTGATCCAACTGGATGTCACAGGTTCTGGGTGACAGGCAGGGCCGGCTCTAGCCTTTTGAGGGCCCTAAGCGAGATTTGGTTTGGGGCCCCACTACCAAGTGGGCAAATTTTTTTAGAGGCCCACCCTCTTGACGGTGGAGAAAATAAAAATATAATAAAAACCTGCAATTCTACACATTTTGCCATGGGGCGTAGAGAAAATGTTGCAGTTTTAAAGCAAGTTTTCTGCAGTTCTACACATGTTGTCATGGGCATAGAGAAAATGTGGCAGTTTTAAAGCAAGTTTTCTGCAGTTCTATCAATTTTGCCATGGGGCGGAGAGAAAATGTTGCAATTTTAAAGCTCATTTCCTGCAATTCTACCGATTTTGCAATGGGGTGGATGCATCAATCTACACACAATACCCTATAATGACAAAACGAAAACAGGTTTTTAGAAATGTTTACATAAGTATTCAGCCCTTTTGCTATGAGACTCGAAATTGAGCTCAGGTGCATCCTTGAGATGTTTCTACAACTTGATTGGAGTCCACCTGTGGTAAATTCAATTGATTGGACATGATTTGGAAAGGCACACACCTGTCTAAATAAGGTCCCACAGTTGACAGTGCATGTCAGAGCAAAAACCAAGCCATGAAGTCGAAGGAATTGTCCATAGAGGTCGGAGACAGAATTGTTTCGAGGCACAGATCTGGGGAAGGGTACCAAAATAATTCTGCAGCATTGACAGTCCCCAAGAACACAGTGGCCTCCATCATTCTTAAATGGAAGAAGTTTGGAACCACCAACACTCTTCCTAGAGATGGCCGTCCGGCCAAACTGAGCAATCAGGGGAGATGGGCCTTGGTCAGGGAGATGATCAAGAACCCGATGGTCACTCTGACAGAGCTCCATAAATCAATTGTGGATATGGGATAAACTTCCAGAAGGACAACCATCACTGCAGCACTCCACCAATCAGGCCTTTATGGTAGAGTGGCCAGAAGGAAGCCACTCCTCAGTAAAAGGCACATGACAGCCCGCTTGGAGTTTGCCAAAAAGTACCTAAAGGTTATTATAAATTTGCAAACATTTCTAAAAACCGGTTTTTTCTTTGTCATTATGGGGTATTGTGTGTAGATTGATGAGGGGGGGAAAACAATTTAATAAATTTTAGAATAAGGCTGAAATGTAACAAAATATGGAAAAAGTCAAGGGGTCTGAATACTTTCCGAAGGCACTGTATATCTAGGGCACCCGTATATCTATACTGTTGCTAGAGTTGAAAGGACGTTTATCCTATTACATTTGCTCAAAGGCCTGGGTCTGACACAGAGAGGTCAGGTCAGGGTAATTGAGAAACAGGGTGTTGTTTGTGGCAATTTAAAGCATTGAATGTCAGTTCTGAATGTGTTGAGTATCCCTAGTTTACTCTCATTGTTTGGCTCAGAATATGAATGGATGTGAGTGGCTCCGTTGTTATCAAGTGATTTCACATCGAGCCATTGCATTGCTAAAATGCATGGTTTAGTCAATGTTTTTGCAGTGCTCCCAAAGCGTTTGGGCAGACTAAGCCCTATGACAGATCAGTTTACACACGAGCAGGGGCAGACATTAGTCACTGCTTTCCTGTAACAAACACACAGACACACACACAAATGCACACACGGATGCACACAGACATAGACACAACTTTACATGTCCATACAAACACACACACGTTTATACCGGCACACAGATCCCTATAAATCCTTAACCACCACCTACCACAAATGTTCACTAATACCGCACACAACCTCACACAACCTCATGGCTGCCTGCAGCCCGTGTGGAAATCCTAGAGGGGTTGCGACTCAGAGGGTGGTGGTGGGGGTGGTGGTTGATAGGGTTGCTGCTGGTGCCTCTGGTGCCTGTGATGCAGTGATGCCAGCAGCTGGCTGCAAGCCTGGGGCATCTGCCTCAGAGGACTCTGAAGAGGGGACAAGGACCACCTGTCTCTGAGCCTCAATACCCACATCATCATATCACACCACAGCAACAAAAAAAAACGGACTGATTATTGGAAATGGGCCAAGGGAAGCGGAACCAGTGTTCTCCCTCCTCTGGAATTTGAGAGCATAGTGCCTTAGTGCCTTCCTCTCTTAGAAGTTCTTTGGTCTGTTAAAACTGGAAATTGGATAGGCAAAATTATGTTTTCCATCATGATCAGCTTGATGGTGGACAGATCCCCTTGTACAGTGTTTACAGAACAGTTGTGCTAGATGGGTGTCTATTTAGACACGCAAAGGGAACAGGCATGTGAGATTAGCAACAAGTCAGAGATCAGAGGCTGGAATGTTCCTCTCCCCTCACCATCCAGGTGTGCCGTGTGAGTAACTGGCTAAATGACCCAGATCATGTGACCGCAGGCCCAACAGGATCCAGACAGATGGGGGTTGGGGAAAAACAAGACGACAGAGTAAATGTTCTACTCTATAGTCAAACATCTGTTTATTTAAGGTCAATTTACCATGTTGGGTTATATGTGATGGCAATATTACCTCGAAAAATACTTTTTTGAAAATATTCCTTATGCAGTTCTTGGAATTTTAAGCATATGCTCTGTAAGGCTGAGATAAATCAATGTAATGTTCTCTCTGCCAGTGAGCTGCTTAAAAACATAATATTTAGGAGGCGTTTGTGAGTATTAAGAAGTGAAGTATTGCCATGGAAAAGTCAATAACCTAAATTGTGATTTCACTTTGGCACTGCTGTAGACTACGGGTCAAAAGTTTTAGAACACCTACTCATTCAAGGGTTTTTCTTTATTTTTAATATTTTCTACATTGTAGGTATAATAGTGAAGACATCAAAACTATGTAGTAACCAAAAAAGTGTTAAACAAATCAAAACATATTTTATATTTGAGATTCTTCAAATAGCCACCCTTTGCCTTGATGACAGCTTTGCACACTCTCCTCTGATAAGGAGGTAATATGAGGTGACAGCCTAATCAGTCTGATTATGCCCTGTCATTCTCCCCACTCAGCACCAGGTTAGTCACATATCCTCTTATTTTTGAGGAGAGGCGAGATTCCTCTATATGTCTGCTGAGCTGAAGCAGGATTATTTTGGACCCTGCTTCTCATTTATTCCTGGATCGCTTTTCTCTCCTGTCCCAAACTGTCTGACGCTGCCCCATCAGAGCAATGGTACACTGCGAGTGTCATTCTCTGTATTTTTCATCAAAAGAGAGACTTCGGCTGCTGGGGTAATGTTTAACTAATATTCAGAGTTAAAAGTAGAGCCAGGAGATCCATAATTTGCAAGTGGAGTTCATAGTATTATGCCCTTGTTTTCCTGCTCCCCTTCCCAAGTCCATCATACAGTGCCTTCAGAAAGTATTCACCCCTTCACTTTTTCAACATTTTTATGAATTATGATCCAACTGGATGTGACAGGTTCTGGGTGATAGGATTTTGACTGAACAGTGCAACGTAGATCAATCAATCATAGAATAGATCCTAACTGTACCCTTTATCACACTGGCAAAAGTTCTGTGCATACTGTACAGTGCCTTCGGAAAGTATTCAGACGCCTTGACTTTTTCCACATTCTGTTACATTACAGCCGTATTCTAAAATTGATTAAATACAAATAAATCCTCAGCAATCTACACACAAAATCCCATAATGCCAAGCGAAAACAGGTTTTTATAAACTTTTGAAAATGTATTAAAACTAAAAAGCAGAAATACCTTATTTACATAAGTATTCAGACCCTTTGCTATGAGACTCGAAATTGAGCTCAAGTGCTTCCTATTTCCATTGAAATGTAATATTAAATTTTTTTCATTTTTCATAAATTTGCAAACATTTCTACAAACCTGTGTTTGCTTTGTCACTATGGGGTATTGTGTGTAGATTGATGAGGGGGGGAAACTATTTAATCCGTTTTAGAATAAGGCTGTAATGTAGCAAAATGTGGAAAAAGTAAAGGGGTCTGAATACTTTCCGAAGTCACTGTATATATCATTTGTTGACTTCTGTAACCGTAAAAGTCTTGGTTTTCTGCACATAAATATCAGAAGCCTCCTTCCTAAGTTTGAATTATTCACTGCGTTAGCACACTCCACCAACCCTGATGTTCTAGCAGTGTCTGAATCCTGGCTTAGGAAGGCCACCAAAAATTCTGAAATTTCCATCCCCAACTATAACATTTTCCGTCTAGATAGAACTGCCAAAGGGGGTGGAGTTGCAATCTACTGTAGAGATAGCCTGCAGAGCTCTATCATACTATCCAGGTCTGTGCCCAAACAGTTTGAGCTTCTACTTCTAAAAATCCACCTTTCCAGAAATAAATCTCTCACTGTTGCCGCTTGCTACAGACCCCCCTCAGCCCCCAGCTGTGCCCTGGACACCATATGTGAATTGATTGCCCCCCATCTATCCTCAGAGTTCGTACTGCTTGGTGACCTAAATTGGGATATGCTTAACACCCCGGCCATCCTACAATCTAAACTAGATGCCCTCAATCTCACACAAATTATCAACGAACCTACCAGGTACAACCCTAAATCCGTAAACATGGGTACCCTCATAGATATCATCCTGACTAACTTACCCTCTAAATACACCTCCGCTGTCTTCAACCAGGATCTCAGCGATCACTGCCTTATTGCCTGCGTCCGTAACGGGTCCGCGGTCAAACGACCACCCCTCATCACTGTCAAACGCTCCCAAAAACACTTCAGCGAGCAGGCCTTCCTAATTGACCTGGCCCAGGTATCCTGGATGGATATAGATCTCATTCCGTCAGTAGAGGATGCCTGGTTGTTCTTTAAAAGTAATTTCCTCTCAATCTTAAATAGACATGCCCCATTCAAAAAATACAGAACTAAGAACAGATATAGCCCCTGGTTCTCCTCAGACTTGACTGCCCTTGACCAGCACAAAAACATCCTGTGGCGTACTGCATTAGCATCAAATAGCCCCCGCGATATGCAACTTTTCAGGGAAGTTAGGAACCAATATACACAAGCAGTTAGGAAAGCAAAGGCTAACTTTTTCAAACAGAAATTTGCATCCTGTAGCACTAACTCCAAAAAGTTTTGGGACACTGTAAAGTCCATGGAAAATAAGAGCACTTCCTCCCAGCTGCCCACTGCACTGAGGCTAGGAAACACTATCACCACCGATAAATCTACAATAATCGAGAATTTCAACAAGCATTTTGCTACGGCTGGCCATGCTTTCCACCTGGCTACCACTACCCCGGCCACCAGCTCTGCACCCTCCGCTGCAACTTGCCCATGCCCCCCCCGCTTCTCCTTCACACAAATCCAGACAGCTGATGTTCTAAAAGAGCTGCAAAATCTGGACCCCTACAAATCATCTGGGCTAGACAATCTGGACCCTTTCTTTCTAAAACTAGCCGCCGAAATTGTCGCAACCCCTATTACTAGCCTGTTCAACCTCTCTTTCGTAACGTCTGAGATCCCCAGAGATTGGAAAGCTGCCGCGGTCATCCCCCTCTTCAAAGGGGGTGACACTCTAGATCCAAACTGTTACAGACCCATATCCATCCTGCCCTGCCTTTCAAAAGTTTTTGAAAGCCAAGTCAACAAACAGATCACCGACCATTTCGAATCCCACTGTACCTTCTCCGCTATGCAATCCGGTTTCCGAGCTGGTCATGGGTGCACTTCAGCCACGCTCAAGGTCCTAAACGATATTATAACCGCGATCGATAATAGACAGTACTGTGCAGCCGTTTTCATTGACCTGGCCAAGGCTTTCGACTCTGTCAACCACCGCATTCTTATTGGCAGACTAAATAGCCTTGGTTTCTCAAATGACTGCCTCGCCTGGTTCACCAACTACTTCTCAGATAGAGTTCAATGTGTCAAATCGGAGGGCCTGTTGTCTGGACCTATGGCAGTCTCTATGGGGGTGCCACAGGGTTCAATTCTTGGGCCGACTCTTTTCTCTGTGTATATCAATGACGTCGCTCTTGCTGCTGGTGACTCTCAGATCCACCTCTACGCAGACGACACCATTTTGTATACATCTGGCCCTTCATTGGACACTGTGTTAACAAACCTCCAAACGAGCTTCAATTCCATACAACACTCCTTCAGTAGCCTCCAACTGCTCTTAAACACTAGTAAAACTAAATGCATGCTCTTCAACCGAACGCTGCTTGCACCCGCCCACCCGACTAGAATCACTACTCTCGACGGGTCTGACCTAGAGTATGTGGACAACTACAAATATCTAGGTGTGTGGTTAGACTGTAAACTCTCCTTCCAGACTCACATTAAGAATCTCCAATCCAAAGTTAAATCTAGAATCGGTTTCCTATTTCGCAACAAAGCCTCCTTCACTCATGCTGCCAAACATGCCCTCGTAAAACTGACTATCCTACCGATCCTTGACTTCGGCGATGTCATTTACAAAATAGCCTCCAACACTCTACTCAGCAAATTGGATGTAGTCTATCACAGTGCCATCCGTTTTGTCTCCAAAGCCCCATATAATACCCACCACTGTGACCTGTACGCTCTTGTTGGCTGGTCCTCACTACATATTCGTCGCCAAACCCACTGGCTCCAGGCCATCTATAAATCACTGCTAGGCAAATCCCCGCCTTATCTTAGCTCATTGGTCACCATAGCAACACCCACCCGTAGTCTGCGCTCCAGCGGGTATATCTCACTGGTCATCCCCAAAGCCAACACCTCCTTTGGCCGCAATTCCTTCCAGTTCTCTGCTGCCAATGACTGGAACAAATTGCAAAAATCTCTGAAGCTGGAGACACTTATCTCCCTCACTAACTTTAAGCATCAGTTGTCAGAGCACCTTACCGATCACTGCACCTGTACACAGCCCATCTGAAATTAGCCCGCCCAACTACCTCATCCCTATATTGTTATTTATTTTGCTCATTTGTACCCCAGTATCTCTATTTGCACATCATCTCTTGCACATCTATCATTCCAGTGTTAATACTAATTGTAATTATTTTGCACTATAGCCTATTTTATTGCCTTACCTCCATAACTTGCTAAATTTGCACACACTGTATATTATATGTATTTCTGATGTATTTTTGACTTTGTTTTGTTTTACCCCATATGTAACTCTGTGTTGTTGTTTTTATCGCACTGCTTTGCTTTATCTTGGCCAGGTCGCAGTTGTAAATGAGAACTTGTTCTCAACTGGTTTACCTGGTTAAATAAAGGTGAAATAAAAAAAATAAAAAAATAAAAAATATCTAGGGCACCAGTATATCTATACTGTTGCTGGGGTTGAAAGGACATTCATCCAATGTCCCAAACTGTTTAACGCCATCAGGGCAATGGTACACTGGAGTGTCATTCTGTGTCCTTTTCAGGGTAATTTACTAGGTTTCTTCAGGACAATCATCTTTTCAGGGTACTTTTACTGTATGCTTCTAACAAGCTTTTTCCCCGTCTCGTCCATGCTGTCATAGAGGCAGTAAAAAAATATATATATAATCTTGGAGTGCTCTATCTATGGTCCTAATATTGGTCTTTGTCCATCTGCTTCTGCTAAGTTGTTCCCTTAAAAACAGCACTCTTAAATTGCTATGTTGTAGACTTTTATGACTGCACTATTGGCCTAATGCGTGGGAATTTATTATCCTAATTCTATGGTTGTACTATTACTATTTCTTAAATCTGGGTCTGGGTCTGGGTGTTCTATCTGAATACTATGTTGGTTGTTTGGCTGCTTCAGAAAACCCTTTGAAAACAACCCAATCGAATAGATGATTCTGATACAGACTGATGGGTTTGTAGCAGATCGCCTAAAACAGCAAACTAATGCAGTTATACAGTCAGACACACAGACAGACACAGGATAACTGGATGTAATTGGGGGTTATGTACAAAATGCATTGACCCTGTGGACATCGCCACCTTACTTCTCTCTGTGTGTGTGTGTGTGTGTGTGTGTGTGTGTGTCAGGGTAAGCAGCTGTTTTAAAAGGTCACCTACCATACTGTTTTAGTCACAGAGAACAAAGTCGGCAGGGAAGATGAATTGCTGTGTATTTTACTGGGAGAAGGAAATGTGTGGCAACACTGGTGGGGAATACTTCTTATCTCCAGAGATGCTTTTACGTAATAAGGCGTAAACACACCTGATGACTCATGGAACATTATGTACCATGCTGTGTTCTGTGTGTTTGCTATGGTTGAAGGATGAATCTCTGTTGAAGAGTGTGGAAGATAAACAGTTGTTTGAAAGCACATGTGTATGTGTATGTGGAGTAAACAACATGATAACTGAAAACCTGGGTTGCAGCAGACGGAATTCCATTTCAGTTGTTGTCAATTGCTAATATTCTTGCAAAAGCAGGAAGAAATATTGTTTTTTCACAACATACGACTAACAAAACATCATTTGCAGGAGGTCCTGTAAGCAAAATTGTCTTTAAAGAACAGCACAATTAAAAAACATTCCTCATCAATAAACCTGAAAAGCCCTTGCAGCTGTGCCACAGGAGTTAGCTAGTTAGACCAACAGCTATTACATAGAAGTACTTCTGTTCCTCTCCAGCGCATGCAGATCTCTGTTGGCACCGGGCATTCCGAGCACGCATTCCTCCGACCATCCCAAACATGCCCACCATGACAGGCATCCCGGGTGTGTTTATGCAAAGGTAGGAAATAACGTCAGTCACAGCGGAGGCCCTGTCACGAGCGGCTGGGTTTGGGCCTGCCTGCCATCTCTGCCACAGCACGCCTTCACTTAAACACTCTCATAAAAGTCTGCCTGGCTAAAGATAGACACAGGCAGTCAAAAGGACAGCCATAAATCAGATGGCCTTAGGGCCTTGCTGCTGCTGGGAAGGACCCGTAGATGTGGGAGAGAGTGTTCCTCTGATCCCCAACCTCTGCTAAGCTGAACCCGTCTCTTTAACCTGTCTGTAGTGCATTAGAGAGTTAAAACCCAGGCGCTTAAGTGTACCTCCATTCTACTGCTCAACAGAGGTCATAACTCTGCTTTAATGTTCCTCTGTCTCCAGTGAACTGATGTCATCTCGGACTGCTCGTTCCACAGGGACATTACGGGTGACCTATATTTATGTGTGTTGAGTTATATAGGCTAGTTCCATGACGAAGACAATGTCTGTCAAAATGTTGTGTTTGCACTTTGAAATGTTGAAGTGTGGATGTACTGTGTGAAAGTAAACACTGTATTCTAGTAATGCTCCTCCTTCCTCCTTCCCGTCCAGGCTGTGAAGTTGATCTCAGCTACCCCGTGCCCACAGGGGCTCCACATTCCTGGGTCAGCTGGACACTCAGCAGGCCACTACCCAGGGTTAACTATTTCCCTTCAGCATTTACTACCACCTCTAACTGGTAGCAGTTATAAACATGACTGAAAATACAAAAGGGAACATTTCATAGTTAATTGAAAAGTATTCAATGTTTGGAGAGAGAGGGGTAAGACTGTGAGACAGACTATTAAAAATACCATGAGAGAGGATGTGATATAGACAGGGGGAAGGGAGGGAGAAAAGAAAGAGGGAGATTCCTTGGAGTTGCTTGGGCAACGTATTGCATTATACACTCACACTGAATTTGTCCAGAATGGCACTTGTGATGCCTTGAAAGGTCAGAGAAGGGATGTCTGACTGTAGTCATGTGTAATACAGTATGTGGAATACTAGCACAAAGGAATGTTATATGGATTCAGACGTTTCACCAAGAGGCCCCGGTTTATTGCAAAGCCTCTAAGCATTGGCTTAATGGACCTGGTAGCTTCATGATCATAAACAGTTATGGGCTCCTACATCTATTTAAAGGAATTTCTATCCTTCTTGTGCGTAGTTTCTACTGGCATGACCTCACTAGTCCACGGCTATGTCACAAGCGTTTTATTATTATTCCAGGGCCTACATACATATAGTACGTACAGTATGAGACAGACGTGTCAACTCTAGCTGACTGTGATTGATCCATACAGAAGAGCAGCCAGCTACAGCTACTATGATGAGTTGAGTTAAAGAGCATGTCATGTGACACTCTGACAAACATGCTCTGACAAGCGTTGCTAAAGACCAGACAGACATTCTGACATCTGCTCAGACACTGTCAGAAACATGTCCCATTTCTACCCTACCCCAACTAAAATAAACCTGCTAAAAGCCAGAGATGAAAACAGTTTATTTCTGGGTAAAGGATGATGTATAGAAGTCACTTTCCTTGGCACAATAAGATTGTGTAGGATAGAAGGATATTTAGTTTCGCTAATGCTGAGAACCTGCAATGTAAAAGTGGCTCTACTGTAGAGCCTACTAACTCTAACACTTGTAGTCTACTGTAATATTTGGTGTTCAAGTTGTCCTTGAAGTGGTCATAATACCTACATAACACAATCTAACCACTAAACTAAATGGCTATCCAGCTAGTACTACAGGGGGGACACTTACCTCAGATCTCCTTAGTAGTAACTCCACTACTGTATTGTTATATACAGTGAGGGAAAAAAGTATTTGATCCCCTGCTGATTTTGTATGTTTGCCCACTGACAAAGACATGATCAGTCTATAATTTTAATGGTAGGTTTATTTGAACAGTGAGAGACAGAATAACAACAACAAATCCAGAAAAACGCATGTAAAAAAAAATCTAAATTGATTAGCATTTTAATGAGGGAAATAAGTATTTGACCCCTCTGCAAAACATGACTTAGTACTTGGTGGCAAAACCCTTGTTGGCCACCAGGTTTGCATACATCTCAGGAGGGATTTTGTCCCACTCCTCTTTGCTGATCTTCTCCAAGTCATTAAGGTTTCGATGCTGACGTTTGGCAACTCGAACCTTCAGCTCCCTCCACAGATTTTATATGGGATTAAGGTCTGGAGACTGGCTAGGCCACTCCAGGACATTAATGTGCTTCTTCTTGAGCCACTCCTTTGTTGCCTTGGCCGTGTGTTTTGGGTCATTGTCATGCTGGAATACCCATCCACGACCCATTTTCAATGCCATGGCTGAGGGAAGGAGGTTCTCACCCACGATTTGACGGTACATGGCCCCATCCATCATCCCTTTGATGCGGTGAAGTTGTCCTGTCCCCTTAGCAGAAAAACACCGCCAAAGCATAATGTTTCCACCTCCATGTTTGACGGTGGGGATAGTGTTCTTGGGGTCATAGGCAGCATTCCCTTCCTCCAAATACGGCGAGTTGAGTTGATGCCAAAGAGCTCGATTTTGGTCTCATCTGACCACAACACTTTCACCCAGTTCTCCTCTGAATCATTCAGATGTTCATTGGCAAACTTCAGACGGGCCTTTCTTGAGCAGGGGGACCTTGCTGGCGCTGCAGGATTTCAGTCCTTCACGGCGTAGTGTGCTACCAATTGTTTTCTTGGTGACTATGGTCCCAGCTGCCTTGAGATCATTGACAAGATCCTCCCATGTAGTTCTGGGCTGATTCCTCACCGTTCTCATGATCATTGCAACTCCACGAGGTGAGATCTTGCATGGAGCCCCAGGCCGAGGAAGATTGACAGTTCTTTTGTGTTTCTTCCATTTGTGAATAATCGCACCAACTGTTGTCACCTTCTCACCAAGCTGCTTGGCGATGGTCTTGTAGCGCATTCCAGCCTTGTGAAAGTCTACAATCTTGTCCCTGACATCCTTGGAGAGCTCTTTGGTCTTTTTATAAAAAATAAATAAATAAATAAATATATTTTTTGGGGGTAGATCAGCTTTAATATTGTAGATAGATTGTAACTTCCATCAATGTTGTGGGTTCTCACTAACTGTAAGTCGCTCTGGATAAGAGCATCTGCTAAATGACTAAAATATGTAAAATATGTATATACACATACATATACATATATACACATACATATCCTTTAAAAATATATATATTTCCCTTTATTACTTTCCAACCCCACCATCCCCTCCCTAATTGGAGAAAACTAGTGAACAACCATGCTTAGGCCTCTACTTCATGCTTATACATACTATATAAATTTTATGGACACAGTCAATAATTATATTTTGTTTGTTTTTACTCCTGAACTTCCTCCGATCATTTTCATGATGTCCATCTGGTATGCTTCTATATGCTATATATCTTTCTAACTGTCGTCTTTCACAAAAGCTCACAATATATAACCTATATACTTATTATGGACAGAGCATTTCTTACATTAGTTATCTTGTTGTTATTAGTTGTTGTTATTAGTTCCATCCTTCAGCTCCATTCAACACCTCCCATCTTTGGTCTTGGCCATGGTGGAGAGTTTGGAATCTGATTGATTGATTGCTTCTGTGGACAGGTGTCTTTTATACAGGTAACAAACTGAGATTAGGAGCACTCCCTTTAAGAGTGTGCTCCTAATCTCAGCTCGTTACCTGTATAAAAGACACCTGGGAGCCAGAAATCTTTCTGATTGAGAGGGGGTCAAATACTTATTTCCCTCATTAAAATGCAAATCAATTTATAACATTTTGGACATGCATTTTTCTGGATTATTTTGTTGTTATTCTGTCTCTCACTGTTCAAATAAACCTACCATAAAAATTATAGACTGATCATTTCTTTGTCAGTGGGCAAACGTACAAAATCTGCAGGGGATCAAATACTTTTTTCCCTCACTGTAAGCTATTTTGACAGGCGGCATGAAACCAAATAATCTCCCTAGTGAAAGTATAGTGGACTTGTCAGATCAGTGAACTTTAACTTTAAGCTCTGTCAGACCCTGGTGCCTGTGATGATCATTCGGAGACCATCATGGTCTCGTGATTTAACCCCTAGTTGGCTCCACAATCTTTAGATCGCAGCTCCCTGAGGGTCACCCACACCGATGCACCGCCACTGATGATCACGTGGAGAAGACAGCACCTTCATTGGCTAAATTCCATGTGAGAGACCTAAGCGCATTGATACATTCTACTGTATCTTAGTCTCAGCCAAAGGGACATTGAAACTGAAAGACTTGCTTTGAGATGCCCTCTAACATCTTGAAAGTGTTATTTTTGAATTTGTCTATTTTCTAAACAATTCAGTGTCAAAAACAATGTAACACATTTTGACTCCTGTGAAACCTTTATTTAGCTTTTCATGATATTAAGCATTTCTATTCATTGTAGCATGTAGCAAATTAGGACACTAGCACATAACAGCACAGCACATTTCAACAGCATCTATTGAGCCCTGGACAATGGCCATCAAAATAAATATTGATGAGTGAATACAATCATACTCATGTTCACCAAAACCACTCATAAACGGTGCTAACAATAATGGCTGAACTAGACAGAGAAAGAAAGGGAGTGAGATATGGTGTATTGCAACTGTCCAAAGGGTTTTGGTTCCTTTCCTCTGTCCCTTTACTTCATGCACACAGATATTATATTAGAGTGGTCAAATAAAGTTCCACCATTGGCTACTGTGCTGACATTGCTTCCCGTCTCCAGATCAGTGCAGACGGAGAGAAGGAGACCAGGACAGGACCCACTCAAGACTCTAGACCAGGGATGGGCAACTGGCAGCCCTTTTGTTGGCCTGTGGATCAATTTCTCAAAAAATGTAAATATATACACAACCGGTCAAACATTTTAGAACACCTACTCATTCAAGGGTCTTCCTTTCTTTTTACTATTTTCTACACTGTAGAATAATATTGAAGACATCAAAACTATGAAATAACACACATGGAATCATGCAGTAACCAAAAAATGTTAAACAAATCAAAATATATTTTAGATTTTTCTAAGTAACCACCCTTTGCCTTGATGACAGCTTTGCACACTCTTGGCATTCTCTCAACCAGCTTCACCTGGAATGCTTTTCCAACATTCTTGATGGAGTTCCCACATATGCTGAGCACTTGTTGGCTGCTTTTCCTTCACTCTGCGGTCCAACTCATCCCAAACCATCTCAATTGGGTTGAGGTTGGGTGATTGTGGATGCCAGGTCATCTGATGCAGCACTCCATCACTCTCCTTGGTCAAATAGCCCTTACACAGCCTGGAGGTGTGTTCGGGGTCATTGTCCTGTTGAAAAACAAATGATAGTCCCACTAAGCGCAAACCAGATGGAATGGCATATCGCTGCATAATGCTGTGGTAGCCATGCTGGCTAAGTGTGCCTTGAATTCTAAATAAATCACAGACAGTGTCACCAGCAAAGCACCCCCACACCATCACACCTCCTCCTCCATGCTTCACGGTGGGAACCACACATGCAGAGATCATCCGTTCACCTACTCTGCGTCTAACAAAGACACGGCGGTTGGAACCAAAAATCTCAAATTTGGACTCATCAGACCAAAGGACAGATTTCCACCAGTCTAATGTCCATTGCTCATGTTTCATGGCCCAAGCAAGTCTCTTCTTATTATTGGTGTCCTTTAGTAGTGGTTTCTTTGCAGCAATTCGACTATGAAGGGTCGATTCATGCAGTCTCCTCTGAACAGTTGATGTTGAGATGTGTCTGTTACTTGAATTCTGTGAAGCATTTATTTGGGCTGCAATCTGAGGTGCAGTTAATTGCCCATTTCTGAGGCTGGTAACTCTAATGAACTTATCCTCTGCAGCTGAGGTAACTCTGGGTCTTCCTTTCCTATGGCGGTCCTCATGAGAGCCAGTTTCATCATAGCGCTTGATGTTTTTTGCGACTGCACTTGAAGAAACGTTCAAAGTTCTTGACATTTTTCTGTATTGACTGACCTTCATTTCTTAAAGTAATGATGGACTGTTGTTTCTCTTTGCTTATTTGAGCTGTTCTTGCCATAATATGGACTTGGTCTTTTACCAAATAGGACTATCTTCTGTATACCCCCCCTACCTTCTCACAACACAACTGATTGGCTCAAACGCATTAAGAAGGAAAGAAATTCCACAAATCAACTTTTAACAAGGCACACCTGTTAATTGAAATGCATTCCAGGTGACTACCTCATGAAGCTGATTGAGAGAATGCCAAGAGTGTGCAAAGCTGTCATCAAGGCAAAGGTTGGCTACTTTGAAGAATCTCAAATATAAAATATATTTAGATTTGTTTAACTCTTTTTGGTTACTACATGATTCCATATGTGTTATTTCATAGTTTTGATGTCTTCACTATTATTCTACAATGTAGAAAATAGTTAAAATAAAGAAAAACCCTGGAATTAGTAGGTGTGTCCAAGACTGGTACTGTATATATTTTTATTTTATTTTTGGAACTCAGTCCCATAGGGCAGTGCACAATTGGCCAAGCGTCTTCCGGTTAGGGGAGGGTTAGGGGAGGGTTTGGCCGAGGGGGCTTTACTTGGCTCATCGCACTCTAGCGACTCCTTGTGGCAGGCCAGGCGCCTGCAGGCTGACTTCGGTAGTCAGTTGAACGGTGTTTCCTCCGACGCATTGGTGCGGCTGGCGTCCGGGTTAAGCGGGCGGGTGTTAAAAATTGTGGTTTGCCGGGTCATGTTTCGGAGGACGCATGACTTGACCTTTGCCTCTCCCGAGCCCGTTGGGGAGTTGCAGCGATGAGACCAGATCGCAATTGGATATCACGAAATTGGGGAGAAAAGGGGGAAAAAAATAAATAAATAAAAGTAGAATACACAAGGTGCAATTTCAATGTTTGGTTGTGCATCAGCAGTTTTTCTCTTGTCAGTCAATAACCAGGTTTCCATCCAACCTTTTTAAGCAAGTAAAGTAGGCCCTACCTGTAGGATAAAAAGGTCATGACAGGTCTGATGGAAACAGGAAAGTTTTCCGTAAACTTTCAAAATGTCGACAAAACAAAATACGCTAGACATGGTGTGATCTTTTTCTGTCGGTAAAATGAAATATGCGAGAAATGTCAGTGGAAACACTTTTATGCGCAAATATATATTATTCTGGTGACATGATCATTGATGATTGGCTGCCATTTGACAAATACAAATAATCTTCCTCTTTTGTCCATAATAATCTCATAATATAGGCTATACGTGCGCTCTAGTCAACAGCGCACAAATACAGCAGCCCTGCGTGCTGTGTCACACTCGCTATATGATGCACCTTTTTTTTTAGAGAAAATCATCAGCAGAGTTGAAAATGCATTGGAAACGCATTTAACTTGTATTTTTTTCGTTGGTACATGGGAATTTAACCGCAAAAGGTATTTTTATGTGCACTACGTTATCAAGCACAGCCTTTTATCTGCAACAAGTCAATTTGATGGAAACACATCTCTGGTGGGAAAATGCTATTGTTCTTATGCAGATTTTAGAATATTTGCATGAAAATCTGTCTCCAATTGGATGGAAACCTAGCTACTGACAGTCACTCAATTAGCCCATGTCAGTGAAAACATTTTTAGATTGGTAAATTAGTCTAGCGGCCAGCTATCTAACAATGGTCAAATTATTGACCGGGTCCCCCATTGATCATCAGATATCATATTAAAAACTGCCTAACATTTGTCTCCACCCTATGTTTTTTTATTTTTTATTATTGCACGAAATTGTCTGTAAAACTGCTCATTGTTTTCTACCTGCCCCATGCCAAAATGTGTAGAATTGCAGAAAACTTGCTGTGAAACTTCAACATTTTCTCTACACCCCATGGAAAAATGTGTAGAATTGCAGGAAATTAACTCTAAAACTTAAATGTTTTCTCTTCACTGTGTGATGGAAATGTGTATGTTTGTGCTTTTCTAATATCCCATTTCTGTGTTCTGTTTGTGCTTTTCTATAAACCAGTTTCTGTGTTCATAAAAGTGACTGATTGAACGAATCCTCACTATCAGTATCTGCAATTTGGCAGTACGCCCAGGACCTTGTTTAGAGAAAGGGATATCTCAGTTTCAAGGTCTCAGCTTAGAGAGAAGAAGCCTCATCAGGTATTGGTCTGTCACATGCATGACCCAGTATTGGTCGTCACATGAATGAAGTAAACATTAATTAGGAATGATGAAAAAGCTAAGTCATGCTAATATAACTTGTCAGTATATAAGGGAACTGACGGGCCTGCCCCGTTAGAGCTCCTGACAGACATTCACTATGGTGCATCAAGTTTGTTGGATCCTCTCCAGCGCGCTGACAATAAACAATGATTGATTTAAGATTGACTTTGAGTGTCCCTGTGTAAGAAAATCCAAGACAGTTGTCAAGAAGGCCGCTAAAATGTTTTGCTCGCAAGATGTGTGTGGCCCACCCACATCAAAGTTGCCTATCCCTGCTCTAGAACAGGGTCTTCAATCAGCTGTCTAGTGCTAGCGCAAAAAAAAAAAACGTGCACCCAGGTGGGACCCCAGGACCGAGTTTGGGAAACCCTGCTCTAGACTATCGAGACACACTTAGAGGAATAAGGATACAGAGTGCAGATGGTCACTAAAGTAGCCCCATGGAAGTTTAGACCCACAAATCTTATTTTCCCATGATACCTTCTTTCCAGTCATCCATTAATAGGTTTCTCTCTCCATTAGTGATCCAAGAATGTGGTCCCAGACTAAGTTTGGTATTATGGCTTGAGAATGCACCACTACTTGGAATATAATGTCTTTGTGAACTCCTCCAGCAGAGTGTTGTTTGCCTTGGCAGCATCTTGATGAAAGGAAGGGCAGATCTGACAGCACAGTGTAATGGCTTCATATAGGTTGTTTTTAGTATTGGTTTATTCTGGCCATGTTAGTATCAGACAGTTTTAGGGTCAGGTTATGTAATTGTACACACAAGTAGTTAGTTTGACACCTGTTGATCATGCTGTGATTGTAGCATTGTGTAACAGATCACTTTTAAGTAATCTTTGTATCATTCAAGATGATTTGCAAATATGGGTGTACACAGCATAGCTTTTGAGATGGTAAAAGTTGTGTATGCATCCAACCCATTATTCAATTACCATATACACTATACGTGTAGAATTACTGTATATTTTGGTAGATGACATGACAACTGTGGACAGTAGAGTGGCCAGATTGGAGGACAGACTGGCCCAAAGTGCACTATGCCAGAAAATACACAATGTCTTTATGGACAGTTTCTCTTAATATTTCAGGTCTTGCAATTTCAGGTTTCACAATCTCTCCAGACTGCCAGCAAATACTTGAGTGAGCCGAGGACCCAGCACTTGAGATAAATATAATCTGCTGCTTATTTAATTCAGCGAATTACACTTTAGAGTTCTCCAGTTTTTCACTGGCCATTAGAACTACACTGGAGGTTATGAAAACTCAACCATCACCTAGAATTTACAACCAATTTATTTCACTCAGATGGGCATATACATCATACAGTCAGGGTTATTTTATATTCACCCCAAAGAACAAGGTTGTTCAGCAATAAGGTTTACATCTCATCCCCAAACAAATCCATACCATCTGTTCTTAAGACCACACCCATTATTCATAGAAATGTACACAATCATTGAAGAGGAAAGCCCATAGGTTGTGGAGGTACCGAATGTTGAAAAGTTATCTGAATATTTGTGCAATAGCACCCCCTTCAGTGCATTGCAACATTTTCACACAAGGACTGTTACGCCCCAATCTTTGTCCGGCTGGGACATAAGACCACAACAATCTTCTTCTACTGGGGTCCGTCTTTGGACACAGCTTCCAATAATGGACAGAGGACACTGCTAAAATACTGAATAATAAACTGTTTTATTTGAAAACCTCCCAGATATAATCCTCTTGCATGCATCTCTTGTATGATTGTATGCATGGTGTACAGAGATGAGATAGTCATTCAAAAATCATGTTAAACACTATTATTGCACACAGTGAGTCCATGCAACTTATGTGACTTGTTAAGCACATTTTTACTCCTGAACTTATTTAGCCTTGCCATAACAAAGGGGTTGAATACTTATTGACTAACTTTTTAATTAATTTCTAAAAACATAATTCCACTTTTACATTATGGGGTATTGTGTGTAGGCCGGTGACACAACATCTCAATTTACACCATTTCAAATTCAGCCTGTAACACAACAACATCTGGATAAAAAAAATCAAGGGGTGTGAATTATTTCTGAAGGCACTGTAGATGGCTTTAGAGTGGTTTACATCAATACCTACATAGAGATATCTGATCTTCACAATCATATTCCTAAACTTTCCTGACAATGCTTAAGCTGTCAATGAGAGACCAGCATTGTATGTCTATATGTCACATGGGTACATGCTAAACTCATTAACGTTGATGTACTTTTAATATAGCCATAAACAGATGGTCTTATACCCCTTCAACTAAGGTGTCACAAACTTTTTTTGGAGGACAAACAACCCCCGCTGCCTCCTCAAGCTAACAGGCAAAATTACTTTTGATTTCAAGACATTAATTATTAGAACAAATAGCATATCAATTCAGCATTGAAATGATGTCGTCATTATCTATTTAGTACTGCTACTCTTTGGGACACCAGAGGAAAACACCATGGCATAAAATGTACAACACTGATTAGAGGCTAGAACTCTTTTCAAAGAATAACTACAACTGAGGTCCATGATATTAACCTGTCCAGTTTCGGCATTCAGCTCCATTTAACTGGGCCATGTTGCATGTTTTTTTAATAACAGAAAGTGCAATGTTATTACCAGCTCAGTCTCTCCAGTCAGACAGCTGAACCGAGGTCATTTCGTAACCTGTTTCCAGCCCTACTACAGAGAAAACATGTTGTGCTGTTGGAATGGTAACACAAATCATTTTAATGCACATGTGTATCCAGGACCAACAGAGAACATTTTCACATTCATGGTAATCAGTACGTTGTCTGTTGTGTGGATTTGGCTGTACATTACATCCACAGTATTGTGCATTTGGCCCTCTCGCCCACTTGATAACTCCATTATCTTTGTACAATTGGCCAGTTTCTTTAGTAGGTAGTTGTGACTAAATAATTTTTGGTTTTGCACAAACTTGCCAGCCAATGTAATTCAGGACAGTACTAATATATGATCATAACTGCCAACATCCCCATTCAACCTCAAGTTAACCTCAAATTGTACTCTCAGAAACTTTGCCTCAAACAAGTCAACATTAAAAAGCCCTATACATTTACCAAAGTTCAGAGATGGCATACCGCCACTAAACCGCATTAAGATCAACATGTAGGTAGATAAGAGACGATAAATAATCCCAATAATTTGTATCTTTATCAGTAAGATATTATGCATACTGGAAAACACTCGTCTATTGGCCAAGTCTACCCCAGCCAGCAAGATGCATTGTGTGGGTCTGTATGGAGAACACCATTTGACAGGAGAGGGGCTCAGTATCTCTTACAAAGATTTGTAGGTGTACTGCACAACTCCAGTCCGGTCCTTGAGGGCCAGAGGGTTTTGATCATTCTGTCAATGAGCTTTAAAGTGTTAAGCTTTAAAGTGACATGTTACAAAGGACTGAAAACCTGTGACTGCAGTTACGCACGGCACCACTGTCTTGCAGGGACATGGTTGGAATAGGATTGGAACATGGTTAGAACACGGTCAAGACTGGCTAAGGATCAGGAAGTAATTAGGACATTACCAAACAACTTAACGGTCCTTTGTTAACTGCTATAACAGCACTGACCGGCTGTGGAAAAACGTATTACATATAAAAACATAAATAAATAGACAGGACATTTCACTCGTCTCACAGTTTTTTGTTTTGACAAGATCAATTATCATATAAGGCTGGCATTATTATTCTTACATTCATGCAAAGAAGACGTGAACGATCATTAGGAATCGCCTCATGGCACCTTGTGGACAGCCAGACTGACACGCAAGAGGCAGAGGAACACAGTACAATCAAGCTAAGGAAGGCACTGGAAAAAATATAAATTCCACAGATGATTCAGCTTTTAGTGTTCCATCTTGAAAAAGGTACAAATCTAAAAAATCTTTTTTTGGCCATCACTCGTTTTGAAGTTATTGAAATTGTCAGAAAAGTCCCCAAGAAATTGCACCATTTTAAAGTTTTATTTGACAAAAAAGTAATTTGTTAAAAAAGAAATAATGTTTTTCATTTAAAACTCTCCAAGACAGCGTATGGCATTTTGGTGATCAAATAAACATTTCAGTGACATGATTTGCACTTGGTAGACCTTATTGGACCAGAATTGCAAAAACATTTATTTGCAGAGAAAAAAAAAGTCTAAACTACTTGTTACAGCCATGGTCAAACAGAACAAAAATAATTTCAATATAATATTGAAATATTAGCCAGACCTGCTGCAGACAAAGCAGCAATTGCAAAGTGTCCCAAGAAAAAAATTGATGATCAACTTTTCCAAAATAAAATGATTTAGAGAGCTAAAGTAAGACTAGGGTCACAGTCCTAACCAGTTGGACTGTGGTTTGACTGATATGAGCCCTACAGGTGAATGGAACAGCACTGGCTTGGTGACATGATGCGACGCCATCTTTTCTTTCAGAAGATCACAACTTCAGGAAATCTCTTGGTCTCTCCCACCCCTGTCACTTGACCTGGGTCACTGGGTGTCCAGTCTGCTGTACTTCATCCACCGGCTCCAGGAAGACGATCGCCATGATGACCACGGCAGCTGATAATTCCGAGGGACAATACCCTTGACGTTCTCCTCAAAGTACTGAAACTGTCGATACCACCAGACTCTGGAGAACAGGTTGCTCTGGGATGTCTCTTTCAGCGCCTGAATGATAACAAAACAGATAAAATAAATAAATGGAACTTCACAGAATAAGCTACATCAACATCAGATAAATAAAAATAAAAATATGTACACTACCAGTCAAAAATTTGGACACACCTACTCATTCAAGGGTTTTTCTTTATTTTTTACTATTTTTTACATTGTAGGATAATAGTGAATACATCAAGAGTGTGAAAAGCTGTCTTCAAGGCAAAGGGTGGCTATTTGAAGAATCTCAAATATAAAATATATTTTGATTTGTTTAACACTTCTTTGGTTACTACATGATTCCATATGTGTTATTTCATAGTTTTGATGTCTTCACTATTATTCTACAATGTAGAAAATAGTAAAAAATAAAGAAAAACCCTTGAATGAGTAGGCGTGTCCAAACTGTCGACTGGTACTGTATGTGTTAGCCCCCCACCTGCTGGTTGGCCAGGGTGTGGTACCACCAGAAGAGGCATGTTGTGAGATTGTAGGCCACCACCACATCCACAGTGTAGTGGTCATGGGCCTGCAGGATGCAGAAGATGCCCACTGCACTCAGAGTCCAGCAAAACCAGTGGTACCACCAAAACCTCTTAGGGGAATCCTACAACAGAGAGAAACAGTGAAGGTTTAATGGAATATAAGGAGATACATTTTTTACAACATTCTTAATCATTTAGCAGACACTCTTATCCAGAGCGACTTGCAGTTAATGAGTGCATACATTATTTTTTCATACTGGCTCCCCATGGGAATCGAACCCACAACCCTGGTGTTGCAAACGCCATGCTCTACCAACTGAGCTACATCCCTACCGGCCATTCCCTCCCCTACCCTGGACAACGCTTGGGCCGATGGTGCACCGCCCCATGGGCCTCCCAGGCATTGGCCGGCTAAGACAGAGCCATGGTTTTGTTTCAATAATCAACAATGAAATGCATTTACATAATACTGTGTAGTCTTTCAAACCAGACTTTTACAACCATCCACTAGACGTCACTGCAGCATAAACCACATGGCTAATGTCACAACAGTACAGTTGAACTACATGTTTACACAGAAATGTACACAAGAAATCGGCTAATCTCACTATTTATTGAGCAAGTTGTTTCTGCAATTCTAAAACCTTTGTACTGAGCAGTGGAAAACAGCTAACTGGTAATCTCAGATTGTGAAAGAGAGGAGAACAGAGAAAAGGTGAAAGAATTGACAGGGAGTGAAGCTTATAGTAATAGAGTAAAGTGATAGGATAGCGTCAGCATGATGATAAAGCTGTAGCCTTCTTTTACCCTTTGATAAAGAGATAGGTTAGCGTAAGCATGGCCGTGTGTATGTAATACTTACACTCTTTGATAAAGAGATAGTTAGCGTTAGAATGACTATGTGGCCGTTATACAGGTAGTCTCCACACATGGTGTGGGAGTCAGTGATTGACAAGCCTCCGCCGGCAATCAGTTTCATGATCCTCCTCATCGGAGCCTCCCAGTCCCAGTTCCCAAACAACCTCTTCAGATAGAGGTTTAGAACAGGAAACCAGGCCCAGGGCATGACAGTACACAGAAAGGCCTTCATCTGTTGCTGGGAGGGAAAGAGAGGAGGCGGGGAAGAGAGGAGGAGGGGAGGAGAGGTGGAGGCCTGAAGGAGGGAACAGTACACATCTCTCCCACTGGCCTTGGGCAACAGAGGGAGTGGGAACATTTGTATACACTGAACTCCCACCCACCACTTTGTTCTGTGGTGGGGGGGGCTACCATTTTGACTTCCATTCCTCGATATTTCAAAAGAGAAGTATAGTATTGAGATGAGTCACATTTAAACCACACATGCTACATCTGTATAACCTTACCCCTTCTTCCTCTGGGTCTTTGGTCACAGGGTTAGAATGCGAGAAGCTAAAATAGAAACAGGAAACTCGTGCCTACCCTGATGAGCACTCAAGCGGTTTCAAAATAGCTCTTTTAAAATGATACACGCATGCAACAGAATAATTTTTATATTTTTCATGTGATCAATATATCGTGAAGAGGACTAGGGGGCGTTAACTTGAAAATAAGGACTAGATCACTTTCTGATGAGTTTGTCCTTAAGGGGGTTTTGTTGTTAAGATACAACTGTAATGTTTATATGCAACAATAGCCCAGAAAGTCAGATCACTGCTATAATAGCAATGACACATCAATTATGGAAATAGATGTGGGCACTGGTAGGTCACAGTGTGTTAGCAACTTGCAGCATATTGTGGCTTGGATTTGGAAGGATACAAACCTTTGGAGAGCATTGGAAGTGCATCCCTGGAACAGGCAGAGTGGTGATGTACATGGTGACACACCTGTACAGGTAGAGGGTGCCCACAATGAAGAAGAACCGATGGATGTTTATTGATCTGGAAACAGAGATACGGGGTAGGAGTGTGAACATTTAAACGTTTAAACTAAATTGGGATCGTTAACTTTAACAAAATTCCCTAACAGAAAAATTGTTTTTTCCCCACAAAATGTAAATCACAGCAGGCTCGCCTGCTCTTTCTCTTCGTTAATGATACTAGTGTTTTCAGTCTTCGGTATGTTGCATGTAGAATATCCTAGCCTATTCATTGATGATATGCCCTGCTTTACTGAAATTGCAAAACACAGCATTCCATTGCGAGATACAGCTTTTGATTGCCGATAGATAGGCCTAGTGTACGGTTCTCCATCTGCCTGGTGGCCGACCTGGCTATACTGTACCCCTCCCCTCTCTCTCCATCCCTCGCTAGCTCGCTATGAAAGATGCAAGTGTTTGTATTTTCAGAAGTACGGCAACTAATCAGACTCCTCCATTCCAAAAATACTGAATCTTAGAAGGAGTCGATTCCTAGAGGAAGATGTATTTTCTTTCTACTAAATGCCTTGGTAAGTCACAGTATTTAACAAACTTTAAAGTACTTTTTTGGGAGAAAGCGGGCAGCTCGAGATTATTTGATTGACAGTTCTGGTCGCCTAGTTATGGACGTTAGTTCCGCTTCAGAAGCACCATTACTTTACAGATAAGTAAAATGCCAGTTCTGTGGCACTTTGAAACTCCAGAGAAGGTTTTTGTCGGCATTTAAAAAGCCATAATGTCCCTTAGACAAACAAACATGCCGTAGCAGAGGCGCTTTCAAGGGTAAATGACAGTGGTAGATATAGAGTTGAAGTCGGAAGTTTACATACACTTTGGTTGGAGTCATTAAAACTCGTTTTTTCAACCACTCCACAAATTTCTGTTAAACAAAATATAGTTTCGGCAAATCGGTTATGACATCTACTTTGTGCATGACACAATAATTTTTCCAACAATTGTTTACAGACTGATTATTTCACTTATAATTCACTCTATCACAATTAAAGTGGGTCAGAGGTTTACATACACTAAGTTGACTGTGCCTTTAAACAGCTTGGTAAATTCCAGAAAATGATGTCATGGCTTTAGAAGCTTCTGATAGGCTAATTTACATCATTTGAGTCAATTGGAGGTGTACCTGTGGATGTATTTCAAGGCCTACCTTCAAACTCAGTGCCTCTTTGCTTGACATCATGGGAAAATCAAAAGAAATCAGCCAAGACCTCAGAAAAAAATTGTAGACCTCCACAAGTCTGGTTCATCCTTGGGAGCAATTTCAAAACACCTGAAGGTACCATGTTCATCTGTACAAACAATAGTACGCAAGTATAAACACCATGGGACCATGCAGCCATCATACCGCTCAGGAAGGAGACGCATTCTGTCTCCTAGAGATGAACGTACTTTGGTGCAAAAAGTGCAAATCAATCCCAGAACAACAGCAAAGGACCTTCTGAAGATGCAGGAGGAAACAGGTACAAAAGTATCTATATCCACAGTAAAACAAGTCCTATATCGACATAACCTGAAAGGCCGCTCAGCAAGGAAGAAGCCACTGCTCCAAAACTGCCATTAAAAAGCCAGACTACGGTTTGCAACTGCACATGGGGACAAAGATCGTACTTTTTGGAGAAATGTCCTCTGGTCTGATGAAACTAAAATAGAACCGTTTGGCCATAATGACCATCGTTATGTTTGGAGGAAAAAGGGGAACGCTTGCAAGCCGAAGAACACCATCCGAACCGTGAAGAACGGGGGTGGCAGCATCATGCTGTGGGGGTGCTTTGCTGCAGGAGGGACTGATGCACTTCACAAAATAGATGGCATCATGAGGAAGGAAAATTATGTGGATATATTGAAGCAACATCTCAAGACATCAGTCAGGAAGTTAAAGCCTGGTCATAAATGGGTCTTCCAAATGGACAATGACCCCAAGCATACTTCCAAAGTTGTGGCAAAATGGCTTAAGGACAACAGAGTCAAGGTACTGGAGTGGCCATCACAAAGCCCTGACCTCAATCCTATAGAAAATGTGTGGGCAGAACTGAAAAAGCGTGTGCAAGCAAGGAGGCCTAAAAACCTGACTCAGTTACACCAGCTCTGTCAGGAGGAATGGGCCAAAATTCACCCAACTTATTGTGGGAAGCTTATGGAAGGCTACCCGAAACATTTGACCCAAGTTAAACAATTTAAAGGCAATGCTACCAAATACTAATTGAGTGTATGTAAACTTCTGACCCACTGCGAATGTGATGAAATAAATAAAAGCTGAAATAAATCATTCTCCATACTATTATTCTGACATTTCACATTCTTAAAATAAAGTGGTGATCCTAACTAACCTAAAACAGGGAATCTTTACTAGGATTATAATCCAGGAATTGTGAAAAACTGAGTTGAAATGTATTTGGCTAAGGTGTATGTAAACTTCCGACTTCAACTGTAACTTCATTGCCAAGCCCATTGTGAATTGAAGTGGAATTATATGATTTTTTGTTCTTGTTTTAACGGATTATAGAAAAGGATAATTAGCTGGTAATGTCGCCTTTAGTAACACAGGTAGCTCACTGAAATCAACACTGAAACCACTTAAAGATGCACTATGCAGAATGCAATTTCCTTGTTGCTGAAATTCAAATAGATTGCTTAATTTTATGTGACAAAACAAGCAAGTACAGTCTAGAGAATCATTGTACCATATAAACCGCTGTGAAATATATTTTCAATAACCAGAAATATTGTATTTTCAGCTGTTTGAAGGTTGTGTACAAAACCGAAAGTAAAAGACACAAAAACAAAACGTAAGAACGAGAAGCATAGAAATAGAGCACATAGAACAGATCTATCGCTTCTTAGACTTGCTTTCAATGAGAAGGACATATCTATAAACACACATTTCCATGTGAATTTGGTCGGTTCATCCAAAAAGTTACATATTGCAGCTTTAAGCTCAATTTCATTAACATCAGGCACGTGCCCAGATAGGGCTTTACCTGTGCAGAGCACATGCCCCTTTGCCCTTCCAGTCTCCAAAGTGCCCTTTTCAGTGTTGGTAGGCCTATAATTTCCCCAAAAATGTAATTGTAAAAATTTTTATAATTTTTTTGTCATTGTTGTTCGGAACCCAGTGCCTGCAAGGGTTGTTAAGTTCTCATCCATGCTTCAGAACCAAAAAGTTGTGCGTCTTGATTGTTGACCAATGACCAGTCATCAGCATTGGCGCGGAAAGGAGCTTGCGCAAATCCAGATTAGAGACCAGAAAGAACTTGTTTCATTTCCTCCAGTTTTTCCTGGCAAGAACAGAGTATGCCTACGTTTATTATCCATAAAAAATACAGTTTAGCAAACTACTACTGACTCATATTTGCCAGAACAATAGGCTACCTGGCGAATTAATTTATAATTTTCATATTTCAGATATGCCTAGTTTGGTTGTTACATGTATAAAGAAAAGCAGCTGTTAAATCGCACTACCTTCAATATTATGGGATGAATATGTAACATATTCTGGCAAATGTGTTTGTGAATGAGAACAAGGCTACCCGGCTGGCAATGAGCATTCTGGCTGCCCTCCAAAGTGATGGCTCGGTGCAGATCCTGCAACCTCCGCTACAAGTAGCCAGTGTGATTGCTCTGGACTTCAGAGAAGTGACATGATATAGGCCTATCCGTAGTTGATATGGGCTGCTAAGATGAATGACTGAACTCCAAATGCAGGTGTAAAAAACACAGTTTATAGCTGTAGCCTATCTTGCGTTTTGAAAATGCATCACTGTTTATGCCTGTAATTATAGGCTACATTTGCACAGCGATTGTGCATGCATATTAATATTTGCATGTGTCACACGTGCGCATGTGCGTGGTGGGCGCAAGCTTGGTACCACTCCTTTATGGGGGTCGCAGGTCAAAAAGTTAGAAAGCCACTGGGATACATAAGTGGAAACAAATGGAGTTGGGTTGGATATACAGTGCCTTCAGAAAGAATTCAGACCGTTTGGCAGAGATTACAGCATCGAGTCTTCTTGGGTATGACACTACAAGCTTGGCACACCTGTATTTGGGGAGTATCTTCCATTCTTCTGTGCAGATCCTCTCAAGCTCTGTCAGTATAGATGGGGAGCGTCGCTGCACAGCTATTTTCAGGTCTCTCCAGAGATATAAAAATCGGATTCAAGTCCGGGCTCTGGCTGGGCCACTCAAGGACATTCAGAGACTTGTCCCGAAGCCACTCCTGCATTGTCTTGGCTGTGTGCTTATGGTCGTTGTCCTGTTAGAAGGTGAATCTTCACCCCAGTCTGAGGTCCTGAGCGCTCTGGAGCAGGTTTTCATCAAGGATCTCTCTGTACTTTGCTCCGTCCATCTTTGCCTTGATCCTGACTAGTCTCCCAGTCCCTGCCGCTGAAAAACATCCCCACAGCATGATGCTGCCACCACCATGCTTCACCGTAGGGATGGTGCCAGGTTTCCGACAGATGTGATGCTTGGCATTCAGGCCAAAGAGTTCAATCTTTGTTTCATCAGACCAGTTAATCTTGTTTCTCATGGTCTGAGAGTCTTTAGGTGCCTTTTGGCAAACTCCAAGTGGGCTGTCATGTGCCTTTTACTGAGGAGTGGCTTCCATCTGGCCACTCTACCATAAAAGGTCTAATTGGTGGAGTGCTGCAGAGATGGTTGTCCTTCTGGAAGGTTATCCCATCTCCACAGAGGAACTCTGGAGCTCTGTCAGAGTGACCATCGGGTTCTTGGTCACCTACCTGACCAAGGGCCTTCTCCCCCGATTGCTCAGTTTGGCCGGGCGGCCAGCTCTAGGAAGAGTCTTGGTGGTTCCAAACTTCTTCCATTTAAGAATGATGGAGCCAACTGTGTTCTTGGGGACCTTCAATGCTGCAGACATTTTTTGGTACCCTTCCCCAGATCTGTGCCTTGACACAATCCTGTCTCGGAGCTCTACGGACAATTCCTTCGACCTCATGGCTTGGTTTTTGCTCTGACATGCACTGTCAATTGTGGGACCTTATATAGACAGGTGCGTGTTTTTCCAAATCATGTCCAATCCATTTAATTTACCACAGGTGGACTCCAATCAAGTTGTAGAAACATCTCAAGGATGATCAATGGAAACAGGATTCACCGGAGTTTCATAGCAAAGGGTCTGAATACTTATGTAAATATGGTATTTCTGTTTTAATTTTTTATACATTTGCAAAAAAAATTCGGAAACCTGTTTTCGCTTTGTCATTATGGGGTATTGTGTGTATATTGCATTTTAGAATAAGGCTGTAACGTAACAAAATGTGGAAAAAGTCAAGGGGTCTGAATACTTTCCGAAGGCACTGTATATAGTAATGGTAGGCTACAGTATTTCTTACAATCTTCTATTTTGACTGGAATTATCTTGCTCATTGTTAATAAGTGCAGCATTTATTCCAGTTCAGAATATACTTAACAAAAGTATAAAATGCAAAAAGCAACAATTTCAAAGATTTTACTGAGTTACAGTTCATATAAGGAAATCAGCCAATTGAAATAAATACATTAGGCCCTAATCTATGGATTTCACATGACTGGGAATACAGATATCATCTTTTGGTCACAGATACCTTAAAAAAAAAGATTGGGGTTTGGATACAAAAAACAGTCAGTATCTGGTGTGACCACAATTTGCCTCATGCAGCGTGACACATGTCATTCGCATGGAGTTGATCAGGCTGTTGATTGTGGCCTGTGGAATGTTGTCCCACTCCTCTTCAATGGCTGTGTTAAATTGCTGGATATTGGCGGGAACTGGAACATGCTGTCGATCCAGAGCATCACAAACATGCTCAATGGGTGACATGTCTGGTGAGTATGCAGGCCAATGGCATCTACCATTTTGTGGGACATTTGGGGGACAGTGTAGCCTACATTAATACTTTTTTTGTTAACATTTTTAATGACGTCATAATTTCTAAATGTTTGTACCGACAGATGTAGCATTATGATTGGTTATGATTTGTAAAAAATGAATCAGCCTGTCTTTGAGCAGTGAAGAGAAGAGTGTTGTGGCAAAATATTGTTACGCATTGAGTTTATTTATTGGATTATTTTTTTGTCGCACAGTGCTCCCAAAATAAAAATACTGGTCACACAGCAAAAACATTTGTGACACACTTGGTCGGGTCACCTGCCCTGGTAGCAGGTGACCCAACTGTGGTTTGTGACTACTATGATTTCCCATTGTAGCCAATTCAGTTTCAGTCATTCTGCTACTGATTTTTTGGGTCAAACAGAATTACGCGTTTTAATCACTTAATAAATCATAAACCAAATTGTTATCAGTAAAAACACTAACTAATTGCTAGATCTAAGGCTGTGGTGGCATGACATTTTGTCAGCCGGTTATTGTCATGCAAATCACTGCCGGTCTCACTGTAATTGACCGTTAATTAACAAACATGTTTAGCATCTCCAGGCCTCTACACATACAAGCCGCTGATGTGCGCCTTTGGAACATCTACATTTAAAATATAGTCTAATAAATCAATTTAATATACACCATCACAATAAATCCATTATTTATTTTAGGCAGGTCTGAAGAAACATTATGAACTCAAGAAAATGAACCGAATAGGAGTCGGCCTACTGTATGTTATCTGGCTATGTGCCATGCCATAGGCTAGTGCATTTAGCAGACAAGATATGCTTATAAGTCCTGTGCCATTATTTTATATTATATGATTTTATATGAAGAATACTATAATTGAACTAATAGAACATATATTTTTCCCATTCCGGAACGTGCGCATATGAAGTGGCTATGTTGAGCGTAAAAGTGATAATTTGAAACAGGTCCTATACGCTAGATTTAAAGTTATTTGGCAAATTTAGTTGTGAATGATACAAACCTTAGAATTTCTTAGAAATCAAAACATATATGGGCTACATGATGTGACTATAGGCTATTGATGATTTGGAAAAAGTCGCAAATAAAGCTTGCGCTCTGTTCCTTGCCTCAGGCTGCACACCTGTTCTCTCATCAAGTGATCATATTTTTACCCATCAGACTATTCTCAATTTAATCTTGACTTTACTATTGTGTAACATTAGTTTCGATTTAGAATGGCCCATTATCAAATGGGTAGGAACAGGGGAAAAAATACATGTTATCCGTATGCACTCGAATAGCGAATGGAGGCTGCTTTCCCTCAACTCTGTATGCCATGGGCTCCCAAACCATGTTCCTGCAGCTACCCAGTCCTTAATTTGGGAAACCAAGTGAAATATGTGTCAGCCTATTATGCTGAACAAAAATATAAACGCAACATGTAAAGTGTTTCATGAGCCGAAATAAAAGAACCCAGAAATGTTCCATATGCACAAAAATTGTATTTCTGTCACACCCTGGCCTATAGAACTCTAGCTAGTTTGGTCAGGGTGTGAATTTCTAGGTTTGTATATCTATGTTTGGCAGGGTGTGGTTCCCAATCAGAGGCAGCGGTCGCTCGTTGTCTTTGTTTGGGGATCATACTTAGGCAGCCAGTTTTCCTGTCTGTGTTGTGGGTTTATGTTGTGTTTCTGTTTTAGGCTTGTGTGTTAGCCTTTGGACCATCACGGTTAAGTTTTGTTATTTTGGTTACTGTGTCGTGTGTTTATTCTTTAATAAACCTGTACGCCTTTCACACTGCACCTTGGTCCGTCCCGTTCCTTAACGTACGTGACAGAAAAACCCACCACCAATGGACCAAGCAGCGTGCCCAGGAGGAGGAGAGAGGATGGACCTGGCAAGAAAGATGGAGGCCCTGAAAAGGATCAGGGTGGAGAGACAGCCCCAATAATATTTTTGAGGGGGGCTAAAAGGGTGGTCGGGGAGCGACAGAGAGGAGGCTCGACCACTGCACTCGTGGGGGCTCAAGGAGGAGTCCTCACTGGAGGAGGACGGGGCGCGGAGTGTAAAGGACGGAGACAGTCATAGACCTCCAGCGCCGGTTCCCAGTCCGGTACGCCCCGTACCTGCTCTCCGCACCAAGCCAGTGGTGCGCGTCGCCAGTCTGGCCCGGCCTGTTCCTTCTCCCCGCACCAAGCCAGTGGTGCGCGTCGCCAGTCTGGCCCGGCCTGTTCCTGCTCCCCGCACCAAGCCAGTGGTGCGTGTTCCCAGTCTGGCCCGGCCTGTTCCTGCTCCCCGCACCAAGCCAGTGGTGCGCGTCGCCAGTCCAGCCCGGCCTGTTCCTGCTCCCCGCACCAAGCCAGTGGTGCGCGTCGCCAGTCCGGCCTGTTCCTGCTCCTCGCACCAAGCCAGTGGTGCGCGTCGCCAGTCCGGCCCGTCTGTTCCCACTCCTCGCACCAAGCCAGTGGTGTGCGTCGCCAGTCCGGCCCGGCCTGATCCTGCTCCTCGTAACAAGCCAGTGGTGCGCGTCGCCAGTCCGGCCCAGCCTGTTCCTGCTCCTCGCACCAAGCCAGTGGTGCGCGTCGCCAGTCCGGCCCGGCATGTTCCTGCTCCTCGCACATAGCCAGTGGTGCGCGTCGCCAGTCCGGCCCGGCCTGTTCCTGCTCCTCGCACCAAGCCAGTGGTGCGCGTCGACAGTCCGGCCCGGCCTGTTCCTGCTCCTCGCACCAAGCCCTGGCCTATAGAACTCTAGCTAGTTTGGTCAGGGTGTGAATTTCTAGGTTTGTATTTCTATGTTTGGCCGGGTGTGGTTCCCAATCAGAGGCAGCGGTCGCTCGTTGTCTCTGATTGGGGATCATACTTAGGCAGCCAGTTTTCCTGCCTGTGTTGTGTGTTTTTGTTGTGTTCCTGTTTTAGGCTTGTGTGTTAGCCTTTGGACCATCACGGTTGTTATTTTGGTTACTGTCGTGTGTTTATTCTTTAATAAACATGTACGCCTTTCACACTGCACCTTGGTCTGTCCCGTTCCTTAACATACGTGTCAATTTCTCTAAAATGTTGTGCACAAAATGTTGTGTTAGTGAGCATTTCTCCTTTGCCAAGATAATCCATCCACTTGACAGGTGGCATATCAATAAGCTGATTAAACAGCATGATCATTACACAGGTGCACCTTGTGCTGGGGACAATAAAAGGCCACTCTAAAATGTGCAGTTTTGTCACACAATGCCACAGATGTCCAACAGAGCTGTTGCCAGATAATTGAATGTTCTTTTCTCTACCATAAACTGCCTCCAACTTCATTTTAGAGAAATTAACAGAATGACATGACACTAGGCAATATTTATTTAACTTACAGAAGGAAAATAATTCCTGCAAAACGAAATATAAATGTTGATATTAGGTGGCAAGGGCCTTCAACGTTGTGTTTTGATGTATTTCTAATAACTTTTAAGACTTTCTGCTAGATGTTTTCTAATGCCCCCTTTTCCATCTATTTGACCAGAAAGCAAAGCCTTTGCTTATTCAAAAATGTTTGGAAAGAAAATGGTTAAAAATGTACAAATGCCTAGATCCAATGCAGCCGTTTAACTCAATATCAAATCATTTCTGGGTAACAATTAAGTACCTTACTGTGATAAAAAAAAAAAAAAAGGTCCAAAATAAACAAAAATAGCAATTACTCAAGCAATAATTTTGCTAGGACTGCCTGGGAGTGGTCTGAGTGCGGATGGGAAAACTGAAAACTAGCTGTTATTGTTAGAGTGGTTTGGAACTCTTATTCTTATTGGTCAATTAACTAATTTATCGCCTGGTGATGTCACCAGGCAGGCCAAAACTCCATCCCACCAAAACAGGCTGAAATTTCAGGAGGTCTTTTCAAACAGCTCTTACACTAGGCATCATCATCATTTTCACAATTTCACTGTATTATTCCAACCTCAGTGTGGAAATGTTAATAAAACACAGGAAAATCACATTTTTGACTGCACTGGGCCTTTAAATTTCTCATAAATACAGACTCAGCTTCCACTTCACACCAAATGTGATGTGCTCCTATGAAGTCACATGTTAGTGATCATGTACCCTTTTACATGAGAATGCCCTTCAGCAACTCCGATGAGAAGAAAGTATAACTTATATTAACATTACAACAAGGCCTCATCAGCAGGTTAGCCCGCAACAATGAATGCCTGATTTGAACAGGGCTGGCTGTCGCCTGTTTCGACACAGCGTGAGAGACAACTCATGACATGAGTGGAGTAGGGGAAAGGGGAACCTACAGAGGTGAAGAGAGAGAGAGTGTGTGGTGTGTGATTAGAGATTTACTGTCACTGAGTCAACTGCGTGCAGTGGACCTTTGCTCCTTGAATCATTTTACAGGGCAGCCAGTGTGATAATAATCCCACACAGCAGAATTTAGCCACGCTGCGGAGGGGAAAACCCCCCACTTATTTAGTCAACCTTTATTTACCCAGGTAGGTCACAAGGGACCTGGATATGACAGAGAAAGAGAGAGAGATAGAGATAGAATGTGTCAGTGGCAGAAATATGAAGCCTACCATCTGAAAAAGCTTCAGTGTGCAGTTTCAGACAATAATGAGAAGTAATGGAAAATACAACTATATAGGGAAATAGCATGTGGGCTTTTTAAACTCCAAAATCAAGGATGTTTAAGGCCTACACCTCTCAAAAGTAAAACTACAGTGGCCATAAACCAGACTACATGACACAGTGTGTGTGTGTGTGTGTGTGTGTGTGGGTGTGTGTGTGTGTGTGTGTGTGTGTGTGTGTGTGTGTGTGTGTGTGTGTGTCAGCCCTCAAAACACAAATGCTCTGAACTCCATCCATTTCCAATATTCATCCTTAATTTTGAAAGGGAAGCACAATGGATATCATTGGTAAATGTCCTATTTTTCGAAAGGACACACAGGTAAGTGATGGAAACACAGACATCCAGCTACAGAAGAAGTGCAAAGTAAAAAGAGTGCAGGGAGCTGGATATACATTGTAGAAAACACTGGGAAGGCTCATGGGGATTTGAAGCAGGTCAGCTCCTGTATAATTCATTGTCTTAAGGTCTCACCTAGGCTATACAGTGTTATCACCACGACTCAATGCCATGAGGAAGGAAGGAATTAAAAGTGTTCCTCAGCTAACTGAACTTGAACCAATAAGCTAGGCCTAGGCCTATTTGTGCCACATAGAGAAAATATAGACATTGTCCATGTTTCCTCTTTCTATGCCTCTTTCTATTCATCATAATCATCATTGCTTAAGTAAGAATGTCAAGCTGAAATTCCGGTCATGGAACCCTATTCAAGTCACCCTTTTGTTTGCTTTCCCCTCCTCCTTCCCTCTGGGTGATTTCGCTTTTCTAGGACAATGCTTTATTTGAAACAGTAGTCTCCCATTACGGAACGTTATCTTCTGAGACTGATGGTGAATAAAACAATGTGTGAACACCATTCTCTTACCTGTATCACTTACAACCTGGCCCACAAACCCAGGTAAAATGTACTACGCAAATATTTATTTAACATGCTTGGCCAGTTGACAGTTAGCAATACCAGGGTGAAAAACAACAGCAAGCAGCTGCAGTTGACCGCCGTTCGGTAGAGAGGGTTAACCACGCATGCACCCACACCCACGTGTTATGGCAAACACAAAGTACACTTCCTGAGGCCTTACATGGGGTTGAGTGTTCTGTTGTGGTTGGGATACTTTCCAGATTAAAATATATTTACTATAATAGACAGTTATCCAAATATTTATTATGGTATCCACCTACTAGTTTTTAAGAAGTAGGCCTACGGGTGAAACCACGTTGAAGGCTTTAGACAACACCTGCAGCCTCATACTACACTATGGGCTTCGTACAGAAGCAAGTCTCTCTGTTCATGTCTTTTTATGTGAAGGGTGAACAAATTAGACTTGTTTTGGTATTCCTGCACTGTGGAGTGGGAGTTACAGACTGAAGTATGTTGGCGATTGGTTACATCTTGGGACATCTTGATAGGCAGAGGAGACACTTAAAATGCTGAGCGATTTGAACTACTGTTGGCTCAATATGTTTGGCCTACTTCTAGACTGTTTAAAGGCTGCATGGACAGGACACCTCTTAAAACAGAAACTTTTAAGGCTAACACGTCACACCGAATGTGGATCTAGCGTTAGTCTGCCGATCGTTAAGAGCGCCGTGTTTTAGGGACCACCCAATTCTACATGTAAAATCTTCTCGCAAATTACGTTCAAACGCTATTGGTCTGTCTGAGCTCTTAGACATACACTACATGACCAAATGTATATGGACACCTGCTTGTCAAACATCTCATTCCAAAATCATGGGCATTAATATGGAGTTGGTCCCCCCTTTGCTGCTATAAACAGCCTCCACTCTTCTGGGAAGGCATTCCACTAGATGTTGGAACATTGCTGCGGGGACTTGCTTCCATTCAGCCACAAGACCATTAGTGAGTTCGGGCACTGATGTTGGGCGATTAGGCCCGCAGTCGGCGTTCCAATTAAACCCAAAGGTGTTCGATGGGATTGAGGTCAGGGTTCTGTTCAGGCCAGTCAAGTTCTTCCACACCGATCTTGACAAACCATTTATGTATGGGTCTTGCTTTGTGCACAGGGGCATTGTCATGCTGAAACAGGAAAGGGCATTTCCCAAACTGTTGCCAAAGTTGGAAGCACAGAATCGTCTAGAATGTCATTGTATGCTGTAGCATTAATATTTCCCTTCACTGGAACTAAGGGGCCTAGCCCAAACCGTGAAAAACAGCCCCAGACCATTATTCCTTCTCCACCACCAAACTTTACAGTTGGAACTATGCAATGGGGTAAGTAGCGTTCTCCTGGCATCTGCCAAACCCAGATTTGTTCGACGGACTGCCAGATGGTGAAACGTGATTCAGAGAACGCGTTTCCAATGCTCCCGAGTCCAATGGCGGCGAGCTTTACATCATTCCAGCCGACGCTTGGCATTGCGCATGGTGATCTTAGGCTTGTTCGCGGCTGCTCGACCATGGAAACCCATTTCATGAAGCTCCCGACGAACAGTTCTTGTGCTGACGTTGCTTCCAGAGGCAGTTTGGAACTTGGTAGTGAGTGTTGCAACCGAGGACAGACGATTTTGACACGCTACATGCTTCAGCACTTGGCGGTCCCGTTCTGTGAGCTTGTGTGGCCTACCACTTCGCGGCTGAGCCATTGTTGCTCATAAACGTTTCTACTTCACTTACAGTTGATCGAGGCAGCTCTAGCAGGGCAGAAATTTTACAAACTGACTTGTTGGAAAGGCGGCATCCCTTTCTACAGCCAATGTTTGTCTATGGAGATTTCATGGCGGTGTGCTCGACTTTATACACCTGTCAGCAACGGGTGTGGCTGAAATATTTGAAGTGGTGTCCATATACTTTTGTATATACAGTGCATTCGGAAAGTATTCAGACCCCTTTACTTTTTCCACATTCTGTTAAGTCATAGCCTTATTTTAAAATTGATGGGTTTTTTTATCCACTCATCAATCTACACACAAAACCCCATAATGACAAAGTTAAAATAGGTTTTTAGAAACTTCTGCAAATGTATTACAAATAAAAAACGGAAATATCACATTTACATAAGTATTCAGACCCTTTACTCAGTACTTTGTTGAAGCACCTTTGGCAGCGGTTACAGCATCAAGTCTTCTTGGGTATGACGCTACAAGCTTGGCACACCTGTATTTGGTGAATTTCTCCCATTCTTCTCTGCAGATCCTCTCAAGCTCTGTCACGTTGGATTTTCAGGTCTCTCCAGAGATGTTCGATCGGGTTCAAGTCCGGGCTCTGGATGGGCCACTCAAGGACATTCAGAGACTTGTCCCAAAGCCACTCATGCATTGTCTTGGCTGTGTGCTTAGGGTTGTTGTCCTGTTGGAAGGAGAACCTTCGCCCCAGTCTGAGGTCCTGAGCACTCTGGAGCAGGTTTTCATCAAGGATCTCTGTACTTTGCTCCGTTCATCTTTCCCTCGATCCTGACTGGTCTCCCAGTCCCTGCCACTGAAAAACATTCCCATAGCATGATGCTTCCACCACCATGCTTCACCGTAGGGATGGTGCCTGGTTTCTTTCAGACGTGACGCTTGGCATTCAGGCCAAAGAGTTCAATCTTGATTTCTTCAGACCAGAGAATCTTGTTTCTCATGGTCTGACAGTCCTTTAGGTGTTTTTCAGCAAACACCAAGTGGGCTGTCATGTGCCTTTTACTGAGGAGTGGCTTCCCTCTGGCCACTCTACCATAAAGGCCTGATTGGTGGAGTGCTGCAGAGATGGTTGTCATTCTGGAAGGTTCTCCTATCTCCACAGAGGAACTCTGGACCTGTCAGAGTGACCATCAGGTTCTTGGTCACCTCCCTGACCAAGGCCGTTCTCTCCCGATTGCTCAGTTTGGCCAGGCAGCCAGCTCTAGGAAGAGCCTTGGTGGTTCCAAACTTCTTCCATTTAAGAATGATGGAGGCCACTGTGTTCTTGGGGACATTCAATGCTGCAGAAATGTTTTGGTACCTTTCCCCAGATCTGTGCCTTGACACAATCCTGTCTCGGAGCTCTACGGACAATTCCTTCGACCTCATGGTTTGGTTTTTGCTCTGACTTGAACTGTCAACTGTGAGACCTTACATTGACAGGTGTGTGCCTTACCAAATAATGTCCAATCAATGGAATTAACCACAGGTGGACTCCAATCAAGTTGTAGAAACATCAAGGATGATCAATGGAAACAGGATGCACCTGAGCTCAATTTCGAGTCTCATAGCAAAGGGTCTGAGTACTTACGTAAATAATAATCTGTTTTTTATTTTTAATGCATTTACAACAATCTCTAAAAACCTGTTTTTGCTTTGTCATTATGGGGTATTGTGTGTAGATTGATGAGGGAAAACACGATTTAATCAATTTTTGAATAAGGTTGTAATGTAACAAAATCTGTCAAAAGGCAAGGGGTCTGAATACTTTCCAAATGTTCTGTATAGTGTACTTGTTGGAAACTATGTATCTGACATGCCTGACACTGACAGCATTTTCACACGTTGATTAACCACACTGTTACTTCTTTGATAAGTGGTTGAGGCTCACAACGTTAGCACCTCCTACATTTTAGTCATTTAGCAGACGCTCTTATCCAGAGAGACTTACAGGAGCAATTTGGGTTAAGTGCCTTGCTTAAGGGTACATCGACAGATTTTCACCTAGTCGGCTCTGGGATTAGAACCAGCGACCTTTCGGTTACTGGCACAACGCTCTTACCCACTAAGCTACCTGCCGCCAACATTGACTCCAATGTACCACATTCAATATAAATGAACTTAAATGAACATTAAACTAACATTTTTGCGGTAACATGCATTCATTGTTGTTTCTGTACAGTATGTGCATTTAATACATTTCAAAACTAAGATACCTACAGTGGGGAAAAAATGTATTTAGTCAGCCACCAATTGTGCAAGTTCTCCCACTTAAAAAGATGAGAGGCCTGTAATTTTCATCATAGGTACACGTCAACTATGACAGACAAAATGAGAAAAAAAATTCCAGAAAATCACATTGTAGGATTTTTAATGAATTTATTTGCAAATTATGGTGGAAAATAAGTATTTGGTCAATAACAAAAGTTTCTCAATACTTTGTTATATACCCTTTGTTAGCAATGACACAGGTCAAACGTTTTCTGTAAGTCTTCACAAGGTTTTCACACACTGTTGCTAGTATTTTGGCCCATTCCTCCATGCAGATCTCCTCTAGAGCAGTGATGTTTTGGGGCTGTCGCTGGGCAACACTGACTTTTAACTCCCTCCAAAGATTTTCTATGGGGTTGAGATCTGGAGACTGGCCAGGCCACTCCAGGACCTTGAAATGCTTCTTACGAAGCCACTCCTTCGTTGCCCGGGCGGTGTGTTTGGGATCATTGTCATGCTGAAAGACCCAGCCACGTTTCATCTTCAATGCCCTTGCTGATGGAAGGAGGTTTTCACTCAAAATCTCACGATACATGGCCCCATTCATTCTTTCCTTTACACGGATCAGTCGTCCTGGTCCCTTTGCAGAAAAACAGCCCCAAAGCATGATGTTTCCACCCCCATGCTTCACAGTAGGTATGGTGTTCTTTGGATGCAACTCAGCATTCTTTGTCCTCCAAACACGACGAGTTGAGTTTTTACCAAAAAGTTCTATTTTGGTTTCATCTGACCATATGACATTCTCCCAATCCTCTTCTGGATCATCCAAATGCACTCTAGCAAATTTCAGACGGGCCTGGACATGTACTGACTTAAGCAGGGGGACACGTCTGCACTGCAGGATTTGAGTCCCTGGCGGCGTAGTGTGTTACTGATGGTAGGCTTTGTTACTTTGGTCCCAGCTCTCTGCAGGTCATTCAATAGGTCCCCCCGTGTGGTTCTGGGATTTTTGCTCACCGTTCTTGTGATCATTTTGACCCCACGGGGTGAGATCTTGCGTGGAGCCCCAGATCGAGGGAGATTATCAGTGGTCTTGTATGTCTTCCATTTCCTAATAATTGCTCCCACAGTTGATTTCTTCAAACCAAGCTGCTTACCTATTGCAGATTCAGTCTTCCCAGCCTGGTGCAGGTCTACAATTTTGTTTCTGGTGTCCTTTGACAGCTCTTTGGTCTTGGCCATAGTGGAGTTTGGAGTGTGACTGTTTGAGGTTGTGGACAGGTGTCTTTTATACTGATAACAAGTTCAAACAGGTGCCATTAATACAGGTAACGAGTGGAGGACAGAGGAGCCTCTTAAAGAAGAAGTTACAGGTCTGTGAGAGCCAGAAATCTTGCTTGTTTGTAGGTGACCAAATACTTATTTTCCACCATAATTTGCAAATAAATTCATAAAAAATCCTACAATGTGATTTTCTGGAGAAAAAAAATCTCAATTTGTCTGTCATAGTTGACGTGTACCTATGATGAAAATTACAGGCCTCTCTCATCTTTTTAAGTGGGAGAACTTGCACAATTGGTGGCTGACTAAATACTTTTTTTCCCCACTGTACATACATACGTACACATACATATCCTTAAAAATATATATATATTCCCCTTTATTACTTTCCAACCCCACCACCCTTTCCCTAATTGGAGTAAACTAGTGAACAACAATGCTTAGGCCTCTACTTCCAGCTTATACTTACTAAATACATTTTATGGACACAGTCAATTTTACAATAATTGTTTTTTCTCCTGAACTTCTTCTACTCTCAACCTCTCCGATCATTTTCATGATGTCGATCCGGTTTGCTTCTATGTGCCATATCTTTCTAACTGTGCTCTTTCACAAAAGCTCCCAACCTACAACCTTTATACTTATTATGGACACAGTATGCTTACATTATTTGTTATCTTGTTATTAGTTGTTGTTAGTTGTTATTAGTCCCATCCTTCAACTCCATTCAACACCACCCATCTATCTCTTAACACCATCCATATAGGATCATCATACTGTACATCCATGAACTATTTACAATAACATTTAGTTAAAGAACAGTCCTACCACACCTGATTGGAACATTCACAGAGGGTCTGGTATAGAATGTACATGTAGAATCACAGTGAATAATATATATGGGGTCTGGGGTCATTGAATTAAATTGTAGGGAATGTCTATAGACCACGCATAAGATATGGTTTTAGACCACACAGAAAGAACATGTCACGCCCTGACCTCTAGAACTCTAGTTAGTTTGGTCAGGGTGTGCATGTTTAGTTCTATGTTGTTGTATATCTATGTTTAGAGTCTAGTTGTTATACCTCTATGTTTGGCCGGGTATGATTCCCAATCAGAGGCAGCTGTCCTCGTTGTCTCTGATTGGGGATCATACTTAGGCAGCCAGTTTTCCTGCCTGGGTTGTGGGATCTTGTTTGTGTATAGCCTTCTGACATCACGTTTCATTGCCTTTTGTTTTTTTGTACGTGTGTATCCAGTTTAATAAACATGTTCGCATACCACGCTGCACCTTGGTCTGACCCGTCTCTCAACGATCGTGACAGAACATACCTAAATATAGGTTGAAATAACTTTTTACCTTCAGTCATACATGGCAACCAAAGTGGCTTTGTACAAATCGGATAGCTACTAATCTCTCTGCAAGGACTGGTAAGGGAGGTGGTGGGTGATTGATGTCTGTAAATAGTACAGAGTATCTAAGCTATGAATTGATGTGGTTTGAGGGATGTGTTTTGTTTTACATAAAGACAAATTCTACATAGTTGTGTTTTGTGGATGTCACTGAGTAGGAAGATGCCTAGAGAGTGTACACCCATAAAATGGGGTAAGGCTGTACAGTCCAATATGAACGTGCAATACGCACAATAGACTGACTGAGGAGGTGATTTCCCCCAGTCAAAAATCCTGCAATAAGAGCAGGTTAGCGTTTTAAGTCATGAATCTTGTTCTGGAGGCAGCTCTGCACAGCCACAAGGTCATCAAATCTGATTTTAAACCTAACCACACTGATAAACGTAATGCCTAAACCTAACCTTAAAGTCATTTTTGTTTTCATGAATTCTTACAATATAGCCAATTTTGACTTTGTAGCTGGCCTATCTAAGGGGAAATCGCTCAGTTCTGCCTCATGACAAAAGTCAACCTGCACAATAAAACGCTATGACGCTAATATTTGTGTAAACTCTTTGGAGTGTCACCTGTGGGTGTCACCGAGTAGGCTGATACCCCATTTCATGGGTGCACACTCCATAGGTAAGGCTGTACAGAGCACATACTGCATGTATGCCCCCCAATGCAACTATGCAGTCTAATAACATCCACAGTGGGATTTGAACATAATTATTTTTTTACTATTTATTGTCAAAATCATTAATTATTGTATTTATTGTTTAAGTTATGTAACAACATTCCAACCGTGTTAAGCATTATCTACTCCAAATATGGCCTTATTCCACTAGTTGTATTCATTTGGATCAGTTTCAAATGGTGGACTGCAAATTCTACTATTGTGGCTAGCTTCACACAGGTCACTGCGTGCGAGCTAGCAAGGTGACAATCTCATGTTAAATCGGGATTATACAGGGGTGATAGGGTGTTTTCACATATAGTCCTCTTTAAAAGAACCGATCTCAGTCCTCTTTAAAGTGGACTCTGGGGTTAAAAAAAGCGAAAGAATTCAATTCCCTTTGTATTCACACTTCCTTTGCCTTTGGATGAGGACTCAACTATTTGCCAGTTCACTTCACCTATTTTGTGGTCCAAGTCCTCTTTTCATTCACATTGCTATGTTTAGAAAGGAACCAAGATCTTTTTCCAATATTTACTCAATGCACTCTGGGTTTTTACAAAGTGCAAGACAAGCCATTCAATTAGAATCTGTTATCGGACAGCTATACTGAACAAAAATATGAATGCAACATGTAAAGTGTTGGTGCCATGTTTCATGAGATTAAATAAAAGATCCCATAAATGTTTCAGGCGCACAAAAAGCTTGTTTCTCTCAAATGTTGAGCACAAATGTGTTTATATCCCTGAAGTGAGCATTTCTCCTTTGCCAAGACAATCCATCCACCTGACAGGTGTGGCATATCAAGAAGCTGATTAAACAGCATGATCATTACACAGGTGCACCTTGTGCTGGGGACAATAAAAGGCAACTCTAAAATGTGCAGTTCTGTCACACAACACGCCATAGATGTCTCAAGTTTTGAGTGAGCGTGCAATTGGCATGCTGACTGCAGGAATTTCCACCAGAGCTGTTGCCAGAGAATTGAATAAACCACCTCCAACGTCGTTTTAGATAATTTGGCAGTACATCCAACCGGCCTCACAACCGCAGACCACGTTTAACCACGCCAGCCCAGGACCTCCACATCCAGCTACTTCACCTGCGGTATCGTCTGAGACCAGCCACCCAGACAGCTGAGTTTTAATGACTCTAACCTAAGTGTATGTAAACTTCCGACTTCAACTGTATATTATATAACTGGAGACATGCAAAATGTAACAGCAGATGTGTAAAAAAATATATATATATATATTCTAACATTTGAGTGAAACATACGGTAAGCATCCGTTTCATTTGGAACGGTCAGTTTTGGAAAACATATTAAAGGAAGAATTCTCATCTCCATTGTGAGCCATATTTACAGTTATCCAATCACTTCAACCTAAATCTGACTGATTAATTATTACCTGTATCCAAGTGCATTGCTGGAAAATTCTCACTGCATAACCATCACCATGAAAAAGCATAATCCTTGCCTACCCCAGTCACGGTTATTTGAGTCTTAATGTGAACAATGGGTCTGGTCACCTCTCATGACAAGGGCATCAAAGTCTGGTTTCATCTGTAGAGATTCTCAGAACAGCTGACAAGTGGTCATTTGTTCAATTTGACCTTTGACAGGATTTGTTGTAATTCATGAATGTGAACGTTTGTTCACGCACATTTGTGGACCTGAATAAAACAAGCATCTTTTGGGGCAGGCTTTTTCATGTTTGGAAACTTTGTTTAATTCAGTGAGCCATAGAACTGGTCTATTGTTGCTGTTTTGTACTTCTCCTTCAAAGCACTGTCACATTGGATGTCGATGAGCTCCAATTGTGTGTCTGGTGGTGCTTTCTCACTGTCGAAAGACAGGGGGCATGATTCAAGCTCCAGCTCAGTCTCAATCTTGGTGAAGTCTGAGAAGCGGCGGGAAAACTCAGCATGCAGGTCGATCAAAGTGCTACTGAATGTCTCAGAACGTGCCCACTGCGAAGTGGGCACGTTCAGTGCAGCCAGTGTCGGAAAATGAGCGAGAGACCGGCTGCTCATTTGTCAGTTTGGCCTTGAATGCTTTCACGTTGGAATACAGTTCATGCACAAAAACACAATTTCCCTGCAGTTTCACATTTAGATTGTTCAGATGCCCCAATACGTCCACACCGAAAGCAAAGTCGCCCAACCAGTCTGTGTCTTTCAACTCTGAGAAGTCGTCAGCTTTACCAACCGTATCAAGGAACATACCTATCTCCCCTCTCAGTTCCCACACAGGGCAAATACTTTTCCCAGGCTTAGCCAGCGCACATTTGAATGGTACAACAAGTCCTGGTGCTCTGCCTCTGTGTCATTGAGCAGCTGAATTAACTGACAATGGTTAAGCCCCCTTGCCCGTATAAAGTTTTACAACCACTTTGACAGTATTTTCCAGCTTTAACACACTTTCACACATGGCTTCCTGTTAATAATACAGTGAATAAATATAAATTCCTCTGAGATAGGGCTTTTTTCTTTAGTAGGCCAATGTTTTTACCGGTTAGATTTGGTGATAGGGCGGCAGGTAGCTTAGTGGGTAAGAGCGTTGTGCCAGTAACCGAAAGGTTGCTGGTTCTAATCCCCGAGCCGACTAGGTGAAAAGTCTGTCGATGTGCCCTTAAGCAAGGCACTTAACCCTAAATGCTCCTGTAAGTCGCTCTGGATAAGAGCGTCTGCTAAATGACTAAAATGTAAATGTAAAATGTGATCCATCTGTTGTGACGTTTGTCAGTTTGCTGCACGGTAGATTCATTTTTTCCAAGCAGGCAGACACCCTGTCATATAAATCAGAGCCCCTGGTTGTTCCCATCATTGATTCCATCACAATAAGTTCCTCTGTTATTTCAAAGTTCTCATTTATTCCTCTGACCAAAATTAAAGGTTGAGCAGTGTCTCTAATGTCAGTACTCTCCTCCAGTGCTATAGAAAAAAGATTGAAGCCATCTGCTTTTTTCTTCAACTCTGAGATTAGCTCCTCACCTATCACTTCCACGCGCCTGGTGATGGTTCTGCGTGATAAGCTAATTTTCTCTAATTGGCTTTTACTCTCAGGACAAAGTATACCTGCAGTCTCCACCATACACTCTTTCACAAACTCCCCTTCAGCAAAAGGCTTGCTATGCTTTGCGATTTTATGTACCACTATGTAGCTTGCCTTAGTTACGGAGTCTTGAGTAGAGCACCGTTTAGTAAACATATTATGTTGGGCTTGTAAGTTTGTGGCAAGTTTTGAGGCCTTCCTTGCCTTTTCCTGAGAGGACAGATTGCTAGTGTAGTTAGCATACTTGCTTGAAAAATGACAATTGAGAATATATTCCTTAAAAACGGCAACACTTTCTTGGCACATCAGACATACCGCCTTATGTCCAGTATTAGTAAAAAAAAGTATTTTGCTGTCCATTCTTCTTTAAACACACGACATTCAGAGTCCACTTTTCTCATTTTCACAGCACTCATTTTTCACGTCAAAAGTCGTCAAGCAATGAAGTGTCTATGATGACTGAGGAAATTCTGAATCTGACTGTAGGCCCGAATACAGAGCGCCCTGCCAGGCTACATCGCCATCTATTGGAGGTTGTTTGTATATCATCGAATGAGTAATTTTAGGCCAAAGATCGTAACTCAAATATAATAATATTTAATACATTTAAAACTTTGCCACCCCTTGAGTGGGCCCTAACAGTTTGTGGGCACCATTTGTCACCGTTTTAGTCCAATTAATATATTGTTTAGTGTTGTGTTGTGCAGTGGCTTTGCTGGCATGCATCAAACATTTTGGACAACCATCATGTGGTTCACAATGAGAATCTGCAGAGATGTCGTATGGAAAGAAACCAAGGAGTCCAGGTTTCTTTTGGAGAATAAATTACGCATCAAAGAGGCTCTCACTCCAGAAGATGCTGATGCAAGAGAAAGACTTTGGCTGATGGTAAAAAAAAGGCTAGAGAAGAAGCGAAGAGAGCATCTTTCAGCAGCCCTTTTGCATTTATCGATGCAAAGAAAATTGATTGCCAAGACGTCAAGTGAATGTCTCAATCTGACATGAGAGTACTGAATGTCTTGAAAACACTGCTCAGGTATACAGTATAGCTACAATGATTTGAAATCGATTTGGTCCTACTCTTTCTAAGTCAAATGAAAATGCTAAGAGTCAGCTAAATTGCTCTTGAGTAATAAGTCGATTGTCATTTTTACATTCACCCCATTTTATATCACCAGGTTCATAAATGTGAAAGCGGGTTCATCATATTGATCACAACTACCTCGGTTTAGGGTAGTTCAGTTCTTTCTCTAAGCTCAGGTTTCCTTACTAGCTACCTTACAAGTTCAACTAGTTAACCAGTTATTCATATCACTAGACTGTATTTGTTTTCTTATTTTTTAAATATATTGTCAGGTTTTGAAAGTTTTGAATTCAATGCACTAAATGTTGTATCTCTAAATGCTAGGGGTTTAGGAGACATGACTAAAAGAAAATCACTTTTTTTTATTTTGTAAACACTCTAATGTAGATTTAATTTTACTCCAGGAGATTCACTCCTGCGATTCAGATTCTAGTTGTTGGAAATCACAACAGGAAATCAAAAATAAATCAACAATGGATGGTGTTGAGAGATAGATGGGAGGGGTTGAGTGGAGCTGAAGGGTGGGACTAAAAACGACAAGATAACTAATGTAAAATATACTGTGTCCGTAAAATGTACAGTATATAGGTTCAGAACCTTTGTGAAACAGCACAGTTAAAAATATATGGCAAATAGAAATCAAACTCTGATGGTCTTCAGAGATAGATGGGCTCCCGAGTGGCGCAGCGGTCTAAGGCACTGCATCTCAATGCTTGAGGCGTCACTACAGACCCCCGGTTCAATTCCTGGCTGAATCACAACCGGCCGTGATTGGGAGTCCCATAGGGCGACGCACAATTGGCCCAGATTTGGCCGGTGTAGGCCGTCATTGTAAATAAGAATCTGTTCTTAACTGACTAGTTAAATAAATAAATAATAAATGGGAGGGGTTGAGGGTAGCTGAAGGATGGGATTAAAAACAAACAAAAGATAACTACTGTAAAATACATTGTGTCCGTAAAATGTATAAGCTGGAAGTAGAAGCCTAAGTGTTGTTGTCCATTAGTTTACTCCAATTAGGGGAGGGGTGGTAGGGTTAGGGGAATATAATAAAGGAAAATGTATTTAAAAGAGAGAGAGAGAGTAAAACACACACATATACAGTGGGGGAAAAAAGTATTTAGTCAGCCACCAATTGTGCAAGTTCTCCCACTTAAAAAGATGAGAGAGGCCTGTAATTTTCATCATAGGTACACGTCAACTATGACAGACAAAATGAGAAATGTTTTTCCAGAAAATCACATTGTAGGATTTTTAATGAATTTGTTTGCAAATTATGGTGGAAAATAAGTATTTGGTCAATAACAAAAGTTTCTCAATACTTTGTTATATACCCTTTGTTGGCAATGACACAGGTCAAACGTTTTCTGTAAGTCTTCACAAGGTTTTCACACACTGTTGCTGGTATTTTGGCCCATTCCTCCATGCAGATCTCCTCTAGAGCAGTGATGTTTTGGGGCTGTCGCTGGGCAACACGGACTTTCAACTCCCTCCAAAGATTTTCTATGGGGTTGAGATCTGGAGACTGGCTAGGCCACTCCAGGACCTTGAAATGCTTCTTACGAAGCCACTCGTTGCCCGGGCGGTGTGTTTGGGATCATTGTCATGCTGAAAGACCCAGCAACGTTTCATCTTCAATGCCCTTGCTGATGGAAGGAGGTTTTCACTCAAAATCTCACGATACATGGCCCAATCATTCTTTCCTTTACACGGATCAGTCGTCCTGGTCCCTTTGCAGAAAAACAGACCCAAAGCATGATGTTTCCACCCCATGCTTCACAGTAGGTATGGTGTTCTTTGGATGCAACTCAGCATTCTTTGTCCTCCAAACACGACGAGTTGAGTTTTTACCAAAAAGTTCTATTTTGGTTTCATCTGACCATATGACATTCTCCCAATCCTCTTCTGGATCATCCAAATGCACTCTAGCAAACTTCAGACGGGCCTGGACATGTACTGGCTTAAGCAGGGGGACACGTCTTTCACTGCAGGATTTGAGTCCCTGGCGGCGTAGTGTGTTACTGATGGTAGGCTTTGTTACTTTGGTCCCAGCTCTCTGCAGGTCATTCACTAGGTCCCCCCGTGTGGTTCTGGGATTTTTGCTCACCGTTCTTGTGATCATTTTGACCCCACGGGTGAGATCTTGCGTGGAGCCCCAGATCGAGCGAGATTATCAGTGGTCTTGTATGTCTTCCATTTCCTAATAATTGCTCCCACAGTTGATTTCTTCAAACCAAGCTGCTTACCTATTGCAGATTCAGTCTTCCCAGCCTGGTGCAGGTGTACAATTTTGTTTCTGGTGTCCTTTGACAGCTCTTTGGTCTTGGCCATAGTGGAGTTTGGAGTGTGACTGTTTGAGGTTGTGGACAGGTGTCTTTTAAACTGATAACAAGTTCAAACAGGTGCCATTAATACAGGTATGGAGTGGAGGACAGAGGAGCCTCTTAAAGAATAAGTTACAGGTCTGTGAGAGCCATAAATCTTGCTTGTTTGTAAGTAACCAAATACTTATTTTCCACCATAATTTTCAAATTAATTCATTAAAAATCCTACAATGTGATTTTCTGGATTTTTCTTCTTCTCAATTTGTCTCTCATAGTTGACGTGTACCTATGATGAAAATTACAGGCCTCTCTCATCTTTTTAAGTGGGAGAACTTGCACAATTGGTGGCTGACTAAATACTTTTTTCCCCACTGTAAATGGGGGATTGTAAATTATGCAGACAATTACACTATGGCAGCGACAATCTATCTGCAATATTAAAACTGATCTACCCCCCCCCCCCCCCCCCCCCCCCCCCAAAATGTTATAGTCATGGGTCTAATCACTCAGCAGGTACTATGATATTGCTTCATAAATTTAGAGGTGATAGTTCAGAGTCTTGTGTGTCCAAAGATGGGTGATGGGTTATATTGATCTCCAAACTAGATGCTTGTTTTATTATATGCAATGTGTATGGGTACAATTCTCACACCTCAAATAAGACTTTCTTTTTGGATCTTGCTGATAAGCTTACTGAGTTGCAAAACAAGTATTCAAATACATGGCTTATAATAGCTGACTTTAATGAAACACCTGATAACTCTTTAGATTAGCTCAAAGATCTCAGAATAGTGACATCATCACCTCATTCTGCAGTAAACTGACAGTGATCGATACATGGAGTTTTCTTTAATACAAACTTAAATGAATACACCTGGTATAAAAGGTAAATGATGGTCAGATCCAGAGTTGATCTGTTTCTCATTTCTCCCCCACTTTTACAGTATGTACAAGAAGTAAGTCATAAACATGCTCCTTTGACTGATCATAAAATGATATTATTGAAGTTAGAATGTTCTGAAAAATCCAGTGGCATTCAAGGATACTGGACCGCAGGAACGTATCCACATCCTGATTTACTCGTTCCACCTGCCCATTTGACTCGGGGTGGAACCCAGAGGTCAGGCTGACCAAGACCCCCAGACGTTCCATGAACGCCTTCCAAACCTTGGACGTGAACTGGGGACCTCGGTCAGACACGATATCCTCTGGCACCCCGTAGTGCCGGAAGACGTAAGTAAACAGGGCCTCCGCAGTCTGCAGGGCCGTGGGGACACCGGGCAGAGGAAGGAGGCAGCAGGACTTGGAGAAGCGGTCCACAATGACCAGGATGGTGGTGTTACCTTGGGGGAAGATCAGTCAGAAAATCAATAATAAGATGAGACCATGGTCATTGGGGAACTGCTAATGGTTGTAGCTTACCTGTTGGGAGGTGCCTAGGTGCCTTACTCTGGGCACACACCGAGCAGGAGGAGACGTACACCCTCACGTCCTTAGCCAAGGTAGGTCACCAGTACTTTCCGCTCAAGCAGCGCACTGTACGGCCGATACCTGGGTGACCAGAGGAGGGTGACGTGTGTGTCCAGAAGATCAGATGATCACGGATAAGAGCAGGCTCATACCGCAGCCCAGCTGGACACTGCGGTGGAGATGGATCTGTGCGTAATGCCTGCTCTATATCCGCGTCCATCGCCCATACTACCGGCGCCACAATGCTGGAGGCCGGGAGTATGGGGGTGTTGTCTATGGGCCTCTCCTCTGTGTCATACAGCCGGGACAGTGCGTCTGCCTTCACGTTCTTCGTACCCGGAATGTATGATAGTGTAAAATCAAACCGGGTGAAGAATAGGGCCCACCTGGCCTGGCGAGGATTCAGCCTCCTCGCTGCCCGGATGTACTCCAGGTTACGGTGGTCCGTCCAGACGAGGAAAGGGTGTTTCGCCCGGTAGTGATGAATCGGGGTGGGCCAGTACTGGGGCTGAGGTGAACAGACCCCGCAGTTTGCTGAAGGCCAGGTCAGCCTCCGCAAACCAGCGGAGCCGGGACGGCCCACCCTTGAACAGGGACGTAATGGGAGCTACGACCTTGCCAAAGCCCTGGATAAACCTCCGATAGTAGGTGGCAGAGCTAAGGAAGCGCTGCACCTCCTTAACTGTGGTTGGAGTTGGCCAATTACGCACGGCTGAAATGCGATCTCCCTCCATCTCCACACCTGAGGTGGAAATGCGGACTGCTGGAAAAACATACACTTCTCTGCCTTAGCATAAAGGTCATTTTCAACAGTCGGGCCAGCACCTTGCGAACCAGGGACACATGCTCGGCGTGTGTAGTGGAATAAACCAGGATGTCATCGATGTAGACCACTACACCGCGACCAAGCATGTCCTGAAACACCTCGTTAACAAAGGACTGGAAAACTGAGGGAGCATTCATCAAACCATAGGGCATCACCAGGTATTCATAATGCCCTGTGGTTGTGCTGAATGCTGTCTTCCACTCATCTCCCTCTCGGATACGCACCAGGTTGTACGCACTCCTGAGATCTAATTTGGTGAAGAGGCGCGCTCCATGCATTGATTCAATCACCGAAGGAATGAGGGGGAGAGGATAACTAAATGTTATCATCTCCCTGTTCAGTGGTCGATAATCAATGCACGGGCGCAGACCTCCGTCCTTCTTCTTCACAAAGAAGAAACTCAAGGAGGCGGGTGAAGTGGAGGGACGCACAGTGGGGAGAACAAGTATTTGATACACTGCCGATTTTGCAGGTTTTCCTACTTACAAAGCATGTAGAGGTCTGTAATTTTTATCATAGGTACACTTCAACTGTGAGAGACGGAATCTAAAACAAAAATCCAGAAAATCACATTGTATGATTTTTAAGTAATTAATTTGCATTTTATTGCATGACATAAGTATTTGATCACCTACCAACCAGTAAGAATTCCGGCTCTCACAGACCTGTTAGTTTTTCTTTAAGAAGCCCTCCTGTTCTCCACTCATTACCTGTATTAACTGCACCTGTTTGAACTCGTTACCTGTATAAAAGACACCTGTCCACACACTCAATCAAACAGACTCCAACCTCTCCACAATGGCCAAGACCAGAGAGCTTTGTAAGGACATCAGGGGTAAAAATTGTAGACCTGCACAAGGCTGGGATGGGCTACAGGACAATAGGCAAGCAGCTTGGTGAGAAGGCAACAACTGTTGGCGCAATTATTAGAAAATAGAAGAAGTTCAAGATGACGGTCAATCATCCTCGGTCTGGGGCTCCATGCAAGATCTCACCTCGTGGGGCATCAATGATCATGAGGAAGGTGAGGGATCAGGCCAGAACTACACGGCAGGACCTGGTCAATGACCTGAAGAGAGCTGGGACCACAGTCTCAAAGAAAACCATTAGTAACACACTACGCCGTCATGGATTAAAATCCTGCAGCGCACGCAAGGTCCCCCTGCTCAAGCCAGCGCATGTCCAGGCCCGTCTGAAGTTTGCCAATGACCATCTGCAACAACAGTCGCCGCGCGCTGAAATATAATTTCTTTGGAGAATCAAAAATCACTTTGGAAAATCACTTTGACTCCGCCTCCTAAAGTGCCACCGTACACAGAAATGCTGGTTTTAGGCAAGCACTAAAAAGGCATGGCAGGCCAGGGCTTATGTTTGGAGTGTAGCCTAGCTTGTTTTACACCATCCCAGCAGGGCAAAGGACTCGGGGCTGAGACAAAATCATTAGGAGCTAAAGCCCCAAAAGCCTGGGTCTGGTGACATCAATGGCTCTGCCCCACCTGCCCTGAATGATGGGTCGCCACTGCTCATTGTTAACCTACAGTATAGGCTAGATGTACGGGATGGCCAACTCAGGAGATCCCTTCGATCTCCGCTGAGTTGGGTAGATCTGCTTTTAGGTTTTGATTTAGATCACTTCGATCTCCACTGAGTTGGGTAGATCTGCTTTTAGGTTTTTTGCACCTGTGGAATTATCTACAATGCACTTTAAAATGTGAGGAATTGGTGCCTCTAGGGCATTTCAGATGGTTTTTAGGGGACCTTTTTACTGAAGAATGTGTCTGTTTTTATGATTGTGTTTTGCTTTCATGTATTGTTGTGTATAATAACGTGTATTTTAATGTGTATATGAATGTGTAGTTTAATGTGCTTATTGTATTTTGATGTGTATTGTTGTGCTATGCAGGACTCATCTGGAAAATAAACCTTGGTCCCAGCATTGACTCCCTGTCAAAATAAAGGTTAAATAATAAAAAATAATACACAGTTCAATGAAAAACATACTTGCTTTAGCCATGCTTTTATGTATGTTCACCGGTTCCGAAGCTCAACCCCCTATGCTCAACCCCGCACCAGTGTTGCCAACTCCTCAATAAGGAAAGTAGCTAGAAGTCCCTAAATGACATATCACCTAATTTGCATAATCGGCCATGTGCATGTAATTGTGATGGACGCTGTCGGAGAGAAGAATAATGTCACGGGAGAGACAAAAAGTTAGGAAACATTTACATCCCGCCCTGAATGTAAGCCAGGGCGGGATCAGCCAGCGGCGGCTTCCCGCACGCGCGATTCATTTGCAGTCTGGACGCCGAGGGGTGAACATCTCCTGCTCTGACTGCAGCTGGGAGGGACTGCTGCGCAAGGACTGGGCCACCTGTGAGTGCTTTGGGATGGGCGTAACAAAGCACCCGCTGTTCCTTGAGAAGAGTAAGAACGATACGTGCTTTCACGTCAGTCTCCAAAAGTCTCTAATAACACCAGAAAAAGTCGCTAGTCGCTTTTTTGAAAATGTGTCGCTAGAGGGGTCGGAAAACTCGCTAAATATAGCGACAAAGTCGCTAATTTGGCAACACTGCCCCGCACTGTCATGATCAAAATTTCATTGGCTGGTACTCAGCCTATGCAGATTTCTGAACCCTGGAGGATTGGACGCTGGGCCAGTGGAATGCTAGCGACAAAGTTGTCAAATAAATCGAAAGAGGCAACACATTCCTACTGGCATTCCGAGCCTATGCTCAGGGTCCACAGTCCATTGGGGTGAACCGAAGTGCACGATGTCGGGTGTCAAAAAGAAGGAGACGGTAAGATATGCATAGACGTATTTGAAACATACTGAAATGTATTTTGAAAGTTGTCTGATAGCCTAAGAATGTATAGAAATGTTGTAGCCTCAATGCATGTTGAGAATATTTCGTGTATAGTGCGCTGTGGTCTACTTCACGTGTATTTCGTTAACTAACTGCAGCCGCATTGGAATTTAAACTATTCCAGATAAGTTACATAATAGCAATTATGTGGAGAAAGTGCTAGACATGTTTGTTCACCAAATCTTTGCTTCATAAACGATGGATAGAGGTCTCCCACTGGGCACAGACTTCATTCAGTTCAACGCTTAGTTTTGATTTACATTTGATTGAGTTGTCAACTAACATGAATTCAACGTGAAATTTACAAAACAGGTCACCATGTCATTGGATTTAGGTTAAAAGCTGGGTGAAAAAAAGACTATGTTGAAGACTTTTGCAAATCCAATTAGTTTTCCACGTTGATTCAAGGTCATCACATTGCTTTTCTGGGTTGAAATGACGTGGAAACAACATTGATTCAACCAGTTTTTGCCCAATGGGCTAATACGATCAGCGGTGTCACTGTTGATAGTGAAGTAGGCTATTTTCAAGTTTTCACTCTTTTGGACTGTCATTGTGTGAATGATCATTAATGTGACGGTTAAATGGTAACAAATAGTTTGAGAAGTAGGCCTAATGATCATTGACGAGTCGACTCGAATCATCCAATTCATTGTATGAGTCCCACTTAGAATACACCATAACTGAAGCCTTCATAAACCCTTTATAAGACCTAGTCTATATGCATCAGAAATACTTTATAAGCAAATGTTCCACCATAGCCTTACTTATGGTGGCACAGGTTTATGCCACATTTGACAAAGCCACCGTTCATTCAATGGCTTTGATTTCATTTGTGAAGTATCTAAGTAGCTGTCCTGTAAGCTTTTATGAAGCCTTATATTAGTAGGAAGTTGATATTTTAAAGTTATTTTATGTTGTGTTGCTGATACAGGCTACTTTTGTGCTGCTGAAGAACTGAAGATGAAGTTTGTGTGGCAGAAAACAATCAGTGTAGTCAGTAAAAAATAACAACACAAATGCTTTGTAACAATGACATTTAGCTCACTGTAGTCTGCATAGTTTCTAAACAGGTTTACTGACTATCAGTTAGCACAGTATGTGGCAATAAGTTAGCACAGTATAAGTTGGAAGAGTGTGGAAAACAGCAAGTTGATAGGTTGCTGGTTCCAATAATTCAGTAATGGTTTTGCACTGGTATCTTATATTATAATATTCTGCGCACAATCACAGTCTGAACTTGACCTTCATAGGGAAGCATTTGTACAGTATGTAAGGAACTGCAGTGTATCAACAGATATGCCGATACCCTACATGTTATTATTTATAACTAACCTGTAGGCAAAAGATAACAAAGAATGTTGTCACTCAAGTAATTGTTTTCTCAATATTTTGATACACCTAATACGCTTACTTTATGTCAGATTTCCACTCCTCTCTGTATGGGGACTGTATAGCTGTGTGTGTGCTGTTAAGGTTAGGGAATAGGAAACATGTCCAAGAGTAAGTACTGCTGTTTATTTTGTTCTGCATAATAAATATGATGGGGGCAGTAGGGCAGTAGGGAACATTTTGTTTACCACCTTCTATAGACTTTTCTAACAGGACCTGTCACATCAAATCACATTTTATTCGTCACATGTTTTGTAAACAACAGGTGTAGAACAGGGATCATCAACTAGATTCAGCCATGGGCCTATTTTTTCTTGAGCAGAAGGTCGGGAGTCCGGACCATAATTACAAATCATTTGTAGACCGCAAATTGACCACAGGAAGCCCAAACAGACTAAAACATAATCATTTCAAACCTTGCTTACATTTGTATACAACCACGTGTCTCTCTATTATGCATGGGAATACTTGGAAACAGATTTCTTAAATAAAAATGACTTGGAGCTGATTTCCTGGTGTTTTTACAGGTCTATTATGTCCAACAATGAAAATAATAATAATAATTATTATTTCTTTTTTTTAGAAAACTTGGGGGGCCAAATAAAACTGACAGACGGGCCGCCAGTTGGGGAACCCTGGTGTAGACTAACAGTGAAATGTTTACATAACGGGCACTTTCCAACAATGCAGAGAGAAAGAAAATAGAGAAATAATAGAAAAGTAAAACACGTAATAATAAAAGTAATAATAAATACATAATGAGTAACGATAACTTGGCTATATACAAGGGTCGATGCAGATAGTTAAATAGTTAACCAAATAGCTTCCCGGACGAACTATTTAGCAGTCTTATGGCTTGGGGGTAGAAGCTGTTCAGGTTCCTGTTGGTTACAGACTTGGTGCATCGGTACCACTTGCCGTTCGGTAGCGGAGAGAACAGTCTATGACTTGGGTTGCTGGAGTCTTTGACAATTTTTAGGGCTTTCCTCTGACACTGCCTGGTATCAAGGTCCTGGATTGCAGGGAGCTCGGCCCCAGTGATGAACTAGGCCAAACGCACAACCATATATAGCGCCTTTTGGTCAGATGCCAAGCAGTTCAAATCAAACTTTATTTGTCACATGCGCCGAATACAACAGGTGTAGACCTTACTGGGAAATGCTTACTTACAAGCCCATAACCAACAATGCAGTTCAAGAAAGAGTTAAGAAAATATTTACCCAATAAACGAAAGTAAAAAATAATAAAAAGTAACACAATAACGAAACTATATAGAGTTGCCATACCAAGTGGTGATGCAGCCATTCAAGATGCTCTCAATGGTGCAGCTGTATAACTTTTGGAGGATCTGAGGGCCCATGCAAAATATTTTCAGCCTCCTGAGGGGGAAGAGGCATTGTCGTTTTGAAACATTTGCCAAAATGCAATTTGTGTGAAAACACCATTGTAAACAGCGGTCCTGGGAAAACATCATTCTAAACTGTGCACCTGATAGCAGTTCCATATGTGACGGAGGAGGAATCTAAAGATGCAACAACTAGGATGGGTTGCTAATGTGACTAGGATTGTGCCTTTGGCTTCTGGACAACAATAGAAAGTTGATATGAAAACCAATAGTACAGGAGGGAAATGGCATAGTGGTGGGTCCAATAGGGAAGTAAATGGAAATACATTTGCCAAAATTATATAATTACTCCTGTCTATACAGAAATAAGTAAAATCATTCAGAATACTTAAATGATTTTAGCCACAGAGGAATCGAGGATCATTAGCTTCTTTTAAAAAGTAGCTGTGGATTGTTTCAAATCATAAGCTCGTAGGCTTGGGAAGTCCGCAATTTGGCAATAGGCCTAGCTGATAATTGAGTTGCAGCTGTCAGTGAAAAGCATCTAAAATATATGTGAAGATAATGTGTCTTGAGTATAATTTAAAACAACCAGCAACCAGCAGAGGAGCTGCAGGAGAAATCCTGCTCAAAATAGGCTCTGTATGCTGTGCACGTTTGATCGTTGTGTTGGATAAATAAGATACATGATGACTAATGAAAATACACACAGGCCAATTTAATTCCACTAAATTATGCAAGTTAACCTATAGACCGATAAGCATGATGGTGAAATATATTTCCATTGACTGGTATTTCCATCAATGAATGAAAAGTATTATTTTGCAATGGGATTTTTTTTCTCGCGGTCATTTTGGCCGGCAACAGTTTTATGTATAGGCTTTTCATATATATATTTTTTTTCCGGCCAAAAGTCGGCAATTGTCAGCTAACGGAAACCCTGAGTCCACGATCAGCTCCTTTGTCTTGCTGACATTGAGGGAGAGGTTGTTGTCCTGGCACCACACTGCCAGGTCTCTGACCTCCTCCCTCTAGGCTGTCTCATTGTCTTCAGTGATCAGGCCTACCACTGTGGTGTCGTCGGCAAACTTAATGATGGTGTTGGAGTCGTGCGCGGCCACGCAGTCGTGGGTGAACAGGGAGTACAGGAGAGGACTAAGCAAGCACCCCTGTGGTGCCCCCGTGTTAAGGGTCAGCGTGGTGGATGTGTTGTTGCCTACCCTCAGCACCTGGGGGTGGCCCGTCAGGAAGTCCAGGATCCAGTTGCAGAGGGAGGTGTTCAGTCCCAGGATCCTTAGCTTAGTGATGCGCTTGGAGGGCACTATGGTGTTGAACTCTGAGCTGTAGTCAATGAACAGCATTCTCACATAGGTGTTCCTCTCGTCCAGGTGGGAAAGGGCAGTGTGGAGTGCAATAAAGATCAGCTGTTCCGACAACTGTGTGATCACGCTCTCCGGAGGTGATGTGAGTAAGACCTTATAACATGTTAACATTCACAAGGTCGCAGGGACAGACGGATTACCAGGACGCGTACTCAGAGCATGCGCTGACCAGCTGGCAAGTGTCTTCACTGACATTTTCAACCTCTCCCTGACCCAGTCTGTAATACCTACATGTTTCAAGCAGACCACCATAGTCCCTGTGCACAAGAACGCCAAGGTAACCTGTCTAAATTACTATCACCCCGTAGCACTCATATCTGTAGCCATGAAATGCTTTGAAAGGCTGGTCATGGCTCACATCAACACCATCATCCCAGACATCCTGGACCCACTCCAATTCACATACTTCCCCAACAGATCAACAGATGACGCAATCTCTATTGCTCTCCACATTGCCCTTTCCTACCTTGTCAAGACGAACACTTATAGTGCATTCGGAAAGTATCCAGACCCCTTGACTTTTTCCACATTTTGTTACGTTACAGCCTTATTCTAAAATGGATTAAATAAAACATTTTGCTCATCAATCTACACACAATACCCCATAATGACAAAGCGAAAACAGGTTTTTATAAATTTTTGCAAATGTATTGAAAAAAAGTATTCAGACCCTTTGCTATGAGACTCGAAATAGAGCTCAGGTGCATCCTGTTTCCATTGATCGACCTTGAGATGTCTCTACAACTTGATTGGAGTTCACCTGTGGTAAATTTAACTGATTGGACATGATTTGGAAAGGCACACACATGTCTATATAAGGTCACACAGTTGACAGTGCATGTCAGAGTGAAAACCAAGCCATGAGGCCGAAGGAATTGTTCGTAGAGCTCCAAGACAGGATTGTGTCGAGGCACAGATCTGGGGAAGCAGCATTGAAGGTCCCCAAGAACACAGTGGCCTCCATCATTCTTAAATGGAAGAAGTTTGGAACCACCAAGACTCTTTCTAGAGTTGGCCGCCCGGCCAAACTGAGCAATCGGGGGAGAAGGGCCTTGGTCAGGGAGGTGACCAAGAACTCGATGGTCACTCTGACAGAGCTCCAGAATTCCTCTGTGGAGATGGGAGAACCTTACAGAAGGACAACCATCTCTGCAGCACTCCACCAATCAGGCCTTTATGGTAGAGGGGCCAGACGGAATCTGCAGTAAAAGGCACATGACAGCCCGCTTGGAGTTTGCCAAAAGGCACCTAAAGGACTCTCAGACCATGAGAAACAAGATTCTCTGGTCTGATGAAACCAAGATTGAACCCTTCGGCCTGAATGCCAAGCGTCAAGTCTGGAGGAAACCTGGCACCATCCCTGCGGTGAAGCATGGTGGTGGCAGCATCATGCTGTGGGGATGTTTTTCAGGGACTGGGAGTCTAGTCAGGATTGAGGGAAAGAAGAATGGAGCAAAGTACAGAGAGATCCTTGATGAAAACCTGCTCCAGAGTGCTCAGGACCTCAGACTGGGGCGAAGGTTCACCTTCCAATAGGACAACGACCCTAAGCACATAGCCAAGACAACGCAGGAGTGGCTTCGGGACAAGTCTCTAAATGTCCTTGAGTGGCCCAGCCAGAGCCCGGACTCGAACCCGATCGAACATCTCTTGAGATACCTGAAAATAGCTGTGCAGCGACGCTCCCCATCCAACCTGACAAATCTTGAGTGGATCTGCAGAGAAGAATGGGAGAAACTCCACAAATACAGGTGTGACAAGCTTGTAGCGTCATACCCAAGAAGACAAGAGGCTGTAATCGCTGCCAAAGGTGCTTCATCAAAGTACTGGGTAAAGGGTCTGAATACTTATGTAAATGTGATATGAGTTTTATATTTTGTATACATTTGCAAACATTTCTAAAAACCTGTTTTTGCTTTGTCATTATGGGGTATTGTGTGTAGATTGATGAGGGGGGAAAAACAATTAAATCCATTTTAGAATAAGGCTGTAACGTAACAAAATGTGGAAAAAGTCAAGAGGTCTCAATACTTTCCGAATGCACTGTATGTGAGAATGCTGTTCATTGACTACAGCTCGGCTTTCAACACCAAAGTGCCCTCCAAGCTCATCACTAAGTTAAGGACCCTGGTTCATGTTTTACTGCGCAGTATCCATATAGAAAATGTCATATTTAAACATTTTTGTTTTATTAAATAATGTAAACTTCTAAGATGGTTTTGGAGATGGCCCTAAAATAACCATGCTGGAAGGGGAAATGGCAACACAGAGGGAATGAGAGGGAGAGAGAGAGAGGTAGAGTTAGAAATGCAGACAGACCAAGAGGGGAAGGAAGTGAGAACGGGGCAGAGTGAAAAAGATGATAGGAGTCAGATAGATCTAGTTACAATACAGATAATGAAAGAGGGTAATAGTGAGAGGGAGAGTGACAGAGAGGGAGGGAGTAAGGTAGTAGAAGTAGTGAACGTTGAGTAAGAATGACAGAAAAGGGACAGGAAGAATGAATCATGGATAGATTGATGGAGAGAACAAAGGGAGTGATAAAAGCAGACTGCGTTACACAGCATGAAATGTGATTGGATCAGTGTGGTTGGGGCTGCTGAAGTGACAGTGGAAGAGGAGGGTGTAGAGGGAGGGCACAAAGTAAGGGTAAGCGTTGGTGGGTGTCTGCTGGGGTTCGATTAATGGTACTGTTTGATTTGTTTCCACCCACTATACACTCAGCATTGTGCTTGTGTGCAAAAGAGGGTAGATGATTATAAAGGGAATTCATAATCCAATTCCAAACTTGCCTTGAGGCCACAGGTATGTGATGCCTCAGTCAGACACGCTTCCAACAACAGAACAGGGAATCCAAAGCTCCGATAGTGTAAAAACAAACATTTATTTTCCAAACAAAAGTTAATTTCATAGGCTATATTACATCGACGATCAAAGTCAAAGCAAACAGATTTAAACTGTAAACAAAAGGTATAGACTAGAAGCAGCTTTCTTAGTTCCAAGTCTTAGCGTGGGGTAGCGTAGCGGTTAGAAAACTAGAAGGTACTGCCATACCTGAGGCCTAGTAGACCCATACTGCCTAAAACCAAAATAGGTAAAATGGGGACTGCTATATGGGGGATTCCAGCTGCAGACATAGCTTGGTGATGGGCCTACAAAGTTTGGTGGTCTGGGTTTACATTTACATTTTAGCAGACGCTCTTATTCAGAGTGACTTACAGGAGCAATTAGGGTTAAGTGGCTTGTTCAAGGGCACATACAGATTTTTCACCTAGTCGGTTCAGGGATTCAAACCAGCAACCTTTCTGTTACTGGCCCAACGCTCCTAACCGCTAGGCTACCTCACCTACACTTGCCTAACCAGCGCTCTGGAGTCTGGGGTGGTTTGTGTGACTTGCCCCATGATCCACGATTTACGTGGGGCCGAGTCATCCACGATAAGAACTATGTCCCCAGGGACAAAGTTTCTTATTTTTCTTGTCCATTTTTGTCGCTCCTGCAACTCAGGAAGATACTCTTTGGTCCACCTCTTCCAGAACAAGTCTGACATATATTGCACCTGTCGCCATCTCCTTCTGGTATAACAATCCTCCGGCTTAAACACTCCCGGGGAATACAGTTGAAGTCGGAAGTTTACATACACCTTAGCCAAATACATTTAAACTCAGTTTTTCCCAATTCCTGACATTTAATCACAGTAAAAATTCCCTGTCTTAGATCAGTTAGGATCGCCACTTTATTTTAAGAATGTGAAATGTCAGAATAATAGTAGAGAGAATTATTTATTTATTTCAGCTTTTATTTCTTTCATCACTTTCCCAGTGGGTCAGAAGTTTACCTACACTCAATTAGTATTTGGTAGCATTGCCTTTAAATTGTTTAACTTGGGTCAAATGTTTCGGGTAGCCTTCCACAAGCTTCCCACAATAAGTTGGGTGAATTTTGGCCCATTCCTCCTGACAGAGCTGGTGTAACTGAATCAGGTTTGTAGGCTTCCTTGCACGCACATGCTTTTTCAGTTCTGCCCACAAATGTTCTATAGGATTGAGGTCAGGGCTTTGTGATGGCCACTCCAATACCTTGACTTTGTTGTCCTTAAGCCATTTTGCCACAACTTTGGAAGTATGCTTCGGTCATTGTCCATTTGGAAGACCCATTTGCGACCAAGCTTTAACTTCCTGACAGATGTCTTGAGATGTTGCTTCAAAATATCCACATAATTGTCCTTCCTCATGATGCCATCTATTTTGTGAAGTGCACCAGTCCCTCCTGCAGCAAAGCACCCCCACAGCATGATGCTGCCACCCCCGTGATTCACGGTTGGGTTGGTGTTCTTCGTCATTCTGGCCAAACAGTTCTGTTTTTGTTTCATCAGACCAGAGGACATTTCTCAAAAAAATATTATCTTTGTCCCCATGTGCAGTTGCAAACCTTAGTCTGGCTTTTTTATGGCGGTTTTGGAGCAGTGGCTTCTTCCTTGCTGAGCGGCCATTCAGGTTATGTTGATATAGGACTCGTTTTACTGTGGTATAGATACTTTTGTACCTGTTTCCTCCAGCATCTTCACAAGGTCATTTGCTGTTCTTGGATTGATTTGTACTTTTCCCACCAAAGTACGTTCATCTCTAGGAGACAGAACGCGTCTCCTTCCTGAGCGGTATGACGGCTGCGTGGTCCAATGGTGTTTATACTTGTGTACTATTGTTTGTACAGATGAACGTGGGACCTTCAGACGTTTGGAAATTGCTCCCAAGGATGAACCAGACTTGTGGAGGTCTACAAATATTTTTCTGAGGTCTTGGCTGATTTCTTTTGACTTTCCCATGATGTCAAGCAAAGAGGCACTGCGTTTGAAGGTAGGCCTAGAAATACATCCACATGTACACCTCCAATTGACTCAAATGATGTAAATTAGCCTATCAGAAGCTTCTAAAGCCATGACATCATTTTCTGGAATTTACCAAGCTGTTTAAAGGCACAGTCAATCTAGTGTATGTAACTTCTGACCTACTGGAATTGTGATACAGTGAATTCTAAGTGAAATAATCTGTCTGTAAACAATTGTTGAAAAAAGACTTGTGTCATGCACAAAGTAGATGTCCTAACCGACTTGCCAAAACTATAGTTTGTTAACAAGAAATGTGTGGAGTGGTTGAAAAACTAGTTTTAATGACTCCAACCTAAATGTATGTAAACTTCCGACTTCAACTGTATATGGTTTGGTGTTTAGAAGAAGAAAATAGTTGGGGGTGAGAAGCTCCAAATCATTAGGGTTTTAGTGATAGGCCTGTCATTGATGATTGACTCTACTTCACAGAGCAGGATCTGCAGCCTTTCATCATCCAGTGTCTGCTGAAGCAGTATGGCACTAAGAACCCTTCTCATTGTCCTCATCTGTCTCTCCCAAATACCACCATGGTGCGATCCAGTGGGAGGGTTAACCTTTTTTGAGCAGGGTGTCCTGTATCTGAGCATCATCCAGGCCCCGAATGGCCTCCTTTAGCTCATGCTCTTCTCTGACAAGGTTGGTACCATTATCCGAGGGGATAACCTTCACTTGTCCTCTCCTGGCAACAAAACTTCTTATAGCATTTATGCAAGAGTCAGTGTCCAATGGATGTGCCAGTTCTATATGTACAACTCTTATATTCAGGCATGTAAAGATGACTCCATGCCGCTTGACAGTTCCTCTGCCACGCTTTATTTCAAACGGGCCAAAGTAGTCGACGCCCACATTGGTGAAAGGTAGCTCATCTGGAATCAGTCTTTCCTGGGGAAGGTCTGCCATGTGCGGCTCACCTCTGCTTCCACTCAGCTTTCTGCAAACAACATATTTGGAGATTACCTTTCTGATAGATGTATTAGCACTAGGAATCCAGCATCTCTGTCTGAGGCGAGAGAGTGTGTGATTTCGTCCACTGTGTCCAACATCCTCATGAACATGTCTGATGATGAGCTGAGTCACATGATGGCTGTTGGGCATGATAGCTGGGTGCTTAGATTGTGCTGGCATTGCTGACCTGCTCAATCTGCCACCTACTCTCATAACACCATCTTGGAACACTGGAGACAGTTTGTGAAGATGGCTGTTCCTTTTTACCATTGAGCCTTTCTTCAGAGCTACCATTTCCTCTGGAAACATTATCTTCTGACAAAAATGAACAATTTGCACTCCTGCATCCATCAGCTCGTCCACAGAGAGTGACCTTTTGATCATTGTTCTTTTGTAGCCTTCAACTGCTTCTCCATCAGATCCTCATCATTTTGTCCCAACCTTAGATTATTTATTTTCTCCCACACTTGCTTTAGTGCACTTTTGACCTTTTAGGGTCCACGCAACCAATGCTTCTGAGGCGATGCCACTCCGAGTAGTGAGAGATGAGCTTGCTGACGTCATCAACATTCTGTTCCACAGATACAACATTCACCACCGTGTCTCTCTTCACCTCCGGATCATCAACGGCTAGAGTTTGATCTGGCATCTGTGAAATCTTGCAGTTTCATTTCTGACATTGAACACAGATGTGCTGACAGTCCAAAAAACTGATGGTTCGAGTGGTAACTATAACACTGATCTCATCATCTTGTCTACACGTACAGCTAATTTGGCAGCTGTGAGCTCCATACGTGGTATGGTGACTGGTTTTAATGGTGCGACCCTGGCCTTACCATGATGAAAGCACAGTGAACTTGACTCTTTCTGTTCTTCAACAACAGGTAAGTGACAGTACCATAACAATTCTCACTGGCATCAGCAAAGTGATGGAGTTGCACTAAAACTGGTTCTCCAAAGTCACTGGGGTTGATGCATCTCCTGACTTCGTAGACTGACAGCTGGTTCAGATCCATCAACCAGTTACACCATCTTATAGCCAGAACTTCAGGGATGCTATTGTCCCATCCAAGTTTCATCCTGCACAGCTCTTGCAAAATCTGTCTTGCAGGAATGAGAGGTGCAAGAATACAGAGCAGGTCGTAAACAGAGCTCACAATAGAAAGAATGCCTCTTCTGGTAAGTGATCTGTCAAATAAGTATAGCCAGTTATAATTGTAATGGTTTAGCAGATAATAACAAAAGAAGAATGATATTTACATGGCTCAAAGAGAAGGAATATAATATAAATTGTTTACAGGAAACTCATTCAACAATTCTAGATGAAGTTGCGTGGAAAAAGGAATGGGGGGTGGCGAAATATACTTCTCCCATGGGCAAAGAAACTCAAAAGGGGTGATGATATTAATTAACAGTAATTTCGATCCGAATGTGCAAATTGTCCAAACAGATCCGCAAGGTAGATGGATTATTTTAAATATGCTATTGGACCATAAACAGATATGGCTCATTAACCTTAACGGACCAAATAATGATGATTCACACTTCTTTGACAATATATATAATAAATGATCAACCCTGCAAGGAATACAAGACTCTATTATTATGGTGGGAGATTATAATACCGTTTTAAATAGCTCAATGGACCGTAAAGGAAATCACAAAACAAACTATCACCCTCATGCTCTTAAGGAAATTGTGAATGTCATGGATACATTAGAACTAATAGATATATGGAGGCTTAAATATCCTGATCTAGTGTGATATACATGGCGGAGACTCAATCAAGCTAGTCGTCTTGACATCTTTTTTATGTCATTCTCGTTGGCACCATAAGTTTAGAAAGTGTTGATAGGGGACAGAATGCAGTCCGACCATCATATAATTGGCATATACATTACTCGTATTGAATTTCCACGTGGGCGAGGATATTGGAAATTTAATCAAAGCCTATTGGATGATAACTTGTTTTTAACTAGGACGGAGGAATTTATAACTGACTTTTTCCCGACATAACATAGGTACAGCAAATCCCCTTATTGTATGGGACACTTTTAAATGTGCCTTTAGAGGCCATGCAATTCAGTACTCATCTCGAAAACAAAAGCAATTTAGGTCAAAAGAGTCCATACTAACAAAGGAAATAAAAGGTCTAACAGAACAGATACAGTTGAAGTCGGAAGTTTACATACATTTAGGTTGGAGTCATTAAAACTCAATTTTCAACCACTCCACAAATGTCTTGTTTACAAACTATAGTTTTGGCAAGTTGGTTAGGCATGATACAAGTCATTTTTCCAACAATTGTTTACAGACTGATTATTCCACTTATAATTCACTGTATCACAATTACAGTGGGTCAGAAGTTTACATACACTAAGTTGACTGTGCCTTTAAACAGCTTGGAAAATTCCAGAAAATGATGTCATGGCTTTAGAAGCTTCTGATAGGCTAATTGACATCATTTGAGTCAATTGGAGGTGTACCTGTGGATGTATTTCAAGGCCTACCTTCAAACTCAGTGCCTCTTTGCTTGACATCATGGGAAAATCAAAAGAAATTAGCCAAGACCTCAGAAAGAAAATTGTATACCTCCACAAGTCTGGTTCATCCTTGGGAGCAATTTCCAAACGCATGTATGTACCACGTTCATCTGTACAAGCAATAGTATGCAAGTATAAACACCATGGGACCATGCAGTAGTTATACCGCTCAGGAAGGAGACACGTTCTGTCTCCTAGAGATGAACGTACCTTGGTGCGAAAAGTGCAAATCAATCCCAGAACAACAGCAAAGGACCTTGTGAAGATGCTGGAGGAAACAGGTACAAAAGTATCTATATCCACAGTAAAACAAGTCCTATATCGACATAACCTGAAAGGCCGCTCAGCAAGGAAGAAGCCACTGCTCCAAAACCGCCATAAAAAAGCCAGACTACGGTTTGCAACTGCACATGGGGACAAAGATCGTACTTTTTGGAGAAATGTCCTCTGGTCTGATGAAACAAAAATAGAACTGTTTGGCCATAATGACCATCGTTATGTTTGGAGGAAAAAGGGTGTAGCTTGCTAGCCGAAGAACACCATCCCAACTGTGAAGCGCGGGGGTGGCAGCATCATGCTGTGGGGGTACTTTGCTGCAGGAGGGACTGGTGCACTTCACAAAATTGATGGCATCATGAGGAAGGAAAATTATGTGGATACATTGAAGCAACATATCAAGACATCAGTCAGGAAGTTAGTCTGGTCGTAAATGGGTATTCCAAATGGACAATGACCCCAAGCATACTTCCAAAGTTGTGGCAAAATGGCTTAAGGACAACAAAGTCAAGGTATTGGAATGGCCATCACAAAGGCCTGACCTCAATCTTATAGGAAATGTGTGGGCAGAACTGAAAAAGCGTGTGCGAGCAAGGAGGCCTACAAACCTGACTCAGTTACACCAGCTCTGTCAGGAGGAATGGGCCAAAATTCACCCAACTTATTGTGGGAAGGTTGTGGAAGGCTACCCGAAATGTTTGACCCAAGTTAAACAATTTAAAGGCAATGCTACCAAATACTAATTGAGTGTATGTAAACTTCTGACCCACTGGGAATGTGATGAAAGAAATAAAAGCTCTCACTACTATTATTCTGACATTTCACATTCTTAAAATAAAGTGGTGATCCTAACCAACCTAAGACAGGGAATTTAAACTAGGATTAAATGTCAGGAATTGTGAAAAACTGAGTTTAAATGTATTTGGCTATTTTTTATTTTATTTCTCCTTTATTTAACCAGGTAAGCCAGTTGAGAACAAGTTCTCATTTACAACTGCTACCTGGCCAAAGATAAAGCAAAGCAGTGCGATAAAAACAACAACAGAGTTACATATGGGGTAAAACAAAACATAAAGTCAAAAATACAACAGAAAATATATATACAGTGTGTGCAAATGTAGCAAGTTATGGAGGTAAGGCAATAAATAGGCTATAGTGCAAAATAATTACAATTAGTATTAACACTGGAATGATAGATGTGCAAGAGATTATGTGCAAATAGAGATACTGGGGTGCAAATGAGCAAAATAAATAACAATATGGGGATGAGGTAGTTGGGTGGGCTAATTTCAGATGGGCTGTGTACAGGTGCAGTGATCGGTAAGGTGCTCTGACAACTGATGCTTAAAGTTAGTGAGGGAGATAAGTGTCTCCAGCTTCAGAGATTTTTGAAATTCGTTCCAGTCATTGGCAGCAGAGAACTGGAAGGAATGGCGGCCAAAGGAGGTGTTGGCTTTGGGGATGACCAGTGAGATATACCTGCTGGAGTGCATACTACGGGTGGGTGTAGCTATGGTGACCAATGAGCTAAGATAGGGCAGAAATTTGCCTAGCAGTGATTTATAGATGGCCTGGAGCCAGTGGGTTTGGCGACAAATATGTAGTGAGGACCAGCCAACAAGAGCGTACAGGTCACAGTGGTGGGTAGTATATGGGGCTTTGGTGACAAAACGGATGGCACTGTGATAGACTACATCCAATTTGCTGAGTAGAGTGTTGGAGGCTATTTTGTAAATGACATCGCCGAAGTCAAGGATCGGTAGGATAGTCAGTTTTACGAGGGCATGTTTAGCAGCATGAGTGAAGGAGGCTTTGTTGCGAAATAGGAAGCCGATTCTACATTTAACTTTGGATTGGAGATTCTTAATGTGAGTTTGGAAGGAGAGTTTACAGTCTAACCAGACACCTAGGTATTTGTAGTTGTCCACATACTCTAGGTCAGACCCGTCGAGAGTAGAGATTCTAGTCGGGTGGGCGGGTGCCAGCAGCGTTCGATTGAAGAGCATGCATTTAGTTTTACTAGTGTTTAAGAGCAGTTGGAAGCTACTGAAGGAGTGTTGTATGGCATTGAAGCTCGTTTGGAGGTTTGTTAACACAGTGTCCAATGAAGGGCCAGATGTATACAAAATGGTGTCGTCTGCGTAGAGGTGGATCTGAGAGTCACCAGCAGCAAGAGCGACATCATTGATATACACAGAGAAAAGAGTCGGCCCAAGAATTGAACCCTGTGGCACCCCCATAGAGACTGCCATAGGTCCAGACAACAGGCCCTCCGATTTGACACATTGAACTCTACCTGAGAAGTAGTTGGTGAACCAGGCGAGGCAGTCATTTGAGAAACCAAGGCTATTTAGTCTGCCAATAAGAATGTGGTGGTTGACAGAGTTGAAAGCCTTGGCCAGGTCGATGAAGACGGCTGCACAGTACAGTCTATTATCGATCGCGGTTATAATATCGTTTAGGACCTTGAGCCTGGCTGAGGAGCACCCATGACCAGCTCGGAAACCGGATTGCATAGCGGAGAAGGTACGGTGGGATTCGAAATGGTCGGTGATCTGTTTGTTAACTTGGCTTTCAAAAACGTTTGAAAGGCAGGGCAGGATGGATATAGGTCTGTAATAGTTTGGATCTAGAGTGTCACCCCCTTTGAAGAGGGGGATGACCGCGGCAGCTTTCCAATCTCTGGGGATCTCAGACGTTACGAAAGAGAGGTTGAACAGGCTAGTAATAGGGGTTGCTAGTTTTAGAAAGAAAGGGTCCAGATTGTCTAGCCCAGATGATTTCTAAGGGTCCAGATTTTGCAGCTCTTTCAGAACATCAGCTGTCTGAATTTGTGTGAAGGAGAAGTGGGGGGGGGGGGGGGGCATGGGCAAGTTGCAGCGGAGGGTGCAGAGCTGGTGGCCGGGGTAGTGGTAGCCAGGTGGAAAGCATGGCCAGGCGTAGCAAAATGCTTGTTGAAATTCTCGATTATTGTAGATTTATCGGTGGTGATAGTGTTTCCTAGCCTCAGTGCAGTGGGCAGCTGGGAGGAGGTGCTCTTATTCTCCATGGACTTTAGTGTCCCAAAACGTTTTGGAGTTAGTGCTACAGGATGCACATTTCTGTTTGAAAAAGCTAGCCTTTGCTTTCCTAACTGCTTGTGTATATTGGTTCCTAACTTCCCTGAAAAGTTGCATATCGCGGGGGCTATTTGATGCTAATGCAGTAAGCCACAGGATGTTTTTGTGCTGGTCAAGGGCAGTCAAGTCTGAGGAGAACTGTAGATAGCAATAAAAACTGTAATATACAGTGAGGGGAAAAAAGTATTTGATCCCCTGCTTATTTTGTATGTTTGCCCACTGACAAAGACATGATCAGTCTATACTTTTAATGGTAGGTTTATTTGAACAGTGAGAGACAGAATAACAACAAATAAATCCAGAAAAACGCATGTCAAAAATTTTATAAATTGATTTGCATTTTAATGAGGGAAATAAGTATTTGACCCCTCTGCCAAACATGACTTAGTACTTGGTGGCAAAACCCTTGTTGGCAATCACAGAGGTCAGACGTTTCTTGTAGTTGGCCACCAGGTTTGCACACATCTCAGGAGGGATTTTGTCCCACTGCTCTTTGCAGATCTTCTCCAAGTCATTAAGGTTTTGAGGCTGACGTTTGGCAACTCGAACCTTCAGCTCCCTCCACAGATTTGCTATGGGATTAAGGTCTGGAGACTGGCTAGGCCACTCCAGGACCTTAATGTGCTTCTTCTTGAGCCACTCCTTTGTTGCCTTGGCCGTGTGTTTTGGGTCATTGTCATGCTGCAATACCCATCCACGACCCATTTTCAATGCCCTAGCTGAGGGAAGGAGGTTCTCACCCAAGATTTGACGGTACATGGCCCCGTCCATCGTCCCTTTGATGCGGTGAAGTTGTCCTGTCCCCTTAGCAGAAAAACACCCCCAAAGCATAATGTTTCCACCTCCATGTTTGACGGTGGGGATGGTGTTCTTGGGGTCATAAGCAGCATTCCTCCTCCTCCAAACACGGCGAGTTGAGTTGATGCCAAAGAGCTCCATTTTGGTCTCATCTGACCACAACACTTTCACTCAGTTCTCCTCTGAATCATTCAGATGTTCATTGGCAAACTTCAGACGGGCCTGTATATGTACTTTCTTGAGCAGGGGGACCTTGCGGGCGCTGCAGGATTTCAGTCCTTCGCGGCGTAGTGTGTTACCAATTGTTTTCTTGGTGACTATGGTCCCAGCTGCCTTGAGATCATTGACAAGATCCTCCCGTTTAGTTCTGGGCTGATTCCTCACCGTTGTCATGATCATTGCAACTCCACGAGGAGAGATCTTGCATGGAGCCCCAGGCCGAGGGAGATTGACAGTTATTTTGTGTTTCTTCCATTTGCGAATAATCGCACCAACTGTTGTCAACCTCACCAAGCTGCTTGGCGATGGTCTTGTAGCCCATTCCAGCCTTGTGTAGGTCTACAATCTTGTCCCTGACATCCTTGGAGAGCTCTTTGGTCTTGGCCATGGTGGAGAGTTTGGAATCTGAGTGATTGATTGCTTCTGTGGACAGATGTCTTTTATACAGGTAACAAGCTGAGATTAGGAGCATTCCCTTTAAGAGTGTGCTCCTAATCTCAGCTCGTTACCTGTATAAAAGACACCTGGGAGCCAGAAATCTTTCTGATTGAGAGGGGGTCAAATACTTATTTCCCTCATTAAAATGCAAATCAATGTAACATTTTTGACATGCATTTTTCTGGCTTTTTTTGTTGTTATTCTGTCTCTCACTGTTCAAATAAACCTACCATTAAAATTATAGACTGATCATTTCTTTGTCAGTGGGCAAACGTACAAAATCAGCAGGGGATCAAATACTTTTTTCCCTCACTTTACCTGGGGTTCTCTCCACAACCTTGACAGAAACACATCTCTGTGTGTGGTGGCTGTTGGCCAGACGGTGTGGTGGTGTGTGGTAGGAGATGGTGGGTGAGAGAGAGCAGGGAGAGTGCCCTCTGTTTATAGAAGGCTGTCTATCTGTGGTGGGGGTGTGGGGCCCTGCTATTGTAGATAATAGGAGGTTGTGTGTGTGTGTGTGTGTAACACACACCGGGTGGGGTAGTGGAAGGGCTGGGACAGTTTTATGGGGAGTAGGCACTGGTAGGAAAGGTGGGGGCCTCTAGAGGGAGAGGAGGGGGAAGGAGGGGGGCATAGAGAGTGAGTGAGCGGGATGGATGGAGGAAGGTGGTGCATAGCAGGCGGGCACTGGTTCTGCCACATCCTCGCTGGACTGCAGGCAGAACACTGGCCACATTGTCTGGTCCTGTTCCCTCCCTCCCTGGAGCCAGCCAGAATCCCCTCACCACTGCCCTGTCCACCAAGCCACAGAGAGCCTCAGTCGGACTCACTTTGCAGGGCCTATTCACCAAGTCACATTCACAACGGTTCACATAGAAATGTGTTTCATAAACCAGACATGACTTTCTAGCAGGTTGAATGAAGAATCATGTCTGGTCTACGTAATATATTTCTAACTGTAACAATGAATGATGTGAACATTTGAATAAGCCCCTGGCGTTTGTGTAATAGAGTCCGATGGGTTGATGTGAATGACAAAGCCTTCTACATATGATGTCTGTATATCCTGTTCATCATCAGTCTGTATATTCTGTTTATTGTGGCAGCACCATTTCACAAAGTCAAATTCCTGTGTACATGCAAATATTTTGGCGAATAAAGGTGATTCTGATTCATTCAAGCAAAGACAAAACCACATAATTAAGTCACCCATAACAAAAGCTTTTCTCATGAATCTAGTCAGCTAGACACAGTTCAGGAGGCATAGTCTGTATCAAACCTGAACTAAATTAAATGGATTATGGTATATTTGACAAGAGATACCTTATTTGGACCAATGGGAGAAAAGAAGTGAGATGCATATGGACAAGATAATATCACACAGGACCTTAGCAGGGCGGATGGCTATACACAAGGACTCATGTCTTACCATGTGCTACTGTGTTCTATCTCCAACTGCCTCAGAGAATGTTGCACATTCTTTCTGCTTTTGTAGGAAGCCTAGTAATTCAAATGTAAATGAGAATGTTTGTGAGGGGTGGATGAGTTTAGTAAAATTCAGCATCTTCTTAACCTGAAAAGTTGTACAAAATATACTTATTAGAGCAGAATGTGGGTTTGAATCATCTCTGAGTCAGTGGCCACGTTGATGTCATAACCTGTGAGACATGGGACTGGGGAGGTGTCCAAAGGGTGGTGTCATTATATGAAAACATTTTTACTGAGAGCGGACATCAAAAGCTGATGAGTTTTGCTCACATGGAAAAATAGATATGTTTTTCAGTTCAGATTAAAGAGAAAGAATGTAAACTAGAACATTAATCGTCAGCTCAAGTAACTAATTTCCTACCATGTAATCTGTTTTGATTTCAGGATCTAAACAGATCCACCAATGTAGTGTTCCAGGCCCACCAAGTGAGCCGGAGCAAGAGAGGCCAGGTGGTGGGCACCAGAGGAGGCTTCAGAGGCTGCACCGTCTGGCTCACAGATAAACCGCTCATCATAGCCAAAACTCAATGGATTGTCACTATTACATGTTGCTATTACAGTCAAGTGTTACTAGTGACTTTAGTAATAATTATACTGTTGAGTATTAGCTAATCTCACCTGACATTCTCCATGTGTCCACCCCCAGGTTTGTCTGGCGCTGGGAAGACCACCATAGCCTTTGCCCTGGAGGAGTACCTGGTGTCTTACGGCATCCCCTGCTACTCACTGGACGGGGACAACATCCGCCACGGCCTCAACAAGAACCTGGGCTTCACAGCCACCGACCGCGAGAAGAACATCAGACGTATCGCAGAGGTGGCCAAGCTGTTCGCAGACGCTGGCCTCGTCTGCATCACCAGCTTCATTTCTCCTTACACAAAGGTCAGGGGTCATTCTGGGGAGTGTCTACCCATTTCCGCTGGTATTAGTGGTATTGTGTTGTGTAGAGAGTGTTCTGGTGCAAAATGGATGCCGTATATCAAGTATACTGTGTGTTACCATTGATAAAACAGCATTCTGACAATCCTGTTCCCCCTTCTCTTTTGTCTAAAGGATTGTGATCTTGTCAATCCAAGATGGCGTAGTAGTGCAGTTGTGTTTTTATCGTCTGTAAATACCCTATTTTTCGTACATATTTCCCTATCAGACTTTTCATCCTTCTACAAGATATACTTTCCTGCAACCCGCCTCACTCAATGTGGAACGGATTCTATTATTGACTTACCTTTATCTAGAATCTAGAATCTCCAGTTGAAACTAGCTAGCCAGCTAACTAGCTACTTGCTATTTGCTATTAGCCACAGCTAGCGGTGTTTCACCCAGAACATTGGATTTTTTTCTGCGGGATTAATTTTAATCACTGGACATTGATCACCGGATATTCGGCCAGTCTGCACAGCGCGTTATCGACCCAGAACATATCAGTTTTTCCGCCGGAATCACTGAATCACTGGACCTTTAACTCCGGATTCATCGCTACCAGCTAGCTACCACCAGCCAGCTACAACAAAACGGACGCTGTGGTCTGGCTAATCATCCTGAGCTAGGCCCATCGCCCATCTCCCGGCTATCTACCTCTCTGTCAACCGGACGGGACCACCTAGTGTTGACACGGAGCCCCGCCGATCCTACACGACTGGTCTGCCGACGAAATCGTCTGATGTGGTTACGACGTTAACCACGAAGATTCCATCCATCTGCTAGCCCTGGCCCGCTTGCACACGCTAGCCGTGGCCTCTTACTAGTGCTTCACCACCGGACCTTATGATAACTCAGCTATACAGCTGATATCTGCTGGACTGTTCCTTTTTACGGTACTACATCCTGTTTATGTTTAGCCTCAGCCCAAACATGGTTAGTTTATTGTTGTTTCGGTTATTTCTAATTGTACTATATCACTGTAGACCCCCCAGCCTAGCTAAACCTGCCTTAGATAGCTCCTTTGCCCCTCCCCCTATACACGCGGAGACCGACTCAATTGATGCCTCCAGCGATGCTATCTCTTTCATTGTTACCCAACGCTTAGGTTTACCTCCACTTTACTCATATCCTTCCATATCCTTGTCTGTACATAATGCCCTGAATCTTTTCTATAACACCCGGAAATCTGCCCCCTTTATTCTATGTACCCAACGCACTAGAAGACCAGTTCTTAAAGCCTTTAGCCGTATCCTTATTCTAGTCCTCCTCTGTTCCTCTGGTGATGTAGAGGCTAACCCAGGCCCTGCAGCCCTCAGTATCACTCCTACTCCCCAGGCGCTATCATTTGATGACTTCTGTAATCGCAAAAGTCTTGGTTTCTTGCACATAAATATCAGAAGTCTACTTCCTAAGTTTGAGTTATTCACTGCGTTAGCACACTCTGCCAACCCTGATGTTCTAGCAGTGTCTGAATCCTGGCTCAGGAAGGCCACCAAAAATTCTGAAATTTCCATCCCCAACTATAACATTTTCCGTCTAGATAGAACTGCCAAAGGGGGTGGAGTTGCAATCTACTGTAGAGATAGCCTGCAGAGCTCTATCATACTATCCAGGTCTGTGCCCAAACAGTTTGAGCTTCTACTTCTAAAAATCCACCTTTCCAGAAATAAGTCTCTCACTGTTGCCGCTTGCTACAGACCCCCCTCAGCCCCCAGCTGTGCCCTGGACACCATATGTGAATTGATTGCCCCCCATTTATCCTCAGAGTTTGTACTGCTTGGTGACCTAAATTGGGATATGCTTAATACCCCAGCCATCCTACAATCCAAGCTAGATGCCCTCAACCTCACGCAAATTATCAACGAACCTACCAGGTACAACCCTAAATCCGTAAACATGGGTACCCTCATAGATATCATCCTGACTAACATACCCTCTAAATACACCTCAGCTGTCTTCAACCAGGATCTCAGCGATCACTGCCTTATTGCCTGCGTCCGTAACGGGTCCGCGGTCAAACGACCACCCCTCATCACTGTCAAACGCTCCCTAAAACACTTTAGCGAGGAGGCCTTCCTAATTGACCTGGCCCAGGTATCCTGGATGGATATAGATCTCATTCCGTCAGTAGAAGATGCCTGGTTGTTCCTTAAAAGTAATTTCCTCTCAATCTTAAATAAACATGCCCCATTCAAAAAATACAGAACTAAGAACCGATATAGCCCCTGGTTCTCCTCAGACTTGACTGCCCTTGACCAGCACAAAAACATCCTGTGGCGTACAGCATTAGCATCAAATAGCCCCCGCGATATGCAACTTTTCAGGGAAGTTAGGAACCAATATACACAAGCAGTCAGGAAAGCAAAGGCTAACTTTTTCAGAAATTTGCATCCTGTAGCACTAACTCCAAAAAGTTTTGGGACACTGTAAAGTCCATGGAGAATAAGAGCACTTCCTCCCAGCTGCCCACTGCACTGAGGCTAGGAAACACTATCACCACCGATAAATCTACAATAATCGAGAATTTCAAATAGCATTTTGCTACAGCTGGCCATGCTTTCCATCTGGCTACCACTAACCCGGCCACCAACTCTGCACCCTCTGCTGCAACTTGCCCATGCCCCCCCCGCTTCTCCTTCACACAAATTCAGACAGCTGATGTTTTGAAAGCGCTGCAAAATCTGGACCCCTACAAATCAGCTGGGCTAGACAATCTGGACCCTTTCTTTCTAAAACTAGCCGCCGAAATTGTCGCTACCCCTATTACTAGTCTGTTCAACCTCTCTTTCATAACGTCTGAGATCCCCAGAGATTGGAAAGCTGCCGCGGTCATCCCCCTCTTCAAAGGGGGTGACACTCTAGATCCAAATTGCTACAGACCTATATCCATCCTGCCCTGCCTTTCGAAAGTATTCGAAAGCCAAGTTAACAAACAGATCATCGACCATTTCGAATACCACCGTACCTTCTCCGCTATGCATTCCGGTTTCCGAGCTGGTCACGGGTGCACTTCAGCCACGCTCAAGGTCCTAAACGATATTATAACCGCGATTGATAATAGACAGTACTGTGCAGCCGTCTTCATCGACCTGGCCAAGGCTTTCGACTCTGTCAACCACCGCATTCTTATTGGCAGACTAAATAGCCTTGGTTTCTCAAATGACTGCCTCACCTGGTTCACCAACTACTTCTCAGATAGAGTTCAGTGTGTCAAATCGGAGGGCCTGTTGTCTGGACCTATGGCAGTCTCTATGGGGGTGCCACAGGGTTCAATTCTTGGGCCGACACTTTTCTCCGTGTATATCAATGATGTCGCTCTTGCTGCTGGTGACTCTCAGATCCACCTCTACGCAGACGACACCATTTTGTATACATCTGGCCCTTCATTGGACACTGTGTTAACAAACCTCCAAACGAGCTTCAATGCCATACAACAATCCTTCAGTAGCCTCCAACTGCTCTTAAACACTAGTAAAACTAAATGCATGCTTTTCAATCTAACGCTGCTGGCACCCGCCCACCCGACTAGAATCACCACTCTCGACGGGTCTGACCTAGAGTATGTGGACAACTACAAATACCTAGGTGTCTGGTTAGACTGTAAACTCAACTTCCAGACTCACATAAAGAATATCCAATCCAAAGTTAAATCTAGAATCGGCTTCCTATTTCGCAACAAAGCCTCCTTCACTCATGCTGCCAAACATGCCCTCGTAAAACTGACTATCCTACCGATCCTTGACTTCGGCGATGTCATTTACAAAATAGCCTCCAACACTCTACTCAGCAAATTGGATGTAGTCTATCACAGTGCCATCTGTTTTGTCTCCAAAGCCCCATACACTACCCACCACTGTGACCTGTACGCTCTTGTTGGCTGGTCCTCACTACATGTTCGTCGTCAAACCCACTGGCTCCAGGCCATCTATAAATCACTGCTAGGCAAATCCCCGCCTTATCTTAGCTCATTGGTCACCATAGCAGCACCCACCCGTAGTCTGCGCTCCAGCAGGTATATCTCACTGGTCATTTCCAAAGCCAACACCTCCTTTGGCCGCCATTCCTTCCAGTTCTCTGCTGCCAATGACTGGAACGAATTGCAAAAATCTCTGAAGCTGGAGACTCTTATCTCCCTCAATAACTTTAAGCATCAGTTGTCAGAGCACCTTACCGATCACTGCACCTGTACACAGCCCATCTGAAATTAGCCCACCCAACTACCTCATCCCTATATTGTTATTTATTTTGCTCTTTTGCACCCCAGTATCTCTATTTGCACATAATCTCTTGCACATCTAGCATTCCAGTGTTAATACTATTGTAATTATTCTGCACTATAGCCTATTTATTGCCTTACCTCCATAACTTGCTACATTTGCACACACTGTATATATATTTTCTGTTGTATTTCTGACTTTATGTTTTTTACCCCATATGTAACTCTGTGTTGTTTTTTATTGCACTACTTTGCTTTATCTTGGCCAGGTCGCAGTTGTAAATGAGAACCTGTTCTCAACTGGCTTACCTGGTTAAATAAAGGTGAAATAAAAAAAATAAAAAAATCCTTGAGAGGGCTGGTTTACCCTTCTTTGAGGTGTTCATCAACGCTCCTCTGGATGTGTGTGAGAGTCGCGATGTGAAGGGCCTCTACAAGAAAGCCTGTGCTGGAGAGATCAATGGTACAAACAACTTTTGGTCCATTGTTTACATTTTGGTATCCAGACATCGAAATGTAACTTCTTATTGTAAGGTTCCTTTCTATCTGAAAGAGTCAATCTTACATCCTTTTTGGAAAGGAATTCTAATGGATAAACCTGTGTTCTCAGGCTTCACTGGGATCGACGCAGAGTACCAGTGGCCCGAAGTTCCAGAGTTGGTACTGAAAACAGGAGAGATCACAGTAAACGAGTGCATCCGGCAGGTGGTGGACCTGCTTAAAGAGCAGGTGAACATGACAGACTGCTTACCTATTATCCCAGCTCATCTAAACTACAAAAAAGTAAAGAGTGGGAAATGGAATTGACCACAAACCTAGCTTATAAAATATCAAGACAAAACAAAACAAAACAGAACTTATCAAAAGATGCTGAACAAAACTACCAAAGTTATAACTGCAAGTGCATACGCTCTTAGAAAAGAAGGTTCCAATAGGGTTCTTCAGCTGTCCTCATAGAACGTGTTTTGGTTCAAGGTAGAACCCAAAAGGGTTCTACCTGGAACCAAAAAGGGTTCTTCAGTGGGTTATCCTATGTGGACAGCCAAAGAACCCTTTTAGGTTCTAGATAGCACCTTTTTTTCTAAGAGTACAAACCACTTGGGATCTATGTTATCCTCACTTGACATTGTCCTCTCTCTCTGTAACTGTTCAGAGTATTGTTCCAAGTGGAATCACGGAGGAGGTGAATGAACTCTTTGTTCCGGAGAACAAGCTGAAGCTGGCTCAGGCTGACTCTAGCACACTTTCCACCATCAGAATCACCAAGGTAACACACCTCTCCACTACCAATCGGCCCAAATGGCCATGGCTCAATATTTGACTGGATGGCAGACTGTGCTCATGATTGCCTCTTAATCTCTCTCTTCTGGATTGTACTATATGTTCTAATAGACTGGGCTGATTGCCCTAGGTTTGAAAATCAAGTCATGTCAAACATAGTAGGAGCTACAGTATATCACATTAAATTAGTTAGATGAAAAGTCTTACGCTGCACTATCTCGGTTTCCATCACAAACTGTTTCTCATTCAGCATGGTTTCCTGTGGACTCTGTCACCCCTGATAGCTGTCAATATTTCTTACATACAGTATCAGCTGTTAAGGGATATTTTTAACGGTCAGTAAATTGAATCCTAACCTGTTTGATGTATATTCTCACCTGTCTGTCCTGTTCAGTTGGACCTCCAGTGGATGCAGGTGCTGGCCGAGGGCTGGGCCACACCACTGATGGGCTTCATGAGGGAGAGGGAGTTCCTCCAGGTGCAGCATTTCGGCAACCTCCTTGATAGCAAGAACCACACACACACCCTTATAATACATCATAACATTACTCAGTCAATTCTTACTCTCCCCTCTATTCATAATGGAGCAAATGACAGTAGATGGATATGATATATGGTTGTCTCTAATTGTTTTCCTGACCATGTGACTATAGCCAATAACCAGGGCCCTGAGTTTTGCTTGGTAAGTTCACATGGTCAGCACAAACTCATGGCCCTAGTCATCACACACGTATCTTTCCCTGGTTCAGATGGCACCATCAACCAGTCCATTCCAATCGTCCTGCCTGTTACCACGGAGACCAAGCAGCGACTGGACGGTTGTGTGGCAGTAGCTCTGGAGTTCCAGGGAACCCGCGTGGCCATTCTGAGACAGCCAGAGTTCTATGAACATCGCAAGGAGGAGCGCTGTGCCCGTCAGTGGGGCACCACCTGCCCCCAGCACCCCTACATTAAGGTTGTCACCAACCACACACTTCCATGCATTGTTTTTTAGCAAACATAGATGTCCTTTGATGTGATAAAGCTACACTCTGTGCACATTCTTGTGCATACGAATTCCAAGCTATAATGGAGTTGAATGAAGTTGCACTTGAACTTTAACTTGAACTTGAATGTGCATGTGACATGCTATCCATATCCATCGTGAAATATATTGATATTATCAGTGTTTTGCATTAGCGCTGGCTGTTGGCTAATCAGCCGGTTACAGACTCATTTTCAGCTGGCAACTTTTTCCACTTCATATTAAAACTAGGCTACTTTTCATTTCTACGTTTCAATTCACTAGTCCGTCGAGCCATCTCCCGCTAGAATGAATGATTTTCATCTTCTAGCGATCTATTGATAGGATAGGTGCCTGTCAGTCACAAAGCGAGTGATGACAGGGAAACGCAGTCTGCTTTCTGTCTCACCTCCCGGTACACTTTGTGTGCTGTGGTTGATTGCAGTCGAATTTCTTTACACAGAGGGAGAGAGCATGATGCTTGTGAATTTGCACGTCCCATGTAATGTAGGTGGTAACGATGAGTCGAAATCCACGACTTAGACTAATTATTGTTTTCTGGCACATTATTTTATTTTATTTTGCATGTTTCACATAGCCAGCCACACAGAGTCGTGGCGCATAGTAGGCTATTTACTGTGCTGTGATTGACAACTGAAGAGCAAGTGTTGACTAGTTTATAAAAGGAGTCAAACTGATCTCCTATATCCCTTTGCCGTTCATAAATCATGCAACGTGGTTATATGTCCATGGTATCGCATCAGGACAATTAAACCAAAGGATTTCCTAGGTTTCCTTTCCTAGGATGTAGGGGCTTGCCAGACAATGACGCTAAAGTGAGTGACTCTCGTCTCGTCAGTCAGTGTAGCCTACCGATCCGCATTGGTGAGAGAGCTGTTCGTTTGGCTCTCTAATTTTGGTAGGCTTTTTGGCGATTATCTGCAGATAAATTATAAAAAAACATTCTATGAAGATGGTGAATCATCACTGCAGGAATAGGTAGTGGAGAGCCTCATTCTAGTCCAAATATGATAATTAGGGCCCTCACGGAATCGAGGCATTAAAATGGAATTCAACAATATTAAGAACTTTATTGACCTTAGTAGGAATCCATTCAATGTATTGAAAATTAATTAATTTGCCGAAGTTTATTATAAGACATGAACAGAATGCATAAGTGATTTGTGTTTCCTGCAACTTTGAAGAAGAGGCAAAGATAATGCCCCTGTCTGTGTGTGTGCGGTGCGTGTGTCTACCACTTTTTGTGTAGCCGTTAGCGATGATGCTAATGAAAACAGTTTTCTGGTAGATGGAAGGCTTCTCAATTGTTAACTACAAATTAGCTTTTTATTACCTGGCAGAATGATATCATGACTTTTTTCATAAATCCAGTGGGTATTTGTTTTGCAAACTCTACCATCACATGTGCGCTACAAAAACACAGCTAAACACTGCCTCTTAGTAGGTGCTCCGTTGAATTAAAGTTAATGAAAGTGGTCTATTGATGTGGTTTAAGCATTGTAGTGAACATCCAATGTTGTTGTTTTTCTACTCAAAAGGTGTGATTTTGAGAACGAAAACCTGAAAACAATTGGAAAAACAGAAACCTGAAAAAACAAAACCTTTAATTTATTTTTAAAGATAATGTAGGCTATTTACTTAATTGTTCTGTTTTAATAAAATGCCTAATTTGAAGAACAAACATCAAATAGGACTTTAATCTAAAGAGAAGACAGGTGAAATGTAATAAAAATCTTTCATATTCTCTTACATAGAAAATAGACCGGAATTTTTCAGTAATTTAAATTGTAAAGTTATATCTTTCTACACAATACCACGACAAATGTTTCCAATCTGGGAGATAAACTCGATAAAGTAAACAATAATTTCACTGTGTATTTCATATGGAATCAAGGCATTAGAATGTACCAGAAGCCACCAAAATAGCACTCCTTCTGCAAAAAAAATTGAACCCAGGGGGGCAAGATCCCCCAGGGGCCTGGCTGGCTACTTTTTCTATTTAGCTGGCTACTCAATGTAGTTGTGGAAAACACTGTATTATGTCATTCATATCTCTACAACATCCACCACCTTTTACAGATGGTGATGGAGGGTGGTGATTGGCTGGTGGGTGGTGACCTGGAGGTGCTGGAGCGAATCAGATGGAACGATGGGCTGGACTAGTACCGCTTTACTCCACGGGAGCTCAAGCAGAAGTTTAAATAAATGAAAGCAGGTTAGAAGAGTTCCTCTAAAAACAGGACAAGGATACAAAATCTACATTTGATTAAATATTATGTCTAAATAAATGAAGGTTTATGTCTAGCTACAGAAACTTTTATAATTTTTTCAGAAGCACTTGACAAAGACCAGATGCAAAAAGTAGCATGATAAATTACATGCCACAGGCACCTTAATTGGGGAGGACGGACTTGTGGTAATAGCTGGAGTGGAATAGTGTCAAATACATCAAAGACATGGTCTCCATTCCATTTGCTTCGTTCCGGACATTATTATGAGCCATCCTCCCCTCAGCACCTCCACTGTTACATGCGCATGGTTTAATTTATTGTTTGCACTAGATGGAGACATAATCCTCTATGTGAGACGTTAAAGACTGTATAGTCATGAGTGAACTGTTGTGCGCACATTTCCACCCTATGATATCTGCACTCACACTGTGTTGACTATTTTTGACCTGCGTTCATTCATTTATCCACAAGTTATGTGCATACAAGTTATGTGCATACCAAAATGCATACAAAGCTCCAGCATGACTTCACTTGTACATTTACACAATGAGACCACAGTATGCAAATGATGAACAGAATGCAAATTATGTTTGATTTGTCCTCTTTTTATCAACCACTTACCAACAATTAGTATGAAAGTCCTCACTGAAGTTATGCCACGTTCAAAACAACTGGGAACTCTGAATTCTCCGACTTCCGACTTCAGTGTGTTCAAGACAACTAGGAGCTCGGGGGGGGGGGGAAACAAGCTCCGACTGGGAAAATCAAGTCGGAAACTCTGGCATCTTTCTCCAACTTCCCGACCTGAAAATCACTGATGTCATGATTTGACCTAATTTTTCATTTGTGTTCCCAGTTGTCTTGAAAGCACCAATAATTCCTTATCTTTCTCCTATTCTCCATGACCATCAGATGCCATCTTCGCCTTCCAACTGCGGAACCCGGTCCACAACGGCCACGCCCTGTTGATGCAGGACACCAAGCAACGTCTCTTGGAGCGGGGCTACAAGCGACCTGTCCTCTTGCTGCACCCGCTCGGGGGCTGGACCAAAGACGACGACGTGCCTCTGGACTGGCGCATAAAACAGCACGCTGCAGTACTGGAGGAGGGGGTACTGGACCCCACCAGCACCATAGTGGCTATTTTCCCCTCCCCCATGATGTATGCTGGACCCACTGAAGTACGAGTCAACACAGCCATCAACACATTCATAGGTTTTGTGTGTTGTATGTTTAGCCAGGGATATTATTCAGTATTTAGTCAGTTACAGTAAGTAAACCCCCCTTTGGCTAGGCAGGTGATGTCCCTGTAGGGCTGGAAAATCCTACTGTGTTAGCCCAGCACTAAGGTTAACAAGTTTAAGACCATAATGTGTGTGCTTACTGTATGTGTGAGCATACATTTGTTTTTCTGTCAGGTCCAGTGGCACTGCAGGGCCAGGATGATCGCCGGAGCTAACTTCTACATTGTGGGTCGTGACCCAGGGGGCATGCCCCACCCAGAGACCAAGCAGGACATTTATGAGCCCAGCCATGGGGGTAAGGTCCTCACCATGGCCCCCGGCCTGACCTCTGTAGAGATCATCCCCTTCAGAGTGGCCGCCTACAACAAGACCAAGAGGGTCATGGATTTCTACGACGAGGACCGGTGAGCAGATGTTAAACATTGATTATGGCTTTTGTAATGCATATTTACAGATTATTTTATACAGAGCCTGTGGTGGGAAATGTGTGTCAAAGAATCTTCAAAAGCGGGCACCCCTGATCATTTTCCTTCTGTCTCTCTCTTTATTTCTCATCTCCATCCATCTCTCTTTCCCTCCTCTGCCTTTCCCAGACACGCTGAGTTTGAGTTCATCTCAGATACCAGGATGAGAAAGCTGGCACGGAGTGGGGAGAACCCCCCAGATGGCTTCATGGCCACAAAGGCCTGGAAGGTCCTGATGGAGTACTACAGCTCTCTACAGAGGGACCAGTAACCCAAAATACCAGAGCTCTTAGAAGGGCCACAATTTTAGTCCCTGAGGAATGTTCTAGTTTGATGTTATCTGCAAGTCATACACTTAGTGTACAAAACATTAGGAACACCTTCCTAATATTGAGTTGCACACTCTTTTGCCCTCAGAACAGCCTCAATTCGTCGGGGCATGGACTCTACAAGGTGTCGAAAGCGTTCCACAGGGATGCTGGCCCATGTTGACTCCAATGCTTCCCACTGTTGTGTCAAGTTGGCTGGATATCCTTTGGGTGGTTAACCATTCTTCATACACAAAGGAAACTGTTGAGTGTGAAAAACCCAGCAGCGTTGCAGTTCTTAACACATTTAAACTGGTGTGCCTGGCACCTACTACCATACCCAGTTCAAAGGCACTTAAATATTTAGTCTTGCCCATTCACCCTCTGAATGGCACACATACACAATCCATGGCTTAAAAATCCTTCTTTAACCTGTCTCCTCCCCTTCATCTACACTGATTTAAGTGGATTTAACAAGTGACATCAATAAGGGATCATAGGTTTCACCCGGATTCACCTGGTCAGACTATGTCATTAAAAGAGCAGGTGATCTTGATGTTTTGTACACTCAGTGTAGGTTTCATTTCATTATCATGGTAGATGATTCAGTGAGTAAGTAGTCCAATAATGACTGAAATCACACCAAGCAGTCCTGGAGGATTGGAGCTGTGTGCCCATCTTCATTGAAGGAAAACCATGTGATGTTGTAGGAGCCAGTGGTTGGGTTTAAGCAGTGAAATCATTCCTATGTGTGTCTATCTGTAAATCCATATATATACAGTGAGGGAAAAAAGTATTTGATCCCCTGCTGATTTTGTACGTTTGCCCACTGACAAAGACATGATCAGTCTATAATTTTAATGGTAGGTTTATTTGAACAGTGAGAGACAGAATAACAACAAATAAATCCAGAAAAACGCATGTCAAAAATGTTATAAATTGATTTGCATTTTAATGAGGGAAATAAGTATTTGACCCCTCTGCAAAACATTACTTAGTACTTGGTGGCAAAACCCTTGTTGGCAATCACAGAGGTCAGACGTTTCTTGTAGTTGGCCACCAGGTTAGCACACATCTCAGGAGGGATTTTGTTCCACTCCTCTTTGCAGATCTTCTCCAAGTCATTAGGTTTCGAGGCTGATGTTTGGCAACTCGAACCTTCAGCTCCCTCCACATATTTTCTATGGGATTAAGGTCTGGAGACTGGCTAGGCCACTCTAGGACCTTAATGTGCTTCTTCTTGAGCCACTCCTTTGTTGCCTTGGCTGTGTGTTTTGGGTCATTGTCATGCTGGAATACCCATCCACGACCCAGGGAAGGAGGTTCTCACTCAAGATTTGACGGTACATGGCCCTGTCCATCGTCCCTTTGAGATGGGAGAGGCAGGACTTGCAGCGCATTGAGCGTTGTTTCCTGCTTGCACTCTACCCACACACTCACACATACTTACACTGACACCCCAACACAAACACACACACACATTACATACGCGCACATGCATACTGACGCCTCACACACACACACTTTAACACTCACCACATACGCTGCTGCTACAGCTCCACATACTATTATCTATCCTGTTGCCTAGTCACTTTACCCCTACCTATATGTACATAGCTACCTCAATTACCTCGTACACCTGCACATTGACTCGGTACTGACACTCCCTGAATATAACCATGTTATTTTTTACTCGTTATTGTTATTTGTTATTCACTGTGTATTTATTCCTTGTCACTGTTTCTATTTTCTATTTTTCTTTAACTCTGCATTGTTGGAAAAGGACCTGTAAGTAAGCATTTCACTGTTAGTCTCCACCTGTTGTTTACAAAGCATGTGACAAATACAATTTGATTTGATTTCACATGTTATGAATCACATTTTCTTCAGTGAGACGATTTACATGTCCACATTTATGATCCACATGAATGAGAACATGAATAATTGGGCTAAAGAACTTACATATCAGTAATACATATCAGTATAACAAACTGATGAATTAACAACAATGACAAGCAATGGTTTTATGGACCCTCTTTTAGATCCTAAATGCATTATGAATGGTATATTATGTTCATTTGTAGACAAAGTCAATAAACTGATTAAAAAAACTGAGTTAATGAGTTAACAAAGTTAACCTAGTAGATTAATTGGATACATTTAAAATTACCCGATACTCAGAGCGATAGTCCAATGTTAAGTTGCGGTATGGGCTTATGTTGCTATGAGATGAGTGTTCTCCCATGTAGAGGAACGGCCTCCCTTTTAATAGTTAGGGCCCAGTGCCAGGAAAACTGACATTTTGTCCAGTCAAAGGTTTCTCAGTGGATTATGCTTGTTAATTCACTACTCTTGCAATTAAGCTTATGGGCCACCCTGGATTTTGCCCCAAAACTAATATGGCGGCCAAAATACAATATGGTTTCCGTAATTCCAAAGATTATATGATAACTAACCCAAGATAGGACATATGGTGCTTTTATAATGGAAACCACTGTTACACAGTCAGCAGAACAAGCAAGTTCAAGTTTCAAGTTTTAGTAGTCGTACAGTATGTATGGGATACACATGGTATACACCGTCCAACGAAATGATTACTTGCAGGTTCCTTCTCGACAATGCAACAACAATAATAAATAATAAAAGATAAGAATACAAAAATAAAGTAAATGGCTCAGTAGAATAGAATAAACATTTTAGCATAAGTATAGTACAGGAAGACACAATTTATAGTCCAATATTTATACGTGTTTTGGGGAAGGGGGGATTGAGGGGAGGCAAATTGGAGTGGGTCCAGTGTGCCTGGCATGCAGGCCTTCATGTGGGCCATGACCAGCCTCTCAAAGTACTTCATGATGACAGGAGTGAGTGCTACGGGGTGATAGTAATTTGGGTATGTCACCTTGTTTTTCTTGGGCACTGGGACAATGGTGGTCTCTTTGAAGCAGGTGGGTACATTTTTTACATTTTACATTTTAGTCATTTAGCAGACGCTCTTAACCAGAGCGACTTACAGGAGCAATTAGGGTTAAGTGCCTTGCTCAAGGGCACATTAACGTCATTTAGCAGACGCTCTTAGCCAGAGCGACTCACAAATTGGTGCGTTCACCCTATAGCCAGTGGGATAACCACTTTACAATTTGGGGGGGGGGGGTTAGAAGGAATACTTTAGCCTATCCCAGGTATTCCTTAAAGAGGTGGGGTTTCAAATGTCTCCGGAAGGTGGTGAGTGACTCCGCTGTCCTGGCGTCGTGAGGGAGCTTGTTCCACCATTGGGGTGCCAGAGCAGCGAACAGTTTTGACTGGGCTGAGGGGGAGCTGTGCTTCCGCAGAGGAAGGGGAGCCAGCAGGCCAGAGGTGGATGAACGCAATGTCCTCGTTTGGGTGTAGGGACTGATCAGAGCCTGAAGGTACAGGGGTGCCGTTCCCCTCACTGCTCCAAAGGCAAGCACCATGGTCTTGTAGCGGATGCGAGCTTCAATTGGAAGCCAGTGGAGTGTGCGGAGGAGGGGGGTGACGTGAGAGAACTTGGGAAGGTTGAACACCAGACGGGCTGCGGCATTCTGGATGAGTTGTAGGGGTTTAATGGCACAGGCAGGGAGCCCAGCCAACAGCGAGTTGCAGTAGTCCAGACGGGAGATGACAAGTGCCTGGACCAGGACCTGCGCCGCTTCCTGTGTAAGGCAGGGTCGCACTCTCCGAATGTTGTAGAGCATGAACCTGCAGGAGCGGGTCACCGCCTTGATGTTGGCGGAGAACGACAGGGTGTTGTCCAGGGTCACGCCTAGGCTCTTCGCACTCTGGGAGGAGGACACAGCGGAGTTGTCTACCGTGATGGCGAGATCATGGAACGGGCAGTCCTTCCCGGGGAGGAAGAGCAGCTCCGTCTTGCCAGGGTTCAGCTTGAGGTGGTGATCCGTCATCCATACTGATATGTCTGCCAGACATGCAGAGATGCGATTCGCCACCTGGTGATCAGAAGGGGGAAAGGAGAAGATTAGTTGTGTATCGTCAGCGTAGCAATGATAGGAAAGGCCATGTGAGGATATGACAGAGCCAAGTGACTTGGTGTATAGGGAGAAAAGGAGAGGGCCCAAAACCGATCCCTGGGGGACACCAGTGGTGAGAGCACGTGGTGCGGAGACAGCTTCCCGCCACGCCACTTGGTAGGAGCGACCGGTCAGGTAGGACGCAATCCAGGAGTGAGCCGCGCCGGAGATGCCCATTTCGGAGAGGGTGGAGAGGAGGATCTGATGGTTCACAGTATCAAAGGCAGCAGACAGATCTAGAAGGACAAGAGCAGAGGAGAGAGAGTTAGCTTTAGCAGTGCGGAGAGTCTCTGTGACACAGAGAAGAGCAGTCTCAGTTGAAGCAGTCTCAGTTGAATGACCAGTCCTGTCCTACAGCCTGGGACAGGGACAGGTTGAAGATGTCTGAGAAGATGCCTGCCAGCTGGTCAGCACACATTCTGAGGACAGGGCTAGGGATGCCATCTGGGCCGGCTGCTTTGTGAGTATTCACTCTTTTGAGAGTTTTCCTCACGTCAGCCTCAACAAACGAAAGCACCTGGTCGCCAGGAGCAGCGAGAGTCTTCCTGGATGGCTTGGTATTGTCTGAGTCAAAGCGAGCATATAATGTGTTAAGCTCATCTGGGAGGGAAGTTTTGGTGGGCACCACACAGCTGGATTTGCCTTCGTAGTCCGTGATAGTCTGTAGTCCTTGGCACATGCGTCGTGAGTCTGAGTTGTCGAACATCAATTCAAGTTTGAGTCTGTATTGTCTTTTTGCGTCCCTAATGGATTTGCGGAGCTAGTACCTGTTTGCATCGCGTTGCCCTCCACGAGTCATTGGGGTTCGTTCAGCTGACATTGAACGGGGCTCTCAGTATGGTACAGATATCTCCGTTCATCCAGGGTTTTTGGTTAAGGTATGGCAGCAATTTTTTTTATTAGTATTTATTTTATTAACCCATCCACTAGCCCCCTCTTCGGAGGACAAAAATAACTTTGTTTTGTTTTTGCAGCTTTTTTGTTACATATATAGTGTGCATACATTTTACATATTACATATACATTTTACATACATTACCAGTCAAAAGTTTGGACACACATACTCATTCAAGGGTTTTTCTTTATTTTTACTATTTTTTACATTGTAAAATAATAGTCAAGACATCGAAACTATGAAATAACATATATGGAATCATGAAGTAACCAAAAAAGTGTTAAACAAATCAAAATATATTTTATATTTGAGATTCTTCAAATAGCCACCCTTTGCCTTGATGACAACTTTGCACACTCTTGGCATTCTCTCAACCAGCTTCATGAGGTAGTGTGGGCACCGTTTGTCACCGTTATAATTTAGTTTATTTAATGTATTGTTTAGTTTTGTGTTGTGTAGTGGCTTCGCTGGCATTCATCTAAAACAATTAGTTGAGTTTGCCCCACGAAGATTTACTGTACATGCTAAAATCGCAACTAAGAATGGGGGCCACAGATAAACATGAACAAAGGCTCCAAAAACACCCAAATACATATTTTTATCCGCAAAACTCTATTTGATTTTGTTGGACTCGAGCGATGCATTTCCGTGTGCGAGCATGTATGTGCTTTCTCATTCCCATTGTGGTGAAATGAGAAAATAGAAAGTACGCGCATGCTCGCACACGGAAATGTATCGCACGAGTCCAACAAAATGGAATACAATATTGAGGATAAAGTCAAAATTATGCAATTTCATGTGTACAACATCTAAAGACCTGCATTTCTCAAAACCAAGTGAAATCGCAAAAAAAGTTTCTGGACACTTCTATAACATGACATTTACATAACAAACAGAGATTTGTTTTAAGAAAAAGTGAACTTGTCCTTAAACCTCATCTAGGCCCCTTACTTTTTTCAGTCTTTACTAACGACATGCCACTGGCTTTGAGTAAAGCCAGTGTGTCTATGTATGCGGATGACTCAACACTCTACACGTCAGCTACTACAGCAACTGAAATGACTGCAACACTTAACAAAGAGCTGCAGTTAGTTTCAGAATGGGTGGCAAGGAATAAGTTAGTCCTAAATATTTCACAAACTAAAAGCATTGTATTTGGGACAAATCATTCACTAAACCCTAAACCTCAACTAAATCTTGTAATAAGTAATGTGGAAATTGAGCAAGTTGAGGTGACTAAACTGCTTGGAGTAACCCTGGATTGTAAACTGTCATGGTCAAATCATATTGATACAACAGTAGCTAAGATGGGGAGAAGTCTGTCCATAATAAAGCACTGCTCTACCTTCTTAATGTCAAGGGGTGCTGAAGGTGGGTGTGGTGCATGAATCAAGCGCAGGACGCAGAAGCTCAGTCCAAAAGACTTTAGTGCAATATTCACGTAGAAAATAAGCACAATAAGCCCGAAGGCGAAATAACGGCGCACACAGGCGTCAAACAAACGGCGCACTAACATGTGCGAAAAACCTCTCCAAAACACTGGAGGGAAGTACGTAGCTCCAACACAAAACAGAAGAGCAATCACACACAAAGACAAACACACACAACGAGAACTAAATAGGACACTAACGAGGACTAACAAGACACAGGTGTACAACATCAAGACAAAACCAAACGAACATGAAACATAGATCGGTGGCAGCTAGTACTCCGGGGACGACGACCGCCGAAGCCTGCCCGAACCAGGAGGAGGAGCAGCCTCGGCCGAAACCGTGACAGTACCCCCCCCCTTGACACGCGGTGCGCCGACCCCGGCCTTGGGGACGACCAGGAGGACGCGGAGCAGGGCGCGCGGGATGGTCCCGGTGGAACTCCGACAGGAGAGATGGTCTAGGATGTCCCTCCGCGGCACCCAGCACCGCTCCTCCGGGCCGTACCCCTCCCACTCGACGAGATACTGGAGACCCCCCATCCGGCGTCTTGAGTCCAAGATGGACCGAACGGTGTACGCCGGAGCCCCCTCGATGTCCAGTGGGGGCGGAGGAGTCTCCCCTATCTCATTGTCCTGGAGTGGACCAGCTACCACCGGCCTGAGAAGAGACACATGGAACGAGGGGTTAATATTCTTATACTCAACAGGTAGATGTAACCTATAACACACCTCGTTCAATCTTCTCAGGACTTTAAAGGGCCCCACAAACCGCCGACCCAGCTTCCGGCAGGGCAGGCGGAGGGGTAGGTTTCTGGTAGAGAGCCAGACTCGATCTCCGGGTGCGTACACCGGCCCCTCACTGCGGTGGAGATCGGCGCTCGCCTTGTGACGAAGGACGGCCCGCTGCAGGTGGACGTGGGCAGCGTTCCATGTCTCTTCCGAGCGCCTCATCCAATCATCCACCGCAGGGGCCTCGATCTGGCTCTGCTGCCAAGGTGCCAGAACCGGCTGGTAACCTAACACACATTGGAAGGGGGTTAAGTTGGTAGAGGAGTGGCGGAGAGAGTTCTGGGCCATCTCGGCCCAGGGAATGTACCGTGCCCACTCCTCCGGCCGGCCCTGGCAATACGACCTCAGAAACCTACCCACATCCTGGTTGACACGTTCTACCTGCCCGTTACTCTCCGGGTGGTACCCTGAGGTAAGGCTAACCGAGACCCCCAAACGCTCCATGAACGCTCTCCAAACACGGGAGGTAAACTGGGGGCCTCGATCAGACACTATATCATCGGGTACCCCGTAATGCCGGAAGACGTGGGTAAATAGGGCCTCAGCGGTCTGTAGGGCAGTAGGGATACCCGACATAGGGAGAAGACGACAGGCCTTAGAGAACCGGTCCACAACGACCAGGATGGTGGTATTCCCCTGAGAGAGGGGAAGGTCTGTCACAAAATCCACCGAGAGGTGGGACCATGGTCGTTGTGGAACGGGCAGGGGTTGTAACTTACCCCTGGGCAGATGTCGGGGCGCCTTACACTGGGCGCACACCGAGCAGGAGGAGACATAAACCCTCACATCCCTAGCCAAAGTGGGCCACCAGTATTTAGTGCTAAGGCAATGCACTGTCCGGCCAATACCCGGATGTCCAGAGGAGGGTGACGTGTGAGCCCAGTAAATGAGTCGATCCCGAATCTCGAGCGGAACGTACTTCCGACCCTCAGGACACTGTGGAGGGCTGGGGTCGGTACGCAACGCTCGCTCGATTTCGGCATCGACCTCCCACACCACCGGTGCCACAAGGCAAGACTCCGGTAGTATGGGAGTAGGCTCAACGGACCTCTCCTCCGTGTCATACCGCCGGGACAGCGCATCTGCCTTACCATTCTGGGACCCAGGGATGTACGTGATTTTAAATACGAACCTGGTGAGAAACATACTCCATTGAGCCTGGCGAGGGTTCAGTCTCCTCGCTGCCCGGATGTACTCCAGGTTCCGATGGTCAGTCAAAATGAGGAAAGGGTGTTGAGCCCCCTCAAGCCAATGCCTCCACACCTTAAGGGCTTGAACTACAGCTAACAGCTCCCTGTCCCCAACGTCATAGTTACGCTCCGCCGGGCTGAGCTTTTTTGAGTAAAAAGCACAGGGGCGGAGTTTAGGTGGCGTGCCGGACCGTTGAGAGAGAACGGCCCCTATACCAGCCTCAGACGCGTCTACCTCAACCTGAAAGGGTAATGCGGGATCCGGATGCACCAGCACCGGAGCCGACGTAAACAGGTCCTTCAGTCTCCTAAAGGCCCTGTCCGCATCAGCTGACTACTGCAGGCGCACCGGACCCCCTTTCAGAAGGGACGTGATGGGAGCTGCCACCTGTCCAAAACCCCGGATAAACCTCCGGTAGCAATTCGCAAAGCCCAAGAACTGCTGCACCTCTTTTACAGTGGTTGGAGTTTGCCAATTATGCACAGCGGACACACGATCCACCTCCATTCTCACCCCTGACGCGGACAACCGATAACCCAAAAAGGAGATCGACTCCTGGAAAAACAGACATTTCTCTGCCTTGACATATAGGTCGTGCTCCAACAGCCTCCTCAATACACGACGCACCAGGGTTATATGCTCGGCTCGGGTAGACGAGTACACCAGAATGTCATCAATGTACACGACCACCCCTTGTCCCTGCATATCCCGGAAAATGTCATCTACGAAGGATTGGAAGACTGATGGAGCATTCATCAACCCATATGGCATGACGAGATATTCGAAATGACCTGACGTGGTACTAAACGCTGTCTTCCATTCGTCGCCCTCCCTAATGCGCACCAAGTTATACGCGCTCCTGAGATCCAATTTTGTGAAAAACCGCGCTCCATGCAATGACTCTGTCATGGTCGCAATCAGAGGGAGTGGATAACTGTATTTCACAGTAATCTGATTGAGACCACGGTAATCAATGCACGGGCACAACCCTCCATCTTTCTTCTTCACAAAAAAGAAACTCGAGGAGGCGGGAGAAGTGGAGGGCCGAATGTATCCCTGTCTCAAAGATTTGGCTATGTAAGTCTCCATAGCTTTTCTCTCCTCTTGAGACAAAGGATACACGTGGCTCCGTGGGAGCGCTGCTCCTGCCTGGAGATCAATCGCACAATCCCCCTGTCTATGAGGAGGCAACTGCGTCGCCCTAGTTTTACTAAACACGAGAGCTAAATCCCCATATTCAGGCGGAATGTGCAGTGCGGGCACTTGGTTTGGACTTTCCACCGAAGTCGCCCCCACGGAAACACCCAGACATCGCCCCTCGCACTGAGCAGACCACCCATCGAGAGCCCTCTGTTGCCACGAAATAGCAGGGTTATGGGTGCTTAACCAGGCAATTCCCAGCACCACTGGGTACGCAGGAGAGTCGATCAGATACAGCTGTATAGTCTCTTCATGACCCCCCTGCGCACACATCCTAAGTGGTGCTGTGATCTCCCTAATCAACCCCGACCCCAACGGGCGGCTATCTAAGGCATGAACGGGAAAAGGTTTGTCAACAGGTAGGAGAGGGATCCCTAAATCTAAACAAAACTTCCGATCAACAAAATTCCCAGCTGCGCCTGAATCTACTAGCGCCTTATGCTGGGAATGAGGTGCAACCTGTGGAAAACACACAGGTATACAAAAGTGCGCAACAGAAAGCTCTGGGTAAGTGGGACGTCTACTCACCTGGGAAGCCCCCCCAGTGCGTGGCCTGTTGTCTTCTCCCCCGGAGAACCCTCCCCAGCACCTGGCCGCAGTGTGCCCTCCACGACTGCACTTGGTGCAAGAGACAGGCCCCCTCGGGCTCCTCCTCCTCCTTTCTCTAGCGCCGGCACCCCCGAGCTCCATAGGGCTCGGCTCGGAGGTGCCGGAGGGCGGAATGGACGGACCCTCATCGGGACGTCCACGGGTGGCCAGCAGGGTGTCCAGACGGATGGACATATCGACCAACTGGTCGAAGGTGAGATGGGTATCCCTGCAGGCCAACTCACGTTGAACGTCCTCCCGTAGGCTACATCGAAAATGGTCGATGAGGGCCCGTTCATTCCACCCTGCGTCCGCCGCTAGAGTCCGGAACTCTAGAGCAAACGCCTGTTCACTCCTCCTCCCCTGTCTTAGGTGGACTAGACGCTGCCCTCAGGTGGATGGTCGAACACGGCCTTGAAGCGGCGGGAGAACTCGGCGTAGGAGATGGTGTCGGCGTCCATCTTCCTCCACTCGGCGTTAGCCCACTCCAACGCCTTGCCCGTGAGACAGGAGATGAGGGCGGAAACGCTCTCGTGTCCCGAGGGCACCGGGTGGACAGTGGCCAGGTAGAGCTCCACCTGCAGGAGGAACCCCTGACACCCGGCAGCTGTTCCGTCATACGCCCTCGGGAGCGAGAGCCGAATCCCCCTGGGTTCCGGACCTGGGACTGGTGGACCGGCCGATGGGGTTGGCAGGGTAGGTGGAGGTGTGGGTACCCCGCTGGCCTCCCATCGGTGCAGGGTGTTGATGACGTCCTGTAGAGCGGTCCCCAGTTGTCGTATCTGGTCATCTTGTCCGCGAACATGCTCCTCGAGCGACTCAGGCGTAACTGCAGATCCTGCTGATTCCATTTTGGTGTGTGATTCTGTCAAGGGGTGCTGAAGGTGGGTGTGGTGCATGATTCAAGCGCAGGACGCAGAAGCTCAGTCCAAAAGACTTTAGTGCAATATTCACGTAGAAAATAAGCACAATAAGCCCGAAGGCGAAATAACGGCGCACACAGGCGTCAAACAAACGGCGCACTAACATGTGCGAAAAACCTCTCCAAAACACTGGAGGGAAGTACGTAGCTCCAACACAAAACAGAAGAGCAATCACACACAAAGACAAACACACACAACGAGAACTAAATAGGACACTAACGAGGACTAACAAGACACAGGTGTACAACATCAAGACAAAACCAAACGAACATGAAACATAGATCGGTGGCAGCTAGTACTCCGGGGACGACGACCGCCGAAGCCTGCCCGAACCAGGAGGAGGAGCAGCCTCGGCCGAAACCGTGACACTTAACAGCACTATCAACAAGGCAGGTCCTAAAGGCTCTAGTTTTGTCGCACCTGGACTACTGTTCAGTCGTGTGGTCAGGTGCCACAAAGAGGGGCTTAGGAAAATTGCAATTGGCTCAGAACAGGGCAGCACGGCTGGCCCTTGGATGTACACAGAGAGCAAACATTAATAATATGCATGTCAATCTCTCCTGGCTCAAAGTAGAGGAGAGATTGACTTCATCACTGCTTGTATGTGTGAGAGGTTTTGACATGTTGGAAGCACCGAGCTGTCTGTTTAAACGACTAGCACACAGCTCAGACCCATGCATACCCCACAAGACATGCCACCAGAGGTCTCTTCACAGTCCCCAAGTCCAGAACAGACTATGGTACTACATAGAGCCATGACTACATGGAACTCTATTCCACATCAGGTAACTGATGCAAGCAGTAGAATCAGATTTTAAAAACAGATAAAAATACACGTTATCGAACAGCGGGGACTGTGAAGCAACACAAACATAGGCACAGACACATGCATACACACTCATGATAACATACGCACTATACACACACGTACACATGGATTTTTTGTTGTAGATATGTGGTAGTGGAGTATGGGCCTGAGGGCACACACTTAGTAATTAATGTATTGTAATGTTTTTAAAATTGTATAACTGCCTTAATTTTGCAGGACCCCAGGAAGAATAGCTGCTGCCTTGGCAGCAGCTAATGGGGATCCATAATAAATACAAATGGCATCCATTTTGGATTTGCAATAAAGTAAAATGACACCAAAATAGTCTAAATGGGCATAGATATATAACACAACATTGAAAATAGTCTTCTATCACAGTTTTTTAAAACATTTATAGGTGCCTAAACATCCAAGTTTCAAGTTTTATTAGTCGTATGTACAGGATACGGTACATAATAATTTTATTTATTTTATTTTTTATTTCACCTTTATTTAACCAGGTAAGCCAGTTGAGAACAGGTTCTCATTTACAAATGCGACCTGGCCAAGATAAAGCAAAGCAGTGCAATAAAAACAACACAGAGTTACATATGGGGTAAAAAAAACATAAAGTCAAAAATACAACAGAAAATATATATACAGTGTGTGCAAATGTAGCAAGTTATGGAGGTAAGGCAATAAATAGGCTATAGTGCAAAATAATTACAATAGTATTAACACTGGAATGCTAGATGTGCAAGAGATTATGTGCAAATAGAGATACTGGGGTGCAAAAGAGCAAAATAAATAACAATATAGGGATGAGGTAGTTGGGTGGGCTAATTTCAGATGGGCTGTGTACAGGTGCAGTGATCGGTAAGGTGCTCTGACAACGGATGCTTAAAGTTAGTGAGGGAGATAAGAGTCTCCAGCTTCAGAGATTTTTGCAATTCGTTCCAGTCATTGGCAGCAGAGAACTGGAAGGAATGGCGGCCAAAGGAGGTGTTGGCTTTGGGAATGACCAGTGAGATATACCTGCTGGAGCGCAGACTACGGGTGGGTACTGCTATGGTGACCAATGAGCTAAGATAAGGCGGGGATTTGCCTAGCAGTGATTTATAGATGGCCTGGAGCCAGTGGGTTTGACGACGAACATGTAGTGAGGACCAGCCAACAAGAGCGTACAGGTCACAGTGGTGGGTAGTGTATGGGGCTTTGGAGACAAAACGGATGGCACTGTGATAGACTACATCCAATTTGCTGAGTAGAGTGTTGGAGGCTATTTTGTAAATGACATCGCCGAAGTCAAGGATCGGTAGGATAGTCAGTTTTACGAGGGCATGTTTGGCAGCATGAGTGAAGGAGGCTTTGTTGCGAAATAGGAAGCCGATTCTAGATTTAACTTTGGATTGGAGATTCTTTATGTGAGTCTGGAAGGAGAGTTTACAGTCTAACCAGACACCTAGGTATTTGTAGTTGTCCACATACTCTAGGTCAGACCCGTCGAGAGTGGTGATTCTAGTCGGGTGGGCGGGTGCCAGCAGCGTTCGATTGAAAAGCATGCACTTAGTTTTACTAGTGTTTAAAAGCAGTTGGAGGCTACTGAAGGAGTGTTGTATGGCATTGAAGCTCGTTTGGAGGTTTGTTAACACAGTGTCCAATGAAGGGCCAGATGTATACAAAATGGTGTCGTCTGCGTAGAGGTGGATCTGAGAGTCACCAGCAGCAAGAGCGACATCATTGATATACACGGAGAAAAGTGTCGGCCCAAGAATTGAACCCTGTGGCACCCCCATAGAGACTGCCATAGGTCCAGACAACAGGCCCTCCGATTTGACACACTGAACTCTATCTGAGAAGTAGTTGGTGAACCAGGCGAGGCAGTCATTTGAGAAACCAAGGCTATTTAGTCTGCCAATAAGAATGCGGTGGTTGACAGAGTTGAAAGCCTTGGCCAGGTCGATGAAGACGGCTGCACAGTACTGTCTATTATCAATCGCGGTTATAATATCGTTTAGGACCTTGAGCGTGGCTGAAGTGCACCCATGACCAGCTCGGAAACCGGATTGCATAGCGGAGAAGGTACGGTGGGATTCGAAATGGTCGGTGATCTGTTTGTTAACTTGGCTTTCAAATACTTTCGAAAGGCAGGGCAGGATGGATATAGGTCTGTAGCAGTTTGGATCTAGAGTGTCACCCCCTTTGAAGAGGGGGATGACCGCGGCAGCTTTCCAATCTCTGGGGATCTCAGACGTTATGAAAGAGAGGTTGAACAGACTAGTAATAGGGGTTGCGACAATTTCGGCGGCTAGTTTTAGAAAGAAAGGGTCCAGATTGTCTAGCCCAGCTGATTTGTAGGGGTCCAGATTTTGCAGCGCTTTCAAAACATCAGCTGTCTGAATTTGTGTGAAGGAGAAGCGGGGGGGGGGGGCATGGGCAAGTTGCAGCGGAGGGTGCAGAGTTGGTGGCCGGGGTAGTGGTAGCCAGATGGAAAGCATGGCCAGCTGTAGCAAAATGCTTGTTGAAATTCTCGATTATTGTAGATTTATCGGTGGTGATAGTGTTTCCTAGCCTCAGTGCAGTGGGCAACTGGGAGGAAGTGCTCTTATTCTCCATGGACTTTACAGTGTCCCAAAACTTTTTGGAGTTAGTGCTACAGGATGCAAATTTCTGTTTGAAAAAGTTAGCCTTTGCTTTCCTGACTGCTTGTGTATATTGGTTCCTAACTTCCCTGAAAAGTTGGGCTATTTGATGCTAATGCAGTACGCCACAGGATGTTTTTGTGCTGGTCAAGGGAAGTCAAGTCTGAGGAGAACCAGGGGCTATATCGGTTCTTAGTTCTGTATTTTTTGAATGGGGCATGTTTATTTAAGATTGAGAGGAAATTACTTTTAAGGAACAACCAGGCATCCTCTACTGACGGAATGAGATCTATATCCATCCAGGATACCTGGGCCAGGTCAATTAGGAAGGCCTGCTCGCTAAAGTGTTTTAGGGAGCGTTTGACAGTGATGAGGGGTGGTCGTTTGACCGCGGACCCGTTACGGACGCAGGCAATAAGGCAGTGATCGCTGAGATCCTGGTTGAAGACAGCTGAGGTGTATTTAGAGGGTATGTTAGTCAGGATGATATCTATGAGGGTACCCATGTTTACGGATTTAGGGTTGTACCTGGTAGGTTCGTTGATAATTTGCGTGAGGTTGAGGGCATCTAGTTTGGATTGTAGGATGGCCGGGGTATTAAGCATATCCCAATTTAGGTCACCAAGCAGTACAAACTCTGAGGATAAATGGGGGGCAATCAATTCACATATGGTGTCCAGGGCACAGCTGGGGGCTGAGGGGGGTCTGTAGCAAGCGGCAACAGTGAGAGACTTATTTCTGGAAAAGTGGATTTTTAGAAGTATAAGCTCAAACTGTTTGGGCACAGACCTGGATAGTATGATAGAGCTCTGCAGGCTATCTCTACAGTAGATTGCAACTCCACCCCCTTTGGCAGTTCTATCTAGACGGAAAATGTTATAGTTGGGGATGGAAATTTCAGAATTTTTGGTGGCCTTCCTGAGCCAGGATTCAGACACTGCTAGAACATCAGGGTTGGCGGAGTGTGCTAACGCAGTGAATAACTCAAACTTAGGAAGTAGACTTCTGATATTTACGTGCAAGAAACCAAGACTTTTGCGATTACAGAAGTCAGCAAATGATAGCGCCTGGGGAGTAGGAGTGATACTGAGGGCTGCAGGGCCTGGGTTAGCCTCTACATCACCAGAGGAACAGAGGAGGACTAGAATAAGGATACGGCTAAAGGCTTTAAGAACTGGTCTTCTAGTGTGTTGGGTACATAGAATAAAGGGGGCAGATTTCCGGGTGTTGTAGAAAAGATTCAGGGCATTATGTACAGACAAGGATATGGAAGGATATGAGTAAAGTGGAGGTAAACCTAAGCGTTGGGTAACAATGAAAGAGATAGCATCACTGGAGGCATCAATTGAGTCGGTCTCCGCGTGTATGGGGGGTGGGACAAAGGAGCTATCTAAGGCAGGTTTAGCTGGGCTGGGGGGGGATCTACAGTGAAATAGTACAATTAGAAATAACCGAAACAACAATAAGCTAACCATGTTTGGGCTGAGGCTAAACATAAACAGGATGTAGTACCGTAAAAAGGAACAGTCCAGCAGACATCAGCTGTATAGCTGAGTTATCATAAGGTCCGGTGAACAGCAATAGGATAGTTCGGAGGCTGCTAAAGCACTAGCGAGTAAGAGGCCACTGCTAGCGTGTGCTAGCGGGCCGGGGCTAGCAGATGGAATCTTCGTGGTCGACGTCGTAACCACATCAGACGATTTCGTCGGCAGACCAGTCGTGTAGGATCGGCGGGGCTCCGTGTCAACACTAGGTGGTCCCGTCCGGTTGACAGAGAGGTAGATAGCCGGGAGATGGGCCTAGCTCAGGATGATTAGCCAGACCACAGCGTCCATTTTGTTGCAGCTAGCTGGTAGCGATGAATCCGGAGTTAAAGGTCCAGTGATTCAGTGATTCCGGCAGAAAAACTGATATGTTCTGGGTCGATAACGCGCTGTGCAGACTGGCCGAATATCCGGTGATTAATGTCCAGTGATTAAATTAATCCCGCAGAAAAAAAAAATCCAATGTTCTGGGTGAAATACCGCTAACTGTGGCTAATAGCAAGTAGCTAGTTAGCTGGCTAGCTAACTAGCTACATAATAATATAATATAATATGCCATTATGTACAGGATACGGTACATAATATAATAATATAATATGCCATTTAGCAGACGCTTTTATCCAAAGCGACTTACAGTCATGCATGCATAAATTTTTACGTATGGGTGGTCCCGGGGATCGAACCCACTATCCTGGCGTTACAAGTTTCATGCTCTACCAATTGAGCTACAGAGGACCTCATGCCGTCCAACGAAATGCTTAGTTGCAGTTTCCTTTTCGACAATGCAAGAACAATTAGAAATAATAAAAGTTAAGAATACGAACATAAAGTAAATGGCTCAGTAGAGTAGAATAAACATTTGAGTGTGTGGTGTCCTTGATGATGCTACGGGACTTCCTCGGGGACCGTTTCAAGTAGATGTCCTGGATGGGTGGGAACACGGCCCCAGTGATGTACAGGGCCATTTTTACCACCTGCTGGAGGGCCTCGCCTTCGTGGATGGAACAATTTCTGTACCAGACCGTGATGCAACTGGTCAGGACGCTCTTGATGGTGTAGCGGTAGTATTTGGAGAGGACCCGGGGTGGCATGCCAAATTTCTTAGGGTGAAGGGGATCCGGGGACCCCCCAGATCATTTCTATGTAGAAGGACTGAGAAGCTCAGTACTGGTGACTTTTTAAAAGGACATTTTACTCCAAAATGAATGAAAATAAAATGATGCTGACACCATCTAAAATATAATTTCCACCTCCAGAAATGAGCACAATAACATATTGGTAAAATTATTTGGTAAAATTATTTTTTACATTTTGGACCATGCATATAGCCTATCCATAGGATGGTCATTTACATTTACATTTTAGTCATTTAGTCATTTACAGTTAGTGAGTGCATACATTTTTCAGACTGAACAAGACACTTTCTGCATGCATACAATACAATGCTGGTCATGGTCCATATTACCAGGTATGCTATTATCAATAAGCATTTTCACCTGTAGCCCAACTGATGCAGCATAGTTGTTATAAATAAATAGGCTTAAGCATGGGGTTGTCTATCTGCATGTACCCCATTGGGCTAATCATTAGCTAGATCCCAAATGTAATATTTTAACTAGTTAGGAGTCCGGCAAATTTTCACTCGAATTGCGGAGCAGTAACATGCTTAACCATGATGCTGCTAAAAACGCTGGGTTTAAAATGGTGCAGTTCGCGCATATTTAGAAGTTGAGAAAAATAAATAAAGTGGAAATGGAAAGCTGGAAAACCGCCTTTTTTAACGAAGGCCATTTAACTGCTGTTTTCCCGCGATTGCAAGAACTGTTGTGCAGTGACTGCTTGTCTGAATGCAGGTTTCCCTCCCTATGGCACTCATAACTTGAATGCGCCTTGAGAGGAATATTTCTCTAGCATCGACAGTGGTGGAAAAAGTACTCAGTTGTCATCCTTGAGTAATAGTAAAGAAACCTTAACAGAAAATTACTCAAGTAAAAGTGACTCGAGTAAAAGTATCTGGTTTTAAATGTACTTAAGTACAGTGATGAAAAAAGTACTCAATTGTCATACTTAAAGTAAACGCTATACATCAAATTTCTTGTATTAAACAAACCAGACGACACAATTTTATTTATTTTTATTTACGGACTGCCAGGGGGCACACTCCGCCAGATCAGAGGCAGTAGTGATGACAACGTGTTATATTGATTCAAAATGTAACAGGTACTTTTGGGTGTCATGAAAAATGTATGGGAGTAAAAAGTACATATTTTCTTTAGAAATGTAGTGGAGTAAAAGTAAAAGTTGTCAAAAATATAAATAGTAAAGTACAGATACCCCCAAAAACTACTTAAGTAGTACTTACTTTACACCACTGCGCATAGAACACACAACAACAAGCCTACTAGGTAAATATATAAACTATTCTACTATGGGGTTGTCGGATTTTTCTATTCATTACTCGTTTTGTTTGCAAAAGTAAATGTGGACTGTTCCAGCATCTTCAAAGTGCACCTTTACAGATTTTATTTTTTTGGTATGGCAGCAATGATTTTGCTGTGGCGCAGCGCCACAGTTAAATGAGTGCAGTAGAAACACTGGAGCATACAATGTGTTACGCTTGTCTCCGAGGCAGGCTTCGGTTCGGTGTCTATTCAATGGTATTGCGGCAGCCACATTGGATTTTAGCCGCCATATTGGATTTGTGGCAAAATCCAGGTTGGCCCAAAAACTTAATCGCAAGAGTAGGGGATAGACAAGCATAATCCACTGAGAAACCTTTGACTGGACATAATGTCTGTCTTTTTGGTACTGCAGGCCCAGTCTATAAAAATAGGATTTCCAGTTTGCATTATAGGTGGATCTGATTATTTAATCTGCTATTTCCCAGGTAACTCCATTTATATCTGCTAACTGTACCCTCAGTATTTTGTAGGACTTCCAACAGGGGAACAGTACATCAAAATGTATACATCATGTCGTGGTCCTCTGTAGCTCAACTGGTAGAGCACGGTGCTTGTAACGCCAAGGTAGTGGGTTCGATCCCCGGGACCACCCATACACAAAAATGTATGCACGCATGACTGTAAGTCGCTTTGGATAAAAGCGTCTGCTAAATGGCATATTATTATTATTATTATTATTTATGTCCAGTCCAAGTGAGAACTATAGCCCACCACAGTACATCCTCCCGCCCAGCTGTCATCAATGACTGGGTTGCAGGTTGAAATCCTATATATTGTACATTCAGTGCTGCAGGGTTTTGTTCACAAGCCAGAAGGATTTGGAATGTTCCACAATGGTTTCAAAATATTTTGTTTGATTACCTGGATGGTTGATCAGCCACTGTTTCAGTTTTAAGGGTGTAACACCTAAATGTATCCGAATTTGGTAAATTATGGTTTACAAGTTGCAACAGGGAGAAAGCATCTAGCACAGAATCAGAGAAAATGCCTAACTAGCCTTCTCTAAGCAGGCCCTTTTATCTTAACCTGATAACACCGCTGTTCTATAATCAACAAATGGTTGTAGAAACTTGGAGGAAAATCCAAATAAGGTAGTGACCCTCATCACCTGCTACAAAGTTATAAACATCAGCTGTTACATAGTTATAAAACCATAATAAAGGAATGACAGAAATCAAAGGATCATCAGTTCTTAATCACATCAAACAGTAGTAATCACATCAAACAGTAGTCCTTAACGTATCAACTAATAGTGCTAACATACCGTTTCCCCCTTTCCATGGGAAAGTATGTGTCAGTGTCCTGCTCCTACTCACACCGGGCTCATAAATGGTTCACAGTATATGATCAATACAACAGTGAAAATAATCAGAACTCAAATACAGAAAACCAAGGGCGTGATGCACCCCAAAATCTGAGGGGGCACAAAATACGTGAGGATGGCTAAGGGGTGGTCCGGAGGGGGGCCTAGGTTGGAGAATTTTGCTTTTTTCAAAAACCTGAAACAGCTTTTTCCTGCAATCTAGAGCCATAATCATTGTGCTTAATTCTATGTCAAAAATGTATATTTTTCAGCATATCTAAGCACACCTCTTGAGCTGTCTGTATCCTCCTGACTGGTGGTTCTTATTTTAAATAAACTAAATATGCTTCTCTGCATCTCTGCTAAAATCTCGGTAAAGGATTGAAAGGAATGTGAGTCTTATTCAGTACATTTAGTTATTGCTTGCTTTTCTAAAGTTTACCAACCTTTTCAGCAGGCATGCCAGCTAAGACAGTTAGACAAGCTAGCTACTCTAACTTGATTGATAGCCTGAAATGGCTTATTGGTAGCTAGTTATGAGGTTGGGAGATTGGGAACCTGTCTGGGCTAGGTAAAGCCAAATTGCTAGGTGGCTAGTAGTATTAGAGAGAAACAATAACAACACAAACATTAAAACAGGACAAATCTGAGGGGGCATGTGCCCCTGTGCCCCCTATGGGCATGACACCTCTGCAGCAAACAATTAACAACATTATTTCCCACTTGACTACCACCTGAGATTGACACATTTCATTTCCAAAGGGGGTCTTTCCAAGTGATGTGGCCTAATTGCTACAGTCAAATACAGTTGTGATAACATTTATTCCCACATACATGTATTACAGATGTATTCTTAAAGTGTGAATCATTGTTCCTTTCCCACATTTCTGGTGGCAAACATATCAAAAAATACACACTGCCATAGATAACCTTCTGTAAATTTATTTCACTTTCAGGTTCCAAATCCTCACCTCTTGTCACGCCCTGACCTAGAGAACTGTTGTTGGTTGGGTCAGGGTGTGAGTTCAGTTTGAGATCTATGTTATTGTATTTCTATGTTGGAGTCTAGTATTTGTATTTCTATGTTTGGCCGGGTGTGATTCCCAATCAGAGGCAGCTGTCGCTCGTTGTCTCTGATTGGGGATCATACTTAAGTAGCCTGGTTGCGTACCTTAGTTGTGGGATCTTGTTTGTGTTCTGGTTTGGCTTGTTGTGAGTATAGCCCATAGGACTTCACGTTTCGTTGCGTTTGTTGTTTTGTCGAGTGTTTATCTTCATTAATAAATATGTACGCATACCACGCTGCACCTTAGTCTGACCCGTCTCTCAACGATCGTGACACCTCTACCATCTGCTTCTCTTTAACATACAGAGAAATAAGGAACCAGATGTGAAGTGCATTGAGTGTCATGAGAAAAAGCATTATTTAGAGATAATAGAACTTCCTAGGTTTAATCTAAAACATGTGTACTTTATTCTAACAGAACACATTCACTGTGCCTTACTCAAAAGTATGCCCATGTCCAAAAAGGAAAACTGTATAAAATTAGCTATGTAATGTCTTGTCAATAGCTCTGGGGGAGAAACTTATGCTAAGTATGTCTGGGTCAAAATTATCATCTCCAAAGAGGAGACATTTCAATTGAAGGGCACCATTTCTTCTATAACACCACCAAAATCTGAACCAAATCCTGTCTAAAAAATTATAAACATCAAATATACAGTCGTGGTCAAAAGTTTTGAGAATGACAAGTATTGGTCTTCACAAAGTTTGCTGCTTCAGTGTTATGAGATATTTTTGTCAGATGTTACTATGGTATACTGAAGTATAATTACAAGCATTCCATAAGTGTCAAAGGCTTTTACTGACAATTACATTAAGTTTATGCAAAGAGTCAATATTTGCAGTGTTGACCCTTATTTTTCAAGACCTCTGCAATCTGCCCTGGCATGCTGTCAATTAACTTCTGGGCCACATCCTGACTGATGGCAGCCAATTCTTGCATAATCAATGCTTGGAGTTTGTCAGAATTTGTGGGGTTTTGTTTGTCCACCCGCCTCTTGACGATCGACCACAAGTTCTCAATGGGATTAAGGTCTGGGGAGTTTCCTGGCCATGGACCCAAAATGTCGATGTTTTGTTCCCAGAGCCACTTAGGTATCACTTTTGCCTTATGGCAAGGTTCTCCATCATGCTGGAAAAGGCATTGGTCATCACCAAACTGTTCTTGGATGGTTGGGAGAAGTTGCTCTCGGAGGATGTGTTGGTACCATTCTTTATTCATGGCTGTGTTCTTAGCCAAAAATGTGAGTCAGCCCACTCCCTTGGCTGAGAAGCAACCCCACACATGAATGGTCTCAGGATGCTTTACTGTTGGCATGACACAGGACTGATGGTAGCGCTCACCTTGTCTTCTCCGGACAAGGTGTTTTCCGGATGCCCCAAACAATCGGAAAGGGGATTCATCAGAGAAAATGACTTTACCCAAGTCCTCAGCAGTCCAATCCCTGTACCTTTTGCAGAATATCAGTCTGTCCCTGATGTTTTTCCTGGAGAGAAGTGGCTTCTTTGCTGCCCTTCTTGACACCAGGCCCTCCTCCAAAAGTCTTCGCTTCACTGTGCATGCAGATGCACTAACACCTGCCTGATGCCATTCCTGAGCAAGCTCCGCGCTGGTGTTGCCCCAATCCCGCAGCTGAATCAACTTTAGGAGACGGTCCTGGCGCTTGCTGGACTTTCTTGGGCGCCCTGACGCCTTCTTCACAACAATTGAACCTCTCTCCTTGAAGTTCTTGATGATCCGATAAATTGTTGATTTAGGTGCAATCTTACTAGCAGCAATATCCTTGCTTGTGAAGCCCTTTTTGTGCAAAGCAATGACGATGGCACGTGTTTCCTTGCAGGTAACCATGGTTAACAGAGGAAGAACAATGATTTCAAGCACCACTCTCCTTTTAAAGCTTCTGTTATTCTAACTTAATCAGCATGACAGAGTGATCTCCAGCCTTGTCCTCGTCAACACTCTCACCTGTGTTAACGAGAGAATCACTGACATGATGGCAGCTGGTCCTTTTGTGGCAGGGCTGAAATGCAGTGGAAATGTTTTTTTGGGGATTGAGTTCATTTTCATGGCAAAGAGGGACTTTGCAATTAATTGCAATTCATCTGATCACTCTTCATGACATTCTGGAGTATATGCAAATTTCCATCATTATTATTAAAACTGAGGCAGCAGACTTTGTGAAAATTAGTATTTGTGTCATTCTCAAAACTTTTGACCACAACTGTACACTACCGGTCAAACGTTTTAGAACACCTACTCATTCAAGAGTATTTTTATTTTTACTATTTTCTACATTGCAGAATAATAGTGAAGACATCAAAACTATGAAATAACACAAATGGAATCATGTAGTAACCAAAAAAGTGATAAACAAATCATAATATATGTTATATTTGAGATTCTTCAAAAAGCTACCCTTTGCTTTGATGACAACTTTGCACACTCTTGGCATTCTCTCAACCAGCTTCATGAGGTAGTCACTTAGAATGCCTTTCAATGAATAGGTGTGCCTTCTTAAAAGTTAATTTGTGGAATGTATTTCCTTTTTAATGCGTTTGAGCCAATCAGTTGTGTTGTGACAAGGTAGGGGGGTATACAGAAGATAGCCCTATTTGGTAAAAGACCAAGTCCATATTATGGCAAGAACAGCTCAAATAAGCAAAGAGAAACGACAGTCCATCATTACTTTAAGACATGAAGGTTAGTCAATATGGAACATTTCAAGACCTTTGAAAGTTTCTTCAAGTGCAGTTGCAAAAAACATCAAGCGCTATGATGAAACTGGCCCTCATGAGGACCGCCACAGGAATGGAAGACCCAGAGTTACCTCTGCTGCAGAGGATAACTTCATTAGAGTTACCAGCCTCAGAAATTGCAGCCCAAATAAATGCTTCACAGAGTTCAAGTAACAGACACATCTCAACATCAACTGTTCAGAGGTCACTGTGTGAATCAGGCCTTCTCGAAATGCTGCAATGAAAACACTACTATAGGACACCAATAAGAAGAAGAGACTTGCTTGGGCCAAGAAACACGAGCAATGGACATTAGACCGAAATGTGTCCTTTGGTCTGGAGTCCAAATTGGAGACTTTTGGTTCCAACCGCCATGTATTTGTGAGACGCAGTGTGTGTGAACGGATGATCTCCGCATGTGTATTTCCCACCTTAAACCATGGAGGAGGTGTTATGGCGTCGGGGAGCTTTACTGGTGACGCTGTCTGTGATTTATTTAGAATTCAAGGCACACTTAACCAGCATGGCTACCACAGCATTCTGCAGCGATACGCCATCCCATCTGGTTTGAGCTTAGTGGGACTATCATTTGTTTTTCAACAGGACAATGACCCAACACACCTCCAGGCTGTGTAAGGGCTATTTTACCAAGAAGGAGAGCGATGAAGTGCTGCACAATCCCCCGACCTCAACTAAATTGAGATGGTTTGGGATGAGTCACACCGCAGAGTGAAGGAAAAGCAGCCAACAAGTGCTCAGCATATGTGGGAACTCCTTCAAGACTGTTGGAAAAGCATTCCAGGTGAAGCTGGTTGAGAGAATGTCAAGAGTGTGCAAAGCTGTCATCAAGGCAAAGGGTGGCTATTTGAAGAATTTTAAATATAAAATATATTTTGATTTGTTTAACACTTTTGTTTACTACATGATTCCATATGTGTTATTCCATAGTTTTGATGTCTTCACTATTATTCTACAATGTAGAAAATAGTAAAAATAAAGAAAAAACTTTGAATGAGTAGGTGTTCTAAAACTTTTGACCTGTTGTGTAAGTCATCATCATCCCCATTGTAAACATCAGACCAACAGTCTGTTCCATTTGATCCAGGCAAATCGAGACACTCTGGTGAGGGACAATATGTTGTCTTGAAAAAATAAATAAATTACACTGTAGGCCTACCGGTCTTGTCATGACACTCCCATGAGACTGAGCCACTGATTGGAAGCATAGGACGCCAGAACAGTTTTTCTACCTATCTATTGGCCTTTCATCCTAAACTTCAGGTAGGGAGAGTTGGTCTACGCCTATGAGTTTTGCAGATAATATGTTTTTCCTGTTTTCTGTGTCTGAGGAATACAACTGACAGACACCCCCACGTCCACACCCCACTCTAGTCACACACACACAGACTCCCCCCAGTCAATTCAAGGACTCAATTGGCGCCATGGATAAATTCTATAAGGTAAACTAGAAGCGAAAAAATGACGTTGGAAACTTCCCTAATTACAAAAACACGTGATCACTTTGACAGAGGAGAGACTTGCGTGTGCTCTGATTGTGTCCTTCCGCTGCCAACAAAATAACTAGCTAGCCGACTACAAAAAACGTAAATCAGAAAAACGTACACCGTAAATCTTATGCAATGAAATAGCTATTCTGAGAATTCAAAATATATTTATTTGATTGAAAGAAACAGTTTTTTTCATTATTTCTAGAACTATATATGTGCGGCGGTAGGATATATATTTTAAACCTATCCTCCTCTACATAATTGTTTCCCCCCTCCGTTGGAAGCCATGATGGAAGCTTAAGAGAAACACGAAAAGAAGATGATTACCTGGACGTATCTGTCAGACGTATCTGTGCAGATATTTGGTCTTTGTATAGCCAATATAAATGCACGGTGGAGCCTGTCACTTTTTCGCGTGTATTTTGGCAATTAATCGACGAAGATGTTGATTCGCTAGGAGTTTTTTTTTTTTTTTTTGTAAGTGGGTAGCTATTGCTGCTAACTAGATGGCTAGCTAAGTCTGAGTGGATATGGTAGCTAGCTACTGCTGGGCTTTCCGAGGGCTGGTCTTCAAATTCGAGCGAGCGCCGGAGAGTTCTCTCACTGCGGCTTCGGTAGATCAAGAGGTTCGGACCGTCTCTTATACCTTATGGTTAGGCGGGAGGAGAATTGTATGTATTTTTCAGGGGGGAGTTGCAAGACAAATTCCAGGATTGGGAAAGTTGGGCCTGTGCGGAGGAGCAGAACAAGGCCAGTCTCTATGATCCAGAGAAGAAGCCATTCTAGCTAGCTAACGCGTTAATCCTACTCACGACAACGAGCACTGCTAGCTTTGAAGCCTGTCTCACTGCGAGGAAGGAGCTGCAAAATCAAAAGGGCAAAGGGCGATCGAGAGGCAAAGCCATTGCAAGCCGAAGCAAAAGCAACGATAACTAGCTAACTTTTCATAATTTGAAACCCACAGAGACTCCTGTCACTTGCTAGTTAGCTACAATGGCTGCGATAATAAAAGAAATGGTCAGCCGGAACAAAAGGAGATACCAGGAGGATGGGTTCGACTTGGACTTAACTTGTATCCTTTTCTTAACTAACGTTAACGTTAGTTTATCATACAGTATACATAACGTTACTGTTGTCAATTGAAAGTCGATGATTGCTAACTAACGTTAAGGTAGCTAGCTGGCTAATGTTTGCTAGCTTATTTATAAAACAGAATAGAAAGCATGTTTGAAAGGTGGTGTGGATCTGTCAAATGAGCACGCAGAAATGTCAGCAGCAAGTATGACATCCAGTAGGTAGTTACCCAAACTGGTTAGCTAGCTAGTCCTACCAACTAGTTAGTTAGCAGTTAGTTGTCATTATCAGTAAACGTTAGCTAGCTAAGTTGTGTAACGAGTAGCCATTAGCCAACACATTATTTGACCAATTTAGCTAGCTAGTTAGCTAACTAGGTTCAGGTTACCCCATTCATAGAAGCGAACTACTTAGCGCCTATTCAGGAGCTTCTTTACCGGGTGAGTTTTGTTAAGAGCCTCGACGCTCGGTCTGAAAGTTAACATCTATCGCTTTCGGTACCGTTTTTGGAATGATAAGGAACGTATCTTTCATATCTGCGATAAATAATTTCCAAAAAACAAAAGGTTAAATTACTACACAACTTTATAAGGGTAATGTTACCACACAACCATATCTCCATGTAACAGCACTTATTTACATTAGACAGGTGGAAGACATAGGCGGCCACCTGTTCGAATTAGCTGTCTAGTGTGCAAGCTTAACTGGAGGCACAGGTAGTGTATGGATCTGTGCAAAACTGCTACAGTAAGTGTATATTTTTTCGCTCACATGAAAGCTAAGGGGCATATCAGCATATTTCGAAAACTGTTTAGAAAGTGATTATTGATGTTTCTAAACGTTAAAACTGTCGGAATTGTAGTTCACATGGAGCCAACCGTGGCCGAATGCAACCCCTGAAAACCCTACATATGGAGAAGGGTTTTCAAGAGCTAGGTTCAGATTAGCAGCCAGTCAATATTACACAATTTAATTGGCTGCAAATTGTCCATCTCTAGAGATGACTACTTTGCCATTAGGTAGCTACTGTAGCTTGCTACAGTAAAACGTGGCTTCTTATTTGACCGTGCAGGGAAGCTGGTTGGCTGCGTTATCAATGTTTTCTTATCTAGCTATGAGGCATCCAACTAAATAGCTAACCTAGCTATTGGCCAGCTAATCAATTGCATACTTGGTTTGCCAACGTGTCGAAGCTGCATTTACACAGGCAGCCCAATTTTGATATTTTGCCCAATTATGGGCAATAGATCAGATTTTGGCTACTTGTGTAAACGCAGCCTGACAGTTCTGGCCCTTTGGCCCAGAGGCCAATTTGATCATGGATTTAATTATTGGACATGTTGGGAAGCAATCAATTGATTGTTTAAGACCGTGCAATGCACTGTTCAAATGTCCTGCTATCCAGATTGAAAGAAACAAAATATGGTCTCATGAATTGGTCAATCATGCAGCTTGTGCTGCTAGCTAGTTGTCAAATGTGATCTAAATTAGGGTAAAGGTAATTTATCTGACAACCTTGGTAAAAAAATATTTGAAAAACACTAGCTAATTCCAAAAGAGCCTCAATGCGTTTGACGTTATCTTTATGCAAATTATTCATTCATTATGCCACATTTTTTATATCTATTTTTCCAATAAATAACAATAAACTTTGTCCAAATATATAAGATAAGATTTCACTTTATTGGTCAGTTGCACACAAGGTTCAACTGAAATTTGACTTCTGCTTTTAACCTAATTGCTGCAGCAAAATCAGGCATTTTTGCTTGCAAATATCACATTCACACTGATACAGCACTGCCTGACATTATTTTAATTGAGAAGATCTTAGGCAATTAACCCAACCCCCTCCGAAATACACACCTACATATACAGGTTTTGGAGCGGTGCGGGGGGCTGTTGTGGGGGGTTAAGTGCCATGCTCAAGGGCACAACGGTAGGCAATGGCATATAGGATTTGATACCAGCAAACCTCCAGTTGCCAGCTCACGTCACAAAATATTTTTCCAGTCGGACCCGGAATCCAAATTGGAAACACTCCGGTTGCTGGCTCACCTCTAACTGCTAGGCTACCTGGCGCCCCACATTCACACTAATAATTTCTAGATGTTAACTTCAGAACATGCACATATATTCTGTCATGTGATGTTTGTGATCTAGGCCTATATCCATTTCGTTAACCCATAGTATTGCGGTGGTGAGGTTGGTAGTCCCTTGCAGCACATCTCAAACCTGGCCCTGATATTGAAGACTAGTTCAAGGGAGTGCACTGCACGGGTGTGTGCTTAGAATCTGCTCGGTATGGTAAAATACCTTTGCGGAGGAAAATGCCGGAGCAATGACTGAAGCCTGTCTTACAAGCTGACAGCAAAGGTCAAGTTGTGACATCTTCTACCTGGTTGTTTTTTTAATGTGTTTTGACACTTGAGTTCAGGTTGGAAATCAGAAGGGGAGATAGGCAAATGGGGGAGAGACTGTCGGAAGGGTGGACACGGGGATTGAACCCTGGTCAAATGACTGAAGTATTGCATTCATTTCATAGTTTTCTATGTTGATATGGATAACGTGCACAATATTTATTTGGAGAAGATTTTTGTGCAATTTAATATTTGCATTGGACATGTTGATTCAGAACAACTTATGCTGAACAAAAATGCAACATGTAAAGTGTTGGTCCCATGTTTCATGAGCTGAAATAAAAGATCCCAGAAATGTTCCATATGCACAAGGCTTATTTATCTCAAATTTTGTGCACAAATTTGTTTACATCTGTTTTAGTGAGCATTTCTCCTTTGCCAAGATAATCCATCCACCTGACAGGTGTGGCATATCAAGAAGCTGATTAAACAGCATGATCATTATACAGGTGCGCCTTGTCCTGGGGACAATAAAATGCCACTCTAAAATGAGCAGTTTTGTCACAACACAATGCCACAGATGTCTCAAGTTTTGAGGGAGCGTGCAATTGGCATGCTGACTGCAGGAATGTCCACCAGAGCTGTTGCCAGATAATCGAATGTTCATTTCACTACCGTAAGCCACCTCCAACATCTTTTTAGATAATTTGGCAGTATGTCCAACCAGTCTCACAACCACAGACCACGTGTATGGCGTGTATTTGCTGATGTCATCATGAACAGAGTGCCCCATGGTGGCAGTAGGGTTATGGTATGGGCAGGCATAAGCTACGGACAACGAACACAATTGCATTTTATCGATGGCAATTTGAATGCACAGCGATACCGTGACGAGATCCTGAGGCCCATTACCATGCCATTCATCCGCTGCCATCACCTCATGTTTCAGCATGATAATGCACAGCTTTATGTTGCAAGGATCTGTACACAATTCCAGGAAGCTGAAAATGTCCCAGTTCTTCCATGGCCTGCATATTCACCAGACATCACCCATTGAGCATGTTTGGGATGCTCTGGATCAACGTGTACAACCGCGTGTTCCAGTTCCCGCCAATATCCAGCAACTTCGCACAGTCATTGAAGAGGAGTGGGACAACATTCCACAGGCCACAATCAACAGCATGATCCACTCTATGCAAAGGAGATGTGTTGTGCTGCATGAGGCAAATGGTGGTCACATCAGATACTGACTTTTTTTTATCCACGCCCCTACTTTTCTTTTTAAGGGTAACTGTGACCAGCCGATGCATATCTCAAATCAATTATTATTGGTCACATACACGTGTTTAGCAGATGTTATTGCGGGTGTAGCGAAATGCTTGTGCTTCTAGCTCTGACAGTGCAGGAATATCTAACAATTTCACAACATATACCCAATACACAGAAATCTAAGTAAGGAATTAAGAGTATATACATATGTGGACGAGCGACGTTAGAGCGGCATGGACTAAGATACAGTAGAATAGTATAGAATACAGTATATACATATGAGATGAGTAATGCAAGATATGTAAACATTATTAAAGTGGCTAGTGATTTATAGTCTATGTCTATAGGCAGCAGCCTCTAATGTGCTAGTGATGGCTGTTTAACAGTCTGATGGCCTTGAGATAGAAGCTGTTTTTCAGTCTCGGTCCCAGCTTTGATGCACCTGTACTCACCTCGCCTTCTCGATGATAGCAGGGTGAACAGGCAGTGGCTCGGGTGGTTGATGTCCTTGATTATCTTTTTGGCCTTCCTGTGACATCGGGTGCTGTAGGTGTCCTGGAGGGTGGGTAGTTTGCCCCCGGTAATGCATTGTGCAGACCGCACCACCCTCTAGAGAGCCTTGCGGTTGCGGGCGGTGCAGTTGCCGTACCAGGCGGTGATACAGCCCGTATTCCTAGTCACGTGAAATCCATGGATTAGGGCCTAATGAAAATATTTCAATTGACTGATTTCCTTATATGAACTGTAACTCAGTAAAATCTTTGAGATTGTTGCATGTTGCGTTTATATTTTTGTTCAGTATAGTTCAGAGGCTAATGGCAGTCCCTCCAGTATTTCAGTGTCTTGTGATATTTGCGGCCAAAAGTGCTCTATTGCTGCATTAATTCAGACATTTTGAATGGCAATTTGGGATGATTGTGTCCATTTTGTCACATGCGCTGACGGGGGGGAAAGTTTGGCTTGACTGAACCATACATTTGATGCAGTAAAAGTTAATTGGTTAAATGCTCTCTTTTTGTAATGCTACGACCTGACAGTTTTATGCGTTAATATTGCAGTGATTACTTTTGTATGCGGTAATTGTGCGGTGATTGTTAAAATTTCTAGCAGTCATAAATATACATGAGTTTGTATTATTATTATTTTTTTTATCAACAATCGTGGGACTGTAATGGCCTGTACACTCCTTTTTTATTTGGGGCGGCAGGTAGCTTAGTGGGTAAGAGCGTTGTGCCAGTAACCGAAAGGTCGCTGGTTCTAATCCCCGAGCCGACTAGGTGAAAAATCTGTCGATGTGCCCTTAAGCAAGGCACTTAACCCTAATTGCTCCTGTAAGTCGCTCTGGATAAGAGCGTCTGCTAAATGACTAAAATGTAAATGTAAATGTAAATCTATGGTGTGGTAGGTGTTTACCCTAATGAACTGGCGATACCTGTGACGGTTTACTGAGGAATTTGTTCAGTTAGCCTACTTGTGTGACTGAGCACATTTTCCCATAGTCTGTGTTGTGGTAGGCTATATAGTATTAAAATGTAGAGAAACCATATTGCTGTAACGTTTTATCGGTTTTGGCATGGTGTCTTAAAGCAATATGGGCTTTTTGCAGTTATGTAATGCAGGATAAGAGTTCTGGGAACAATCCTTAAAGCACCAGTGATCTTGAATCAGCAATGCTGCCTGCGAGTACTCCTCTCTAACCCACCGCCTTTCAATAGCACCCTTTCTTTCTTGCACTTTCTTCTCTGCTCTTACCCACCCTAACACTTCCCATATCATTCGCTCTCTCTTTCCCGCTCCTCTCTTTTTCTCTTTTCCAGTCTCTCCGCATCTACTCTCACTCTTTTTCTGGTGCTCCCAGCCGTGGAGTTGGCTAGAGTAGGGCCCTAGAAAAAATCTGCGTTGAGGATGGAATCCAGACATTAAAACAGAGTTCAACAATATTCAAAATGTATTGTAGGTAATCAAGTAAATGTATTGCACTTATTAGAAATTGCATTAATTTGCCCAAGTTAATCAGAAGACATTAACAAAATGCAACAGTGAAGGGTATTTTCCTGCAACGTTCTGAAACTGCACAGGAATGCCCCTGTCGTGTGTGCGCATGTCTACACTTTGTGTAGCCGTTAGCGATGATGCATATGTCTTCTGGTAGCGATGGAAAGGCTTTCCCAAAAACCTTCTCAATTAAATGTTAACTACAAAGTAGCCTATGCCTACCTGCCAGAATGATATCGTGATTATTTGCATCAGTCCAGTGGCCATTTGTTTTGCAAACTCTGCAATCACATGAGCACTACCGAAACATCGCTAACCAAACAAGTCTCTTGCTGGTGCGCACTTGAAATAAAGGATAACTGCACCCCAAAATCAAAATAGTTTAGCTTTTTTTTCCCAGACCTCAAAAGTGGTCTCTTGGTGTGGTTTAAGCGTTGTTGTGGACTTAAAACATCCAATTTACTTTAATTTACTGGAAAAACGGAAAACTGAAAAAATGGAATTTTGGGGAAAAACTAAACGTAATCAGGCATGAATTAAAACAGATTTTATAGGGCCTTACTAAAGGCAGGACCGCTGAAAACGGCAGAGCGAAAAGGCATGCCTGAAATGCCCGGTTTTTAGAGTAGCTTCCGTCTGGGGTCCCGCATGTGGGTTTCCTCGCAGCTGCAGACTGCCGAGCCCCCTCCCCCCGCGCCCTGGGCTGTAACTACCCCGGGAGCTTTTTAAACACTTAGTCAGAGTGCAATGATTTTGTCAGTAGGACCAGAGGCGGAGGTTGTAACCCAGGTTGTAGCTCCCTGCCATCCAGGACATTATATCATGCAGCATGAAAGGAAGGCCCGAAAAATCGTTAGACTCCAGCCACACAAGCCTAACAGAATGGCTACACGGACTGAGTTTATCCTTGTATGTTATTTACATTTTTGGTCTCTATCCACACTCACAGGACTCTACACACTCACGCACACTGACACTCCAACACACACACATTTATACTGACGCTACACGCGCGCGCACACTCATTCAATCATCATTTACGCTGCTGCTACTCTGTTTATTATATATCCTGATGCCTAGTCACCTTACCGCTATACATATCTACCTCTTATTACTCCAGTATCCCTGCACATTGTAAATATGGTATTGGAACAGACCCTGTATATATCGTCTTACTTTCTCATGTTCTCATTTTAATTTGTTGTGTGTTTGTTCTACCTTCTGTTATTTTTAGTGCTATATTGATTACTGAATTGTTGGGTTTGGCCCTTGCAAGAAAGGCATTTCACTGCTTGTGCACGTGACATTAAAACTTGAAACTTTGTGGTATAGAATGGCCTGCATTTGGTTCCTAATGAGGTTGAGGCATTCATGGAAATTATTGTTCCTGTACGTATAGACGGGCTCATATGCTGAAGGCCACAGGGAAGTAGCTTGGCATTATGCAAATACATAAAATCGCTGCTGGGTTTGATGAATTAATGCAATGTATTGTGTTCCTAAAACCTAGACCTTGAATTTTATGGCCGTAGCTGGAATTTGGTTGATATTGCGCCTATCTTACATAGATACTTTATTTTTGTAATGGTTATCATGTTCTTGCTAGTTACATTAGAATTTTGGCCCAGTTACATTTGATCTTGGCAAATGTGTTAATCGCATTTACAGATATTGCCATAGTATTGTGTTTGTGTGCCTGCACTATGCAGAAATGAGATACAGTTTAAGTGAGTCAAATCGTCACCTTTCTCACCAGAGCCGTCAGTGGTGTGTGTCAAATCTTTAAGACCAGTTTTAAAATGATTTGCGCTCAAATAAGTTCTGCTAGAAACGAAGGAGACAGGGTATCCAATTAGAACTGTTCAGCTTTCTATTTCTGACACTGTGACACATGAAATGTACAAAAAGGGTGTTCTCTTTTGCCAGTGGTTAAAGTGAAAAATCCCACGGCTTATGTTGCATGCAGGCTTTAGAATGTCAGTCACAGGTAGGAGTTAAGATGTGCAATTAACATTTTTTTTGTTGAGATATGACGTTGAAGTTGATAGACATATACAGTGGGGGAAAAAAGTATTTAGTCAGCCACCAATTGTGCAAGTTCTCCCACTTAAAAAGATGAGAGGCCTGTAATTTTCATCATAGGTACACGTCAACTATGCCAGACAAATTGAGAGAAAAAATGCCAGAAATTCACATTGTAGGATTTTTTATAAATTTTTTTGCAAATTATGGTGGAAAATAAGTATTTGGTCACTTACAAACAAGCAAGATTTCTGGCTCTCACAGACCTGTAACTTCTTCTTTAAGAGGCTACTCTGTCCTCCACTTGTTACCTGTATTAATGGCACCTGTTTGAAGTTGTTATCAGTATAAAAAACACCTGTCCACAACCTCAAACAGTCACACTCCAAACTCCACTATGGCCAAGACCAAAGAGCTGTCAAAGGACACCAGAAACAAAATTGTAGACCTGCACCAGGCTGGGAAGACTGAATCTGCAATAGGTAAGCAGCTTGGTTTGAAGAAATCAACTGTGGGAGCAATTATTAGGAAATGGAAGACATACAAGACCACTGATAATCTCCCTCGATCTGGGGCTCCACGCAAGATCTCACCCCGTGGGGTCAAAATGATCACAAGAACGGTGAGCAAAAATCCCAGAACCACACGGGGGGACCTAGTGAATGACCTGCAGAGAGCTGGGACCAAAGTAACAAAGCCTACCATCAGTAACACACTACGCCGCCAGGGACTCAAATCCAGATGTGTCCCCCTGCTTAAGCCAGTACATGTCCAGGCACGTCTGAATTTTGCTAGAGTGCATTTGGATGATCCAGAAGAGGATTGGGAGAATGTCATATGGTCAGATGAAACCAAAATAGAATTTTTTGATAAAAACTCAACTCGTCGTGTTTGGAGGACAAAGAATGCTGAGTTGCATCCAAAGAACACCATACCCACTGTGAAGCATGGGGGTGGAAACATCATGCTTTGGGGCTGTTTTTCTGCAAAGGGACCAGGACGACTGATCCGTGTAAAGGAAAGAATGAATGGGGCCATGTATCGTGAGATTTTGAGTGAAAACCTCCTTCCATCAGCAAGGGCATTGAAGATGAAACGTGGCTGGGTCTTTCAGCATGACAATGATCCCAAACACACCGCCCGGGCAACGAAGGAGTGGCTTCGTAAGAAGCATTTCAAGGTCCTGGAGTGGCCTAGCCAGTCTCCAGATCTCAACCCCATAGAAAATCTTTGGAGGGAGTTGAAAGTCTGTGTTGCCCAGCGACAGCCCCAAAACATCACTGCTCTAGAGGAGATCTGCATGGAGGAATGGGCCAAAATACCAGCAACAGTATGTGAAAACCTTGTGAAGACTTACAGAAAACGTTTGACCTGTGTCATTGCCAACAAAGGGTATATAACAAAGTATTGAGAAACTTTTGTTATTGACCAAATACTTATTTTCCACCATAATTTGCAAATAAATTCATAAAAAATCCTACAATGTGATTTTCTGGGTTTTTCTTTCTCATTTTGTCTATCATAGTTGACGTGTACATATGATGAAAATTACAGGCCTCATCTTTTTAAGTGGGAGAACTTGCACAATTGGTGGCTGACTAAATACTTTTTTTCCCCACTGTACATGCTTATGACATTTTTAATCCAGAGACATATTTTTCAGTAGTTTAAAAACTAAAATCCTTATTAGGTGAAACTGCCACGTCCGTTTGGGATATTACAACAGAGGTTACTGCAAACACCAAACACCATTTTTTATTTTTTTTTTATAAACCTTGCACGCGCAATAGAACAGCAGAATATGTACTGCAACCACTCTGCCTGACGTTCCTCTGCTCTGTTTCATCAACAAAACAAAAATGGCACTGTTTCCCTAAATACGGATTTGAGCTTTAACAATCTTTAATTTGCACACGAGTGTATGGGTTAAGCAGGGCTCCAGACAAACTTTTCCCCCTGGTGGCACTGTAGCCACTCACATTTTCTGTTGATTTGGTCGCACCAAAATTGTTTGCGGCGTCACAAAATAGAAAACAATGAGCAAGCATCTTATAAAGTAATTCACAGTGCTACTGAGATGGTATGATTCAAGAAATGTTGTTTAATCTAAACCAGTGATTGTCAATAATTTTGGGGTTACAATTGCCATATTTTTGCTATATTTTACCCTCAAAATAGGGCTCCAGAATTGCGGATGTCTTTTATTCAATAGAGATTGATTTGCTTATATATTTTGTGTGTAAGCTACAAATAGGCTATCACATAGGCTAATTCATTTGTGACCAATTCACCATCTGAGGAAGTGGAAACTCAAAATGCATTAGCTAGATTTTGCTAGTTAGCCATGTAATTGGTTATGCTAATAGTAAATGTCATGTCCTAAACCTTGCAGCATGCCCAATAATGTCTGTAGAGGGCTATGCATTCACCGCAAATGGCAGATGCGAGCTTCCTAGGGCTGGGTGGTATACTCTATTTTACGATATACCGGTATTGATGCACAGACTGGTTTACTTGACCTTCTATAACGGTATTTAACATCCATTTTTATAATTTACTCTGCTACTTGAGTCATCTCTCTGCTCTCTCTCTCCATGCTGCTTTCCAAACAGACCTAACCCCGCCCCATGTCACTCAAGGAGCGCATTTGTTGTTGCTTGACCACGAGACACTTGCTTTCAGTCTGCATGGTCAATGCAGCGTATGCAACAATGTTGACGACAACGATGCTGTTTCCACTTTGCGTCTCAATATAAATCCACAAGTGTTATCTAATTACACTTAGTTTGTGTTTCTTACATCTGCAAACAGCTAGTTTATTTTCTTAGCAAGTTGTCTAACTCGTGTTAGCCGCTAATGCTAATTCCTTGTTAGCTGGCTAGCTAGCTAATAAAAGTACTGTCAGAGCAAACGTAGCTAGCTATAGAGCCTGATACCAGTGATGGTGTAAGCCTAAATCAGCATGTTGTTTGTGCAACAGTATCTTCTAAACCAAAGAGGATTAGGCAAAGCATGAATGTTACCTACATGAAGTAGCTAAGAGAACATTTAGCAATCATCTTATAAAGTCATTCACTGTGCTACTGAGATGGTATGATAAAACATTTTTTGTTTAATCTAAACCAGTGATTGTCAAGAATTTTGGGGTTACAATTGCCATATTTTTGCTATATTTCACTCTCAAAATAGGGCTCCAGAATTGGGCGGCAGGTAGCTTAGTGGTTAAGAGCGTAGTGCCAGTAACCGAAAGGTCGCTGGTTCTAATCCCCGAGCCGACTAGGTGAAAAATCTGTCTGTGCCCTTGAGCAAGGCACTTAACCCTAATTGCTCCTGTAAGTCGCTCTGGATAAGAGCGTCTGCTAAATGACTAAAATTGAAATGTAATGTAGCCAAAGATTATAGGGTCCACTAGGAAACACTGACCAACACTTTGGTTTAATTAATTGTCATGTCAAACAACACTGTATTCAAAGTGCCCACTATTATATTCAAACTATAGAATTATAATAATCCATCTATTTCCATGATTCCAACATTTCACCCAAGTGTTTTGATCTAAATCGCAAGTCAAATCGCAATTGCAACATTTGGTTAAAAATATGGCCTACATTTATTGCCAGTATTGTGCAGCCCTACGTGGCAGTGTGGAAATGATCTCAAATTAGTTTAAAACAATCAGAATGGAGAAAGACCCCAAGGGTCACGCTGTACTCATAAAGGACATTTAGAATTTGTATTATTTAAAAACATGAAATACCGTGATATGATAGTTTGGCCATATCGCCCTGCCCTAGCGCTTCCTGCGCTCCGCTCTGTAAAGGCTACCAGATACTTCGGTTAAAAACGGTGCTCAAACAGTCAATAATGAGAGTTGAGAAATACATTAAATTCCTACAGAAAGCTTTGAATTTTCTCTCTCCAACAGTCACAACAGTTGTTGCTTTGAAAAAAGTTTTCCCCTACGATTTCATTTTGGGTTGCAGTCAGAACTAGGGCTGTTACGGTGACTGTATTACCGCCACACCGGCAGTCAGGAGTAATGACCGCAGTCAAATTCCATGCGACCGTTGAGTAACGGTAACTAGGCTTCTCCAAAACTGCGCTCTGATGCCTCTGATGGTCATTAGTAGCCTACCAAACTTGCTAATGGCCGGTACTTGGTACTCTATTGTCCCTCTAATCACTCTGACATCAGTGCAAATGCAATCAAATCAAACGCTTCATGAGAGCCCTGGCTTTCAGATTTTGAGCGGAATAGGATCACCTGTTGCACAGCAAGAGCCAGCTCCTCATAGCTGATTGATGCATTAAATAAAATGTGTTCCTATTGCGCAACATTTCTATAGGCAATGCAATTGCATGAGAAAATAGTTTTGATGACCTCTATTAAAAAGATCCCATCAGCTTTCTATTGGCTCTCTATATTTATTTCATCAATCTATACACAATACCCTATAAGGTCAAAGCAAAAACAGGTTTATAGAAAACAGAAATATGAAATTTCATAAATATCCAGACCCTTTACTCAGTACTTTGTTGAAGCACCTTTGGCAGCGATTACAGCCTTGAGTCTTATTGGGTTTGACGATACAAGCTTGGCACACTGTATTTGGGGAGTTTCTCCCATTCTCTGCAGATTCTCTCAAGCTCTGTCAGGTTGGATGGGGAGCGTCACTGCACAGCTATTTTCAGGTCTCTCCAGAGATGTTCGATCAGGTTCAAGTCCGGGCTCTGGCTGGGACAATCAAGGACATTCAGAGACTTGTCCCGAAGCCACTCCTGCGTTGTCTTGGCTGTGTGCTTAGGGTCGTTGTGCTGTGGAAGGTGAAGCTTTGCCCCAGTCCGAGGTCCTGAGCGCTCTGAAGCAGGTTTCAATCAAGGATCTCTCTGTACTTTGTTCCGTTCATCTTTCACTTGATCCTGACTAGTCTCCCAGTCCCTGCCGCTGAAAAACATGCCCACAGCATGATGCTGCCACCAACATGCTTCACCGTAAGGATGGTATTGGCCAGGTGATGGGCGGTGCCTGGTTTCCTACAGAGTGACCATATATGATGATGCAGTATTCTGTATTTAATCTGGTCTTTACATATGGTTTACTAATATACTGAATGTGTGGAATTATTTTTGATTAGCAAATGGCCCACAAAAAAGTCATCCATACCCTGCACTTGAATTGCGAATGGAGGTTACGTGCAGTTACTTTTTTAATATGCCAGGTAGGCTACACTGTTTGTAAAGCGGATTAATATGCTTAATTTTTAAGAATTGAGCAATAAATATAGCAGGACGAGAAAGCTGGAATCCGCTTTTATTATATAGTAGTCAGTCAAAACTGTTTTCGCACACGATTGCGCAATGACTGGGCTTATAAATGGAAATAAATTTGCCAAAATTATAGTATTACTGCTTTCTGTTCATAAGAAATGAAATAATTCAGAATAGCCTACTACACCATGAGAAGGCCTATAAATTTGCCGCAGAGGATCAATAGCTTCTGTAAAATAATAGCCTAGCTGTGGATTGTGTGTAGCCCAATAAGGCATAGCCTACAGTCGGAAACGCACAGGAAATCTGTCAGTGAACAGCATGCAGACAAAAGAGGCCTTTCGCAATATTTCAAATACAATCGCGGGAAAACACAGGTTGGAAAGCAAATTAATCCGGCTGAAAAGAGAAGACTAATCCATATGCTGTAGGATACCAAAATATTTTAGCAACTTCCAAATATTGTTTTACAAATTAAAACGAGTGAAATAGGCTTTTGGCACAAACGCATCGGCCATCACCGGCGAGTGAGCTGTGCATCATTGGGTGAGTCAGTGAAACTGGAAAGCATTTTTAGGGCTATCATTTTCTCCTCATATTAAAGCAACTGCTTTGCTTTATCTTTGCCAGGTCGCAGTTGTAAATGAGAACTTGTTCTCAACTGGCTTACCTGGTTAAATAAAGGTGAAAAAATAAAAAAATAGAAAATAAAATAAAAAAATATATTGTAGTCTACAATATGTCTCTCCACACACCTAGGCCTAGGCTATTGATGGATTCAAGACAAGGTCGTTTTTATTGATCTCATATTCACAGTTTCAGTGTCAAAAGTAGCCTGTCATTTCAATAATTTGTGCGGTATAAAAAACAATTCTGCCAGTCTCCAGTCATGTAAAATGACTTAGAATTGCATGAAATGCGTTTATAAAAAGGACAAATTCTTCCGGGATCCTAGGCTACTAAAATATTTCCCATGTGTGCAACTTCTGTAAGTGCCTCAACTCTACTGCTCAATGCCACTACGCTAATGCGATGATATGCATGCAATGCTTTATTATAAAAGGTGTTTTATTTTTTCTCTCTCGAGCTCCCCAGGTCACCCCCTTCTCGAGCTCACTTTGTTCCGGCAACTCCCGATTTACAAGTTAAGCACTGGTTTTTACATATACTAAATAATACACTAAGTAGTACTCAGAATATGTTATTCTGTTCTTCTGAAATTGGCAACATTTTCATATTATGTTTCTTTAGACCTGCTTAAAATAAATGATTTATTGTAATGGTGTAAGCTATATTAAATTGATTTATTATACTTTTTTTTATTTTTATGTAGATGTTCCAAAGGTCCGCATCAGTGACTTGTAGGTTATGCGTGGAAGCCAGAGATGTTAAATGTGTTTATGTTAATTAATGGTCAATTACCGTAGGACCGGTAGTTATTTGAATGACAATAACCGGCTGACAATGTCATGACCACCACAGCCCTGATCAGAACGCATTTCTTTCCATCTGGTCTTCCACAAGCCTACTCCGAGCGCAAAGGGAGAAAGGGCACAGGGGCAGGGCAGACACTTTCATGCAGGGATAAGAAAAATAATGCACTTTAGGCTACTGTTTGACCAAATAATGTTTTTTAGCCACCCCAAAATTTTGAGTGAAGTAACAAGCTAGAATTTGCAGCTCGCACCAATGCGACCAATTTAAGAATTGAACTCGCACAGGGTTGCAAAGGGACAAAACGGACACACTGGAGTCACCTCCATCAGTGGGTGTCACTGTTCCACTGTTCTTCCCCACATCCTCTACAGTACACTGAACCCTGTAACCAATTGTCATTTATCCCAACAGGGCTTTACTTGTCTGTCGAGGCTGTGTCCTCTTTACCCTTACGTTTGATATGTTGAATATTCCATGTGATTCAGCTGCGGCTGCAGGAGAGTTAAGCCCAACATTTGCAATGATCTCAATATAACTTGGCCTCTATAAATACATGCAGGCTATGGAGATTCTCCTAGTGCACCCACATGTGAGCCCTGCTTGATAGGAGTTGTCCGGTCCTTTCGGCCTGCCTCGCCCTCACACAGCAAACGCCGTCTGTTACACTAGTGATCACAACCCTTCTGCCCTGCACTCTACTTACCCATTACTGTACATTGCTGCACAATGACACCCACATAGTTATAGAAATGTCTATTTTCCTGTCTGAATGATCATTATGATATTTGCTCAGAAATATATATATATATTATTGTGATATGATTGCCTTGTAAACTTGAGGTTTTAGAATAGTATGAGTTATAAAAAAAAAATATATATATATATATATATATATATATATATATACACACTACCGTTCAAAAGTTTAGGGTCACTTAGAAATGTCATTGTTTTCGAAAGAAAAGCAATTTTTTCTTCCATTAAAATGACATCAAATTCATCAGAAATACAGTGTAGACATTGTTAATGTTGTAAATGGCTATTGTAGCTGGAAACGGCTGATTTCTTAATGGAATATCGACATAGGCGTACAGAGGCCCATTATCAGCATCCCAATGGCACGTTGTGTTTGCTAATCCAAGTTTATCATTTTAAAAGGCTAATTGATCATTAGAAAACTTTTTGCAATTATGATAGCACAGCTGAAAACTGTTGTGCTGATTTAAAGAAGCAATAAAACTGGCCTTCTTGAGACTAGTTGAGTATCTTCAGCATCAGCAATTGTGGGTTCGATTACAGGCTCAAAATGGCCAGAAACAAATACATTTCTTCTGAAACTCGTCAGTCTATTCTTGTTCTGAGAAATGAAGGCTATTCCATGCGAGAAATTGCCAACAAACTGAAGATCTCGTACATGCTGTGTACAACTCCCTTCACAGAACAGCGCAAACTGGCTATAACCAGAATAGAAAGAGGAGTGGGAGGCCCCGGTGCACAACTGAGCAAGAGGACAAATACATTAGAGTGGGTAGTTTGAGAAACAGACGCCTCACAGGTCCTCAACTGGCAGCTTCATTAAATAGTACCCGCAAAACACCAGTCTCAATGTCAATACTGAAGAGGCGACTCCAGGATGCTGACCTTCTAGGCAGAGTTAAAAAGAAAAAGCCATATCTCAGACTGGCCAATAAAAATAAAAGATTAAGATGGGCAAAAGAACACAGACACTGGACAGAGGAAGATTGGAAAAAAGTATTATGGACAGATGAATCGAAGTTTGAGGTGTTTGGATCACAAGACCAAAAAAAAGGCACAGTCTAAACTGTGCAGACCAAATGAAACGATGCTGGAGGAGTGCTTGATGCCATCTGTCAAGCATGGTGGAGGCAATATGATGGTCTGGGGGTTCTTTGGTGGTGGTAAAGTGGGAGATTTGTATAGGGTAAAAGGGATCTTGAATACGGAAGGCTATCACTCCATTTTGCAACGCCATGCCAAACCCTGTGGATGGCGCTTGATTGGAGCCAATTTCCTCCTACAACAAGACAATGACCAATGCACAGCTCCAAACTATGCAATAACTATTTAGGGAAGAAGCAGCTGGTATTCTGTCTAATGGAATGGCCAGCAGTCACCGGATCTCAACCCTATTGAGCTGTTGTGGGAGCAGCTTGACCATATGGTACGTAAGAAGTGCCCATCAAGCCAATCCAACTTGTGGGAGGTGTTTCAGGAAGCATGGGGTGAAATCTCTTCAGATTACCTCAACAAATTGACAACTATAATGCCAAAGGTCTGCAAATCTGTAATTGCTGCAAATGGATGATTATTTGACGAAAGCAAAGTTTGAAGGACACAATTATTATTTCAATTAAAAATCATTATTTCTAACGTTGTCAATGACTACATTTCCTATTCATTTTGCTATATTTCCTATTAAAACTATTTTCATGTATGTTTTCATGGAAAACAAGGACATTTCTAAGTGACCCCAAACTTTTGAACTGTAGTGTATATACAGTTGAAGTCGGAAGTTTAAATACGCTTAGGTTGGAGTCATTAAAACTCGTTTTTCAACCACTCCACAAATTTCTTGTTAACAAACTATAGTTTTGACTGTGCCTTTTAAACAGCTTGGAAAATTCCAGAAAATTATGTTGTGGCTTTAGAAGCTTCTGATAGGCTAATTGATATAATTTGAGTCAATTGGAGGTGTACCTGTGGATGTATTTCAAGGCCTACCTTCAAACTACCAAGACCTCAGAAAAAAAATTGTAGACCTCCACAAGTCTGGTTCATCCTTTGGAGCAATTTCCAAACGCCTGAAGGTACCATGTTCATCTATAGTACGCAAGTATAAACACCATGGGACCATGCAGCCGTCATACCGCTCAGGAAGGAGACGTGTTCTGTCTCCTAGAGATGAAAGTACTTTGGTGCGAAAAGTGCAAATCAATCAAAGGACCTTGTGAAGATGCTGGAGGAAACAGGTACAAAAGTATCTATATCCACAGTAAAACGAGTCTTATATCGACATAACCTGAAAGGCCGCTCAGCCAGAAAGAAGCCACTGCTCCAAAAGCACTATAAAAAAGCCAGACTAAGGTTTGCAACTGCACATGGGGACAAAGATCTTACTTTATGGAGAAATGGCCTCAAGTCTGATGAAGCAAAAATAGAACTGTTCGGCCATAATGACCATCGTTATGTTTGGAGGAGAAAGGGGGAAGCTTGCAGTGGCCATCACAAAGCCCTGACCTCAATCCTATAGAAGATTTGTGGGCAGAACTGAAAAAGCGTGTGCGAGCAAGGAGGCCTACAAACCTGACTCAGTTACACCAGGTCTGTCAGGAGGAATGGGCCAGAATTCACCCAACTTATTGTGGGAAGCTTGTGGAAGGCTACCCGAAATGTTTGACCCAAGTTAAACAATTTAAAGGCAATGCTAACAAATACTAATTGAGTGCATGTAAACTTCTGACCCACTGGGAATGTGATGAAAGAAATAAAAGCTTAAATAAATCATTCTCTCTACTATTATTCTGACATTTCACATTCTTAAAATAAAGTGGTGATCCTAACTAACCTAAGACAGAGAATCTTTACTACGATTAAATGTCAGGAATTGTGAAAAACTGAGTTTAAATGTATTTGGCTAAGGTGTATGTAAACTTCTGACTTCAACTGTATATACTGTACATACATACACTACCAGTGAAAAGTTTGGACACACCTACTCATTCAAGGCCTTTTCTTTATTTTTACTATTTTTTACATTATAGAATAATAGTGAAGATGTCAAAACTATGAAATAACACATATGGAATCATGTAGTAAACAAGTGTTAAACAAATCAAAATATATTTTATATTTGAGATTCTTCAAATAGCCACCCTTTGCCTTGATGTCATCTTTGCTCACTCTTGGCATTCTCTCAACCAGCTTCATGAGGTAGTCACCTGGAATGCATTTCAATTAACAGGTGTGCCGCCTTAAAAGTTAATTTGTGGAATGTATTTCCTTCTTAATGCGTTTGAGCCAATCAGTTGTGTTGTGAGAAGGTAGGGGGGGGTATACAGAAGATAGCCCTATTTGGTAAAATACCAAGTCCATATTATGGCAAGAACAGCTCTAATAAGCAAAGAGAAACAACAGTCCATCATTACTTTAAGACATGAAGGTCAGTCAATACAGAACAAAGTTTCTTTAAGTGCAGTTGCAAAAACCATCAAGCACTATGATGAAACTGGCTCTCATGAGGACCGCCACAGGAATGGAAGACCCAGAGTTACCTCTGCTGCAGAGGATAACTTCATTAGAGTTACCAGCCTCAGAAATTGCAGCCCAAATAAATGCTCCACAGAGTTCAAGTAACAGACACATCTCAACATCAACTGTTCAGAGGGGACTGTGTGAATCAGGCCTTCATGGTCGAATTGTTGCAACAAAAGAAAACACTACTAAAGGACACCAATAAGAAGAAGAGACTTGCTTGGACCAAGAAACACGAGCAATGGACATTAGACCGGTGGAAATTTGTCCTTTGGTCTGGAGTCCAAATTGGAGATTTTTCATTCCAACCACTTTGTCTTTGTGAGATGCGGTGTGGGTGAACGGATGATCTCTGCATGTGTATTTCCCACCGTGAAGCATGGAGGAGTTGTTATGCTGTGGGGGTGCTTTGCTGGTGACACTGTCTGTGATTTATTTAGAATTCAAGGCACACTTAACCAGCATGGCTACCACAGCATTCTGCAGCAATACGCCATCCCATCTGGTTTGGGCTTAGTGGGACTATCATTTGTTTTTCAACAGGACAATGACCCAACACACCTCCAGGCTGTGTAAGGTCTATTTGACCAAGAAGGAGAGTGATGGAGTGCTGCATCAGATGACCTGGTCTCCAGAATCCACCGACCTCTACCCAGTTGAGATGGTTTGGGATGAGTCGGACCGCAGAGTGAAGGAAAAGCAGCCAACAAGTGCTCAGCATATGTAGGGACTCCTTCAAGACTGTTGGAAAAGCATTCCAGGTGAAGCTGGTTGAGAGAATGCCAAGAGTGTGCAAAGCTTTCATCAAGGCAAAGGGTGGCTATTTGAAGAATCTCAAAAATAAAATGTATTTTGATTTAACACTTTTGTTTGGTTACTACATGATTCTATATCTGTTATTTCATAGTTTTGATATCTTCACTATTATTCTACAATGTAGAAAATAGTAAAAATAAAGAAAAACCCTGGAATGAGTAAGTGTGTCCAAACTTTTGTGTTGGTCCCATGTTGACTGAGCTGAAATAAAAGATCCCAGAAATGTTCCATACGCACAAAAAGCTTATTTATCTCAAATTTTGTGCACAAATGTGTTTACATCCCTGTTAGGGAGCATTTCTCCTTTGCCAAGATAATCCATCAAACTGACAGGTGTGGCATATCAAGAAGCGGATTAAACAGCATGATCCTTACACAGGTGCACCTTGTGTTGGGGACAATAAAAGGCCACTCTAAAATGTGCAGTTTTGTCACACCAACACAATGCCAAAGATGTCTCAAGTTTTGAAGGATCATGCAATTGGAATGCTGACTGCAGGGATGTCCACCAGAGCTGTTGCCAGATAATTTAATGTTCATTTCTCTACCATAAGCCGACTACGTTGTTTTATAGAATTCTGTCTGTTATAAAGCCCTTTTGTGGGAAAAACTCATTCTTATTGGCTGGGCCTGGCTCCCCAGTGGGTGGGCATGGCTCTCAAGTGGGTGGGCCTATGCCCACTCATGGCTGCGCCCCTGCCCAGTCATTTGAAATCCATATATTAGGGCCTCATTTATTTATTTTAATTGACTGATTTCCTTCTATGAAGTTTAATTTGGTAAAATTGTTGAAATTGTTGCATGTTAATTTTTATATTTTTGTTCTGTGTGTGCTTTCTGTATCCTTGACCCTCTGGTGACCACAGATATCTATCCAAACATCATTGCTATGGGCTTTCCTGCAGAGCGACTCGAAGGAGTGTACAGGAACAATATAGACGACGTTGTACGGTGAGTAACGGCCACTCATGACCTCGCCTAGTGAGGACTCGGTAATCAATGCGTGTAGGATGTGTTTTGTAACCAACATTAGACAAACAATCCAAGTTGATAAAGTATCCTGAGTAGTGTCAAATATTTTTGCACCGTTGTCTATTTTGTAGCGTGTCATTAAATACATTACGTTGTCAATTTCTGTAGTTGTGGAATGTTCTGAATGTAACTCTACCTTTACCTCAACAGGTTTCTTGATTCGAAACATAAAAGCCATTATAAGATTTACAATCTGTAAGTATACCACAAAACGCTTACACGCTAATATGAATGTTTTGTTTACAAATTAATTGCTTCTTCATGACCACTGACTGATATCCTTCCCATTTCAGTTGTGCAGAACGACACTACGATGCTGCCAAATTTAACTGCAGAGGTACGCCATCACAAATATCTCTGAGACAATTCACTGTCACCTGTCTTACATTTTAGTTTTTAGAGCCAGGTGGCTGAAAGGAAACTTAGTGTCTTTATATTTCTCTCTCTCCACCCTCCAGTTGCACAGTACCCCTTTGAAGACCACAATCCGCCTCAGCTAGAGCTCATCAAGCCGTTCTGTGAAGACCTGGACCAGTGGCTGAGCGAGGATGACAATCATGTGGCGGCCATCCACTGCAAGGCAGGGAAGGGCCGCACCGGGGTGATGATCTGCGCCTACCTCCTGCACCGCAGCAAGTTCCAAGAGGCCCAGGAGGCCCTCGACTTCTACGGGGAAGTGCGGACAAGGGACAAGAAGGTCAGTGACCGTGACTTGCCATGGTTGGAGACTATGCTAGTACTCAGTGCGGGAAGTCTCAATAAAGCAGAATAGGCCTAGATCTTCTTTGTTTTGTCATAGACCTGCCTTGAGCTCAATACTGAATTTCCAATAAATATTTTTTCATTTGTTTTACAATCTGTATATTCTACTGTTTGTGGTAATTATTCAGTTATGAGTTAATTCCCTAGCATTGACTGTTCTTTGTTTTTCCTTTTCAGGGAGTGACAATCCCGAGCCAACGGCGCTATGTGTACTACTACAGCCACCTGCTGAAGAACAAGCTGGACTACAAGCCAGTGGCTCTGCTCTTCCACAAAATGGTGTTTGAGACGCTACCAATGTTCAGCGGAGGCACCTGCAGTGAGTCACTCTTTCATGTTTAACTTGACCTCTGACCCAGGGCGTAGGCATGTAACTCTTTAAACGGGTTGGCAGGCTCTGAGTGTGCATACGGTCACCCACGTTAGTAGAGAGTCATTATATACTTTACATTGAAGCCAAGCTCTTGATCAGTTGCTTGTACTCTTTAAGAAAGATGGCTAGTTATTGATGAGAGAGAAAATAGATGACAATCTCTATTCTCATCAAGGCTGGGTTTTTACCTGCTTATCCAAATTGTGAATTGTATGTTCTGTTCTGCAGTTCAGAAGATGAATGCAGTATGTCTCAATTTGTTTCAAAATAACAAGTCACCAAGGACCTCTCACAGAGATTATATTTGATCGTTTTTTTTCTTCTCAATGCTTGCTCTTCTTGAAAAAGAACTGCATTTATTATTGTTGTTAGGGGATTTTCAGAAAGGCAAAAAAAAGTGAGTCTGCACAAATTGGTTCCCACAACTCCTAGCTCGAGTAGACAGATTTTCACCACCAATCTGTAATCAGTTCAACTCCAATGATCTATCCTATGTCTTTCATCTAATGGAATATATGCATTCCTATGCATGTACATCTACTGTTTGTAATTTGCTTGGCTAAACTTTTCTGTGAAACAATGATTTGAATATTGTTCCATTTTGGTCCTTCTATGAAAACCAAGCAATAATGTGTCACAGATCATCTTTCCTCTTGGTGTTTATCGATACGTCACTTTTTTTCCTCCTTGAATTCTCTGTGATGCTCTCACCTAACACCTGAATGTGCTCAACTGCTCTGCGCTCACCGATCTCTTTCCCTCTAACACACTCTAAAGAGGGCCCTATTCTGAGTTTGACGTTTCGTTTTTACGTAGACCTAGATATCATGGTACTTGTTAGCACTCAATCTAAAGTGTCAGCTAAATGCTGAGGTGTATTGGGTGAGAAGCTAATTTGGAGAAAACTATACTTTTTCAATGGACTAGCATATAATTCTAACATATACAGTGGCTTGCGAAAGTATTAATAAATAAAAATAATAAATATGCCATTTAGCAGACGCTTTTATCCAAAGCGACTTACAGTCATGCGTGCATACATATTTTTTTTTTTTTGTGTATGGGTGGTCCCGGGGATCGAACCCACTACCTTGGCGTTACAAGCGCCGTGCTCTACCAGCTGAGCTACAGAGGACCACAGTATTCACCCCCCTTGGCATTTTTCCTATTTTGTTGCCTTACAACCTGGAATTAAAATTGATTTTTGGGGGGTTTGTATCATTTGATTTACACAACATGCCTACCACTTTGAAGATGCAAAATAAAAAAAATTGTGAAACAAACAAGAAATAAGACAAAAAAAATAGAACTTGAGCGTGCATAACTATTCACCCCCCCCCCCAAAGTCAATACTTTGTTTAGCCACCTTTTGCAGCAATTACAGCTGAAAGTCTCTTGGGGTATGTCTCTATAAGTATGTTGTTTCTAGATGTGTGGCTGCGTATGTACATAGTTGATAATCTAGCATATACAGGTAACTGCCAAAATAAAGGAAACTCCAACATAAAGTGTCTTAATAGGGTGTTGGGCCACCACGAGCCAGAACAGCTTCAATACATCTTGGCATAGATTCTACAAGTGTCTGGAACTCTATTGAAGTAATGCGACACCTTTCTTCCATGAGAAATTCCATAATTTGGTGTTTTGTTGATGGTGGTGGAAAACTCTGTCTCAGTTGCGGCTACAGAATCTCCCATAAGTGTTCAATTGGGTTGACATCTGTTGACTGAGACGGCCATGACATGGTTTACATAGTTTTCATGCTCATCAAACCATTCAGTGACCACTCGTGCCCTGTGGATGGTGGAATTGTCATTCTATGGGGGCATAGCCATGGTAGCCAAAATAATGGCCTGCCCAGCATTTTTATACATGACCCAGGAACCACACCTGTGTGGAAGCACCTGCTTTCAATATACTTTGTATCCCTCATTTACTCAAGTGTTACCATTATTTTGGCAGTTGCCTATATATTTACTGATAGAAGTGTTTCTGCTGTGTTCTGAAGGCCCTGCCTGCCAGTGCCAGCCCAGCCAGGCTGTGTGTTAATCTCCTTCTCTCTCTCTATAAGGGGACAGTACCTTTAAAAACAGGAGCGAGCCGATCCCTCAGGGCTTCAAGAAAGGGAATTGGCATTGGGGTAAATGAGCCTTTCATCCATTTTGATGTACTTCCCTCATATACTGTTCATTTGGCCCCAGTCCCAACAAGAACTAGGTATATTTTATTCTAGTGAAGGCTAAAAGAAGGTGTAGTGTTAAGACATTGCAGTGTGGAGGAAACCACCCTACTCCCCTTATGAGAAGTTTCAGACTCTCACAAATGTAATGCATTCCGTTTGTTATTGACGGAAGTGCAACAGTCATCAGAATAGGTTCGGATGGCTTTGGTTTTGGTTCATTTTGGGTGTTATTTGTGGTCTGTTTTTTTCCCTCGCTCCTTCTTCATTGGATAACACTGTTTTCAAGAACTCACAACTAGGGTTTTCTTTAGTAACTGTCCAACTGTCCTTCAATGTGGACATGGCAGCAACTGCAAGAAACTAACATTTGTATCCTGTCTTGTTCTTTCTCTACCTCTGTTACCCTTCGTTGCCACCTCTCTCCCCCGATCTCTGCCCCCTGTCTCTGAAACACTCACCCCTCTCTAGATCCTCAGTTTGTGGTGTATCAACTTAAAGTCAAGATCCACACGTCCAACCCGGCTCACACGCGGAGGGAAGAAAAGCACATGCTATTTGAGTTTCCCCAACCGCTGCCCGTGTGTGGAGACATCAAAGTGGAGTTCTTTCACAAGCAAAACAAAATGATGAAGAAGGTTGGTTTGTTCCACCCATCACATGAGTGTCCCTAGTTTCCACCTGGATTTCCTTGGCTTCAGCTGTTATGGGGTTTTCAATTGCTGGTTTTTCAATTAATTGTGGTTAATAGGGATGAGCATTTTAAATGATTTCACTATTCAAATAATATATCATAATATTTGTATGGATATCCGGATATACATGTTTTAAAGAAATTAAACATATTTCTTACTTTAATGGAGACGTAATCGCGCGACTCGAGAGAGCCGGTGTCAGCAGAAGGGTGGGGGAGGGGTGAGAGAGGAGCAGGGGTTGGTGTGTGTGGCACGGAGGGAGAGCGAGTGAGAAATAAAGTAGCCAAACCGACTCGCGCTAGTTAGACAAACTTGTTGCTGCCATAGTTTATCTATCATACCATCTGGTAGGGCCTGTCTTGAAGCTAGCTAGTTACAGTAGCCAGCTAAGTTAGCTGGCTAGCTAGCTAAAGTAGCAAGGCTAATTGAGGCAATTTCGCTGTGCTCACCGTACTTGTCTACAACAACTCCATTCAAATGAAACAACAGCCTACCAAGGGGTAAAAGTTATCCATAACTGTGACAGATTTCGGTCATATGGATTCTGGAGAGGTCGCTTTTGATATCAGTGTACAGTCGCAATAAAAATCTTGGGGTGGGGGGTGGGGCTCTGGTTTGGAGATGACATAGCCTAATACAGACAGAAGCATGTCTGTTCCCAAATGTATGTATTCTCAAATATCTTATTTTCTCTTATGCTGTGTGCCCTGGACTGTCATGAATGATTGTTGATGACACTCCGACATTCAGATGAAGGGAATTAAATGCTCTATAATGCGCACCACAGCAGCACTCAATTCCGACAGCAGTGTGCAGCCTACTGCAGCTGCTGGCAAAGTAATTCAAAGCCTTTACTTTATCACTCAGGATGTAACTTTCCAGTGCTGCTATTTTTGCCAGTGGTGGAAAAAGTACCCAATTGTCATACTTGAGTAAAAGTAAAGAGTCCTTACTAGAAAATGACTCAAGTAAAAGTGAAAGTCACCCAGTAAAATCCTACTTGAGTGAAAGTCTAAAGTATTTGGTTTTAAATATACTTAAGTATCAAAAGTAAATGTAATTGCAAAAATATACATAAGTATCAAAAGTAACAGTGTAAATCATTTCAAATTCCTTATATTAAGCAAACCAGACCATTTTCTTGTTTTTTAAATTTACAAATAGCCAGGGGCACGCTCCAACACTCAGATATCATTTACAAACGAAGCATGTGTTTAGTGAGTCCGCCAGATCAGAGGCAGTAGGGATGACCAGGGGTGTTCTCTTGATAAATGTGTGAATTAGACCATTTTCCTGTCCTAAGCATTCAAAATGTAATGAGTACTTTTGGGTGTCAGGGAAAATGTATGTACATAATTTTCTTTAGGAATGTAGTGAAGTAAATTTAATCAAAAATATAAATAGTAAAGTACAGATACCCAACAAAAAATACTTAAGTAGTACTTTCAAGTGTTTTTACTTAAGTACTTTTCACCACTGATTTTTGCCATGTAATGTTATTAAAACAAAATCAGACAACCTCCTAGTAGAATAGTTTACCTATTTACCTAGTCGGCTTGTGTGTTCTATGCAAGATAAATATTCCTCTAAGCGCATTGAAGTTAGTCAGGAGGGAATGTTTTGAGTTAATAATAATAATTTATAATAACAACTACAACAATCCTGATGTTGTGTTCAATGGGGTAAATACAGCCTATTTGTTTATAGCCACTATGCTGCATCAGTTGGGCTACAGGTGTTGATGCTTATCGCTAATAGCACATCTGATAATATAGACCATGCATAGGCTATATGCATGGTCCAGTATGTTAAAATAATTTAACATTTTTACCAATAAGTTATTGGGCCCATTTCTGGAGGTGGAAATTGTATTTTAGAGTGTGTCAGCATTTTATTTTCATAAATTCTGGGAGTATACTTTTTTTTAAGTCACCAGAACTGAGCTTCTCAGCCCTTCTTCATAAACATTTTCCTGGGGCCCCAGACCTCCTAAGCAAGGGGACTGAAATTTGTCAAACTCGCAGTTTAATAAATAAATGTACACAATTATCCTCTTTCTTTAAAAGCATGATGATCATGACTTTCTTACATGAAACGGGAGGTTAACTTGGACACAGACAATCGATCTGAGATAGACTTAAGTTTTGGTCATGGGATTTTTTGTTGTTGCTTTAACCCCTGAGCCTACCTGTTTGTTGATCATTGTAGCCTACTTCATCTGATTTATCCAGTTTTAATTCCGTTTCGAAATCTCCCACTTCACTTGCTATGCATGGAGCCTCTGACTGTAGTGCCGCTTTGATTGACTGACAATAACAACAAGCTACACGTGTGAAGGCTACCGATGCGTTATTTATTTAATGGTGCGCAATGTTTAATGTAAATGTTTAATGTAAACGTCTATCCTTGTAGGCTATGTAGCAATGTCACATATATATATATACAGTGGGGGGAAAAAGTATTTAGTCAGCCACCAATTGTGCAAGTTCTCCCACTTAAAAAGATGAGAGTCCTGTAATTTTCATCATAGGTACACGTCAACTATGACAGACAAATTGAGATTTTTTTTCTCCAGAAAATCACATTTGTAGGATTTTTTATGAATTTATTTGCAAATTATGGTGGAAAATAAGTATTTGGTCACCTACAAACAAGCAAGATTTCTGGCTCTCACAGACCTGTAACTTCTTCTTTAAGAGTCCTCCACTCGTTAACTGTATTAATGGCACCTGTTTGAACTTGTTATCAGTATAAAAGACACCTGTCCACAACCTCAAACAGTCACACTCCAAACTCCACTATGGCCAAGACCAAAGAGCTGTCAAAGGACACCAGAAACAAAATTGTAGACCTGCACCAGGCTGGGAAGACTGAATCTGCAATAGGTAAGCAGCTTGGTTTGAAGAAATCAACTGTGGGAGCAATTATTAGGAAATGGAAGACATACAAGACCACTGATAATCTCCCTCGATCTGGGGCTCCACGCAAGATCTCACCCCGTGGGGTCAAAATGATCACAAGAACGGTGAGCAAAAATCCCAGAACCACACGGGGGGACCTAGTGAATGACCTGCAGAGAGCTGGGACCAAAGTAACAAAGTCTACCATCAGTAACACACTACGCCGCCAGGGACTCAAATCCTGCAGTGCCAGACGTGTCCCCCTGCTTAAGCCAGTACATGTCCAGGCCCGTCTGAAGTTTGCTAGAGTGCATTTGGATGATCCAGAAGATGATTGGGAGAATGTCATATGGTCAGATGAAACCAAAATATAACTTTTTGGTAAAAACTCAACTCGTCGTGTTTGGAGGACAAAGAATGCTGAGTTGCATCCAAAGAACACCATACCCACTGTGAAGCATGGGGGTGGAAACATCATGCTTTGGGGCTGTTTTTCTGCAAAGGGACCAGGACGACTGATCCGTGTAAAGGAAAGAATGAATGGGGCCATGTATCGTGAGATTTTGAGTGAAAACCTCCTTCCATCAGCAAGGGCATTGAAGATGAAACGTGGCTGGGTCTTTCAGCATGACAATGATCCCAAACACACCGCCCGGGCAACGAAGGAGTGGCTTCGTAAGAAGCATTTCAAGGTCCTGGAGTGGCCTAGCCAGTCTCCAGATCTCAACCCCATAGAAAATCTTTGGAGGGAGTTGAAAGTCCGTGTTGCCCAGCGACAGCCCCAAAACATCACTGCTCTAGAGGAGATCTGCATGGAGGAATGGGCCAAAATACCAGCAACAGTGTGTGAAAACCTTGTGAAGACTTACAGAAAACGTTTGACCTGTGTCATTGCCAACAAAGGGTATATAACAAAGTATTGAGAAACTTTTGTTGTTGACCATATACTTATTTTCCACCATAATTTGCAAATAAATTCATAAAAAATCCTACAATGTGATTTTCTGGATTTTTTTTCCTCATTTTGTCTGTCATAGTTGACTGTGTACCGGCCTCTCTTATCTTTTTAAGTGGGAGAACTTGCACAATTGGTGGCTGACTAAATACTTTTTTCCCCCACTGTGTGTATATATATATATATATATATATATATATTTTTTTTTTACTAAGCCTTTTCCTTGTTAAAATAGGCCTATATATATCTTCAATTTTTTGTAATGAACCAAAGTTATAAACAGCACTCTGAAGTTTTAATTGGCTAGCTTACCTGGAAATGTGTTGAATCATCTTACTATGAATAACTGAGGATTTTCACACCTACAGTGAGGGAAAAAGGTATTTGATCCCCTGCTGATTTTGTATGTTTGCCCACTGACAAAGAAATGATCAGTCTATAATTTTAATGGTAGGTTTATTTGAACATTGAGAGACAGAATAACAACAAAAAAATGCAGAAAAACGCATGTCAAAAATGTTATAAGTTTATTTGCATTTCAATGAGGGAAATAAGTATTTGACCCCCTCTCAATCAGAAAGATTTCTGGCTCCCAGGTGTCTTTTATACAGGTAACGAGCTGAGATTAGGAGCACACTCTTAAAGGGAGTGCTCCTAATCTCAGCTTGTTACCTGTATAAAAGACACCTGTCCACAGAAGCAATCAATCAATCAGATTCCAAACTCTCCACCATGGCCAAGACCAAAGAGCTCTCCAAGAATGTCAGGGACAAGATTGATTTTTGTGTATGGGTGGTCCCGGGGATCGAACCCACTACCTTAGCGTTACAAGCGCCGTGCTCTACCAGCTGAGCTACAGAGGACCTGGTGGCCAAGTACAAGAAACGTCTGACCTCTGTGATTGCCAACAAGGGTTTTGCCACCAAGTACTAAGTCATGTTTTGCAGAGGGGTCAAATACTTATTTCCCTCATTAAAATGCAAATCAATTTATAACATATTTGACATGTGTTTTTCTGGATTTTTTTGTTGTTATTCTGTCTCTCACTGTTCAAATAAACCTACCATTAAAATTATAGACTAATAATTTATTTGTCAGTGGGCAAACGTACAAAATCAGCAGGGGATCAAATAGTTTTTTCCCTCACTGTATGTACTGTAATTGTTTAGTTTTTCTAAGCCCGGCATTAGTGTGGTGATTATAACCACAATGATCTTCAGACAGACTCCAGTACAGTTAGTCATACCTCACCCTCTCCCTCCACTATTCAGGATAAGATGTTCCACTTCTGGGTTAACACCTTCTTCATCCCCGGGCCATCGGAGGAGAGCATGGAGAAGGTGGAGAACGGGTCGGTGGTGGTGGTGGTGAACGACATGGAAGGGGTCCAGTACCAGCCTCCGGGCGGCCCCCCTCCCCAGGCCCAGCCCCCCCAGAGCGCCGAGTGCAGGGACAGCGGCAAGGACAGTCACGGGGACTACCTCATCCTTGCGCTCACCAAGAATGACCTGGACAAGGCCAACAAAGACAAAGCTAACCGCTACTTCTCACCTAATTTCAAGGTGAGCCATTTAAACTAATGGTTGTAATGGATTATTGTGGTTAAATTAATGAGGAAGGTACTACAATTCTTGGTAAATCTTTCACAAGGTTCCCTTTTCTGATATTATGGCTTTCCCTTTCTCTCTCGCTGCTTTAGGTGAAGTTGTATTTCACAAAAACCGTGGAAGATTCTTCGAATTCCGAGGCGAGCACTTCGACATCCATCACGCCGGACGTTAGCGACAATGAGCCTGACCATTATCGATATTCCGACACCACTGACTCTGATCCGGAAAACGAACCTTTTGACGAGGAGCAGCACACGCAGATCACGAAAGTGTGAACTTTTTTTAACAGCAAAAAAAGGAGAGAACTTGAATATGAACTCAAAAAAAAGAACCTTTGTCCCCTCCCTCCCCAAAACGGCAATAGAGCATCATCATGTCAAATGCCAATTTTAGGTTAAAAAAAATGAATATCCTGACCAATATATAGTTTTTATTATTTGTACCATTCGCAAAGTATTGACACTGTTGCCCCGTGGGGAATGGTGCTGTTGTGTGTGTGTGTGTGTGTGTGTGTGTGTGTGTGTGTGTGTGTATGTATGTATGTATGTATGTATGTATGTATAAATATATATATATATATACACACACACACACACAGTACCAGTCAACATTTTGGACACCTACTCATTCCAGGGTTTTTCTTTATTTGTACTATTCCCTACATTATAGAATAATAGTAAAGACATCAAAACTATGAAATAACACATATGGAATCATGTAGTAAACAAAGAAGTGTTAAACAAATCAAAATATATTTTATATTTCAGATTCTTCAAATAGCCACACTTTGCCTTGATGACAGCTTTGAACACTCTTGATATTCTCTCAACCAGCTTCATGAGGTAGTCAAAATTAACAGGTGTGCCTCCTTAAAAGTTAATTTGTGGAATTTCTTTCCTTCTTAATGCATTTGAGCCAATCAGTTGTGTTGTGACTAGGTAGGGGGGTATACAGAAGATAGCCCTATTTGGTAAAAGACCAAGTCCATATTATGGCAAGAACAGCTCAAATAAGCAAATAGAAACGACTGTCCATTATTACTTTAAGACATGAAGGTCAGTCAATACGGAACATTTGTGCAGTCGCAAAAAACGCGCTATGACGAACTGGCTCTCATGAGGACCGCGACAGGAATGGAAGACAGAGAGTTACCTCTGCTGCGGAGGATAAGTTCATTAGAGTTACCAGCCTCAGAAATTGCAGCCCAAATAAATGCTTCACAGAGTTCAAGTAACAGACACATCTCAACATCAACTGTTCAGAGGGGACTGTGTGAATCAGGCCTTCATGGTCGAATTGCTGCAAAGAAACCACTACTAAAGGACACCAATAAGAAGAAGAGACTTGCTTTGGCCAAGAAACACGAGCAATGGACATTAGACCGGTGGAAATTTGAAATTTGGTTTGGGTTCTAACCGCCGTGTCTTTGTGAGACGCTGTGTGGGTGAAAGGATGATCTCCGCATGTGTGTTTCCCACCGTAAAGCATGGAGGAGGAGGTGTTATGGTGTGGGGGTGCTTTGTTGGTGACGCTGTCTGTGATTTATTTAGAATTCAAGGCACACTTAACCAGCATGGCTACCACAGCATTCTACAGCGATACGCCATCCCATCTGGTTTGGGCTTAATGGGACTATCATTTGTTTTTAAACAGGACAATGACCCAACACACCTCCAGGCTGTGTAAGGGCTATTTGACCAAGAAGGAGAGTGATGGAGTGCTGTATCAGATGACCTGGCCGCCACAATCACCCGACCTCAACCCAATTGAGATGCTTTGGGATGAGTTGGACCGCAGAGTGAAGGAAAAGCAGCCAACAAGTGCTCAGCTTATGTAGGAATTCCTTCAAGACAGTTGGAAAAGCATTCCTCATGAAGCTGGTTGAGAGAATGCAGAGAGTGTGCAAAGCTGTCATCAAGGAAAAGGGTGGCTACTTTGAGGTATCTAAAATATTTTAACACTTTTTTGGTTACTACATGACTCCTTATGTGTTACGTCATAGTTTTGATGTCTTCACTATTATTCTACAATGTAGAAAATATAAATAATTAAGAAAAACCCTTGAATTAGTAGGTGTTTCCAAACTTTTTACTGGTACTGTGTTTTATATATGTGTGTATATATATATATATCTCACTACATGACCAAAAGTATGTGGACATTCCAAAATCATGGGCATTAATATGGAGTTGGTCCCCCCTTTGCTTCTATAACAGCCTCCACTCTTCTGGGAAGGCTTTCCACTAGATATTGGAACATTGCTGTGGGGACTTGCTTCCATTCAGCCACAAGAGCATTAGTGACGTCAGGCTCTGATGTTGGGCGATTAGGCTTGGCTCGCAGTCGGCATTCCAATTCATCCCAAAGGTGTTCGATGGGGTTGGAAGCACAGCATCGTCTAGAATATCATTGTATGCTGTAGCATTAATATTTCCCTTCACTGGAACTAAGGGGCCTAGCCTGAACCATGGAAAAACAGCCCCAGACCATTATTTCTCCTCCACAGAACTTTACAGTTAGCACTATGCATTGGGGCAGCTACTGTTCTCCTGGCATTCTCCAAACCCAGATTCGTCCATCGGACTGCCAGATGAACGCGTTTCCACTGCTCCAGAGTCCAATGGTGGCGAGCTTTACCCCACTCCAGCCGACGCTTGGCATTGCGCATGATGTTCTTAGGCTTGTGTGCGGCTGCTCGGCCATGGAAACTCTGTAGCTCAATGTGGTCCTCTGTAGCTCAATTGGTAGAGCATGGCGCTTGTAACGCCAGAGTAGTGGGTTCGATCCCCGGGACCACCCATACGTAACAATGTATGCGCACATGACTGTAAGTCGCTTTGGATAAAAGCGTCTGCTAAATGGCATATTATTATTTATGGAAACCCATTTCATGAATCTCCCGACGAACAGTTATTGTGCTGACGTTGCTTCCAGAGGCAGTTTGGAACTCGGTAGTGAGTGTTGCAACCCAGGACAGACGATTTGTACGCGCTTCAACACTCGGCGGTCCCGTTCTGTGAGCTTGTGTGGCCTACCACTTCGCGGCTGAGCCATTGTTGCTCCTATACGTTTCCACTTCACAATAACAGCACTTACAGTTGACCGGAGCAGCTCAAGTAGGGCAGACATTTGACGAAATTACTTGTTGGAAAGGTGGCATCCTATGACGGTGCCATGTTGAAAGCTTTTCAGTAAGGCCATTCTACTGCCAATGTTTGTCTATGGAGATTGCATGGCTGTGTGCTTGATTTGATACACCTGTCAGCAACGGGTGTTGCTGAAATAGCCGAATCCACTAATTTGAAAGTGTGTCCACATACTTTTTTGTATATTGTGTGTGTGTGTGTGTGTGTGTGTAGTGCTTAATTTGAGCCGGATCCTGCCGGAACAGGATCCGGCACCTCTCCGTTTTGGACTGTTTTATTCCGTAACCTATTTGGCCGGATCCGGTAACTAACATTGCATGAAAAATAATTGTCACTTTTTTCAATGTAGAAGTTCTAGCAAAAGTGATCAAAGTTCATTCGAGTTGTCAATTCGTTAATTATCATGTCCCCACAAAAAACGTAATGTGAAAAAGTAAATTTTCAGCCACGGTCTAATATTCTAAGAGTTGATTCGGTTTGGGCCGGCCTGGGTTTATGGTTTGCGCAACATTGTAACCTATGATTGAGACCAATGCGTGGCTTTGTGAGAAGCGCACCAGTATCTCTCACATAACTACAATGAGATTCACTTTATATATGATGTCTCTCCCTCTCTGCTCTGATATATATGAGCCTGCAACTCTCATCTCTCCAGTGTTGCACTTCATCATTTATTTCCTTATAGAATCGGGCGAAGGGTTCTGAAGCAACTGCAGCACCCCTGATCAATTGAAATACATTTGCCAAAGTTATATAATTACTACTGTCTGTTTAGAAATAAATGAAATAATTCAGAATAGCCTACTACATCACAAGAAGGCCTATAATTTAGCTACAGAGGGTCAATGGCTTCTTTAAAAAAATTACCTTGCTGTGGATTGTAGCCCAATAACAAGGAATAGCCTAAAGTCGGGAACGCGGCGGCAAATCTGTCAGTGAAAAACCAGCATGCAGACAAAAGAGGCCTTTCGCAATAATTCAAATACCATCGAGGGAAAACACAGGTTGGAAAGAAAATGGCTCCTGCTGAAAAGAGAAGACTATGCTGTAGGCTACCAAAATATTTGATCAACTTCCAAATATTGTTTTACAAATTAAAACGAGAGATAGGCTTTTGGCACGAGCCCATCGGCCATCACCAGTGAGTGAGCTGAGCATCATTGGGTGGGTCAGTGAAACTGGAAAGCATTTTTAGGACTATAATAATCTTGTAGCCTACAATATGTCTCTCCACACACCTAGGCCTAGGTTATTGATGGATTCAAGACAAGGTCGTTTTTATTGATCTCAGATTCTCAGTGTCAAAGTAGCCAGCCATTTTTATCATGTGTGTGGTATTAAAAACGATTATGCCAAAGTCTCCAGTCATGTAAAATGATGTATAATTGCATGAAATGCGTTTATAAAAGGCCAAATCTTTCCCAGACCCAAGGCTACTATAAATGTTCCCCATGTGTGCAACTTCTGTAAGTGCCTCTACTCTACTGCTCTATGGCACTTTTTTCTCATGTGTTCCAGAACCTCATAACTCCCCAGGTCACCCCCCTCTTGCGCTCACTTTTTGTTCCGGCATCTCCCGATTTACATGTTAAGCACTGTGTGTGTGTGTGTGTGTATATATATATATATATATATATATATATATATATATACTCAGCAAAAAAAGAAACGTCCTCTCACTGTCAACTGGGTTTATTTTCAGCAAACTTAACGTGTGTAAATATTTGTATGAACATAACAAGATTAAAGAACTGAGACATAAACTGAACAAGTTCCACAGACATGTGACTAACAGAAATGGAATAATGTGGGGGAAAATGCAGGAAATCACGCACAGAATGAGCAGTATGGCTGGTGGAATTGTCATGCTGTAGGGTCATGTCAGGATGAGCCTGCAGGAAGGGTACCACATGAGGGAGGAGGATGTCTTCCCTGTAAGCCTGCAATGACAACAAGCTCAGTCCGATGATGCTGTGACACACTGCCCCAGACCATGACGGACCCTCCACCTCCAAATCGATTCTGCTCCAGAGTACAGGCCTCGGTGTAACGCTCATTCCTTCGACGATAAACGCGAATCCGACCATCACTCCTGGTGAGACAAAACCGCGACTCGTCAGTGAAGAGCACTTTCTTCCAGTCCTGTCTGGTCCAGCGACGGTGGGTTTGTGCCCATAGGCGACGTTGTTGTCGGTGATGTCTGGTGAGGACATGCCTTACAACAGGCCTACAAGCCCAGCCTATTGTGGACAGTCTGAGCACTGATGGAGGGATTGTGCGTTCCTGGTGTAACTTGGCAGTTGTTGTTGCCATCCTGTACCTGTCCCGCAGGTGTGATGTTCGGATGTACCGATCCTGTGCAGGTGTTGTTACGCGTGGTCTGCCACTGCGAGGACGATCAGCTGTTCGTCCTGTCTCCCTGTTGCACTGTCTTAGGCATCTCACAGTACGGACATTGCAATTTATTGCTTGGCCACATCTGCAGTCCTCATGTCTCCTTGCAGCATGCCTAGGGCACGTTCACACAGATGAGCAGGGACCCTGGGCATCTTTCTTTTGGTGTTTTTCAGAGTCAGTGTCCTAACTTCATAACTGTGACCTTAATTGCCTACCGTCTGTAAGCGTCTTAACGACCATTCCACAGGTGCATGTTCATTAATTGTTTATGGTTCATTGAACAAGCATGGGAAACAGTGTTTAAACCCTTTACAATGAAGATCTGTGAAGTTATTTGGATTTCTACGAATAATCTTTGAAAGACAGGGTCCTGAAAAAGGGATGTTTCTTTTTTTGCTGAGTGTGTGTGTGTATGTATGTATGTATGTATGTATGTATGTGTGTGTAATATATATATATATATATAAATATACACACAAATACAGTGAGCACCATAATTCATTGGACAGTGACAATTTATTTGTTATTTTGGTTCTGTACTCTAGCACTTTGAGTTTGAAAGGATACAATGACAATGAGGGTGAAGTGCAGACTGTCAGCTTTAATTTGAGGGTATTTTCATACATATCGGATTAACCGTTTAGAAATTGTAGAAGCTTTTGTACATGGTCCCCCCCATTTTCAGCATCAAAAAACATTGGACAGTTTAACATAATGTAGAATAAAGTAATCATTGTTAATATTTGGTTGCATATCCTTTGCATGCAATGACTGCTTGAAGTCTGCGATGCATTGACATCACCAGACGCTGGGTATCTTCCCTGGTGATGCTCTGCCAGGCCTGTACTGCAGCCATCTTCAGTTCCTGCTTGTTTCGGGGACTTATTGCCTTCAGTCTCCTTTTCAGCATGTAAAATGCATGTTCAATTGGATTCAGATCCGGTGATTGACTCGGCCAGTCAAGGATTTTCCACTTTTTGGCCATCAAAAACCCCTTCGTTGCTCTAGCAGTATGTTTAGGGTCATTGTCTTGTTGCATGATGAAGTGCCGTCCAATGAGTTTGGAGGCATTTGGTTTTATCTGAACAGATAAAATATTTCTGTAGACTTCACAATTCATTGTTCTACTTCTGTCTGCAGTCACATCATCGATGAAGACAAGTGAGCCTGTTCCACTGGCAGCCGTACAGGCCCAAGCCATAACACCCCCTCCACTATGTTTCACGGATGAGAGACGCGGGCGGCAGGTAGCTTAATGGGTAAGAGCGTTGTGCCAGTAACCGAAAGGTCTCTGGTTCTAATCCCCGAGCCGACTATGTGAAAAATCTGTCGATGTGCCTTTAAGCAAGGCACTTAACCCTAATTGCTCATGTAAGTCGCTCTGGATAAGAGCGTCTGCTAAATGACTAAAATGTAAATGTAAAATGGATGAGGTGGTATGCTTTGGATCATGGGCATTTCTTTTTTTTCTCCACACTTTCCTCTTTCCATCACTCTGGTACATGTTAATCTTTGTCTCATCTGTCCACAATACTTTTTACAGAACTCTTGGGGCTCTTTTAGGTGCTTTTTAGCAAACTGTAATCTCGCCTTTCTGTTCTTCAGGCTTATCAGTGGTTTGCATCTTGTAGTGTACCCTTTGTAGTCCTGCTGGTGTAGTCTTCTATGAATGGTAGACTTTGACACATGCATCCAGGAGAGAGTTTTTTATCTGTTGGGCTGTTGTCAGGGGGTTTTCTTCACCATAGAGAGTATTCTCCGGTCATCAACTACAGTGGTCTTCCTCTGTCTACCGGGTCTTTTGACATAATTGAGTTCACCAGTTTTTTTTTCTTCTTGTTAATGATGAACCAAACTGTTGAGTTGGGCATGGCCAGGGTTTTTGCAATGTTCCTGATTGATTGATTTTCATTTCTGAGCCTTATGACAGCCAGCTTCATTTGCATCGACACTGCTGTCTTCCTCATGTTGTCAAACCCCAACATCAACCTCCAAAGGCAATAGCAAAGTCTAGAATCAATACTATTCATCAACAGCTCTCATGCATTCACTAACACAAATGAATACACCTGCCTAACGACACACATCTGTGAAGCCAATTTAACAAATACTTGTAGTACCTTAAAATGGGGGGACCATGTACAAAAGGTGGTGTCATTTCTAAACGGTTCATCCGATATGTATGAAAATACCCTCAAATTAAAGCTGACAGTCTGCACTTCACCCTCATTGTCATTGTATCCTTTCAAAGTCAGTGCTAGAGTACAGAACCAAAATAACAAAATAATTGTCACTGTCCAATGAATTATGGTGCTCACTGTACATATACGTATGTATGTGTGTGTGTGTGTGTATGTGTATATATATATATATATATATATATATATATATATATATATATATATATATATATATATATATATATATATATATATACATACACATGTATTATACACATGTATTATACAGTATCTCACAAAAGTGAGTACACCCTTCACATTTTTGTAAATATTTGAGTATATCTTTTCATGTGGCAACACTGAAGAAATGACACTTTGCTACAATGTAAAGTAGTGAGTGTACAGCTTGTATAACAGTGTACATTTGCTGTCCCCTCAAAATAACACAACACACAGCCATTAATGTCTAAACCGCTGGCAACAAAAGTGAGTACACCCCTAAGTGAAAATGTCCAAATTGGGCCCAATTAGCCATTTTCCCTCCCCGGTGTCATGTGACTCGTTAGTGTTACAAGGCCTCAGGTGTGAATGGGGAGCAGGTGTGTTAAATTTGGTGTCATCGCTCTCACACTCCCTCATACTGGTTACTGGAAGTTCAACATGGCACCTCATGGCAAAGAACTCTCTAAGGATCTGAAAAAAAGAATTGTTGCTCTACATAAAGATGGCCTGGGCTATAAGAAGATTGCCAAGACCCTGAAACTGAGCTGCAGCACGGTGGCCAAGACCATACAGCGGTTTAACAGGACAGGTTCCACTCAGAACAGGCCTCACCCTGGTCGACCAAAGAAGTTGAGTGCACGTGCTCAGCGTCATATCCAGAGGTTGTCTTTGGGAAATAGACGTATGAATGCTGCCAGCATTGCTGCAGAGGTTGAAGGGGTGGGGGGTCAGCCTGTCAGTGCTCAGACCATACGCCGCACACTGCATCAAATTGGTCTGCATGGCTGTCGTCCCAGAAGGAAGCCTCTTCTAAAGATGATGCACAAGAAAGCCCGCAAACAGTTTGCTGAAGACAAGCAGACTAAGGACATTGATTACTGGAACCATGTCCTGTGGTCTGATGAGACCAAGATAAACTTATTTGGTTCAGATGGTGTCAAGCGTGTGTGGCGGCAACCAGGTGAGGAGTACAAAGACAAGTGTGTCTTGCCTACAGTCAAGCATGGTGGTGGGAGTGTCATGGTCTGAGGCTGCATGAGTGCTGCCGGCACTGGGGAGCTACAGTTCATTGAGGGAACCATGAATGCCAACATGTACTGTGACATACTGAAGTAGAGCATGATCCCCTCCCTTCCAACATGATAACGACCCCAAACACACCTCCAAGACGACCACTGCCTTGCTAAAGAAGCTGAGGGTAAAGGTGATGGACTGGCCAAGCATGTCTCCTGACCTAAACCCTATTGAGCATCTGTGGGGCATCCTCAAACGGAAGGTGGAGGAGTGCAAGGTCTCTAACATCCACCAGCTCCGTGATGTCGTCATGAAAGAGGACTCCAGTGGTAACTTGTGAAGCTCTGGTGAACTCCATGCCCAAGAGGGTTAAGGCAGTGCTGGAAAATGATGGTGGCCACACAAAATATTGACACTTTGGGCCCAATTTGGACATTTTCACTTAGGGGTGTACTCACTTTTGTTGCCAGCGGTTTAGACATTAATGGCTGTGTGTTGAGTTATTTTGAGGGGACAGCAAATTTACACTGTTATACAAGCTGTACACTCACTACTTTACATTGTAGCAAAGTGTCATTTCTTCAGTGTTGTCACATGAAAAGATATACTCAAATATTTACAGAAATGTGAGGGGTGTACTCACTTTTGTGAGATACTGTGTGTGTGTCTATATATATATATATATATATATATATACTGCTCAAAAAAATAAAGGGAACACTTAAACAACACAATGTAACTCCAAGTCAATCACACTTCTGTGAAATCAAACTGTCCACTTAGGAAGCAACACTGATTGACAATAAATGTCACATGCTGTTGTGCAAATGGAATAGACAACAGGTGGAAATTATATGCAATTAGCAAGACACCCCCAATAAAGGACTGGTTTTGCAGGTGGTGACCACAGACCACTTCTCAGTTCCTATGCTTCCTGGCTGATGTTTTGGTCATTTTTGAATGCTGGCGGTGCTTTCACTCTAGTGGTAGCATGAGATGGAGTCTACAACCCACACAAGTGGCTCAGGTAGTGAAGCTCATCCAGGATGGCACATCAATGCGAGCTGTGGCAAGAAGGTTTGCTGTGTCTGCGCAGTGGTCTAAGGCACTGCAGCGCAGTGCTAACTGTGCCACTAGAGATCCTGGTTCGAATCCAGGCTCTGTCGCAGCCGGCCGCGACCGGGACACTCATGGGCGGCGCACAATTGGCCCAGTGTCGTCCAGGGTAGGGGAGGGAATGGCCGGCAGGGATGTAGCTCAGTTGATAGAGCATGGCGTTTGCAACGCCAGGGTTGTGGGTTCGATTCCCACGGGGGGCCAGTATATATATAAAAAAATATGTATTCACTAACTGTAAGTCGCTCTGGATAAGAGCGTCTGCTATATGACTAAAATGTAAATGTAAATGTAGTGTCCAGAGCATGGAGGCACTACCAGGAGACAGGCCAGTACATCAGGAGACGTGGAGGAGGCAGTAGGAGGGCAACAACCCAGCAGCAGGACTGCTACCTCCGCCTTTGTGCAAGGAGGAGCAGGAGGAGCACTGCCAGAGCCCTGCAAAATGACCTCCAGCAGGCCACAAATGTGCATGTGTCTGCTCAAACGGTCAGAAACAGACTCCATGAGGGTGGTATGAGGGCCCAACGTCCACAGGTGGGGGTTGTGCTTACAGCCCAACACCGTGCAGGACGTTTGGCATTTGCCAGAGAACACCAAGATTGGCAAATTCGCCACTGGCGCCCTGTGCTCTTCACGGATGAAAGCAGGTTCACACTGAGCACGTGACAGACGTGACAGAGTCTGGAGACGCCGTGGAGAACGCTCTGCTGCCTGCAACATCCTCCAGCATGACTGGTTTGGCGGTGGGTCAGTCATGGTGTGGGGTGGCATTTCTTTGGGGGGCCGCACAGCCCTCCATGTGCTCGCCAGAGGTAGCCTGACTGCCATTAGGTACCGAGATGAGATCCTCAGACCCCTTGTGAGACCATATGCTGGTGCGGTTGGCCCTGGGTTCCTCCTAATGCAAGACAATGCTAGACCTCGTGTGGCTGGAGTGTGTCAGCAGTTCCTGCAAGAGGAAGGCATTGATGCTATGGACTGGACCGCCCGTTCCCCAGACCTGAATCCAATTGAGCACATCTGGGACATCATGTCTCGCTCCATCCACCAACGCCACGCTGCACCACAGACTGTCCAGGAGTTGGCGGATGCTTTAGTCCAGGTCTGGGAGGAGATCCCTCAGGAGACCATCCGCCACCTCATCAGGAGCATGCCCAGGCGTTGTAGGGAGGTCATACAGGCACGTGGAGGCCACACACACTACTGAGCCTCATTTTGACTTGTTTTAAGGACATTACATCAAAGTTGGATCAGCCTGTAGTGTGGTTTTCCACTTTAATTTTGAGGGGGACTCCAAATCCAGACCTCCATAGGTTGATAAATTAGATTTCCATTGATAATTTTTGTGTGATTTTTTTGTCAGCACATTCAACTATGTAAAGAAAAAAGTATTTAATAAGATTATTTCATTCATTGTGTGTGTGTGTGTGTGTTTTGAGCAGTGTGTATATATGTGTGTGTATGTAAATGTGTGTGTGTGTATATATATATATATATATATATATATATATACAGTGAGGGGAAAAAAGTATTTGATCCCCTGCTGATTTTGTACGTTTGCCCACTGACAAAGACATGATCAGTCTATCATTTTAATGGTAGGTTTATTTGAACAGTGAGAGACAGAATAACAACAAAAAAATCCAGAAAAACGCATGTCAAAAATGTTATAAATTGATTTGCGTTTTAATGAGGGAAATAAGTATTTGACCCCTCTGCAAAACATGACTTAGTACTTGGTGGCAAAACCCTTGTTGGCAATCACAGAGGTCAGACGTTTCTTGTACTTGGCCACCAGGTTTGCACACATCTCAGGAGGGATTTTGTCCCACTCCTCTTTGCAGATCTTCTCCAAGTCATTAAGGTTTCGAGGCTGACGTTTGGCAACTCGAACCTTCAACTCCCTCCACAGATTTTCTATGGGATTAAGGTCTGGAGACTGGCTAGGCCACTCCAGGACCTTAATGTGCTTCTTCTTGAGCCACTCCTTTGTTGCCTTACAACCTGGAATTAAAATGGATTTTTGGGGGGTTTGTATCATTTAAAGTTGCAAAAAAATTTTGGGGGTGAAACAAACAAGAAATAAGACAAAAACAGAAAACTTGAGCGTGCATAACTATTCACCTTGGTGATGAGATGTGTTTGGGTTTGCGCCAGACATAGCGTTTTCCTTGATGGCCAAAATGCTCAATTTTAGTTTCATCTGACCAGAGTACCTTCTTCCATATGTTTGGGGAGTCTCCTACATGCCT